>NC_072415.2:85275102-85992602 GCF_028858775.2 Pan troglodytes
GAAATGTTTCTAATAAGAAAATAAATGAGGGTCATTCTTTGCACACGTGACACGAGTTGTATATGTGTGTAAGTGTACTTTGTACTGCCTGCTGGTTACGTGCTGAAGGCACGCGTAGGTGTGCAGAACGGGACTTGTTCTCATACCTGTAGATATGGAGGCACCTGTGATACATGCACAGTCATATGTGACCAAGCCCGGGGTTGTGATGCCATGGTGTCCAATTGTTTATGCACCCCACACTGAAATAGAAAAACCTCAGGACTGTCAGGAGTAAGAGGCCTCACACATTTTCCCCAGAACACCACATAAAGAGGAGTTTTGTTACATTTTAAAATCCAGTGTTAATATTTACTACTGGAGAACCCTTCTGGAAGCATGAAAACCTAAAGACTTAGGCTTGCGGGCAAGGTCCTTCTGCATTTAAAACACTGTGCTCCATGTAGGGCTAAAGTGCTAGTTGACAGCAACTCAAACAAAATATTAATTTTTTTGCGTGTGTGCCTATTTTCTTGGGGGACATAGGAAATAGTGAATTGCATAGAGATAAGCATCCTGAACGGACTCTTTTTTTACATTTTAACTTCACTGGAGAAATATATTGTTAAATTTATGTACTTAGAAAAACCTAACAGTGTGGCTTACTGAGAATTGGAATAAACAGGCCTCCTGTTACCATCTTTAATGGTTATTGTCAGGCAAGGAAAAGAGGATCATTTCTTGAGAGATTTTTGAGCTCAGTTATGCTTTGGTACTTCCTTCATTAAATCACCTGCTTGGATTTTCTGGTTTGGGAATATCTGGATTGGATTTGTATTTTAATTAGGGTTAAACTGTTTATAGATTCCATTGTCTTACAGTAAAATAAAACTAAAACATTAAGGTGAAATCACAACTGTGATGTTCTTTTCACTTCATATTTCCTAGGAAGGCCTGTTCGCTAAGCCGCTTGTTTAACCTTTTCATGTTTTCCAGGCTCTCGTTTCTGGATTTGCTTTTGTTGTTCATCCACCACACTGCTGCAGCAGTAAGCAGTTTTCTTAGATGATAGACATTTTTTTCTTTCTATGTCCATTGTGTCTTTCTGAAATTCTGTGCCAACAGGAACAGGGATTTGTCTTGTGTTTTTAAAGGAAAAAAGTCAAGAATCAATTACATTATTGTAGATTTTTACCATTTTTATTTTCTCTGCAAAATATAAGGCAGGATTTCCTCACTCTTGTGATCGTGGCGCATTCTGCAGGAAAATAGCCAAGTAGAATCCCTCCAAGCTCCTGGGCACAGGCTGCTCCCAGGCTCTGCCTCCCAGCAGAGCCCGCGTTAGCCATCTACATACTGAATCCGATGTGCACTTCCAAATTTGAGATATAGGCATTTCTGCCTCAACTCGCTAGCTGCAATTTTAAAAGGTGTGTTCTAGTATATGGTAAATATAGGTCAAGTACTTACATGCTTATAAATTCCAGTTTAAAGCAGGCACGAAGGCGTGGATCTATAGGAGCGAGTGATGGGCACAGGCTGACTCGAGTTTTAGAAAATTTGGTTATAAAAAATGTCCTCAGTTTTTAGTTAAAAGTAAAGTGCATCTTCAGCAAGATCATATGATGAAATAAATTAAATCAGCAGTGAAGGTCAGTATACATTCTGACTTGGGAATGTGAACTTTTCAGAAACCTGTATTTATTACATTTTACTATTTTTAAAAGCCAGCTGCAAGATTCATAGCAAGAAATGGCACGACATACCAATGAATGCTGAACTGAAGTGAAGGCTCTTTTCAAAGTGGTTAATATGCCTTATTGGCAAGTCATCCCTGGTGCCTGTGTCATTGTTATAGCTGGCTTTAAAATATATGGATTTAAAACGCAAGTATTGTGACTAATATTTATTTCAAGTACAGAATGTGTCACAGCAGTAGGGCATCCTATTATTAATGCAGTAAACTGTGTAATACTCTATAAGAGCCTGCCCTGCTTCAGTTCTTAGCTACATGAAAATAACAGTAAAACATGTCTGTTTTCTCCTGCCTTGCTTTATTGTTACCTGGGAAGGTCCTGGCATCGAGAAAAGCCAAATCCGGGCAAATAATATGACCATAAACAACACCTCAGCATTACTGTGCTGTGCACAAATCTCCTTGAACTGCCTCCAAACTTTGAGAATATATACATATGTATATAGATTAATATATATGTATATATTTTAAAATTCTTAAATTGAGGGAAGCTGCTATAACTCTAGAAAGTAATGGGAAATAAATATTCTAAGTCAGCCAGGAAGTGATTCAGATTGTTAGTGCTTGGTGCATTGTCTGTATATGAAACACTAATATTCTTAATGAAAATAGCGCACTGGCGGTTTTAAAAGGAAGCCACGCACAAAGGTCTGTGTTGTGTAGCGGCGTGGCTTGTGTGCTTGGGTTAGAGGGGGGTTGTGCTACCTTGCAGCGTTTTATTTTTGCAGTGGAAAAGTTGCCTGACTTTTTTTTTTTTTTTAAGCAGGTATTGAACTGGTATTATTTGTCAATTTAAAATCAGTAATGAGAATTTATTTTAGAAAAAGGAAGCAGAAAGGATCTCATACCTAGGTGGAGAGTAGGTGCGGAGAGGCAGTTTGTAACTTGTCTTTTCTCCCTACTTTTCGATAACTGGAAAAATTAGTGTCTCAAAAGCTTTCAAGGAGAACTAACTTAAAACTGCGATGTTCACAAAAGATCGTTGTCTCCTTTTTTTTCTCAACTCCTCCTCCTCTCTCTACGCAGAGCTCCGAGAAGGTGGTGGAATGGGGTCGAGGGATGGTCCAGGGCTTGAGCACTCCAGGAGCTCAGGTTCAATGCTGGTGACAGCCACCCTGTCCTGAGATCATGGGAGGGGGTTTTCGTCCTCCTCCTCTCTGGCTTATTCTAAATTATGCAAAATGAGATGCTAACTATTTGCTCCAGGCAGACTATGTTTAAACCCAGTTCTCAAAGACTGCCCCCTCCACCCCCCTATTTTTTGTGGAGACACATTCGAATCCAGTAGGTGCCCATGTACATGGTAACCTAATCCCAAGGTTCTCAAGCAATTTTCTGAAAGTAGGATCTTGTTGTGGTGTTTGGCTAAATTTCTGGGAGTAACTGGCTAAAGGCATTAGACTACTGAGAGTCTGGCCTATTCCCAAAGGGTCTCTGCAAATTAATCACCCTGTGAGCTAAATTTGTTTATAGACATATTTGGAATGGAGGAGATCCACATGGGATCCTTCCCTTCATTTGTTCTGTAGAGCACCTGCTCGGAGTATTCTGTGGTACACCTCCCTGCCCCCCAGCACTGCGGTACTTGATATCTCATGATGGGTGTGAGGGTGATGATGAAGATAATAATACATTTATTCCTCCGTTCTTCCTCTTGGGAATTCACGGCACTCAGTTATCTCAACGAGAGTGGAGGCGGTACAAGGGATTTAGGGATACATGGAAATTATATATATATAAATTCGTTTGTCTGTTTCTATAGCAATTGCTTCTTAAAAATAATTTAGTAGTTTAATACAAAAGCAGTGGATGGGTTTTTATGTGCTCGTATAGGGAAGATTTTTTTAGTTTCACACATGTTCAGTTTTAATGGGTAATAATTACATCTTTGTATTTTGATGTCAGGCTGGTTATGAGGCCTAATTCTGCAGGCAGCCTCCTCATTGATTTGCACCTAACTGCTGATTTTAGAGAGAGGGAGTTGCAGGCCAGGATCCCCTTCTGTTTTTCAGACAAGTTAACACATAAGTGGCTCCTTCAGTTCCATTTCGACAGACAGTTGCTTTCCTGGCCTGTCTTCTCCAGGCCCTGGAATCGAATATACATATGGTTTTGTGGTTGGGGCTTTTTTGAAAGACAGATTCCTTAAAAAAAAAAAAAATTGTCCCCCACTCCCTACCCCGCCTCTCTTGCTAGGCATCCTTTTCCCACCTCCTCACTCGAGTTTGTAGTTTGCAGGCCTGATTCTCTGCAGCCCTGGCCCCGCATGTGCTGGGAAAGCAGTAAAAATGAGCACTAATCAATCTTCCAGAGAGAAGCAATGGGCATTAGAAGGCCGCTATCCTGTGACTAAACACACCCCCTTTATGGAGTGTTGGTACTAATAAAGGCCAGCTTATTACTGAGGCAGAGACCAAAGCCTGGATGAGGTCAACCATGACTGACAGTCATCAGTCATTCTTAATGATACTTTTTCCCGTGCTTTCTAAGGGATTCTGAGCAGAGTGCAAATCATTCGGGGTCATTCATAGTTCATGTACCCACAGATGGCAAAGGTTTTGAAAGACTTCAGTTTAAACTTGTAAAAAAAAAGAAAAGATCCTCACTTTTTTTTTTTTAAAGGAAGGGAAAATACCCCAAAACAAAACATAGATTTTTCTTATTGGAACGCTTTCATGTTCTTTCAACCTAATAGATGTTTTACACACTACGGTGCTTGTGCATTATTAAAAGAGACATAAATTTATGTTTTATGACGTCTGTCTTCTTTAATTATTACCTTTGATGTCTATTGGTGACTAAAGAGAGCTTAACAGGATTTCTTTCTCTTCTTAAATTTCGCATCATGAAACCCAGCTAGTCCCTGACAGATGTCTGTTCCTCACCTTCAGGATTATTTTATAAATCCCTTTCTGATGAGCGGAAGTGTCAAATCAAGGACAGGTCATAAAGTAAAAGTATAAACCTTTTAAAGAGAGACCTTGGTAATATATAAACATTCTGCACACTATCTGAATTTTTTATGGACTAAAGAAAAATTATATTTCAGCTGGAGGAAGGGAGAAGTTTAAA
The DNA here is from genome assembly GCF_028858775.2 of Pan troglodytes. Classification (NCBI taxonomy): domain Eukaryota; kingdom Metazoa; phylum Chordata; class Mammalia; order Primates; family Hominidae; genus Pan; species Pan troglodytes. Next base: position 85,279,910 of record NC_072415.2, read on the forward strand.
CATCAGCCCAGATTTTAATGTATGATCCCCCCCCCCCCCCCGCAATACTCTTATTTATAGCCATCTAAGAAACCACTGGCTTTATCGGCTATTTTAAACATTTGGACTCGATTTGGAGCCTGCCTGTTAATTGTCCATGTTTAAATTCAGAAGGTTGACTTTGAATCAATGCTTGCACACAGTATAGGATACAGGGTGGTGGGGAGGGGTGCGGCGGGCATTGGATGTAGGATAGAGGCCTGGGTCTTTGTTCTTTCATTAATCTCTTTTTCCCTGTTCTTTCTCAAGCCTCAGTTTCCTTCTCTGTAAACAAAGGGCTTATATTATTAGAGAATTCCTAATGCATGCTATTCTACAACCATGTGATCCATTGCACCCATCTTTAGCACCCCTGAGTTGGAGGAAGTCGCCGTCGTGAAGCAACAGCTGTCCTTTTTTTTTTTTTCTTTCTTAGAAAAGCTGGTTGTACTTAGAGAATTTGCTTTTGGTAAAATTTGAGTTTATTTCTACTTATGAAATTGGAAATAAGCTGAAATCAACAACTTCTAGGCCCTCCTGCCATTTTCATGTCAAGGCACATGGAGACATGTCAGTGCACGTGGGACGCGGAAGCTGCACAAGGGGCGTTCTTGGGTGTGGACGTGCATGGTGGGCGCACAGGCCTCTAGGAAATGCTTCCTGGGTTCATGGGCACCTTCAATCATGGATGATGGGGCTGGAAACTTGCCTATAGCTTTTTAAAGAAAAATTAAATATTTTGAATTGAATTCAGCAATTTCTTGAACACCTACTGTTTGTGAGTGAGGCCTGGCGGTAGGTGAGCATGGCGTGGAGCTCGCGGGAGGGTTGGAGATGTGATCGCTTCTGTCTGTGTGTCAGCGTGATGGCCTGTCCACGCCGCTTTCTTCTGACTGTGAGCTGGCCCATCTCTGTACGCTTGCCCCACAACCTCAGCATGCCCTTTGGAACATCAGAAGTCCCCCACAGCCTCAGCAGGTCTTCTGAGAACTAGGAATTAGAGCCCCACTGTCGTGGAAATCAACTCGTCATCAAGTAGGGCCGACAGTGAGACAGCTGACCATCCTCCACATTCCGAGCCTGAAGGGGAAAGGTTTTCCCAAGGAGAGGTGCTGGTGGGCTCGCACGCCATCCTGAGCACAGCAGACAGCAGTTAATGCAAGACGATATCTCGGTGGCGGGTTTTACTTAATGTTCTTTATTATGAAGAATAGCGATACCTCAAAGCCATACATTTTTTGAGCGTAGCTTCTCCATGTTGATTTTTCTTTGGATGGGTTGCTTAGAACGGAGCCAAAAGAGCGCCACTTGGTGGAGAGGCAGGTTTGCACTTTGCCCTGTTTTTGTGTATGTGGATGTCAAATGTCAATTTGTTTGGTAAAATGTGAAGCTGAATTTATAAATCTGTGCTAAGCAATTAGTTTGGAAATTAGTGCTATCTCTAGGAAAATCCCCTTAGCAGGCATCAGATTCAAACGATGCAACTCAGTAGGTGTGGGGGCAAAACTGCAACATATTTTCAAGGCAAAATCTTACAAATATAAACATTATATCAAATATAAACATATGTTTGCAGTGTACAAATGTCTTGCATATTCAAAGCAAATAAGTCCTGATGGGGGAGGAAAAAGTATTTGGATGTAGCCGTTATGTTTAATTTTCCTCACACAGTCAGTAGATAGTCTGTGTCTGCAAAGGATTGGTCCTTTCTTGCTCCCCACTCACCCAACTCTGTGGTTCTAGAACCTTCTATTCATTCCCATTGGTGAGCCCATGAAATCTTTGATTCCTTCTTGATTGCTCTCTGAAGACGCCTATCAGGCACTGTCTTATCTGTTTGTAAAGCAGCTCAGGCCCCAGATTTAAGTCATGGGTCTGGCTACAAGTTAGAGTGTGATTAATAATTGACTAATGTAGCTTTTATTTATCACAGGCTAGCACATTTCGCCATTACTGAGTTAATTTATGTTAAGTGTAAGCTGTCGTTCAATCTGTTTTTCAACTTTTTTTTTTTTTTTTTAAATCCTAAGTCTATCTTTCACTTTTGGAGAAACAAAATCCTCATACAGGGCACAGACACACTCGATGCCAAAAAGTTGATTTCCTTTTCCCTGGAGCCATGCATCACCAGCCCTCCCAGCCGCAGTGTCAGCCCCTGACAGAATGACATGTGTCATTTATCAAAGGGGCCAGGCCGGGCCTTGGGAAACGCCGCCGACAAAGCCTGAGAGAGTTCATTTTGCAGTCCCTCCTACCCTCTGTGAGCCCCTTGCCAGGAAAGCCTGTGATGTTTCTGTCTTCAGAGCATTACTGTAAGTCCTTCAACCTTCACAGAATTAACCCTCCCCACCTCAGCCCGCTGCAACAGCTCCGAGGTCCTGCCTGGGAAGGTTCTGAGACCCAAAGGAGTGATTGTTCCAAGCCCAGGAACACACAAGCCCCCGGCTCTGTAGGGACACCCCATGGAGTCCCGGCTTTCCGTGCAGAAAGCATGACCCTGGTGCCCCTGCATCTCCCCACTTTCTAGCAGGCTTTAAGGATTCAAGCCCTGAGTAATACTCAGTGAGACAAGGTCAGAGGCATAAAGAACCAGCAGCAAAGCATTTCCCTGGTATCCAAATTCGTAGGTCCCCCACTCCTGCGGCAGAAGTTTGGTCTTCTGTTTTTTTTTTTTTTAGAGTCTGCCTAATAAGTGTTTTACTCCAGGCTATTTTTGAAACCACCTACTAAACCCGATAGATGTTTCTTCTTTTTCTCTGTTGCCTAGAATTTGTAACCCCATTCCCGCCTGCATAAAGACAGTGATGAGGTTCGAGTCTAAAAGTTGCTAAAAAAGGATATTTTGGAGGAGGAAGAGAAAGGGCCATTTTTGCCCCCAGATTGTTTACTTTTTATATAAGTTCCCAAACCACTAGAAAACCACCAGAAAGTGCAAAGGAAAAAAAAAATCAGCCAGAGGAGAGCATGCTGTTAAAGTATAAAAGCATTTGGCTAAAATAAATGTTTTTTTTCCCTTGAAGAGTAGAGTTTTGCATTGTAATCATGTGTGAGAATGTGAGAAAAGTTATTGTTTCTCTCATCCCCGCCCCTTTGTACTTTGTACAGTCCCTACCACACTGAAGTTATTTACAGCATCAGATACCATTTAAAGAGATAGTGAAGGAGACTGTTGCCTTCGCCAGGAACTTTCCAGAAAGAAGTCCTATAAATTAGCCATTGCTCAGGAGTGGCTGTTTCCTAGGCGGAGCTAGCCCTTTCATTTGTCTGCATAAGGCTAATTTATTTTTGCAGCCAGATGTGGGCTGACAGCCATCACTCAGGGCTTCCTTCCCCCGCCGTTAGGAGGTCTGGAAGACAGTCACGTTCCCCATTTTGCAGAATCCCCATCAACATTATTGAAGATGGATGTATCTTTAAAGCAAAGATTGATTGTGGATATCGGAGTTATGGTGTCATTTATCATGGTGAATATTATTTAGACTTGGGTTGTACAAGGCTGTAACTTGAGACACAGCCAGGGGAGGGACAACCTGAAAACGCGGATCCATGAACTTTAATGGATGGATGCTTTTTTCACAGCTCAACTCACTATAGCGTGATTTACTTTTCTTACTGCAAGGAAACAAGCATTTCAGTCTTAAAGGGACAGCATGCCAGTGGTCCTGTTCCGTGGGTTCCACCCGGGAAGGCATTACCAAGGGCAGTCAGAGCCCAGGCAAAAATGCTGAGAAGGCGTGAATGGTGCAACAGACTCTGGCCATAGACATGTACATTAAAGATGGCTTTCCAGATGGATCTCCTCCTCGCCATCCTTATAGGACCCTGATAGGGTTAGAAATGGAGATGTACCCCAGAGCTCACCATTATCAGGGCAGCAGTTAAGATGCTATTTATTTGAAGCCAGCTAGCCTCTCCTAAGTGCTACAGATAGCGGCCATTTATATTTAGGAAGACAAATGAAGCCCAGGCTCTCCCGTGTCAGGAGCATGATGCTGTGGGGAGAACGCACAGTTATCCTCGTATGCCTAAAGGTAGTAGCATATGCAATACAAGCAGTCTTGTCGACCTAATTAATATCAGTCTTTTTCATTTTGCTTCAGGATGGCAGCGCTATTGACATTTGCTCAGTAGGGAGTTGGTTCTAAGGGAGCAACAGGATGGTGCATCCAAAGTTGAACCTCTCAACGGTTGGTCCTCACATCTCTAGTCCTTGAAAATGGTGGAGATGGTCTAGTGCATTTGTCCTTTCTTCCAGGAGCACGGATCCCAGCATCTAGGCATTCACTCAGACACCAGGGAACAAGGGGCATCCCACTTTATTTCTAACGAGATGCTTCATGTACCAGAAACCTGGGGCTGCTGGTAGCTATTAGTGGCTTAGGTCGTGGCCCTTTGGCCCCTAAGGCGTTTTATTTGTTGCTAATGTTGTTTTATTTCATCTTTCCATTTCAGGGGTTTTGTTGCATATGGTGGATAGAGGAGCTCTCAAAGTGAGTGAGGGGTTGGCCACAGTCAGCCCTGGGCGGGGCAGGTGTTGGGCGTGCTGCCCTGGCCTGCGTGCAGCCATGTGACATGCCATCCCAGGGCAATCTGGGGGTGGGTGCCACCCGACCTGCAGGCCCTCCTCAAAGCCCACCTCAGCTTTGATGCTCAGAGAGTGTGGCTTGCACTGCAGAGCCTAAAAGCCCTCTTTGGCTTTTTAAATAGGGAAGGTTTCTTGGAATTGTACAGTCTGTTAAACGAAAGTAACTTTCTTTCCAGGATTGATGCATCTCATCTCTGGGAGCTTCCGGTCCGATGGTGTGAACTGCTTTCTAGTATAATGGCCCACACTGTACGCACCATGCAGGGGGACCCATCGGAGCACCTGTCTCTGTCTATGTGATTGCTCACTGACTTGTTCACGTCCTTGTAGGCACTCTGCTCCATAAGGGCAGGGCCATCTTGTTCTCCTTCCATTGTCAAGAGTCCAGCACGGTTCCTGGCTCATAGTCAGAGCTCCCGGTGCTTGTTGAGGGACTGAACCCCCTCCTTGGGGAAGCCCTGGCTCTTGCGAGGACAGGTGAGTGTGACAGTCTGTGACATGCGGTCTATGACGTGCCGACCCTGGGTGCTGGCGATAGTAGGTGAAAGAAGAAAGCAGGAAGCTGTTTTTGGTTTCAAAGTGCTAACCCAAGTCAGGCAGTGGACTGGTTTTTTTGGAAGCTACCTTCCATGTAACATCAATCTAACCTAAAAGAAACAAACAAAACCCAGTGTAACAAGAAAAGGGGGCAAAGAAAGATGGTGAAAGGAATTGCCCATGCCTCCTTTTGAATGTTAAGTAAAAACAGGAAAATACCATCTGGAAAAGTAATCTGTTCATCATTATACATCTACTTGTGGAAATGCTCATAATGGTGGTGATACTGGGTATTTTAGAGGACAAATACCAAGACATCCTCTCAATCCTATTATGGTTTATAGGTCTGTGTTTATTTGCAAGTTAAAAGCACATTCTTGGCCTTTTAGGAACATATGACATGTCTACAAACAGGAAGTAGTTTATCAAATTCATATGAATCATGGCATCTATAGTGTTGGCCGAGGTCAAATCATTACACTAAATGTATTGTAACCGTTATTAATGCACGGGGTCTCCTGCCATCTTTGTGATGTAGGACTGCCGTTTCCTGATTAAAAGCTGTTTGGTGACGAGAAATTCAGCAGCTCCTGTCCGTCCTGGAGTGACTGACAGGCACCCAGAGCTGCCGTCCCTGCTGGAGCAGTGTGTTCCTAGGAGCGCACCTTACGGAGGGTCCTGAGTGCCAGGAAATACAGGAAACAGGAAACAAAAACAGAAGTGACTCAACTTTCGCAGCCACAACTGTGCATCCATAAGGAGGCCAAATTTATCACGGCACATTATGGAGCTCAGCAAATGTCATGAAAACCATTGTTTTTTAATTTTTTTCTTGGAGAGTTTGAATGAGGTGATTTATGGTAGTTATTCATCTTAAGGGTCATCCATCAATTTTTAGTTGCTAGGCAATCAACCCAGCAGCTGTTTGCTTTGAATCAAGCTGCAAAGTTGTCAGTCACCACACGCAGGTATGACCTTAGTGGTTGCAAACATCATGCGTGCGAAATTAAAGAGACGTCATCTTCTTCCCTGATTCCCCTGACTTCCCCGTGATTTGTGGAAGTGGTGCGAACCCTTCCTGGCTATTACAAGACAAATAAGAACAAAGGAGGGTGTGGAAAATTTCTTGACTGGAAACTCACAGATACTCTTCCAACGCTGTATTTTACCCAAGTTCCCTATGTGAGCTGCATGGGATGGATTATAGAAGTAGTGCCATCAGTGGATGGGAGGTGAACCACTTGATTTATAATATTTAAATAAGCCAGTTAAAAAAAACCTGTCAGTTCCCTTGTGGGGAAAAACCAAATATCAGCATTTCTCAATGTGCATCCCAGGCTGGAGGCCAGCCTGATGGTGTTTTTGGGTTGGCTCTGGGTGGCATGTGAGGAGATGCAGTTTCTCTCCAGTGGTGGAGGGTGGGAACTGTGCGTGGGCCTGACAGGCTCTGGGCAGATGAGGCGCTGTAGGTGCCTGGCCCAAGCCTGGCACAGAGTGGGTGCCCAGGTGGTGCCCACTTGCTCCCTCTGCTGAGATCTCAGGCTGCTGTGCTGGCAGGGGCAGCTCAGGCGGGTGTGGCCCTGGAGCCAGGCTGCCTTTGCCCATTACCACAACGCTGTGATCCTGCCTGGGGCATGGTCCTTCGGAGGTCATTTCCACAGCTGCTTGGTGTGAGTCCTTCTCTGGCCTGGGGCTTCTCCCCAGATCTCTGTATTTTTGTCCACTACACCAGAACACTGTGAGTCTCATTAGCATTGTTGACCCCAAGAAGACATTTCTAGATAGCTGTTCCTTGCTGGCTCGTGTGTAAACAGTGTTTCCTGCCTGCACTCTGCAATTTTATTTATTTATTTATTGATACAGAGTCTCGCTCTGTCCCCAGGCTGGAGTGCAGTGGTATGATCTTGGCTCACTGCAACCTCTGCCTCCTGGGTTCAAGCGATTCTCCTGCCTCAGCCACCTGAGTAGCTGGGATTACAGGCACCCACCACCACACCCGGCTAATTTTTGTATTTTTAGTAGAGACAGGGTTTCACCATGTTGGCCAGGCTGGTCTCTAACTCCTGACTTGGGTGATCCTCCCGCTTTGGCCTCCCAAAGTGCTGGGGTTGATGATAGGTGTGTTCCACTATGCCTGGCCCACTCTGCGATTTTAGATCTTCACAGGGCTTCAAAAATTATCCCTAGGAAGGAAAATAAGTGCATGTGATGCCTTATTTATTTATTTATTTTTGAGACAGAATCTCGCTTTGTCACCCAGGCTGGGGTTCAGTGGTGTGAACTCAGCTCATTGCAACGTCTGCCTCCTGGGTAGCTAGGATTACAAGTGGTTTTCATGCCTCAGCCTCCCGAGTAGCTAGGATTACAGGCCACAATGTCCGGCTAAGTTTTGTATTTTTAGTAGTGACAGGGTTTCTCCATGTTTGTCAGGCTGGTCTCGAACTCCTGACCTTGGGCGATCCACCTGCCTCAGCCTCCCAAAGTGCTGGGATTACAGGCGTGAGCCACTGCGCCCGGACTTTTTTTTAGTAATTGAGGCTAGATTTCCCTCATTTTGAATCTTTCAAGCAGGAATTTTACTTTGCCTCTCAGTTGAGTTTTAATGCGTCTACACAGATAATTTACACCAATAAAGCCAAATTTTAGGGGACTATGTGTTGTATACTAGTATCTTTTTACATTTGATAGTTTCAATGGACTTGATTTTGCTGATGGCCTTTTAGACCATGTAGCTGTAAGATGTTTTGCATGTATTTTGGAAAGTCTAAAATAAGTTTAATTTGGAGTTAGGTTTGTCTTTCTCAACTTTGCATTGAGAGAGAGATATATATCTTATTTATTTAGTAGGTATTTCTGAGGGTCTGAAACACATCCTTTTGACAGATAGTTCTGCACATTGGAAAAGAGAGTTTTCTGATCTAGGCTTTTCAGGCGCCAGTTCTATTTCTGGACTCCAGGTAAACCCTGAAGGAAGTGGAGTGTGCCCCTAGTTCATTCACATTTTAAAGATGGTCCCACATCTTTTACTTGAAATCCTTGGGGCCAGATATGTTTTGGAATTCAGAACTTTTCAGATTTTTGAAAAGAAATTTAGTGCATATACTGTATATTTTGCAACATCCTCAGCTTAAACATGAGATTTTCTACAGATAAATGGATTAATAGTCACAATACTTGGGTGAGGAAAGACTGGCAGTAACCTCATGTCTGTTCTGGTCAGGTTAAGTTTGCCACGCACAGTTAGGAAGACTCTTCCAATTCTCAGGGCTGCCTGTGGTGAAGGGACTGGGGGTCTGTATTGGTGCACAGCCCATTTCACAGGACGCCTGTCCCTATTTCTGTAGGGCTGGTAGCCTGCCTGTGTCCAGCAGCCTGGGAGCAGTTATGAGCTGGGCCACAGCCTCAGCAGCTCTGGAACTCCGGGCTGCTGTCATAGTTTTCTGTGTCGTAGGAGTTCTCTTTGGAGTTTTCTCCCATGTTCACATATAAAAGTGATATCAGTTATATCTGCAGTCTGCTCCGTTATCTCTTTAAATCATTGAACTGTGGAAACATATTTTACATCCCAGTATATTCTCATGAGTCTTATAAAGTACAAACTTTTCTCACTTTTGGGGGAATTTGGAATTAGTATTATGGCACACTTTACTAAGGAAAAACCTGAAAACTTCCCCTAACAACGTTCCAGGATGTTTCTGCTGATTTTCATGGTGAATGTATAAATACAGTGACAATACTAAAAAGAGCACCCTGCCAATCATGTCAGCTCTTCAAGAAATATAAGAAGATGGATGCCGATGTTATGTGTGTTGGGTGTGGATCACCAGTTGTTAACGTCTGAGAAGCCCAGATGTGTTGGGATGGTTTCTTGTTTTATTTTATTTTTTGGAGTAGGGGGACATAGTATGAGTCAGCCTAGTGGATTAATGTTGGAAATCTGCAAGTGCTCATAGCTTCTGCGTTTACAGAACCCTGAAAGAGAAACTACCTGTTTGCTGGTCTGATAATCCCTTTCCTAGTGGCCTTCCTTTTTGAGGAGTGACGTGGGGCTTCCTCACACTTTTCGCTTGGAAGGACTATTGCATACTCTGAATTGTCGAAGTCTACCTTGCAGCACCTTTTTTCTAGCGAGCATCCGCACGCCCGGCTTGCACACTGTGGAGGATGCGGTTCACTGGGTGGGAAGACTGTCTTTATGCAGTGGTTTGGGAGGATTAATTAATTGATTTTTAGATGCTTTTACAAACCCTTTTGGTGACTCGTATTTGCACACATACTGATGTCCCTTTTTGCCGTCTTCAGAGCTCTTTGAAATGGAGGGCCACACTGGAGGCTTTGTTCTTTATATTCCATTTACCATCATTTAGAAGATACTAATTTTAGATGGGCTCCCCTCTACACACAGAGAGAGAAGCTGAAATCTATTCTGCAAGTGTGGGGGAATCTTGCACGGCAACAGCCACACGGCCAGTGAATACATGATGACCGGAGCCGGAGCCTGTGGGCCAGAGAGAAACGGGGCAGCCTGGGAGCCCTTTATTCAGAACTGGGATTGTGGGTTCCCTGCACACCTACTCCCTGCGGCCGCCCTGGGCCCTCTCCTTAACTCCTTCTTTTCCTTTCCCTGCTGTCTTTCTTTCCATCCACTTCCTTATCTCTTGCTGCCATCTTCTCTGGCAATTTTCAGCGATACTTTAGCTTTAGAAGTGTTCCTCGTAAAGTTTTTGCACAGTTTTAAAAGTTATAATATTTTGCAGCATTTTGTGCTCTTCAGAGGACAATTGCTCCAAAATCTAATAAGTCATAATAAACATAGTTCTGGAGGATGGGATAGTGGCGATGCTCTGGGAATAATAACTGCTTTGCTAGGGCTTCTGCATGGTTATTTGAAAGGGGTTTTTTTTTCCCCATTAAATTTTGCATCTTTTGTATATGAGATGGTCTTCATTATTGTGTTTTTATGGTATTTGGTTGGATACCAACTCAAATTAAAAAAAATGCTGTGAGGTTCTGGATATTTCTATTAACTTTCCTGTTAAATATGACACGTTCACCCATACATATTTCTATAAACTTAGTTCAAGGGTTTCAGTAAAAATATTTTTCCTCCTCCCATTTGCTGTTCATAAAACACTCGAGGGAGGAATTGTTTCTGTGATATTTTAGATGGGTTTTACAATAAATTGTAGATATTGTGGTGCACCGCAGTGCCTTTTATTTCATTTTCTCAGTAGACCCAGCGCATCGAAAGATTTTGTGTATTGAAAAACTGCTTTTGATGAGTAATAATCATTAGTTTTTCTTTTTTTCTTCCAGTAGTAAAGGTGTAGACCCCAGCCCCCAGGGTTCCTGGTGCTTGTGAGCCGTCAGCGTGTCACACCCGTGTTGTGAGAGGTTTCCATGCATTACCTCCTGCGCGTGAATGTGAGGGTTTAATCAGCACAGCCTTCCTGAGCATAAATCACGCTGCCTTAAATCCTTCTCGGAGGAACCAAGGCGGGGATGTAAATAAGAAATAAATATTGACATTAAACGTTTAATCCCCTTGGTTTCCTGACATGTGGCGTTGGGTCCCTTATGCTCATTCTTGCCTTTCTGGAACCTTCCAGGGGGACTGCCGGTCGTACGTTGATGCCATTGGGTAAAGAACCCCACAGTGGCTTTGACCTCAACATCAAAACTTCCCAGCTCTATACCTGCAGAGAGGGTGTGTCTTTTCTTTTGCTGTTAGATTTCTCAACTATAAATTGGGATGATAATACCTGGGACTGATTCCTACCTTGTGGAGTTCATGTGCTCATTTCTCCAACTGCTGGCCCATTCATTTGTTTATCTATCCAATACATACTCATTTTGAGTACTTGCTTATTTCCAGACAGTTCAAGGACAAAGTAAAAGCAGCTAAGAAGGTCCTTGAGGTAATGGAGCTCACGGTGTAGCGGGAGTATTTTGAAGACTGAAGTGGTTATCAATATTAACTTCATATGAAATATTTTATTATGCATCCTGTGGATGTAAAAATTTCATTGAGCAATGAAATAAATGTTATCAGGATTGAATATGGAAAACAAAAATTCCATTTTCCAATTCATCTCAGCCGTCTCCTCCTCCATGCCTCCCCGTGGTTTGGCAGCGACCTGCCTCTTGCCTCTGCCTCCTCCAGCGTCTGTCTGGCTCCTTCCTGCTCTCCAGCCAGCTCTTCCATTCTGAGATGGGGAGGCCACTCCTGTGCTGCGGCGTTGACACTGTCTTCACTGTCTTCAGGTTCTGCGTTTCAGACCTCGCCTCCACACCCACATTGAACAAGCAAGCTTGCATGATAGGAAGCGTGCGTGATAGGAAGCTTGCGTGATAGGAAGCGTGCATGATAGGAAGTGTGCGTGATAGGAAGCGTGCGTGTGTAACATTTGTGGGGTGCTGGCCACCACCCTGCAGCCCTGCAGGTGCCTAAGGGTGCTGGGGCCTCCCAAATCTTTCCCCACCTGACCAGGGGTGTGCGTCTCAGCTGTTCTTCCCCCTGACCTTCCCATGAGCCATCACAGGAGGGAGATGGCGTTCTTTGGGCAGACCCAATTCTAACAGGTTCCCCTTTCTTTAAATCACACCACGTTGTAGCTGCGTCTTCCCCGTGCCTCTCACTGGGAGGGAAGGGGCTGGACAAGAAGATGGACAGCTGTCAGGTGCACCTCTTCTATCCATATCCCAAAGTCACATTGGCACCTTTTAGATTATAAAACACGTTTAAGGGATGACGTTCATTATTCTTTATAAATATTAACTGTAGCATTCTTCTGTTTTCAGTGTGCCCTTGCAAAGTGCCGATATCTGATAATAATAACAATAGCTATAACAATAATAACAGCAGAAGGTTTGGAGTTTAAACTCCATGGGGACAGGGGTTTTGTCCGTTTTGTTCATTGCCTGTACAGGTAGTGTCTGGAACACTAGCAGTACTGCCTGGCAAATGATAGGCGCTCACTAAGTATTTTAGAGTTGCTGAATTGACTATATTCCTGACACACTCCACTTACATTATATAATTTCAGTTTTATAGTTATCTTATTATTCTCTTCATTTATAGAGTGAGGCTTACGGAATTTAAGGTCCTATAGATAGTGCACACAGGTTGATGTCATAAGGTTACAGGGTAAGACAGATAGGATCATGTAAGTTAAGCCCAGGAAGGTCTGACTCCTTGACCTCTCAAACCATCCGTAAGTTGTTAAAGCTTTAGTTTTTGTCATCTGTTTCCCTAGACTTCTTCTCGGATTGTTGTGGCGGGGAATAGCAGTGGGCTGGGATTCGGGGTAGCTGCGTGAGCCCTGGCCTTTCCACTAGGCGGCTTCTGGGTGGCCGTTAGTGCCTCAGTTTCTTCAGACGTGTCAACAGTGAGTTCAGCCAAAGGATCCTGAGATCTGTTCTTGACTGAGAGTTGTGTGTCAGGGCGGTTCCTGCACCTTGGTGTGAATCTTCCTGTTGCTGTCATGTTCCATGTATGAAATAAGAACAGTCAGGCCAGGTGCGGTAGCTCATGCCTATAATCCTAGCACTTTGGGAGGCAGAGGTGGGTGGATCACTTGAGGTCAGGAGTTCGCAACCAGCCTGGGCAACATGGCGAAACCCCATATCTACAAAAAATGCAAAAATTAGCCGGATGTGGTGGTGCATGCCTGTAGTCCCAGCTACTCAGGAGGCTGAGGTGGGAGGATCACTTGAGCCCATAAAGTTGAGGCTGCAGTGAGCCATGATTGTGCCACTGCACTCTAGCCTGGGCAACCGAGAAAGACCTTGTCTTCAAAATAAAATAAGAACAGTCATATATCTTACATGCATGCATATATATGTGTGTATACATATATACACACAGGCAAACATATGTACACACCTTTTTTCTGTTTGTTTCTGTTTTTCTCTTGCCAGTGACTGCAAGTATTTGTAGGAGAGGCTGAGTGTCCTTGCTCACATCAAGCTCAAGGGTGAGAGATGTTTTTGGAAACAGTCCTCATTCTGAATAACTCACCATGCATCTCATTTATGAATTAGACTGAAGCCTTCTTTTATTTATTTATTTATTTATTTATTTTTGAGACGGGGTTTCACTCTTGTTGCCCAGGCTGGAGTGCAGTGGCGTGATCTCGGCTCTCTGCAAACTCTGCCTCCTGGGTTCAAGCGATTCTCCTGCCTCAGCCTCCCGAGTAGCTGGGATTACAGGCATGTGCCACCATGCCCGGCTAATTTTGTATTTTTAGTAGAGACAGGGTTTCTCCATGTTGGTCAGGTTGAGCACCTCAGGTGATCCGCCCACCTTGGCCCCCCAAAGTGCTGGGATTACAAGCGTGAGCCACCACGCCAGGCTGACTGAAGCCTTCTTAAACAGGCTTATACTTTGCTTGGAACTCTCCTCAGCTACCCACCGGTTACTGCTGTATTTGCAGCCTTGCACGTGAGAGATGGAAGCAGAAGTTTCCCCGTGGGCACTCAGGATGCTACTGGGTGCAGACATGCCCCGTAGACTAAGACTCGTTTCTCTGGACACCCTCTAACTGCCACGGGCAACTGTGACTCGTGATGGAACTCCCACCAGCGAGGTGTAGACGTGTAGTAGAGTCGTCGTAGGCAGCTCCTATAGCCACCTGTGCGGGGTACGTTGGAAGCTCTAAGATGACTAAGAATTGGCAAACTGGGACATGAAATCACAGTGATCTGGGAAAAGCGTCGACATGGATGATATCTGGTTTGTTTTCTGTACAGGGGGAGTGTGTTCTTGGAGTGAGACTAACTGAGAAGATCTTATCCAAGGCAGGGACCAGGCTCTGCCTCCCCGAAGAGCCCCTCAGTAAAGGCATCAGGATGAAGACTAGAAAAGTCTGTGCGTTTCTGCAGGGTTTAGTGCTGGGGAAGGAGCTAGGATTTGGGGGGAGGGGAGTGTCTTCTTAAGAAAAAAGTACAAAATCATGAATGCAAAATCATGAATGCAAAATTAAGTATGAGGGTGACTGCTTGTTTAGTATGAGAAAGAAATCACAACAGAACAAATCTTAAAAAACTGAAAATGTGGCAGAATCTCAAAAAATAACTTGATTGTTAATTTGTTGCCTGACACGTCTGTTTTCCTGCATCTCTGGCTGCACAGGAAGGTAATTCAGTCATTCCTTTAGCCTGGGTCGTGGGAAGTGGTTGTTTATTCCTGATGGCTGGGTCCACGAAATACCTGGCCTCACGCACTGTCCAGCTTCCCCTCTGCAGTCTGCACAAGGCTGCAGGCCCACGACGCTGCCCGGGCAAAGAGGCTTGGGGCTGGGATGCGGCCACGCAAGATGGGAGGTGGCCGCGGTGTAACCTTCCCCTGGCCAGGAAGAGCAAGAGTGCTGTAGTTCTGCCATTTTGGAAGCCCACATGGACACAGGGTCCCCAGGGCTCTGGAAGGGCCAGCGCAGGCCAGGGGCCCTGAGGCTTCACCTGCGTGTAGCAATCCACCTCTGTTTAGGGCCCTGCCAACTATGATAATTGTCCTTGTTATGTGAGTAATTGATGCTTCTGTATTAATGTTTTTATTTTATTTTATTTTGATTAAAATCTCAGGGGAGCCTCAAATGCATTTCTTAAGAAATTATATAATGATTTCATTATGGAAGAATATGGACACCTTGACCATGTGCTTGGTTAAATTTGCAAAATTAAATTTTTGTTTTAAACTTTTGGTTATGAAAACATCCTTACCCTCTTGAACATATCTCCTTGAGTGAGATTAAAGTCCCAGTCCTTTGTTTTTTTAAGAGACTGGATCTGGCTCTGTCGTCCAGGCTGGAATGCAGTGGCACAATCATCGCTCACTGCAGCCTTGAACTCCTGTGCTCAAGGAATCCTCCCACATCAGCCTCCCATGTAGCTGGGACCACAGATGCGTCCTACCACACTCAGCTAATTTTTAAATTTTGTTTTGTAGAGGCAGAGTCTTGCTGTATTGCCCAGGTTGGTCTCAAACTCCTGGCCTCAAGCCATTCTCCTTTCTTGGCCTCCCAAAATGTTGGGATTCTAGGCATGACCCACCATGCCTGGTAGATTTTAGGTTTCTTCTTCTCTGATAGGACATGTACATTTATGTTGGAAGCAGAGAACTCAAAGCATTGAATACGAGGAGGTACGCGATGGGTGTTGGGGGCAGCCCAGCATGCTTCCACCATTTCGAGAAAACTCTGTTTCTTGATGTTTCTAACATGTGTGGCAGGGTTGTGGTCATTTGTTTCCCTGCTTTTCTTTGTTGAATGTGATGAATATGGTAAAAATAGGATTAAAGTGTTTGATGTCCCCTCCTTGAGCCCAGTGATAGAATTTATCCTTCAAAGATAAATTATGAACTTTTGACCTTAGGGAATATAAATATCCTTGGAGAGTTTAACGTTTTAAGAAGTCAATTATAGTTTTAATAAGCAAAGCTAAAATTTGCTTACCATTGCCTAAGTACGGATTTAGTTTTAAAGGCTACCCTCTCTCTTACACATGGTTTTAGGATCTCAATTTCTGCCTGAAAGTGATATTTCTTACAAATTTTAAGGATAGTGAATCTTACAGATTTTAAGGATAGTGAATCAGCTTTTAAAGAAAAAAAGGCATTGCTCCTTTTTTTTTTTTTTTGACCTTTGGTCAAGCTTGAAATTTTAGTGAGTTATATAGATAATTGTGAAGTGTAGAATTTCTGGCTAGGGGCCTGTGAGTACCCAAAGAGGGTTGGGTTGCTTGTGTGCTGCGTCCTGCAGTGGGTCCTGCCCCCAGGTGCACCGCGAGCCTTTCCTTGCTGTGAACAGTGAGATTTTATGATCTCAGTCCATGGGTTTCTCTCAGCTGGAGCACACTGTTTCTCTCCACGTAGCAGCAGCACAGGTTCCTGTTTTGACATTGTGTCAGCTGGTCCTCCTCCCCAGTGGGGGCGCCCGTGAGCTCCTCTGATGCTTCTGGTTGGTCCCCCACTTAGTTATGTGCCTGTGACTGCGTGGACACTCCCTGCACGAGGGATTCCTCTTCTCCTGTACCGTAAGGTACTTCAACAAAAGGATCCCATTGCACAATGTTGCAACCATTACAAGACACAAACCTACTCAATTTTGATCTTAAGAATCAGTAATTTTTAACAGGTTTAAAAACCTGCTATTTAGTTAAATGCATTCAGAACAGTGGCTCATTTGGGGGTGTTTGTCATTTGTAAGTACGTGGTTTGGTGTAGGAAGATGGAATCCACCTGCTGGGCTCTAGGGGCTCCTGCTGGGGTACCTGCACCATGGGCAGAGCCCTCATTACATTTTCTGGCCATGGGACAGTCATTCGCCTGTTGGCTGCTCCATGACAATTTTGTTTTCTATCATCAGTCACAGGTATTTATTGAGCACGTGTTGTTTTGGATGCTGGGAACACAGTTTCAAACAAAACACGTTCCCATGGAAGTGGGTCGTCTCTCTAGTACACACCCAAGTGCTCTGCAGCTTCTGGGGTCCAGAGTCCGGAGTGGGCCGGGGGTCTGCTCCTGCAGTCCCGGCATGTTTCTGGGATTGGAAGAGCTATTCTATCTCTCCCCTGTAAAAGCGATCGGTAGCCTTGTTGTGAGCTTGCAGTTCAGATGGCACCATAGGACTGGCTAGCTGGGGCCTGGCTCTCCTGTGCCATCTGGGTGGCTACTTGCTGCATCGCTGATTGGGGCAGGTAAGTCTCCCCCTCCGCATAAGGAGTCACGGGCCGGGGGTTGACGGGGTGTGCGTCTGTGCCTGCAGGTGGGCAAGAAAGCCTGGGGAGAGAGTTGATGTCCGTGGATGGGAAGGGCCGCGCTGGCCATTTCATTCTATACCTGGGCTACTAATGTTTATTCCATTTTGTTTATGGTTCTTTTAGCCAACTTCTTCCTTACTTAGTGACATTCATAACAAATCAGTACAAATTAAAACCATAAACAAACCAATAGTTAAAACAACATACATTTATTCTCTCCCAGTGCTGGAGGCCAGAAGCCTGAGATCAAGGTGTTGGCAAGGCCAGCCTCCCTCTGAAGTCTCCAGAGGAGAATCCTTCCTCCCCTCTTCCAGCTCCTGGTAGCTCCTGGCAGTCCTGGGTGTCCTTGGCTTGTGGTGCATCACTTCAGTCTCTGCCTTCTCCGTGTGTCCTCTCCTCTGTTGTAAGGTCACCAGTCTTTGGACTTAGGACCCATCCTGATCTAGTATGACCTCACCCCAGCTTAACTAATTATATCTGCAAAGACCCTATTTCCAAACAAAGTCACATTGTGAGGTTCTGGGAGGATATGAATTTTAGAGGACACTATTCAACCCATGAGAGATACCAAAGGAGAAAATTACATTATGTCCTGTCATTTGGGCAGCAGCCTTTATTGAGGACTGGAGGTAGAGAAGTAACCCACTCTGAATCACAGATGTGCTCAGGATACTTTGTCAAGAAAACAGCCATTAATTTGGTTTGATAACCAATAGTTGTGGATAACCCATAGTTGTCATTGATAATAAGCAACTCACAGAGTATCCTCTTGACCATGTGGTGTTTTGACTTTGGCCATTGCTGGCCCCACAGTGACACACGAGCTGGCTGGTCCCAGCAGGGAGTCATCGCATCTACAGGCACTTACTCAGCAGCTGCAAGGAACCTATCACTTTACCAGGTGGGGAGGGTGTCACAAAAGAAAGGTCCCCAATTGCTTACCCTCAAGAAACTTGCACTGTTTTGATTCCATGGTACATGTTGAAGCAAACTGAGGTCAGTAAATAGGTGGACCATTTGTCATTCTGAATACATTTCCATGAAATTCGGCAGCTCATTAGCAAAATATTTCTTTTATTTGGTTTGGGCATATTGATTTGGATATCATCTTCAAACAAAATGGTAGCTGATGTCTGCTACATAGGGTCCAGCTTTGGTAGAATAAATATCAGCAGAGCTGTCGTTATTAGATTTGGTAATGACAGAGATGTGGGCAGTTCAGCAGTGAGCAGTGGTGACTTAAAGTGGGAGAGGGTTGGGTGAAGGGTACTAGCTGATTGTTGCTTGGATTTTATGGCCATAATGCGTGGTGTTTCCATAGCTTATACTTATTAGTTTGAAGCAGATCTGTTCCTAGTATCCGTGGGTCCTGAGTCTTGAAATTCTTTGCTTTCCAATTCTGTCTTCCTCCACCCCTAGAGGGGCCTCCTAGTGAACATGTGTTGCTCTATCCTGCATGTCACTCTGCTGTCCCTGAGGTGTACACACTGGGGGTGCTGTGGTCATGCAGAGAACAGCCCGGGGGATGGGGCCGGTGAGGTCTGGAGGCAGATCAGAGAGGTCCTGGGTGCAGATACCTGGAGCACAGCCTAGGATGCAGCTGAGGCATGGCTGGCACCTTTCTGTGGGGTTCTGAGGCCAGTCGGGGACAAGAGGGGTACTGCAGGCTTACCCGGGCTGGCCCATTTTAACTCTTCCTGGACTTTTGTATCACCCCTGGGTAAGGTTGTCATTCACACCGTAAAGTGGTGTAGCTCTGATGGTTTCCAGTTCATTCTTCCAACAGCCATTGTTGAGTGTCTGTCGTATCTGAGGCATTCTACTGGACATTTTGAGAAATGCAATGATGAGCAGGACGGATCTTGCCCTCAGTGAGCTTGCAAGTCTTGGGGAAAAAGACGCGTGTGTATACCTCTCTTAATGAAGTGGAAAGTGATAGATGTTACGGGGGCATTCCAGATAACTTGTTATGGGGAGTCAAAACCCAGAAAGATACTGCTTGTCTGGGTGGGCTGAGGGGTGGGGAAGATGAGGAGATCAGGGGCTTTGTGGAGCAGCAGCTTGTGTGTGGTTTGAAGGATGAATCAATGTCGGTTTGTCATTGTAAGCAGCAGTTGGAAAAGGGTCTCCTCCTTGTGGCATTTGTTCGTGGATTCAGTAGGACTAGCTGAGGAATGTTCAGATTTAGGAGAATGACAGGCACCATGTATTTTCACCTGTAACATCAATCTTTTGACTTAGCAACCCTAAATTAGCCTGAGAGTCCAACATTTTTTTATGTACTGTGTGTGCATAGTCCTCCTTTGAGTTTAACTTGGATAGTTTTGCCTTTCCTCAACATTATTAATAGGGTCTTGGTACAGACTTTTCAGTTATAACACAATATGTACGTCCTGAAGGAACAGGGCTTATGGAAAAAATAGAGCTGGGGCCAGGCCGCTCAAACTCCATGTAGCTTGGAAACAGTATAAAAAAATACATGATACATTTCTAATACATAAAGCAATATTATGGTAAGTATGGGGTTTTATATTAGGAAAAAGCTTGTTGGAAGGGGATGAGGTTGCTTGACTAGCTAGATCGGAGCAGGAAGGAGCAAGTGGAAAGCAGGTTGAAGACAGCGTGGTGGAGCTTCACTGTGGGGGGAATAGGCATCGTGCTCGGAGTTCCGGGTTCCCTTGCACCCCAGAAAATTCTGAGGCTGGTGACCTTTGCTGTCGGTGGCCCTTCCATCCACGGTTGTGCCCCTTTTAACTCTTCCTGGACTTTTATATCACCCCCGGGTAAGGTTGTTATTCACACCGTAAAGTGGTGTAGCTCCGATGGTTTCCGGTTCATTCTTGCAACAACCATTTTTGAGTGTCTGTCCTCTTCAAGGCATTCTACTGAACATTTTGAGAAATGCAATAATTTCTTAAATGCAATGATTTCTCAGTGATGTGGTGCATTCCTGTGCTGGAAAAAGCATGTGTGAACCCATGGGCTGTCACCTAGACTGATATGACAGTGGCCCCCTGTTGGCTGGTGGAGGAGGCGCTGGCCTGGTTACAGAGCCTGCCTTCTGGCAGGTAGACCAGGCCGGCTTTCTCCAGTGCGGTTGGGCCAGAACCCCGGGATGGTGAGCCTTTCTTTGTGGTCGTTGCTCTGCCAATCTTGAGTCCATCTTTGCTTTTTGCTGGCATAAAGTGCTTTGGGTATGCTGTGTTCTGCAGGCTCAGTGCAGCGTTGAGCTTCAGTGCCCCGTGTTTCCTGGGGGATGAGGTTCCCGGTGAGTCTCCCTGTTATGACTTGAGACAGTGGATAATAGTTACAAAAGGAGGCCTTGGTTTAGTGAGAGCTGGTTCAGGTGGCTGAAAAACACGACCGTTTGACCGAATTCCTTTCAAAGATTTATAATCCAGCCCTAAATATGTGAACGTTTCTCTCTTCTCTCTCCTCTCTTTCTCTCCACCTTCCCCCATCTCTCTCTCTTGTCTGTCTCTCCCTCCCTCTTTCTGCCCACATGCCCCGTCTTTCTCTGTCAACACTGAAGGAGAGAACTCTTTTAAAAGTTAATGAATGAGTTGCAGTGGAACCCTATTAGATTTTCCTTCCATTAAATGCCTGCTACAGACTTTTAGTGGATGTTTTAACTAGGCATTGTTATCAAAAGGACTATTGCACAAATTAAAACCAGGCCCACAATCTGTGAAGAGAAACCGGATTGACTTTTTGCCTTCAGGTAAAAAAGAAAAATGCACGGAGGAGTTGAACTCCACATTGGTATTTTTAGAAGTTGGATGCGGGAAATAGCCAGTGCCACCTGAAGCTGTGGAAACAAACAGGAGCTTGGACTTTGCAGGCATACCTCTTTTTAAAGTGAAGACATTTTCAGGAACCCCTGGATTTTTAAGGGTATGTCAGTGTTAATTTTTAACTATGTAATTGGTATTTTAAATATCTTTTTAGTTTGTACGATGCTGCTGTGCGTGTCCCATTTTTAAACCTGTGAAGCTCTCTTAAAAGGAAAAGGTCAGGCTTTCCAGGTGCCCGCTGCACCAGACGTGGGCTGTCTCCTTGCAGTCACCGCAAGAATGGAGAATTTTTAAAACTGCCAGATTTTTAGTTTCTTGTTTTGTTCTGATTGATTTTATTTTAGCAAATTTACCCCTTTGTCCCTATAAAATTTGCTTAGTCAAATGACAGATTTTGTGTTTCACATCCGGGAAGTCGTTGTCTTATCCAGGCAGGTCCTGGAGTGTTCTTCTATTTCTCCATCCACAGCTTTATGATAAAGTCACTGTCAGTTTCTATCATAAATTATTCATAATCATGGTGCTTAACAAAAGATCCCAAGTTCTCAGTGGATGCCCACTGTATGTACCATAACAGAAAAAAAGTTGTGTTTTCTTGTACTAAGTGTCGTTCTGATTAGTCTTAGTGTTAAATCTTGGTTAGCACTTGGCTCTGACGTCCACAAATACAATGCTCTGAATCAAATAAGTGCCAGGGAGTGGGCTTCCCCTCTCCCCCAACAAACACCACCTCGCCGCCCTTCCAGGCACGTCACCAGCTCCGAAGCGCCTTTACCTTATCAGCGTGGATTCAACCAAGACCTGCGCTTCACGTTTTGCTTCTCGAAAGACGACATTTTGAAAAGAAAGTCAAACAGAGCATTTGTTAGTTGGGCATTTCCTACGAAAGACCAGCTCCAGTTCTTTGGAAGGAAATTGGCCAGATGCATGCACTGTTCAGGGCTTGTCTTAGTGCTAAAATGTAGCTAACGTGTGTGGCAAAGGTGAGGAAGTCCTGTGAGCTTCATAGTGGGAAGCGTCTCTTCTCATCTCAGGGCAGTGGGGGTGATGATGGGGGCCCTGGTTCTCTGTTCAACCTCTGATGGGGTGTTTTTGGTTTCTGGTGTGTGTGTGTGTGTGTGTGTGTAGGGGTGTGTGTGTGTGTGTGTGTGACAGAGAGAGAGAGAGAGGTAGGTCATATCCCTGTATCAGGTCCATCAAAACACACCCCAGTGCAGAACTCTTGATCCCTTGATTGCCTGCAAGCTCACAGCACACAGTGATAAGTGAAATCTCTGAGAGTAGATTTAATTTTATGAGCTGTATTATCCAAGAATACTAAGCCGTGGAGATCATGCTCAAGTCATGGGGTTTAAAGGGGTGATGGCTTCAGTTCTCTGTGTGGGGGAAGAAAGCCTGTGGCCTTTTTTTGTTTTTAGGCACAAAGCTAGTTTAATTGAAAGAATAATTTGATTTGCTGCTGCTACAGCAGAAGAGCTTGAGATGTGGCAAATTTTCTCTCCTTTCACCCAAACTCAAGAATTTAATGCTAGCAGGTGAACTTCTGAAGGCTGCTATCAAGTATACAGAGACAATAACTGTCTTAAAAGCAGAATTTTGTCAATATTTTTTGCTGTGGGCCAAAGAACATTCACAATAATGGAGTACTAAAGCCCTGCTTGAAAATGCTGTAGAGGGAGCGGGAGTGGAGGATTTATTCCAAGTTTGAGCCTGCAGTGTTTTGGTGGTATATATGATTTCTGAATAATCTTTTTGCTCGAGCAAATGGAGGCACCCAGATATAATTTTCTGTTCAGGAAGAGCATTTGGTAGGCATTGCTACCCAGGGTTGCTGAACTGGAAGTGCCCTAGCCTGTAGTTTCTTTTCAGTTGCCGCATCGACCCACCACCGACCGTACACCTTCACCAAATGCCAGTGTTTTCTGACAGATAAAACAGGAGGTGGAATGGCCAGGAGCGGGCCATGCGGTCAGGGCTGAGGCGGTGGGCCTGCTGCTGGGAGAGGTACCCCAGAGGGCCACACTGCTCCTGCCAGGGGGGGCTGTGCCTCTTCTCACAGTGAGTGGAGTCCCTTTGCCCTTGGTTTTAAACATGCCATTTCACCATGCTTTTGTAGAAAGTTGGTTAAACAGCAAATTGCACAACCCACAAAATGTAATGGCCTTTATGACTTAAAACAGATGCTAGATTCAGTTGCGTGAATTGCCTTGCCCCTTAAGTTATCTTACTTTGAAAAGAACGATTCCCTGAAATTTCACTTTGGAAAACACTGTTTCCCTCATTCTGCTTACGAGAACTGGTGCCTACATTTTTAATGCTATTGCAGTAAAGCGATTTTCTGATATAGATAGAGGTGAAGCCATTTTTGTAATTTTTCCAGTGTTCTCCGTATTTGGTATAATTAGAAGGGAGAGACGGAGGAGCAGTCACACACTCATATGTGAGCACACACACACTCATCCACAGCAGAGAAGCACAGCTTTGTCCTTCTTTTGAAGTGTGAAAAATATCAGTGACCTTATCATTAAATATACTTGTTGCTGTATTTATTTGAAATGTTCAGACTTTACTTTTTTTTTTTTACTTCCTGTTCATTTTAGTGGAAAAGGGTGATAGCAAAAGGTTTTATTTATTCAGAGCCACAGTGCAGGCAAAGTGAAAGTAAATCCTAGGCTTCCGGTGCATTCAGAAACCACAGTAAGAAAGCACTGTTTTCTCAAATATAAAGATAAGCGCACTAGCCAAATAATTTTTTTGAGGAGGTTGGAACAATAGAAGCCATCTAGAACTATTATTTGAGGCTATATATGAAAAATATATGCGAGCTTACAAAAATGTTTCTCGTACTGGAAACTGTGTATCCATCAGGCAGACAAGACTTTCATCATGTTTATAGACAGTGATAGCAATGTAGCTCTGTCATAATATCAGTGGCCTCAGTCATTGTATTCTACTTCAAGTATAAGGTTCTGATTCTGGTGCAACTTAATAATTCTGTTTTTACTGAAGACTTTTTCCCTTCAGAAATATCATATGATGAAGTTGCCTGTGGAAGGTGATCGAAGTGTATTCACCCTCAGGTTCATCTGGAAAGTCCTAGACTGCGGCCCACATGTTTCCTTCACGCTCACCTTCGTGTGTATTTCAGGCATTACCTTGTGATTGTTTAGATACTCTTATCATTATACATAATCCAAGGGTTATTTATCGTAAGATAGACTGAGTAATGCTGAACTCACAAATATGGGGCTGAAAATGTAAACACATTTTTGTAAATCCAATTGACAGTTAATTGGCCCACATTAATGGAGAGTTGAAGT
The DNA here is from genome assembly GCF_028858775.2 of Pan troglodytes. Taxonomy (NCBI): domain Eukaryota; kingdom Metazoa; phylum Chordata; class Mammalia; order Primates; family Hominidae; genus Pan; species Pan troglodytes. The sequence goes on from NC_072415.2 coordinate 85,303,921, forward strand.
GAAAGAAAATAGAAAACCACAAATTTCTAAAAGAAATTTTTTCCCCTCATTTGGAATCCATTTTATATGTTTATTGGAAGCTAACGTTTCAGTTAACTATGACATATAGATATACGTTTACTTGCCTAATTATACTTGCTGTTAACAATACATCATGTGTTTGCCTGTGCGTCCAGCTTTGCGAGTGTGATGGTTTAATTACCCTCTGTGGTGTCTGCACGCTCTGCTAAGTCTTGTGTGGGGGAACGGTTAGAAATAGCCGCAGAGGCAAGGATTCAGAAGCTGGTGTGCAGTGAAGCCATAGGGTCACCCACCAGCAGCAGTACCAGGCGAGCCACCTCCGCGTGGGAGGAGGCCCAGGTGTCTGCTTCCTAGCGCGGGGCCTGAGCCGGGCACCCTGGGGTGGAGAGGCTTGGATGGGAGCCCCAGATCTGGGCCACTGTGGTCCCTGGGCTACTCGGGGAAAGCCGGGTCCTTCACCGCCCTCCCGCCCATCCGGGGCTCCGGGCTCCAGGCCGTGGCTGCTCTCTGTCCCTTGTCCCTGTGGCCACCCAGGCCCCACCTGCTACCCGGGCAGGCTGCTCAGACACACCCTTCCTAGTGGTCTTCCTGCAACTCCTCCCGTGGAGACCCCGGAGCCACACGGGTTGAGAGCCCTGGGTGCCTCGCCAGCCCCCACGGGGTCCTGGGGAGAGGATCATGCCCTGTGGCTCGGCATCGCTCTCACCCCTGTGGCGGGTGGGGGCAGCTGGCCTTCTCCCTGCCCTACCCCTGCGGTAGGTGGCGCAGGGTGCAGGTGGGTGGGTGGGGGGAACAGATGACTTCCTCCTCATCTAACTCCTGCAGTGGATGGGGGTGGCTTTGGGGGGGGAAGGGTAGGTAACTTCCTTCTCATCTCACCCCTGAAGTAGGTAGGGGCAGGTGACCTCCTCGCCATCTCACCCCTATAGTAGGTGGGGGGCACATGACCTCCTCCCTACCTCACCCCTGCAGTAGGTAGGGGTGGGGGTATGACTTCCTCCTCCTCGCCTCACCCCTGTAGTAGGTGGGGCGGGGGTGACTTCCTCCTCCCTGCCTCACTCCTGCAGTAGGTGTGTTGTGTGGGGGTGACTTCCTCCTCCTCAACTCACCCGTGCAGTAGGTGGGGGACGCATGACCTCCTCCTTGCCTCACCCCTCCAGTTGGTGGGGGGCGCATGACCTCCTCATCTCACCCCTGCAGTAGGTGGGAGGGTTGACTTCCTCTTCCTCGTCTCACCCCTGCAGTTGGTGGGGGGCGCATGACCTCCCCATCTCACCCCTGCAGTAGGTGGAGGACGCATGACTTCCTGCCTCACTCCTGCAGTAGGTGGGGGGGGGTGGGGGTGACTTCCTCCTTCTTGCCTCATCCCTGCAGTTGGTGGGGGACGCATGACCTCCTCGTCTGACCCCTGCAGTAGGTGGGGGGTGACTTCCTCCTCCCCCTCTCACCCCTCCAGTAGGTGGGGGGGGGACCTCCCCGTCTCACCCCTGCTGTAGGTGAGTGGGGTGACATCCTGGCTGGCCCTGCCAGGCTCTTCCCTGTCCCCAGTCGCAAAGGTACTCTCCCAGCCTCCACGCTCCACGCCCACACCCTCGCCCCACTTGCCCAGCCCCGGCAGGAGCTTCTCCCCGCAGAGTCCCCAGTGTTTTCTAGAAGCTTTGCCTCCCCCTGTGGGCTCTCTCTTCCGTCCCGCTCTGTACCTGGCAGGCGGCCTGTCCTCCCTGCAGCGAGGGGCCAGGGTGGGCGCAAGCCCTCCTGCCCTCCCCGCGTGGACGTGGACGGGGCGGCGCGGGCCGGCCCAGGGTCTGGGGTGCCTGCAGCGTGCTGGGCCAGCCAGGCGATAGAGGGTCGGCTCAGCCAGTGCCCATGGCAGCACCTGCATGAGGTCCCCGCTTCCTGGAAACTGAGCCCGGGAACGGCCTTGGCCCGGGGAAAGCAGGGCTGAGTGCATCTCCCCTCTGAGAGCGTGAGGAGCTAGGAGAGCTCGCGGGCCGGGCCTTTACCGTCCGGATGGGTCTGGGATGAAGGCCACAAGTCACCCAGACCGGGACTGGGTCAACAGTGGCTTGATGTCCTGGCACAGACGAGGGTCCAGGATGGATTCGATTCCTTCGGTGCCTGTGGGAGGGCGGAGGCCTGGCCGCAGTTCTGCAGCCGACGAAGGGTGGTCTGAAGACCCCCGACACCTATTTCAGTGCCTGTGCCCTCAAGATGTACCAGCCCCGGGCGTGTTTGCGGGGACATGCCTCTTTGCAATGAGTGTAGTAGTTAACCCCATGCACAGGAGTTATTTAGACCACACTCTGCTATTTTTGTAGGATCTTTTAAAAAATTACTTTGCTTTTGTCAGTGTGTTCTTCTATTTCTTTTTACTGGTAAAGTCAATTACTGAAGAAAAATAATTTCGAACTAGAAATTATCTTTTTAGCTTGAAATAAAAATATGGGCAAGGAGCTTCTAAATTATCTAATATTTTTTCCTCTTTGCAAAAGTGTTAATATTATATGGAAAAATTGGAAAAACACAGAAAAACAAACAAACCAAAAAAGCATTATTCAAGATCCTCCTACCCCAATGTAGCTTACTGTGAACATTCTTATCTGAATTCTTTCAGGGTTTTTTTCTTTCTTTTCTTTTTTGCTCTACAGATATTTTTCAAACAAAGATGGGATGATGGTAGTATTTATTGGCTTGCTTTTTCACTCACTAAATGGTGAACAGCTTTTTACACAATTCTTTATACATTTTCATTATTCTTTCTTTAGGGTTTTTTTTTTTTTTTTTTTTTGACATTGCTTGGTCAAGCTTTGGCACTTACTGCAAATCTGTTTTCAAAATATATCCGTCTATCTTTCCATTTCTAGTGCATGAAAACGATCATATTCCTGGGCCTTTGCCAGCATGGGTATTTTTTAATTTGACAATCTTTGCCAGTTTAGTAACTGTGAAGTAGTGTTGTTTCAGCTTGCATTTCTTGGATTACACGTGAGGGGGGAGCAATTTTTCCATATGTTTTATGAGACAAAGGTATTTTTTCCTTTTTGAATTATTTTCGGTCATGTTATTTGCTAATGTTTCTGTTGCTTTGTTCCATCATCTTACTCATTTGGAAAAGCTGGAATAAAGGTGTTAACTCATCGCTTTAGCATCTCTATACTTGCAGTCTCCACCTTCTGTTGTCTTTTAAGATTATGCAAGTGATACAGGCTTATTTTAGAAAAACTTGAACAAAGAAAAAAATTTAAAAATTAATGAAACTTATTTGAAATCCCATCATCCAGAAATTACCAAAATTGATATTTGGGTGTATATTCTTCTGGATCACTTCCTATGCAGATCTATTAACGTCTGTCTGTCTATCTATATCTATCTCTGTCTCTGTATCTATTTATCTGTCTATCTTTGTCATTTTCAGTGCATGTATAGTATCCCATTTTGTTGTTATGCACAAATTATTGGAGAAATCAACCATTGTTGGAGGTGTGGTTTTCTCCCACTTTCATATTGTAAACAGCTGTGTAATTAATATCTTTGTATGTATATCTTGGCCATAGTCTCATCATTTCCTTGATAAATTCCCACAACTAGAATTACCAGGTCAAAGGTTTTGGATGTTTTAAATTATTTTGTTGCGTGTACTGCCAACTGGCCTTCTGGGAAGGTCGTGCACATTTTCAATCCCACCAGTGACATGCATTTCTCTGGGTTATGGCATTTTTTGATATATTGAGTTGTTTTTATGTAGTTTAATTGGTCCTTTCTTGCATAGTTTCTGCTTTTAAAGTGATGTTTAAAGGTGCCTTCCAATTCTCAAGATTATGTAAATATTCAGTTTTATTTTTATGAATTGATTGTTTTATGTTTAAGTATTTGATACATCTAAAATTAATTTTGGTATATGGTGTGGGAAGGGCATCTCACTTTATTATTTTTCTAAATGCCATTTATTTAAAAATCTATTTTTCCTAATTGGAATTCTAAATGCTAACTTCATTGTACACTAAGAATATAGATATATGTGTATATGTATATATTTGCAATTGTCTTTCAAATTCCATTTTGATTTCAATGAACAATCTGCCTCTGTTCCTGCCCTGTGTCCCCTTGTTTTAAGTACTATATCTATAAAATACAATTTAAATTATATAGCTTTCTACCCCCCACCGTGCCCATTACTTTTCTTTTTTCAATGACTACTTTTTTCTGTTCTCCTAAAGAAACTTTAGAATCATTTTTGTCACACCTTGGGTAATTTGACTGAAATGGTATTTAATAAGTTAATTCTGGAATACTCAGCATCTTTATAGTGGTAAATTTTCCATTCTAAAAACAACTTTGGTATATTTTCAAGTTTATTCAAATCTTATTTGCTACTATTAAGTTTTGTGAGTTTTTTCAGAGGTAATCGCCTAGGTTATTTATTTATCTGTTTTTGTGATTTTCGCCTTTGTGAATGGACTTTTCTGTTATATTTTAACTGGTTGTGTATTGAGATGCTGTTGATTTTGGGAATCTTTCTGATTAGCTGTTTGTATTAGCAGATGCTGTTGTTTGCCTTTGTATGTGGTAGCTAGATTTCAGTACTAGATTTTAGTACCTTTTTATCATGACCTTCTCTTGTGGCTTTTCTATTTTGAGAAAATACCGTAACTCTTCAACATTGCTGAATCAATGGGGAGTGTTTGGATTTTTAAAAAATCGAATATCAGTTGACAATGATGCCTTAAAGCATCTTCTGCAAATAAATAATCAATGGTTAAAATCAGCCCAGGCTGCAGCAGCATGGGAACTCCCGCTCTTCAGCGGAGGTTTGGGAAGCAGAAATTTTACTTGGCTAGTGTAGAATCAGTGAGATACTGGGATTATTTACCCTGGAAAAGGAAACCATCTTCAGGTCTGTGAAGGCTGACTGTTTAACAAGTGAAATCTTTTCAGAGTGAATTGGCAGGAAAAGGGGCTTAAACACAATGAAATAGTGAAAGCAACTATATGTGCAAGTAAAAATTGCCCACTGGATAGATGGCTTAGGCATGAGGGAAAGGACCTGATTTTTTAAAAGGTGTGTTAATAATGAAATCTTCCTAATTTTCTCACAGTCTTCATTCAGTTTTAGGGAAGGCCTTTTGCAGATATTGTTCAGATGTGCTGCTTTATAAAATACCCACCAGTTTTTCAGATCAGTGTTATCTGGTAGTGGTGAGAGAATCTTTAAAAACATATAAAATCATATGGGTTTGTATTTGCCACTGCACAGGCCTAATTCCTGTTGCGTAATCTCCAGATCCTTTAGCCCCTGGCCTGGGCCTGGCGTAGCATTGACTGCAGTATTCCTGTGTTTGGGGTAGTTTTTCATGGTCGTCTTTAAGCTAATGTAAAATATTTTCCCCTTTTTCATGCTTCTGTTTGGTTTTAAAAATGAAAATTAAATCTTGGCTTGCTATTCGAGTACACTGTGATTTAGAAGTTAAAGCAAGGAATTGACAGTCATGTTTTTGCTCAGTTTTAATAAATGTGTCTCTTAGAGCCACCCATTTCTTCTCTGTTAAAAGGGAGTACTACTGCTTTATGGGACTACAGGATGCTTTAATATGATAATACATAAATAAGGATTTGAGACATTAACAGAAAATATCTTTTTGAAACATAGTAAAACCTCGTCTATGCAGAAACCTATTAATTACCATCTTTATTTTTCTAGATCAGAACTAAGAATCAGAAGGGATAAAAAGACACTGAGCATGAAAAGTCCATGTACTGAATTCATTATTTACTCATAGACAATATCTCCAGGTTGTCAATCATTATTTAAATTTTATTGTTCTGTTACACACAGTTCTGATATTCACGAGTATGTTCTAGGCTACAGCAAATTAAAAGTAGTAAATTGGGAGTGGGAAAAGACACACAGATAACAGGGAGAAATGATAGCAGATGACCTAATAGTAAGCAAGAAGAGAAGGAAAAAAACTATAGCAAAATAATAAATAATATGAAAAGCACAGCACTGTGGGCCTTTTCTTAGAAATGGAATAGCTCTTTGCCCTTTCTGGTTATCACTGATCACTCACAGGTTTTATTTCTAGTTGTTAGAGAACTTTAATTTTATTCAGCATGCTTTAAATAGTGTGGCAAAAGCATGTGGATTTTATGTAGATTTTTCCAGTGCTTAAACATTTTTATAAAATTCTGTTTAAAAGGGTAAACTCCCAATTATCCAGAAAACCCAGCCTCCAAAAATGACTCCCCAGAGTAGTTGTGATTTTACTTAATGATATACTTTCAATAATTGATAGTATAAATTCTTTAAGTATTTTATGGACACATTTTTTGCATATAGCCTCTCGATGATGAAACACACCTTCTGTATCTGTTTTAACGTATGTATCCTTTGAATTGAATTTGCTGGAAAAAATTTGGTTCTGTTCCTCTGACATGTATATTTCCTTTCTTCCTCCTCTACCATCTGGGATGCTTTCTCTAATATCGCATTTGGAAGAGGATGACGCTCACTGTGTTGTTTCAGCATATGTGGGTCTGGTTGAATTCACGTCTGCCTGTTCACCTCTAGTTTTTCATTTTCACACCTCCATGGAGGTGGTATGCTGCTCTTCCATGCCTGGTAGAGCTGTAGGAAATGTTACTTAAATGTGTGAATGTGACCACCAGGGTACATTTATCTCAATAGGAAACAAATATGCTAAATACAGGTAACATGCTATTTATACTTACAGGTAATAACTTATATCTTCTAACCAATCATTTTCCCCCTAACATAGCTGCGGATATTTTACAAGCCAATTGTCGCTTTAAAAACTGTAACTCTTTTTGATTTTATGTGTGATACAATATCTAATAATACTCCCAGGAAAATGCCAGTTGTATTTTTTAGTACCTGTGTGATTTTCTTGATTGCTAAAATATACGTATGTAGATTGAACATAAATGAAAAAATTGAAGTCCGGGTTTGAAGATTTCCAGGAAATTACTTTTCATTGAACACAGCTGCCCAAATTGTTTGATTTCTGTTAAACACAATGGAATTGTTCCAGTGATGCTGCAGTTACAAAAACAAAAGATAACAAATAGACCACGTTTTTGCATGTGTATTTTACTTCTTGTACTCAGGAAGAGACTGAGCTAATGAAGAAAAATAACATTTGTACTTATGTCCTAGAAGAATGTCATCAGAACTATTTATTGCTCACTAAAGAAATTAAATTACTTAATGAAGGTGAATTATTAACTTAATTTATTAGGAATTTAATTTGGGAGCTATTTTCATAGGGATATTGGCCAAGGCAAGAATGATAACACTTTAATGCGTAAAGACACTCAAATGACTTTAAACAGGCAACTAAAACTATTTCAGTGGAAACAGATATTTCTGTGCTTTAACAATTTTTCAAAGAAGATCTATTATCAATGTAACTATGCAATCATAAGGAGTATGACTTCTTTAAGATGAATTAATTTTCAACGGTAGTATTGCTTATCATTGACAGGCATTGTATCATTACTTTATAAATTAGGTTCCATTTCTAAAATAATTGCAAAGCAGTTTTTGGTAGCAGGGGAGCTGTTCATTGTTAATTTTGAGTCATTGAAGCCCAGAAATCAGACAGATCAAAGTGTTCTAGGTCTGGTCATAGCAGATCAGCTGGGTCACAGAGGTTTCTGAACCACATGACCCATGGCAGAGGGGTGTGTATAGTTATTCTGAAGCCTAAACTGCGTCTACTTCCCCTGGCCTAAATAAGATATGATATCATTGCCTTTACTGGATAGTTCCACCTTCTCCTACTAAAAATGCCACAAAATGGAGAGGGAAGAGATTTCTTAATATCTGTGTGTTAGTGATCATAGTGAAAGTCAGAACTGGCAATTCCCTGGAATTTTCTATAAATATCTTCATATAAACATCATTATAGTGATTCATGAATTAGATGAAAGAAATGTGGGGAAAAATCTCATTTCTTCTTTAAATTGTTGTTTCTGTTTGAAATTTTTAGTGATTTTAGTAATTTTCATGAGTATATGCAATATGAAGTTTTTGGGTAATTCCTGAAGCAACATGTGTTATGTAGATACCAAAACATCTCGATGATGTGCATTTTACCTGTTCCACACCCGAATACAACCTCGGATAGTTAGGTAGCTGGAGGTTTGATGCTTGGAATTAAGATTATTTTTTAATCTTTAAGTTTTGGTATTTCAGATGAAGTATTTTTACTTATGATACACTTATGGGGAAATGCTGCTCTTTTTAAAATATTCAGATAACTTGATTGTATTGCCTGTTTATCAAAAAAGAGTGGTGATGTGCATTTGTTGCTTCAAAGATGTATGTGAAACACCCTACTATATCTGCATCGCTGATGAAAGGGGCCGATACTGCTGTTGGTTGCAGTTTTAAAGAAGACAGTTGAAGAGCTTTATCAAATTGACCTTCAATTGGGGGATCATTAATGAACTAACCTCCTTCATTGAGAGATTATTCAAGGCCCCGAGTAGCATGTGATTTCCCTTGTTTTGCAGTAATTCGTTTGAAACATTTACCAAAAACCTTAATGTATACAGAAGATGCTAAACTTTTTTAAAGGGCTGGGTCCTTTTTATTGCTGTTGTAAGCCATGCCTCTTCACATCATGTGCCAAAACAAAAAACAAAAAACCCACACATAATTCTGCCCATGTTTCAGAATCTTGGCTAGGACAAGGCAGAGAAAGTGAGAGTTTAACCTATTAATAAGAGCAAGTGCTTGAACTAATACAACTTTCTGTGAGAAAATGTTTTTAAGGATTATTGATTATCTGAGGATATTTTGTAAGTTACTAATTTAGGAAATTTTTCATTTTTTAAAAATTTAGTCTTCAGCTACTTTAGGAAACTTAGTAGACAGAAAAAAAAAAAAGGCTGGTGTCTGCAGATGAACTAAGGAACGGCTTTGCTTTTGCCTCTGGGATCTCTCTGATTGGGTATTCCTGATGAGGAAGCATCAGGCCAGAATGTTTGTACGCGCCCTTCCTCCTCCTCATGGATTCAAACACCAGTCGTCACGTTAGTCATGTTGCACGTGTTCCCGTGGTAACAGAAGCTCTGCCATCCCCTAGCTCTGTGAGCTTGGGTGCCTCACCTGCCTCAGTTTCTTTGTAAAATGATAGAGCTGTTGTGTGAAGTACATGATAGGGGGACTGCACGCTTAGAACCGGGGCTGCACACGGGGCTGTGGACGTCACAGCCTCGTCATCAGAGGGGGCATCTGGACTCCTAGCAGAGCGGGAAGAGAGGAATTCCCGGCCTGTGGAGCAGTGCTCCGGGAGCCGGCCTTGACCTGCTCCTAGGACCCATCTGCCGGCTGCTGCTCCTCTGTCTGGGAGACTCTCCCACCTGAGCGTGACTCGGTGTCTGCAGCGTCACTGCAGTGTGTGAAGGCCAATACAGGGACCCTTCCTCTGTGCTCCTCCACGGCCACCATGCGGGTTTTGTTGGATGTGTTGATGGAGTGCACGTGGTACCCACTGTCAGGGTGCTCTCTGCAAGTGCCGCACCCCCAAGCGACATTTATTTTGTACTGAAATAACATCTCTAGTGTCTACTATATGAGCTTGTATCTCATATGCTCCCATATATACTTGTTTCACACTTAAAATCTCACATGTAGTAACGATTGCTTTCAATAAGTACACATGGGCATGATTTGCTGTAAAGGTTAGCTAGCTTCTGTGTAAAGTTGCAAGTATTTGTGTACTTTATAAATGCAAGAAACTAAGCTTTACAGGCCTCATTTAAGAAAAATAAAGATTTCTTTATTTGGGAAAAAGGGAAATTTTTTTCTCCTAGAGAATGACTTTCTGTAATAAATATATTTTCCATGGTGATACAGTATATAAGTGTGTGTGTCAGTGTGTCAGAAACATACTAGACTTTACTAAGGTGAGGTTGTCAACTTTTCTATTCTATTTTATTAAAAGGATGCTACAGAATTGATTTCATGATCCACTAGTGACTTATGGCCCTCAGTGAGAAAAATGCCATCCTAGAGTAGCCATCCAGGACTGCCCTCCTCACTCGAGCTCACAGTGAGGATCAGGGCAGGTGACTGTGCCATCCACTGATGGATGACGATGATGGCAGTGGTGATGTTAGTGCCAGCTGCCATTTACTCACATGTTCTTAACTTGCTATTAAAACAATTATAAAAACAGATACTTAAAAATAGTAATACAAAGTTGTAAAGCATTGACATTTTATAAGAAAAGGTCAAAGAAAGTCACTCATCTTTTGCCCTTTGTCCATTTCACTTTCCTCTTCCCTCAAGGTAACCAATAGGAGCCCCCTGTTTCTGTTTTCCTCACCTTTCTATGTGCCCACATAGGTCTATGAAAACGTATGAATGTGTGTGGGGTTTTCTTTATTTTCTAAAAAATGGAATTCATTGCAGCACAGTTTTGATTTTTGCACTTAAAAATAAGTCGCGATCATTGCTCCAGAGAGAGATTTCACTCAGTCTCTTTCATGCTGCAGACTCTCCAAGGTGTGGCTGGTCCATGTGAGTGGCCATTGCAGTAGCTGCCCCGCTTATCCTCAGTTTTGCTTTCTACGATTTTACTCACCCACAGGCAGTCAACCATTGTCCAAAAATATTAAACAGAAAATTACAGAAATAAATGCGTAAGTTTTAAGTTGTGTGCCATTCTGAGTAGTGTGATGAAATCTTGTACAGTCCTACACGGTCCCTCCTAGGACACAAATCACCCCTTTGCCCGGCATATCCAGACTGTAGATGCCACTTGCCCCGGTTAGTCACTTAGTAACTGTCTTGGTTATCAAATCAACAGATCACAGAAGAAGAAGGGTGAGTACAGTGTGATAGTTTGAGAAAGAGACCCCATTCACAAAACTTTTATTACAGTACATAGTTATGATTGTCCTATTTTATTATAATTGTTAATCTCTTACTGTGGCAAATTTATAAATTAAATTTTATAATGGGTATGTACGTATAGAAGAAAAAACAGTATGTATAATGTATCCCCTGCAACTAAGGGGATACATTACTTTACCTTATTGGCAAATGTTCAGGCTGTGGATCACCCTAAACAATGCCGCTGGGTATTTACCTATGGGTGCTTTTATTTCCAAGGATATAAAAGTAGGATATCCTGGCGTCAAAGAGTATGCGTACTTTTAATTGCCAGATTGCTTCTGGAAGGGAACCCCTCTGGATAGATAACGGCAACTTCCACTTCTTGAGTGTGTGTGATGTCCCAGCTCCGTGCAGCCCTTTGTACTGATGCCTTTCAGGTCTCAAGTCAGCTCTGTGCTTCATAGCAGCTATCGGCCCATGATTCAGCCGTTCTTTTCCTAACCTTGTGAATTAGTAAATGAATAAATGAACGAATGCACGAATGAGGGCAGGCCTGGCCCCGGAGGGGTTCTTTCTGTGCCCCAGGCCAGCCTCTTAGCCTGCGGCTTCTCGTGTTTCCCTGGCCTTCAGTCACTAACATGTGAATTCATTTCAATAGCAAATATTTATTTTTATCTTCCTGGACAAAAGAAAAATATCTCCCGCTTTTGCATTTTCCCCAGCATTCAGCCTATACTCTAGGATATTGCTTATGGCATTTTGTTGTGTATTAAAATGGGTTGAAGGTTTCCTTTTTTCACATCCTACCTTTAAGTTCTATGAAGACAAAGACAGTCTTCATCTTGTATTCCCCGCAGAAGTAGTCTGGTGCCAAGTAGCAGAAGCTCAGTAAATGGTTTTGGAATATGCAGAAGAGCACCAGCAGAATCTCTGTCTGTGTCTGTGAACGAAGTCATCTTTTCCTTCTATTTTGTCATAGCCCAGTATTGTGCATAAAGTTCAGGCTGTCTGTCCTGCACTAGAGAGACACAGGCAGCTGCTGGCTGATCTTCATAAAGGTGTGCAGAGGGCAGAGTTGGGGAGGTGAGGGGAGGACCACCGCCCCGGCCTTTTCACTGGGAGTTTCCTGGATGCTCCTCAGTTTTGCCTTTGTGACTCCTTCAGTCGACATTGATGTGAAACACGCCTTGGTTGAATGCCCAGGCATCAGACCCAAGCTTATGGCCGTGGTGGTGATATACCAGGGAAGCCTTACCTCTCCAAGTTCGAGGCACCCACAGGCGGCTTGACTTCAGGTGCTCTCTTAGTTTTGTACCTACTCTCTTTACAGGAACTCTAATGTCAAAGGAAAATGGATGGACATTTCTCAATCCATGGGATGTGCATCCCTTTTTCCTGGCTGTGGATCTCGGCCAGGAGGAGCATGGTGGGGTGTATGGGCTTCCCCCAGGAGTGAAACTATATCACTTCCGCTCACGTTTCATTGGCCACATCTCCTCCCACGGAGACAGAGAAGTCCAGTTCCGCGATGTACCCGGAGGAGCAGGACCAGAGTGTTGACAAACAACTCTAAGGACTACTGCCCCGCCAAGTAGGAAAAGTAAAGGAGAGATGGGAAAGGGTGGAGGATTTGGGACAGTAGGTAAGAGAACTGTATCTCTTAAGAGACTTGCTGTCTAATTCTGCCATAGAGACCTTCCAAAAATGCTTTGACTCATGACAACATCATTGTAACACATTTATGGCCTTCCCAGGATGATTCTTTTGAAGGACAACAGTCACCTCTTTACAGAAAGACATTCTCTAAAGAATGTCAGGAGTCTTGTCAGCTCATACTGGTGCCTTTGATACATGGCCTGACCCATGCACTACGACCATCAGCTCAACCTTGGATGAGACGACCAGAGGTGAGAAAGCCTCAGTCCCTCAGCACAGCCACAGAGCAAGAGGGTGGCCACTGCTTCCAGCAGGGGCTGCTGCCCAGATTGACATGTGCGCAGCCTGTGAGTTCGGTGTGGCTTTCTTCAAGGCTTCTGGTTCTATCTTGTTTACAACATAATTTCTCATTTCATAGTTACATAGTGTATTCAGTTCTTAAATGACTGATAAGAGGAAGTCACAGTGCACTTCTAAGAGCTGCTGTCATCATTTGAATGCTGTAGGACCTTTGGCTGAAATGAGAAGACTTGCTTTTGGGTATTTGAAATCAAATGAGAGTTTTGACGTCGGGGGTGCATGTTAATTTCCATATAGGATAACCTTACAAATCAACTTAAAGTGTAATGAACAAGCAAATAAGTAGCTACAACTCATATGGCGTTTGGCCATGATTCAAGCCAAACCCTTGAGGCTTTTGGTGTTGAGAAGGAAGAGTTGGAGGAGTGACCTGTATTCTCTCCAGGAGACAGGGGTTGTGCCTGGTGTGACTTCAGAGTGCAGGGGGAAGCTGCTGGTTTCGATGAGATGGTGGCCTGAAAAAGCTGACAGACTCTCAGAGCCAGTTGAGAGATGCAAAACTGGTCTCTGAGGCTTTCCTTTTTAGGAAGAAATTTACACTGAAATAAGAGCTTGGTGAAGCAAAACTCCTGATTTCTCAGAAAGCATTTATTTTGCTCCAATAGGTTACCAGAAGATTGTGGTCACTATAGACCTTAAGGAGCTGCCTTCCCCTTTAGTGATACTATAAAAAATACAAAACAAACAAACAAAAGACCATGGCAGGAATGATGAAGTAAGGTACTGTGTTGTACTACATGACACTGAGTCATATTAAAGATAATTGTATATGCTTTTCTATCTTTTTTCTTTTATTTATTCAACAAATATTCACCAAGTGTGTGCCAAGCATTGTTACAGGTGCTACCCAGACTATAGCCTATATAGACACGGAGAGTGTGGCTTACAGGCTTATGATATGAATGTAAATCGTCAATTGGCCTCTTGGCTAGGACCATCAGGTTTGTTCTTTTAAACCTGAGAAAATAGTATTTATTCTCTATAAAATACACTTGCATTAAGCATATATCTGGCCTCAAGAGTGGTCCTGTTATAACAAAAGCAAATGCAGCCTTCACTCTGGGTTGGCAGCAAGGCACTTCTCTGTTTCCAAGTGCCACACAGTCTCTGGTGGCCATGCCTCCCCTTATATAGTCCCTCTTCTCAGCGTCTTTCCTCTTCCTGTGCCTTTTGAAATCTATTTAGATTCAGGGAGGCTCCATTCTTCTCCTTGAGAAGCATTACCACCCTCTCTTCCATCTGTACCCTGTACATGGCATTGTGCTTCTGACCTTCAAGGGGCTCAGAGAACATTTTCAGGTCACAGTGGTTTTTAGAGATCATCTGCTCCAACCCTGCCATTTTCATTGATGAGGACACAGAGACTCAGGCTAGTTTATGGACCCTCTTCAAGTTTCCCAGCAGTGTCGTATGATTAAGACAAGAGGCCGGTTTTCTGGGTAACAGTCCAGAGCTCTTTCTCTTAAGCCATGCTGCCTCCACAGTCAATGTGTTGTGCGTCAGGAAGCTTCATACTATTCAGTATGCAGGTTCGTTAAATATTTGATTAAACATGTTACTTGTGGTCATATCTTTTTTTAAAAAAATTCAGGGCATAAAATCATCTGGAATGTAATCTAGCAAGCTAAGATTATTTCTAGGGTGAAACCAAATTCAACTTTTATCGCTTTGACTTATGACACCTTTTTGAGGACCGTGAAGTGCTAGGTCTACCTGCACTTCCATTTACGTCACTACCATTTAAATAATGTCTCCTTTGTTCTTTCTCAGTCTCATAGAGACATACTCCCATTTGTTTTGTGTTAAATATCGGTATAAATAAGTTATCAATAATCAATATATTCTCTGACACCTTGTTGTATATTTTATAAATCCCTTTTCTTGCAAGTGAATGTTAGCATTCCTAACTCTTAACATAATTAAATTATGTACTTATCAGTTAAGGAACTGGTTTGCTTTAGTGATGGTGCCAAGAGACAGTAACCATGTTCAATATGTCTATGTTTCTTATTTCATCTTGGGATTAAACCACAGAGATGGTATTTTTTGTTTGTTGTGTTGTTTGTATCAACATTTCATACAGATACAATAATTCGGTGTGAAGGAAAATCAGTGTTTTCTTGAGCTGATTTACATATGGATGTCAGATCCAGTTATGCTATTTTTATAGTATTGAGGAAAACAAAATGACCTTTTACTAAGTTTTTGATACTGGAAGATTCTGTGTTTTGAATTTGGAGGGGAGGAAGCTGCAGAGGAAAAGGAAAGAAGCAACTGTTGATTTATACCATGATGCTAGCAACAGTCAGGCATCTAAGATGCTTTTCAGCTATAATTGTGTCTTTGCTCAAGGCTACTGTAGTTATACTACATTCTATTCCATTGTCCATCAACTCCACCCGTTTCAAGGAGCTGAAGCTGATGCTAACCATAGAATAGTCCAGAATATCCTTTATGTTTTTTCTCTTTGCTATAAATGCAGCGTTATTTTATAGACTGGAGATATTGCTTCATAAGATCACATAGTGCCACTCATTTATAAGATTATAGTACAATAATCAGAAGTATGTGTTAAAAATATATTTAGCTGGCTGTCCTCTTTAAGTCCCTGCTTTTTGATATGATTATTTTTCCAAAAAGAAATTGAAAACAAAATGTCATCCAGTAAATATGTTCGTGGATAGCATATATCTGAAATGGATAGTTTACCCTTAACGGGAATAGTAAAATACACTACAGAAGCTTTCAGCTGGCTTCTATCAAAATAATTACTTTAGCAATTATCTCTGCCGTTCAGATAACTTTTGCATGCGGGTGGTGTTTCTATGCCTTTGTGTTCATCAACCTCATGCTTAGCATTCTCCCAGGAACTATTACACTGACAGATTTTTTTTTTTTTAAGTGTAGGAGAAGGAGAAGAAAGGGAAAGGGCTATTTAAAAGGAATTGCACTCTGATACATAGGTAGTTAGCAACTTAATTCTGAGCCCAAGGTGATTGTGCTGTGAGGTGGAGTTCTTTGGCAGGGTCTCCTGAATCAGAAGCATGATACCTGGGCCAACTGAAGGCCAGCTACTGCGTTCAAGGGAAGGAACTGTGTAGATACGGGATTATGGAAGCGAGTCAGGATAAGCTTATCAGGGTGTGCATACTTAAATGTCTTTTTAAAAGTTTATTCTTAAACTTTAGTGTCAAATCTGTTATTTTATAAGGCATATTTTGACATTGAGGAGACAAACATTTCTAGTTATGAATTCTAGGCATTTTTTACTCAATTACGCTTTAGGCAAAGATGTACTATCCACAGCTAAAATAAATTTCTACTTTCTGTTTCTTCTCACTTCTCACAAGAGTTCAGCACAAAACAAGTGTTATTAAGAGAGATTTTTTGGCTTAAATTGGTACGTTAAATATGCTTCTGTTTTAAAATATTTTAATTTCATAGAGCAATTTTACATGCAGAATGTGATCCCACTTGTTCAAATCTTGGACCGTGGTAGAGAAATGTTTTGGAAAGCAGCCCACTTTGACCTCTTCTTTCCCTTTTATCTCGACATCTGTGAGTTTTAAAGCAAAAAAAGAAAAAAGAATTTTAAGAGAAATTTGTCTTTGAGTGGAATGTTTTCTTGTAGTTCACTGAGGTGGGATTCCTTTGGCTCGTCATGTGTGTGTGCTTGAGTAAGTAGAAACACTTTAAGAAAAGTAAACTGTGCTTTTCTACTGTCATATTTGATTTGGGCTGCGTCCTGATGGTTGTTTGAAGCTAACATGAAATGCGATGCCTGCCTGACCCATTTTAGCAACCCATTATCATAATTTCACTGTCGTATGGCCGCTGAGTTAATGTACTTACAAATGACAGAGAAAGTGTGTTACATGACCTTAGGGTTTTCAAAAATTAAATGACGTCGTAGGTCGTATTTCAAAGAATAGCTAAGGAGAATGGTTTTCTTTGCTGCATAAAGTGTCACTGTGCATAGCAACAGGATATTGTATTTCTTTTTTATTACGCAAAAATGTGAAGCTTTTAAACTCCTAGATTCCCCACATAAAATTTAATATTGGGGTAGAGAATGAAACGTCCAGTGGATAAATCTGCTTCTCCCCCATCTCATTCCCTCTCACTTTCTAGACGAAACCCCTTCAAAGCTCAGAAATGCAGAAATGCTTTGTCATTTTCTTGTCCGATGATGAATTTACTATTTCCCCCCTTACACGAATCTCATGAATTCCCACCTAAAAGGCAATAAAGTACTTATATTTACTGAAATACACTTTTCTAGGATTGCTTAACAATACACTGTCTTTTTTCTTGTCGGATTTGGGAATCAGTTTACAAAAGTGTTCTTTGAAAAGAACCGAGCCTTCTAGCCTGAAGAAACTCTTAATTAAAGCAAGTGGTATCAGCATTGTATTACTGCACAGAGACCTGCACTGCTCACCTTTTTTGGTGTCCTGAGCCTAGACCACAGAGGTCCCCATCCCCGGGTGAGTGATCGATGCTGTCCCGTTGGACAAGGTTTACTAGAAGGGTGACAGACCACAGCCCATGATACACATGTGGTGTGGGAGGAGACTTGCAGCCCGGTGCTAGGGCCTCACCCTGTCCTCACACTTAGCTGTCGAAGTCAACTCATCTGTTCTAGAGTTCTCTTTCCAAGTTAGGAATAGATCAAACAGTAGCTCTTTGAGGAAAGCCTCTGACTTCAATGCAGTGGATTGATCATAGGTTGTAGATAATACTAGGCCTCCAAGTAAAAACAAGAATTCACAGAGTCCCCTTTCATTGAGTTCGTGTGCAGATAACATAGGTCCCCATGTAATGAGGCAGGAGCTTCGAGGAGGGGTGGGTGTGAGCTGCTTACAGACCTTGGCTAGAATATTCATGAACAGAAATCCAACTTGTATGTAGAAGTAATAGTAATTAATGCAGTCCTCAGGAAGCACAACAGAGGATAGGAAAACAGGTCACAGTCTTATATTCTCTTGAAACGTAAGGATGTCTTTTGAAAGCCAAAAAGTGGCACTAAAATTGAACAGCTTAAATTTTCTTTCACCTACCACCTGCAGACTGCAATTGATGGTGCCTGAGTCAAGAACTATAGTTGTGGGCTCCTATAGATCACCTGCAGGAGCTGGGCGCTGAGTCCTGGCGGGGACTCCCTGGGACTGTGTTCAGTGCAATTTGTAGCCTTACAAATGTCAGATCTTGTTACGCCCCTGGCAGTATTGACATAAAGAATATTATTTAAAGTTTCTAAAATGTGATGAAGCTTCTAAATTTAATCTGCACTGTATTATGCACCAAAATTAAATTGCAGGGAAAAAAGATGTGGTTGCAGTGTGTGCTTAGAAATGACTTGTCATAATGAAATTTCTTTTACCCAAACAATTAAGAGCATTTTCAAAATTTTCTGACATAGCCAAAAAGTTTTTATTTCTGTTATAGACTTAGTAGCTCTGAAAATTGCTTTATTTCCTTGATTTCAATGGACACAAATTGCATGGCTCTATTTTTTCTTAAAATGAATATACACCATGATTACAGAAATACTAAAATGTGTCCTCTGGGGGAAAACCTTATTTTACATTGCAGCTCTGCTCATAATCCTGCGAAAGCTGGTGTGAAGCCGTCTTTTTCCGAGTTGAAGAAATGATGCCAACCAAAAACAGGTTGATGCTGCATCTTGGACACATAGGATAGTCACAGAACAGACAGACCCCATCTCACCCATAGACCGTGGAGTCAGGCAGCCACACTGTGTGTGGGCTTCATGGCAAGGGTTTCTTCAGAGGTTTGGCATATGGAATAAGAACCAGAGATGGGGTTCAAGGAGATGGAACGCTGCTCATTGCTTCCAGACCGTAAACAGCGGTGGGGCTGCGCCAGTGGGTCCTGAAACACATCACGGGCAATAGGCTTCGAGTGTCTCTGAATTAGGAGGAGACATTAGGAGGAGAGAGGATAAAGGAGAGGGAAGGAGTTCAGTTCTTTCCTAAATGGAGTGAATAAGCACGTACTGTTAAATGATAGCCGTTTCTCACAGAAATGATGCTGGGTATAAGAAATGCTTCTGAAAAGAGGAAGAGAGACCTTTCGTATGCATATTCAGTTCTGACACATGCTTGAGTATGAGAAAGGTGGTGAATGTTTTGCACAAGTGGAGATGCATAAAATCGGGCATTCTGAAACAATAGCAGCACAGTATCCTGTATGACATTTTACATCGTCTCCTCGACACAGGGCAGACAGCACTACACCTCATGACTGCAACTTCTAAATGAATCTCAGGGACAAGGTCAGAATTTCCCCTCCCCTCCGAGTCAGCTTCCTTAAGAAGAAGTGGGTTCGAAGGGGGTTATTAGCAATATAAATCGCCCTTCCTGTCAGTCAAACGCTCAGAAATGCAGGACATGATACTGGCCGTTTTGGTGACAGAATATAAATCAGCAAAGATTAAATTATTAGATAATTTGGAAACTTAACAGTTTGCATTTTGCACTTCCAATTGTTTTGCTGACTTGCACTTTTCTTGGCTGTCCAGGGTTTTATTAACCGTCTTTAAGACATCTATCACCTCCTTCCTCTTCATTTTCCAATGGGCAAATTTTCCCAGGAAGGAGAGTTGCAGCACTGATGCCTGCAGTCGCTGCTCCAGAAAGATTGCTGTATTTTCATTGACATGCCGTGCATTACCATAATTGGCTTTTCTACATGATAGGAGAGAGGAAATAATAATGTCATTTTATTTACAGCCAGAGTGTCGCTTTATGAGACTTCTCCAAGTTTCTGCCATGCTGTGTAGGTCAAATGACATCTTTTGATCAGTCCTGTCCAAAGACATCAAAGCTGAGTGGCATGTAATGGAGACCTAGTGACAAACCAAATCTAGAAAAGAAATAAGACTGCCAGTTTCCCATTAAACTGCCTGCTAAACAGCGCAGCTTCCCCGTGTTGGCTACAAAACCACTCTGACCACCTAAATCAGGGGAATGAAAGGAGGCTGAATTGGACATTAGTACTGCAAATGACTGCGGTGATTGCCACGACTTCCCTCCTCCCCCTCCCCAAAAAATCAGCGAGCAAACCATGCGAGTTACAGTGAGACTGCTCTGTGCCCATTCATTTCCCTCCTGCCACTTGCTGGTTTTCTGATCTGGTTTATTTAGGTTTGACATCAGCCAAATGGTGTAGCGCGATGTCTCTGACAGATATTCTTACTGATTTAAAGGGAGGCACAACTCAGGAAAGATGGATCTTCTGAGACAGGATTTCAGAGTGGCTGTTTTTCCCTTTTCCACCCCATTTTCTTCCCTTTATGATTCCAGTTGATGTGTTGTTCCTATTCACAGTCAAATCATTAGAGCCTTCAGAACTTGGGAAGAACTGTGTTTGATTGACGACAGTGAGGCTTCATGTTGACTGCCACATGGGCTAGGTGGCCAGCATACTGGAAATACGATTTTTAAAAAAGTCTCCGGAAACACGTATTTTATGCTAGAGATTGATAAAAGAAGTATTTCTGCTCTAATACAGCAGGGTTCACCTTCCCAGGTGATTGGGCCACATGGAAATTTACATCACATGTATGGAAAAAAGCCACAGCTTCAGTGCATTTATCTGCATCGCTTTGCTTTGGATTACATGCAGCGTCTGCTCATTCTTTAATTCACTATCCAGCCTGTAGTTATGGAACAGCTACTTTGTTCCAGGCACCATGTTAGCTGCCAGGATCCAAGGTCCACTAAGATGTTGTTCTGTGCTCAAGGAGACCTGGCCCAGCAGGAAGACAGATCACTAGACCCGTGGTTACCTCCCCTGTGCTATGATTAAGTGGCTGCAGGGTGTGGGGGAATCATGAGCTGGGGCAAGTTGGGGGAGGGCCCTGAAGGCTGGCAGGTGGCAATGCTGGAGCCTGTTTGTCGAGGGGCAGCTGTCGGGTGGAGCAGAGCTGACTCCACAGAGGGAGCCTGGCTGGTGTAGTTGGAAACAGACATTTTTGATCCTCTTATTTTTCTATTGTAGTAAAATGTACAAAATTGATATGATATATAAAATTATATTAACTCTTATTAAGCGTACAGTTCAGTGGCATTAAATACATTTGCATTGCTGTGTAGCCATCACCACCCCATCCATTCCCAGAACTTTTTCATCTTCTCAAACTAAACTGAAACTCGGTACCCATTGAACAGTACCCCTCGTTCCCAGCCCCCCTGGCTCCCAGCAGCCACCGTTCTACCTTCTGTCTCTGTGATGAAGCCTGAGTCGACGTGGCTGGAAACAGATTCCGACAGGGCTTTGTAGCCATCCCATAAATGGCAGTCCTGAAAATAGTGTCCTCTGTAGCCTGTCATAGCGGATACATGTGACCAGAACTTTTAGGGAGAACTACCCAAGACCAGTTTTGTTGACTTTCGTGTAGACAAGAACCTGATTTTGCAAACAGCCTATTCCGAAATTGGAATCAGTTTTAAACTCATGCCACTTACAGTTGCTGATAGAGATGGCCCATTGCGGCATTATGGTTGTGTGTCAGGTTGTGTGTCCACCCCCGGCTGTGGGGTGGACCATCTAGGTAAAGCCCCTGCTCCTTGTCTTACTGATGGCATGGCCCGGGGCACCTCACTTAACCTCTGTGCCTCAGTTTCCCATATAGGAATAGAGAGTGAAATAGGATTTCCCCTTGTAGTGTCGGTGAGGAGCTAACACAGTTAATACATGTAGAGTACTTACGATGGTGGCTGGTCCAGAGGAAGGGTTCAACAGATATTAACTTGTTATTATTCAATGACATTTTAATGCAAAGCATAACGCTGGTTGAGCAGATATTCTGTGGGTATGAAATGTTTATCCAAGAACAAATAATTTTTTTCTCTCAAATATAGTCCTCCCAAATAAATTACAAGTGTGCTGGGAAAATACCCTTCTCTATCCAGGTGGATCATTATCCAAGAATATATTTTCTTCCTATTTGAGATTAGATTTCAATATTGCCACTGAAAAAAAATTGCTTCTGATGATTGGAGTGGGCTTTTTACCCTTTCTACAGAGAATATATTTGCATGTGTATACTGTTTTCTTTCAGGCTACTGTCGTGAGTATTTAGGGACTGTTAGCATCAAACATCCTTTTTTCCTACTCTGACTTGACTTTAATAACTTCCACTGTTTAGCCCACTCCCATGGTGTAGTTTAGATTTTTTTAGTGTATTTTCTTTTTTTCTGAATCTTTTCTTTCCCCCTCTGTTTTCATTAAGTGAAGCACACTCAACATTGTTCTCCAAGCATTTTCATGAGCAGAACCAAAGGAGGCCGAAGGGAAAGAGAGAACCACGGAAATGAAGTTAAAAGTTGGGAGTTGAGGACCTGTGCTTGCTTCAGCTGGTCTCAGTAAGAGACTTTCCTGCAGAAACAAAAGGGATAGAATTTGTTTTGTTTCTTATGCCCCATGAATGCATCATTTATTTTAGAAATTGTGTTACCCAAACCTTGTGCATTCTCCAGGAATCCCACTTATAGTCTGTGTCTAGAGACGTGGTTGCAGCGTGGACTCAGGGACCTCACAGGCAGCTGATCAGAAGAAATAGGAGAAAATATCCTTAGACTAGGAATTGTTTATACTAAATTTTTGAAAATGCAAGTAATGACTAGCATAAGGGCCCTGTGTATCACCTCGTTAAGTGGGCATCCCTCCAGCCTCTCCTTTGGATAGATCAAGGAGGAATACTGTGAAGAATGCTTGAGGCTTGAACCCAGACTAGGACTGAAGCACCTTCTTCCATCTTTTTAGCTGGGAAACTTTATCTCTCGCTTCACTCAAGGATGCAAATGAAGAGTGAAATCCACTCACCTGCAGAATTCACTTCTCTGGGTGCCCCAGGCACCCTGGGCCTGCGTCTTCCTGAGCCCCATCCCTGGTGTGCTCAATAATGCAGCAGGATTTTGCTCCACCAAAGTGTCACCTGTCTAGGTGAGTTGTGCCCGTGCCTATCTGAAGTGACAGCCATCTTTGAGTCCCCGCGTCTCTAACTGACTTCTCTTTTATCATTCATGTTGGGAAGGTAGCATTTTCGACAAGGTTGTTTCCTCTTCCCCCTCTTCTTTTTTCTTGCCCCTCCCCCCTTCCCGCTTCCTGGTCCCCTCCCCACCCCCTTAACGCACCTGATCAAAACATTATCACTGACAAAGGTTTCTCTCTCCAAATTAAATGAGTCCAACTAGCCTGGGAATTTCCACGAAGAAAGAAAGCGAAATGCTGATGTGCGAAGTTAATGAATCTGGTAACAGAGAGAACATTATTAAGCCCGGATAATATGATCTAGCTGCCTTCCTTCTCCACTCGCTTCCTGTAAAGAATGTATGGAAGTCAGTTATGTGGCGTGATTCTAACATCTGTCCTACCCCATAATGGTAATTTGTATAAGTAATGGAAACAGGTTAAATACTTCCATTCCAATGTTGCCAGCAGGGATGAAAATGAACATTTCAATGAAATCATCTCGACAGAGCAGAGAGGGGAGGGGGCATAGACTGATTCATCTCCACTCCCTTTGGTGATGGGAGCCCTAATGAGAATGCTCGGATGTATAGTTTATCAGATAGAAGAGGAAGAGCACGCAGGTCTGAGAGATGAGAATCCTGCAGAACTGCGCCGGCACACGAGGTGCCTTGGTCTCCTTTGCAGACCTTTGCTAATAACGTGCTCTTTTCATTCTAAGGGAGGATGAGAGGGAAAGAGGGGAGGAGGGCCAGGGATCTGTGTGCACCCCTCTGATGGGCTGCCTGCCAGGCTCATCTTCAGCTGGGCAAAACCACAGGGTGATTCTACTAGATTTCTTAGGACTCTGCTAAAACTTAAAGGGAGGAAGGAGAACTGGTATTTTCCTCATTTCTTTGTAATTGGAAATAATCCTCTTTCAGAGTGGCCTTCTCTTTGCCTAGAGAGTCACTTTATTTCTTTAAGTTGTTCATGTGAAGAAGAGCCATTTCACTTGGCTTGCTAGTGCTATTTAAAAAGAATTTAAGTTGGAACTCAATTCCTTGTCACTGTATCCCTATACTTGTACTCTCCTTCTAGAGAGAATATCAGGTCATCTAGCAAGGGGAATACGTGTCCTATAGCGTCGTTGTCAATCCAAGTATGTTAATGTGGGTTGTTCAACATATTTTCATTCTAAAATGCTGCAATTGAACATTGTATTTTCCAGTATTGCTACCTTTCTCCTATGTAGACTGTGTTATTTACTATCCAGATGAGTTAGAAATGGAAACACCTAGTCAGCTGGCCTGTCATATTAAATGCTAATATCCCAATGATTCCAAACATCCAAATTTGGGAACATTGCAAAAGCTGAGCACCTTTTATGAAGGGGACACACCTTCTGCTTTTCATCAGGATATTTTGCCACCGAGGAGGAAGAGATGGGGTACACGGATGTTCCATAGTGCGTGTGGGTATTTGGGGTGTCTGCTAGATTTTTCAGCATAGATCTGAAGCTGACTTTTAGAAAGCAGAGCATGTTCAGGGAAGCCTTTCTTCTATTGTTGCTTCAGCTCTTTAGCAAAGCACCCACACTTGTTCATCTATCCACAGAGCAGCGATAACAGTGAGGCAGCGTTCTGGGAGTGTTCGCCTCTTATGGAATATAAAACAGGATGGTTTAAGAAAACACCTTTATTTTGTGCATAATTGGGGTACAGATTAAGATGCAAGTTCGGGGAGAATACAAACCTAATTGCTCAGAGCCAGTGTTATTAAGACTCGAGGGAATTTGCAACTTTACCACATTTAGCCATTAAAAAACAAATACAGCTGTCACTTCTCACCCATCCCTAAAAATGACTGTTGACTAGAGTGAGTCTTGTTTTCTTTAAAGAAACAAAGATATTTTAAACAATGTTGGGCTACAAATTGAGAAACATAATTTTTATCTGATTTGCTAAAGATATGATGTTTGTGCCTCATATAATTACAATTTGAGATGAAAATGTTTTTCAGACGGTGTATGTGTGTTTACGTTGTAAACCGTCAGCTCACACATTGTTGGTGTCATATGAGGCTCTAACAGGGACCGTATACATTGCCTTATGTCCACTCACATTAGAACACACAGAATTTCATGTTGCTCAGGATGACAGCATATCTTCAGGGACACATTGGCATCCAGAAGGCACATTTTATGACAAAAAATATTAACAAGATTTAATTAAAGAATGAAGTCTAACCATCAGATCCAGTTGTCCCATTTCCATTTTGGGAATGGTAGGGCCTATATAATTTTAAATTTTTTATTCACACCCATGCACATACACACTCACCTGCACACACTCACACCTGTGTGCACACATGCGTGCACTCGCACACCCACATCCACCCACACGTGCATGCACGTGAAGGCCGGCGGCGCCTCCTCCTGGGCTGCTGGTGCTTGCTGGTTCATACGGTTCCTTGCAGTCTGTAGGGTGCTGTGCGTGTCCCCCCGATGGCAGGACACACTGTACACGCTCACACTGTCACATTCTGCACCATCGTGCTAGGCTCAGGAAGGGTGGGGGAGTGATGGCAAAGCTGTTTTGACACAAAAAGAAATAGCAAAAATGATGATCTGGAGTCTTTGTTTTATTTGATGGGGAAAAATGTCATTTATTTCTATACGTAATTGTAAAAGAAGAATTTTATACTGCAGTTACCATTTTCAAGCTTACTCATTCATCAGATTTTCATGAGGTGGAGGTGGGGTGATGGTGGGGGGCTGGTGACGCCAGCGGTGAGGGTGTAGTGGAGAAAATGCAGAGGTGGTGACTATTTTCTGTGATTCAGTGGCCTCTCTTATAAAAATCTTTTAGTCTAAAAGATTGTATTCATTCCCCTGGTAAAGGATATTCTGATAGGTTAATCACTAGAAATAAGCATTTCTACAAATATCATAATATATTCCAGTACATTTGTACCCATAAGAACTAAAGACTGTTAGAAAACTGTAGCTTATAGTGAAAACAAAAGATTTTTGGAAAATTGTAGCTTATAATGAAAACAAAGGATTGTCACAAATAATTAGCTAAACTTGTAAGTTGTTATGTCTCTCTATATCTTTGTCTGTCTGTCTCTCTCTCTGCCAAAGTAATTTTTTTTAAAAACGGCATCTTGTAAAGCAGTTATGAGAATTCACTGATAATAGTAAAAATAAACCTAATTATTAAGATAAAGAATTTTATTTTCTGTCATGATAGTGTTGATATAACTTTTGATTCAGACACCAAATATTGTTACTAATAGGATTTAAGTAAAGTCAGGTGTCATGTTACCCTCTATATGGTTTCCATTCAAGTATAGAGACAATTATGCAGGATGTGTTAGCTCATGGTTCATCACACTGATAAATAATTTCTGTCCGTAGCCACTTTTAAAGATAAAAGTTCTCCTAACCCTGTGCTGGATGTTAGTGCTAGTCTCCCATCAGTAGCAGCACAGGTGCCTGGTACACGTCCTTGCCACTTGCCTACATCCATGCCGTGACGGCCTAGAGGCTGGCATTCCCATTTCTCTTCTGTTCCTGTGTGTTTATGGGAATAAGCTACTGGCTTTTAAAATGGAGACATATTCTGAGACATAAGCCCTTTGTGGGTTTTGGAGACTGTGGAAGACCCCTTCACTCCTTGATTTCTCACTCCCATCCTCTGAGACCCTTGGAAAGGCCTGTAGAAGTTCACCTTTTTGGAATAAACTTTGTGTTAAAGTATTGCAAGAGTACAGCGTGCAGTGCTGTGAAGGTAGCTGGGTTATCAGGCAGCAGTAGATTTGGCGACGTTTGTTTGTAGTTCTTGGTGATGGCTGGCAGCATGTAGTCAGAGAACGAGCCGGTACTTAATCTGCGTTACGTTTCTTTACACTCATTTCAGCCATTTGAAGAGGTATGCCATGCACAAGTCTCCTCTCTGGATTTCTAAATGTTTCTCATCGGGGCGAGCCCTACCCTGGCTGATGAAAGTCCTTTTTTAGTTTCAGGGGGTCAGATAGTACCAAGTTGGAACCTGGTGTTGGCTAATATTGGGTTTGTAGACCCGGAGTCATCAGACTGCTTCAGGGTAGGATTTATCTTTCCCCAGACATGGGGGTAAAAACTGAAATCGGCTGATGTTTTGAGTGCAGGTCATTGGGTATGCAGGTCTTGGGGATGACTAGCTTGGTTTCTGGAGTAAGAGAACATTTCCACCATGTGTTAACATGCACTCCAGTAGTCAGCAAACAGCCACGTGCTCTCTCAGATGCATAGAAGTGTCACTTGCTTTTTGCTCTTCTCACTTTATTTTAACTTCTTTTAATTTTTTAAGATTCTCATATAATGTCCTCTTTTTCTTCCTGACACCACTGAAAATCAAAGTTTTTCATCTTTTACATACGGTTTAAGCTCTGATTTGTGCTACTTGTTAAGTACATTGTTGACAAACTCTAGACAAAAGATTAACACCTAAAGTGCTTATTGGGAACAGCGAGAGGGTCTTAAATTAGTTTTCTTATTCCCCACTTAACTTGAAATTGAATTCAGGGGCAGTGAGAGAAAGAAGAAATTATGTTTGTTTTAGAACAGTTACCTGTGGATTCCTAATTAAAATTAGAATTGGGAAAAGCCATTAGGTCATTTTATTTGCAGACTCTGAAATTCTTAAAAATTGTTTCTATTGTTTTTTTTTTTTCTATCATGTCAGAGCAAAAGTAGCCTTTCAGCTTTGCTTGGCAGGGTGTCAGTCTTCCTGCAAGAAATCAGAACGATGTTAGTAAATTAGTGCGTATATTGTATTTTTACCTTCTTTCCTGATGAGGAAGGGCCACACTCTGCCTGGGTCTGCTCTCTGTGCATTTTTTTTGTTTCCCAGCGTATTCTAACTTTCATCAAAACCACCTGCTCTCTCCATAACGAAGGTGACGTTACTTTATGAGTGATCAATTATAACTTTGGAAGAAAGTCTGTTTCGTAAGATTCTACAATGAATCGAAGCTGTACATTCATCACTTAGGTGTGGGGAGGCCCCTTTTGTGAATTGGCCCCTTGGAGTAAATGTATTTTGATATAATGGCCATCTGTTCATGGGTATCACATTTGCCAGTCTGCAAAATAGTTTGATTTAGATAAACATGTAATTTGGTAAGATTATATAGTTTCACCAGGTGGCAATACAATAGTGAAATTTGGTATTTACTGTAAGGCAGTCACCAAGCAGGGACTGAAGACCTGCATTTGTGTTTGTCACTTTTGAACATCCATTTGTCTTTCACAGCCAGCTCTCACTTACGTGTGCTAATGAGGAAAAGAGAGCTTGGGTAGACAGTTTCCTGACCTCATTGCTGTCATTTGTGTCCACCACCTCCTCCGTCAGGCCTCCAAAGAGCTCTTCACAAGGAACAGCATTTCTGCCTGGTGTGGGTTTCCCCACCTCTCTCTTCCTTCCTCTGTTCTTTGGCAGACGCTCTAATCATCAGCAAAGCCTCTGAAAGGCAGGCACGGGGAAAAGAAGAACAAGAAGGGCCCAGCCGGTCCATGGCCCGAATTTCACATCTGACTGTCGGAGCACCATCTACACAACAATTAAGACGGATGCGGGCTCAGCTTCAGTCTTAACTGAAGGGATGGGCTTGGGCTGGGATGGGCATATCATCATTTTGTTCCCATTGTTCCCATTTATTTGAGTGGCATGAAGCTAAGCAGGTTCCCATAGCCACAGGACGATGGCACATCTGTGTGCAGGATGTTTTCTGATTCATTCTGTGAGTCTGTGGGGTGTGAGGAGGAGGAGGAGCAGCCGTCCTCGTTCCTTCAGGCTGTTGTAGCAGAGCACCGTAGACTGTGTGGCTGTGTGTGGACTGTGAGCAACAGACTTGTATTACTCACAGTTCTGGGCCTGGGAGGTGGGAGATCAAGGCAGCAGCAGATCTGGGAGCTGGTGAGGAGGGCCTGCCTCCTGTGTGTATGTAGATGGTGTCATCTCACTGTGTCGTCATGTGGTAGAAGGGGCAAGCCAGCTCTCTGGAGCCTTTTAAAAAATAAGGGCACTCATGCTGTTCTTGAGGGCTCTTTCCTGGTGGCTCCTAAAGGCCCTACCTCCTTCTGCCATTACTGTGGGGGGTTAGATTTCAACAGAGGAATTCGAGGGCGGGGATACAAACATTCAGACCACAGCAGCTGACAAGCACACAGTTGGGCCACATACTGATGATGATGATTCTGTCATTGCCATAAATACTTCCTATAACCCCAAAAGACATTGTTCCAGTGGGGACAGTGGTTGTTCCAGTGGGGAAACCGAGGTCCCAAGGAGCGAGTGAGTGTATCGGGTCACACTGTGTGTATGTATCTGAGCCTGGGCTCCTACCATGCTCTCCAGACATCAAATCCGTACCTTCCATCTCTCTCTCCTTCTGCCACGCTAAGGGGGTGGGTGAGGGGATCTGTTCTACTAAAGAAACCACAGCAATGGCCACGTTAGTATAAGCCCCATAGAGGCGAACCACTGGGGTGTCAGTCCCACCCCAGTTCACTCTGTCTTTTCAGGCCCAGGCTCCTGGGGAGCACCCCTTTGGATCACCCCTGCACACATCCAGGGTGGATTAGTGGACCTCGCTGTGTGTGACAGGTATAGCCTGGGGGTGGGTTGGAGGGGGGCTGGCTTCCCAAAGTGATTTGGCACATTCCTCCCTGATACAGACTTAGCAAAATCCAAGCACTCCTTCCTTGCCTAGTACGGAGGCCAAGGTGCTGGGTTGCTCCTGTTTGGAGGCACCTGGGTTCTGGGTTGGAATTTCTCCTATCTCAGGCTTTGTCCCGTGACTCCTGGCCGCCTTCTCCCCAGGTCCTAAACTCTTAAAATGAAACTCTGTTGATTTTCAGTCCTTCTGAGGGATTCTGGCCCTGGGATCTGGTGCTCTCTGCCTGCTCCCCAGTTTTGGAAGGGTACGGGCCCTTGTTGGGGGTCTGTGGGGGCAGAAGAACCAGAAGACTCAGTGCACCGTGAAAGACCGGGGGTGGAGGGAGGCAGAGGCTGCTTGGAGCCTGGCCTGCTGCTGCCTGGTTGAGCCTCGGGAGGGTCCTTGGCCACTCAGCTGTGACAGGGGAGATCAGAAGTGCAGGTCCTCCAGTGCTGGCTGCTGGAGGTGGTCGTCTGGAGGTGGTGCTGTGGCTCCAGTTACTATTATTATTTGTATTATTATGGAGTCCTTGGAACTAAGCCAGGCCTCGAAGGGTCTTGGAATGATGCGAGGAAGAGGGTAAGGTGAGGCCGGCAGTCAGTCACAGATTTAATATGGAGTCTTTCATGGGACGCCCTCCTGCCCACCTCCGTCTGCGGGGCCGTTGAGTCCCTTGCACCCACTAATGTCTGTGGCTGTCCCAAAGACTGTTCCCTTCCATGGTCACAAGAGCTTCAGACAAGAGGCCACTCTGACCAGCACTTCAGCCTCAGGGCCCCTGGACCGGGGTGGTGGGAGAATGGTGAGGATGTGCTTTATTCGAGGGGGACAGGAGAGCTGCTCGGGGTCAGGAGCGTGGGTTCGGGCTAGTGAGAAATGGTGCCCAGTGATGTGGGGTGGAAGGGAGGCCGTCCTCCCAGCTGTCTTGAAGGTTTATGCTTCCTCGCATCTCTTGTAAGTTAGAGGGGAAAAGTTTAGCTAGTCAAAAAAATAGATATGATGAGCTAAAAGAACGTAGTAGAATAGTAAAATAGCTGAAAAATAGAAGATGATCAGGATTCAATAAACTGGAAGAGTATATGATAAAAGTATAAATGCCAGAAGGTTCAGAGGGCAAGGACAGCAGTGAGCAAACCCCATCAGCTAAGGCCTAGCATGGTGACAACTGTGTGTGGGTGAGCCGCCGGCCCTCCTGTTTGTCAGACACTGCAGCCCCTCCCATGGGAAGGCTGGATGGAGAACCCCCTGCAGTGGCTGTGGAATTGAGGAGCTGGAGCAGGAGGACGGTGGGAGGCGGCCACTGTGGTTGGGGACCTGGGGGAACTGGGGCAGAGCAGCCCAGGACAGCCTCTCTGGCAGTGCGGGGCAGGAGCTCACTCATGTTCTCAACCCAGACACCATCTGCATCCCTGATGGTTCCAAATCCCCTTTCATTTTTAACATTAAAACACAGTAACAATTAATAAAGCCTTTCGCAACATTCCTGCCCCGGGCTGGGCCCCGCCATTCTCCGTGCTCCCCAATTCCCGGGATCTGACTGCTGGCTGTGGCTGCGGCTGGTAGACGTTCCGTGAAAATTTGCTTCTAGCAAATTCATTCCAGTAATGGTGTTCAATGGCTAGTCCATGTTGGCTGAACTGAAAATATTGAAGATTTCAAAAATACAGATATTCGTGAAAAACCACTTCATTCAATGATAAATAACTTGTGTATTTATTATCTAGATAGAATAACACTGTGACATTCTTTGAAAAGGATTTTTTCTTTGTACTGTGTATATAATTTTGTCTTCTGCTTTTTTCATTTAATGATTTTCTCCATGTCATTAAAACATACTTTCTCATGTTTGAAGGATACTGCATCCTGGGAATAAACACTAGTTCATGTAACTACTCCTTATTGTTGAAGATTTAGACAGTGGCAAGTTTTATGTGTGTAAAAGGACATCTTGTATAAGGGACATCTTTGTGCATGAAGCTTTTTCTGCATTTCATATTAACTTCTTAGGCTAACTTCAAAAAATAAAATGATTGGGCTAAAGAGCATCAATGTTTTAACATTTCTCTCCCTTTACTCTTTTTCTTTGAGATTCTCTCATTTATAACACTGTGTCTGGCACATAATGGCTGTTCTAAATACTTAATACAGAATTCCTTTTGGTCATTCATTCATTCAAAAACATTTACTCCATATCTTCTCTGGCATTTAGATGTTAATGAGACAAAAGAAAATAACTTGATCCCGATAGTGGCAAAGGGGAAAGACCAGGGCTGGGAGTCAGTGACTCGCTTTCAAATCATGTTTCCATCATTTGTTTCCTGTGTTACTTTGGGGAAGTCGGTCAACTTCCCCAAGACTCTGTTTTCTTTCCTGTGGAATAGGTGTTTCAGTGATAACTTAGCTTAAAGGGTTGTGAGATTAAATGAAGCAATGGGATGAAAATACTCAACCCAGAGGCGCAGGAGCCTGTGCCGTGTGAGCTGAGTGAAAGAATTCACAGCTCTATGAAGAGGACAGACAGGTAACAGCTCCAGATTCTTCCAGGGGTGGTGAATTCCGTGAGGGGGTTGAGAGGGTGGCATAAGGAGATGACCTTTGAGCCTCCCTGGAGGGATGAGGGAGGGCCCAGTAGCTCACACCAGGTAGAGAGTGGGGGAGGGCTGGCATCCAGACTGGGCACTCCCCTGCAGGGGAAGGGCTGCCTGGGACCAGATAGATAGAGCGGGCTGGGCACAGAGGGCTGGGCACAGGCGGGGCAGCGGTGAGGGTCCAGACGCCCTGCCTGGGACACACAGCTTCAGCAAAGGCTCGCACTCAGGGTTGTCGGGAGCACAGCGTCTGCTGGAAGGGAGAATGTCACGGACCAGGAGTGGAGCGAGGTCATCCGGGGACATTGGAAGGCTCTGGCCACAGCTGGTCATCAGTGCGGGGCCAGTTTGGATGCAGGGCCTGAGGACCAGGAGGCTTTGAGGATGGCGCTGCTTTTCTGCCTCGGATACTCTGGTTTGGGGTTATTCGGTAACATCTGAATCTGGAGATTCAGAAGGAGGAGAAAGTGTCCTGTTGTTTTGAGGAGGAGGGTGCTGG
The DNA here is from genome assembly GCF_028858775.2 of Pan troglodytes. Classification (NCBI taxonomy): domain Eukaryota; kingdom Metazoa; phylum Chordata; class Mammalia; order Primates; family Hominidae; genus Pan; species Pan troglodytes. The sequence goes on from NC_072415.2 coordinate 85,336,595, forward strand.
AGAGGGCGGTGGGGTGTCATTTTGTTTGCACACAACGTAGGTGTGATGTGGAGCACCCGTGTCACATTAGATCTGTGTCAGAACGGTGGGGCTCCTTCCACGGGCCCTACATGGGGCCAGGCCCTGAAAGCACCATGGGGGCGGCATGACAGGCGTCCTCCCTGATGGGCCTGTGTCTGGCAGGTGTGCAGGGGTGCTCATGGCTGTGGTCGGCACAGGCACTGGGGTTGTGGAGAAGGTGAGATTGGCCAGAGAGAGGCTGCAGTAAGAACGGGCAAGAGCAGGAGGCAGACCTGGGGATGCGGCAGCTCAGAACAGGGAGCGGGTAGCGGGCACCAAGAGTCTGGAGACGAGGGAGAGGGCCACATGCTGCTCATGGGTGCAACTGGGTGGGGAGTGAGAAGTTGCCTCCAGATGGCATCTGGAAGGGGGGCATGCTAGGTGCGGGCAGGGAGAGCCCGAACCTGTGGGGGCCCAGCCTTCACCCTGGTCCACACGGGGCTCCCTGCCTTCCAAAAGTGTCCCTCGCCTACCCGGTCACAGGCTGCCTGATCACCCTGCTTTGCTTCTTCCCTGGGACATGAGTCCCCGTCCCTAGGGCAGGGACTTTATGGACCTCCTCCTTCCACGTCCGCACTCCCTGGAGTCCACACAGGGCCGTGGACATCTGCGCAAGGAAATGGCTTGCTGGGAAGATGACTTCTTAGGAGGGCCTTCTCGTTCTGTGGATCTGTGAGGTCCAATCTGTTCTGACACACATTGGCGATGAGATACATTGTAGCTCAGCCTAGGAACTTCCCGGGTGCAGAATGGACTGTCTTGGAGCGTGGTCTGGACAATGCTCTGCGCCTGCTGGGAGCATGAGGGTGCAGCATGGTGTGGGAAGAGGCCATCACCATGTGAGATGCCGGGCCAGGCCCTGAGACGCAGCCCTGACTCCGGACCCTCATCCTTTGTGGGCACCTGCTCCAAGCAAGGGGATGAGGATTGGTCAGTGTTGAACACACCTAGAGGCATGAGAGTAAGTTTCCCATTTCTGTGTTTTCAGTGTTGAGAGGAAAGCCTGCCAAGGACGGAATTGTGTCCCCGTCATTCATATGTGGAAGGCCTGACTCCCATTGTGGCTGTATTTGGAGAAGGGGCCTTTAGGAAGTAATTAACATTAAATGGGGTCACAGGGCCGTCGTCCAACAGAGGTGGCCTTAAAAGAAGTGGAAGAGCTCTCTCTTTCCACCTGCTGGAAGGAAGAGCCATTCAGGGAGAGAGCTGCCATCCTCAAGCCAGGGAGAGGCCTCACCAGAAACCAAACCCTGCCAGACCTTAACCTGGGACTTCCAGTCTCCAGGACTGGGAGAAAGGAAGTTCTGTTGGTCAAGCCATATCCGCATACGGTATGTGGATATGGTAGCCCAAGCTGATGAACAAAAAGTCACTTATTGGCACACACAGGTTGGCCGCCTGCTGTGGGGTGGGCCATGGGAGGGCTGGTTTAGCCTGTGCAGCAGCCTTCAGGCACCTGTGGCCGGGAGCAGAGGCACACAGAGCAGTGGGCCAGCAGTGACGGGCTCCCCGAACTGAGCAGATCCAAGTCAAGCTAAACGTTTCCTTTGCATTAGTGGCCATGAAACTCCCTTTCACAAAGATGGGTTGACAAAAGCTGTGAGGCTGTTTCCTATAGTCGATCCTGATAGAAGGGCCTCCCGCACACAGTGGGAGGGGCCTGGGGCCAAGGCCAGCACATGCTCAGGCCTGCCAACATCTTAAACCTGGGCCTTCTGCCTCCCCTGGGCGTTGCCCTGCCCAGCACATCCTGCAGCCTTCAGAGTCACCCTCTGAATCCACAGAGGAGCTGCACCTTGTAGCCCAAGCCAACATGGCCCAGGCCAGGCTGGTTCAAAGGTGATGAGTCTGACCAGTGGTTCTTAAAGTGGGGTCCCTGGGTCCTAGCAGTGAACCCTCAGAACTGGGCCATCCTAAACCTTTAATAATTACGGGCTAATGACAATGTGCCTGAACTTGGCAATTATCTTTTAATTTTATGAGCGTTATATTTTACAGGAGAGTCATAGAATCATCTAGAACATTCCCCACATGTTGATGCCTGTAGTTGAGGCCTGGGGTCTTACATGATTGGTTATTTTCCACACTCACAGTACAGTGTGAACAGGATTGTGATTCCTGGCTTTGCTGCTTTTCCACATACCTCCATGAAATGCGTGAACACAGGTGCGCAGATTGTCGTGTGCAGAAAAGGGCAGTGTGTGCAAGCACTCGGGATGGCCTGAACTAGAAGATTCTCCACATGACCGATTCAGTCGTCTCTCATTGTGTGTGTGTGTGCGTGTGCTTGTGTGTACACATGTGATTGTGCGTGTGCCTGTGAGTGCTGGCTGCTGCTAGAATCTGAAGCCCTGCATTTGCGGGTTTTGAGGCTCTCACGCTGCTCCCTGCCGCCCCTGGCATCCTCCCTTTGGGAGGCCAAGATGTTTTCTGTCCCTCCCAGCAGTCCTCCCTGAAAACGTCTGTGCTCATTGTTGTGTTCCCTCAGGCCCTGGCTCTGATGATGTCATCATGAATGATGATATTTAATGAGACACCCCTCTCAGGTCAGATGAATGCATTTTAATAGGGATTTTCTGCAAAATATCTGAACCCCAAATACCCCAAGTTGTTGATGGAACTGTAGTCCAGCTAGTTGTTGCCTCGAGACGGGAAAAGTAAGTAAAAGTGCCTTGGTCAAAGAAGCTGAGGCAGTGTTCCTTGCAGTAGTCTCCCCTTGGGAGTTAGGAAGGTGTGTTGCATAGTGAAGGATCTGACATGTCCTGCAGTCACAAGTCCAGGTTTCATCTCGGTTTCTCTGCCCTCCAGCCTCATCCATGGGACAACTTCCATATCCTGGAAGCCCCTCTGGGAAACGCTGCCTTCAGCCCATGAAGTCGCTCCGCTGTGCAGTCGTGGGCCTGTAGTAGGCAGCTGGAGCGTGGACCGTTGGGCTTTTGTAATTAAACAGCTTTTATTGTGATAAAATATTTATAATGTATAAGTGACCATTTTAACCATTTTAAGTGCACAGTTTCATGGCGTTAAGAACGTTCATATTGATGTGCAGCCATCACCACCCTCCATCTCCAGAACTTTCTCGTCGTCCCAGATGGAAACTCTGTCCCCATCCCCTCCTTCTCCTGGCACTCGCCACCACTCTGCTTTTTTCTATGAATGTGACAACTCTAGGGCCCTCACGTGAGGTGAGCCATGCAGTACATGTCCTCTTGTGTCTGGCTGCCTTCACCGAGCACTATGCCCTCGAGGTGCATCCGCGCTGCAGTGCATGTCAGAACTCCCTTTCCAAGCCTGAGTGTGGACGGGCCACACCGCGTTCATCCCTCCAACCGTCAGTGGACCTTTCGGTGCCTTCCAGCTTTTGGCTGCAGTCAATGAGGCTGCTCTGGGCCTTGGTGAACAACCATGGCTTTTGCCCTCTGGCAGCCCCCTGCGGGTGGCGCTTTGCTCTGCCAGGCAGGAGATTGGCGGTGCCATGTTGGTGCTTTTGGTGAAGACCAGAGTGTTTTCATTGCTTGCCATTGAGGAGTGTTTTTATTTATGGAAACGATATACTGTCTGTGAGTATCCTGCTCTAAAAATGGATAACCAGGTCCTGCCCGATGGGTGTTTACAAATATTTGCCGTATGGAAGTCATGAGGGGACTCCTGGGTCACTTACAGAGGGAACAGCCTATAGGAGGGGTGCTTGGCAGGTGGTGGCTGGAGTCCCAAGTTCCTGCGCTTCCCGCCAGGCTGCAAGGGTCAAACTGACATCTTCGGGACGAGCACAGGACATCATCCTCCAGCTCAGTCCCCTTTGCTAAAGACACACTCAGGAGGGGACAGCACCTTTTGAAACCTAACTCCTGCAAAGGGGTAGATATGTAAACTTGGGGTAGCCTTGTGTCCTGGGAGCTAGGCTGACAAATATCTTTTTAAAGATCATCTAACTGCTGGGGAGGCTGTGTCCTTGAAGATGATTTACTTCTTCTAACTGGGTTTCATTTTTCTCTCCTAGCTTATGTTCCTGAGGAAGAATTGAAGGCAGCAGAAATAGATGAAGAGCACGTGGAGGATGACGGGCTGTCTTTGGACATTCAGGAAAGTGAGTACATGTGCAATGAAGAGACGGAGATCAAAGAGGCGCAGAGCTACCAGAACTCCCCAGTCAGCTCTGTGACTAACCAGGACGCCGGCTGCGGGTCGCCCTTCAGTGAGAGCAGCGACCAGCTAGCCCATTTCAAAGGCTCTTCCTCTCGAGAAGAGAAGGAGGATCCGCAGTGTCCCGACAGCGTCTCGTACCCCCAGGACAGCCTGGCACAGATCAAAGCTGTGTATGCAAACTTGTTCTCCGAGTCCTGCTGGTCCAGCTTAGCTCTGGATTTAAAGAAGTCGGGTTCCACCACCAGCACCAACGATGCCAGCCAGAAGGAGAGCTCCGCCCCCACCCCCACACCCCCCACCTGCCCCGTCAGCACCACTGGCCCCACCACGAGCATGCCCAGCACCAGCTGCAGCTCCAGCACCACCCACAGCAGTACCACCAGTACCAGCAGCAGCTCCGGGTACGACTGGCACCAGGCTGCACTGGCCAAGACGCTGCAGCAGACGTCCTCGTACGGGCTGCTTCCTGAGCCCAGCCTGTTCAGCACCGTGCAGCTCTACCGCCAGAACAACAAGCTCTACGGCTCCGTCTTCACGGGCGCCAGCAAGTTCCGGTGCAAAGACTGCAGTGCCGCGTACGACACGCTGGTGGAACTGACGGTGCACATGAACGAGACAGGCCACTACCGCGACGACAACAGGGACAAGGACTCCGAGAAGACCAAGCGGTGGTCCAAGCCCAGGAAGCGCTCCCTGATGGAGATGGAGGGGAAGGAGGACGCCCAGAAGGTGCTGAAGTGCATGTACTGTGGACACTCCTTTGAGTCCTTGCAGGACCTCAGCGTCCACATGATCAAAACCAAGCATTACCAGAAAGTGCCTCTGAAGGAGCCAGTGCCAGCCATCACCAAACTGGTCCCCTCCACCAAAAAGCGGGCGCTTCAGGACCTGGCGCCCCCCTGCTCCCCTGAGCCAGCAGGAATGGCCGCAGAGGTGGCCCTGAGTGAGTCAGCCAAGGATCAGAAAGCAGCGAACCCGTACGTCACGCCCAATAACCGCTACGGCTACCAGAATGGCGCCAGCTACACCTGGCAGTTTGAGGCCCGCAAGGCGCAGATCCTCAAGTGCATGGAGTGTGGCAGCTCCCACGACACGCTGCAGCAGCTCACCGCCCACATGATGGTCACCGGGCACTTCCTGAAAGTGACCACCTCGGCTTCTAAGAAGGGCAAGCAGTTGGTGCTGGACCCTGTGGTGGAAGAGAAGATCCAGTCCATCCCACTACCGCCCACCACCCACACGCGGCTGCCGGCCTCCAGCATCAAAAAGCAGCCCGACTCTCCCGCAGGGTCCACGACTTCTGAAGAAAAGAAAGAGCCGGAGAAGGAGAAGCCGCCCGTGGCTGGCGACGCGGAGAAGATCAAGGAGGAGAGTGAGGACAGCTTGGAGAAATTTGAGCCCAGCACCCTGTACCCGTACCTGCGTGAGGAGGACCTGGACGACAGCCCCAAGGGAGGGCTGGACATTCTCAAGTCCCTGGAGAATACCGTCTCCACGGCCATTAGCAAAGCTCAGAATGGTGCGCCCTCATGGGGTGGCTACCCCAGCATCCACGCAGCCTACCAGCTCCCGGGCACCGTGAAGCCACTGCCGGCGGCCGTGCAGAGCGTGCAGGTGCAGCCGTCCTATGCTGGCGGCGTGAAGTCGCTGTCTTCCGCCGAGCACAACGCCCTCCTGCACTCCCCAGGGAGCCTCACGCCCCCGCCGCACAAGAGCAACGTGTCTGCCATGGAGGAGCTGGTGGAGAAGGTCACGGGCAAGGTCAACATCAAGAAGGAGGAGAGACCCCCTGAGAAGGAGAAGAGCTCCCCGGCCAAGGCTGCGTCCCCCATAGCAAAAGAGAATAAAGATTTCCCTAAAACGGAGGAAGTCAGCGGCAAACCACAGAAGAAGGGCCCTGAGGCTGAGACTGGGAAGGCCAAAAAGGAGGGACCGCTGGATGTTCACACCCCAAATGGCACAGAGCCTCTCAAAGCAAAGGTCACCAACGGCTGTAACAACCTGGGGATCATCACGGACCACTCACCGGAGCCTTCCTTCATCAACCCGCTGAGCGCTTTGCAGTCCATCATGAACACCCACCTGGGCAAGGTGTCCAAGCCCGTGAGTCCCTCGCTGGACCCGCTGGCGATGCTGTACAAGATCAGCAACAGCATGCTGGACAAGCCGGTGTACCCCGCCACCCCTGTGAAGCAGGCCGATGCCATCGACCGCTACTACTATGAAAACAGCGACCAGCCCATTGACTTAACCAAGTCCAAGAACAAGCCGCTGGTGTCCAGCGTGGCTGATTCGGTGGCATCACCTCTGCGGGAGAGCGCACTCATGGACATCTCCGACATGGTGAAAAACCTCACAGGCCGCCTGACGCCCAAGTCCTCCACGCCCTCCACAGTTTCAGAGAAGTCCGATGCTGATGGCAGCAGCTTTGAGGAGGCGTTGGATGAGCTGTCACCGGTCCACAAGAGGAAGGGCCGGCAGTCCAACTGGAACCCGCAGCACCTGCTCATCCTGCAGGCCCAGTTCGCCTCGAGCTTGCGGGAGACCACAGAGGGCAAGTACATCATGTCGGACCTGGGCCCGCAGGAGAGGGTGCACATCTCGAAGTTTACCGGGCTCTCCATGACCACCATCAGCCACTGGCTGGCCAATGTGAAGTACCAGTTGAGGAGGACAGGGGGAACGAAATTCCTAAAGAACCTGGACACAGGGCATCCTGTTTTCTTTTGCAACGATTGTGCCTCTCAGTTCAGAACTGCTTCTACATACATAAGTCATTTGGAGACACACTTGGGCTTCAGCCTGAAGGATCTCTCCAAGCTGCCATTCAATCAGATTCAAGAACAGCAGAATGTTTCGAAAGTCCTCACCAACAAAACTCTGGGCCCACTGGGGGCCACCGAGGAAGACTTGGGCTCCACATTCCAATGTAAGCTCTGCAACCGGACTTTTGCGAGCAAGCACGCAGTCAAACTGCACCTTAGTAAGACCCACGGCAAGTCTCCCGAGGACCACCTGATCTATGTGACTGAGTTGGAGAAACAGTAGCGTCCAGGTATGCAAGAGACCGCGGAACATTGCACTAAACGTCGTCGAGCTGCACTAGGCCTGGCCTGAGCCTCTGAAATCAGTCTTTCCTTTGTTGCTGGCCCGCCTCTCTGGACCTTGGTTTTCTTACACATATTTTGTATATTTATATGCTCTCTGTCCGATCTGTGCATGTTATTTTTCTTTTTCCGTGAGTCAAAGTCTGACCTTTATTTTCAACATCTGTTCTTGATGTTAAGCTATCTTTTGTAGGAAATAGTGGGGCACACTACTCAGAGACATTATTTAGCAGTAAAGAAAGACACAAATAACAATGATAAAAAGACATCCTAAAATGGTGAAGTTGCCATGACAATAAAGGTCATAGAACCTGGTAGTGTCAAATTTAACCCTTTGAGGACTGTAATTGCATTTCTGTGCCTTTCACTTGAAAAAAAAAAAAAGAAAAAAGAAAAAAAGGCTTAAAGGCATTTCATTCAGATCAAAAGCTGTGTCAGACACAAAACTTATTTAATAATTAAAAAATGAGCTTTTATATGCAGAACTGGTTTGTGAGGAAACATGCATGCAGCTGTGGGAAGATAGAAAGCTGTCTAGGACTCACGGGATTCGGAAGCCACACCTCTACATGTCTAAAACAAAAAACAACAACAACAGATACCCCACTCGCCACTATGCCCAAACCCTCTGGATGCTGAAAAATGCCACTTTCGGCAAAAAAAAGTATGCAAGCTATTATTTAAAAATGTGTAAAAATGCTATTTCTTTTTTCCTGTAAAATATTGCAGTTTATAGTTATTTACAAATGTAAGCTTTGGTACAAGCTGACCTTTCTATAGCGTGCTGCATTGGTAAATGAAAAAAAATGGGGCAAACGTTGGAGTCCTTTCCTTGTAAATTGCCAGCATCAGCTTAAAAATTCCTGTATGTTACATATCGTACCATTTTAATCTCTTCAACTTTCTTTGTACCTTCTGGCTGTATGCTTTCTCTTTTAACTTTTTATATTGTCATTTTATATTAAATTTCTGTGTATATAATGTAAAACCACAATTTTTGAATAAAATTTAGTTCCTGCAGCTTGATTTGAATAGAGGACTTTTACTGGCACCTGCATCTCTCCAGATGCATGTACTCAGAGGGACTGTCAGACAAAAATAAATACATAAAAACAAAGCAAGCAGTGCACTATTAATTATACATTTTGATGTTCTATCATTAATATTGTACAGTACATTTTGGTTCACACAATTAAATCCACTGTTTTCTCAGATGTAAAATAAACCCACATGCAGTTCTTGATTTACACGGATTGTCATGTCGTCATTATTTTGCCTTTGAGATGTTATTTCAGCAACAAGAGGTATTGCTTATGCAATCAACCAACAAAAATTCTATTCAGAATCATCATTTCATGATTTGTGTGCTGACATGTTTCATTCAAATGATAAGTATTGCGTTTTAAAAAATGATAATTAAAATTTTTAACTCCACTGGGTGCCAAGGATTGCCGAGTTTAGCCATTGAGTGTTGGCTGTTTTGTACTTAGGTGGGCTGAGATGCGTCCTTCAGAGAATCCTTTGCAAAATTTAAAAATATGTATAATTAACCTGTGTGTCTATCCAGATATTTAATGATGGGAGTAGAGGGGTAGGGCTTACTCCACCAGCAAAGACCCCAAGGACCCTGGAATTAGTTCTGTGTTACTCCAAAGAGGAAAACCTTATTTCTGAGCTTTTAAAAATCTACAATTTTAAAAAGAAAACTGGCTGCTGTTGTATTCAGTGTTTGAGATGAGGCTTCTTTCTGCAGATTAGAGCACGGCGGGCTCTACTGAGAATGTGATGACCCTTGCCATGAAAACACCCATCCTCCAGGGTGACCCCCATCCCTGAAAGCCCAGGACTCACTGCCCAGTCTGTATTGAGGGAAGCATTGACATTGAGGCCCCCTGGCCTCTCCCCCCAGCCCCAGAAGCACTTAATGATACGACCAGGAAAATTTACTTTTCTGCCTTTTGCTTAAATTTTCATAAAATTATATCCTGAGAAAGGTTAGAGCTTACACCGCTCTGTTCAGAAACAGCTAAGCAATTGTGATATTTTAATTATTTCTCTCACATTGCCCCGTGACAGCAAGGATTGTTCTGTTTCCATTAATGATTTGAGGAGGAGGAGCAGGTCCAGGTGGGTCATATTTACACAGTCTTTTGTACTAACGCAGCAGAGCGCCAGGGAGGTTTGCTAAATTTTTCTGACTTTTTTCATTGGTAAATAGCTATGTCCTTTAGGAGCCTCAGCCATTTAGACATTTCAGTTCAATTACTGGGTGATTATGTACTTTGGGCTCAAGGGGTGACAGAGAAGAATAACAATTAGGCTTATGGCAGTGGTGTGGGGGCTTTGCATAATAATCCTTTGAAGTTATGTTTATTTTACCACAAACCTGCAAACATATGATTATGTGATTTCACCCTTATAGCAAGAGTGTTAGCAGCAGCAGGTGAAGTGGTACAAAGGGAGGTGAGTGCTCCCCAGAAGGGGGTCGCTGGGCACAGTCCCAGTGTGCAGCTAAGCACTGAGTCATTTTAAAGCAGCTTGCAACTTGAGTTCCGATCACTGGGGATAGACATAGAATTGGGGTTTTCCTTTAAATTTTTTTCTTCCTAACTCACCAACTGTATTGCTACGTTGTCATTGACCCTAATTTCCCAACCAATGCATAGGAGACTAGGTTATCTTAATCATACCACTGATAGTGATAATGAACGTGGCGACCCCGACTAGTATTTGTCGAGTGCTTCCTCTGTGCCCAGGACTAATTCGAAGTACTTCCCACCTATGAACTCATTCATTCCTCACAACTGTATGCGGTGGGTTCTGTTAGTTTCATGCTCAGTTTACAGGTGAGGAGCCAGGCACAGCAGGGTTGAGGAATGGACCCAAGGCCACATGGCTTACGAACGACTAAGTGACTAAACATGGGCTTCGAGCCCAAAAAGCTGTTGCTGCAGAACCACACTCTGAACACCTCCTTACAGGCCTTGGGATCTGCCCCAGGTGGGGATCTCTGCTGTCACCCAGAGGCAGGGTGTCTCCTACGGGGTCGGGAGCTAGAGGCAAGGCTTCAGGATGGTGCTGAGCGGCCAGGGCTGCTCATCACCTCCCACTGCAGCCCTTGTGGATGGCAAAATGTAACCACCCCATGGTCTGCTGGATTTGAGAAAATAAGTTGAAAGATATTTTTATGATTCTGTAGCAACTCAATTGAATACGGGTATACTTAATAACACAGAAACTCAATTTGTAAGGATACAAATGGATTGACTAATCCAGGGAAGGATTGGGATACCTGCAATCTGAAGATTTGCTTGACACGTTTCCCCTTCCTTCATTGATGTCCGAGGAAACGTGTCCACCCTTCACTTAGTGTAGTTTTGTGTGTCCCAGCAAATGAACTCCACACATGGCATTGGGGCCTCTCGGCCTCCTAAGTCGGTCCCAGGGAACAGATCTTCATCTTCTGTGGTGTGGGGACAAGATGGCCCTAGGCACTTGGAGAGAGTCGGCCACCTGTCCCAGCCTGTGGGACGCTGGCAAGGAGGCCGGGGAGAGGGCAAGTGGCTTCTCAGTCCAGCAGTCTGGTTTGGCTTGGTGGTCGTCGTGCACCTGCAGGCGTCACCCTGATTTGCACTCATGTTTGCAGTTTGAGACTTGGAGTTAATAACTAATCATGTATTTTTTTCCTTCAAATGTAGAATTTTTTAAAGTTTATGGTATTCCCCAAAATGTGTGTTGGGTGAGGATGTTGCTTTATAGGTAGTCAGTTTTTAAAGAGAGAGAAAACCTGTGAAATAATGACAGACAATGGTTTATGTAAGTGAAACAAACTTTTTTAGGCAGTGTGTGCAAAAAGGTGATTAAAAATTCTAAGGTTTCTGATTCGACATTTCTATAGTTGACAGCCTTTGAAAAACTGTTAACTTTAAAGCATGTCTAATCTACTTCTAAATGTTCAGAAACCTGTACATGCAAATAAAGGTTTCTACTTTTTTCTGAGGGAAAATTTCTTATTATTTTATTATAATTTATCCGAAGATAGCGGATACCATTGAAAATTATTGAATTGTTAGCTTAAAAGATACCAAAAAGTAAAATCTCTTTTGGTGACAGTTTGTGCTTTTTACAAAACTTTTATTCTTATGACAAAAGTGATACATAGTCATTGTAGAAAACTTGGAAAATAACCATGAAGTTAATAAAAAGTATTGTTTTCATCTAGAGAAAAATCACTATTTTAGTGCTAACATCTTTTTTCCATATTTCTACAAACTAGAGATCATGTTCAACATACTTTTTGTACCTTGCTTCTTCTTTACCTGACAGTAGATAATGTCTGTTTTCTCATTTCATTACATATGGAGGATTTTTAAATCTTATTGAGCTGTACTGTAATTTATTTAATCAATTCCTTATGACAATTTTAAAAGCAACATTTAGATTTTTAAGTTTTCTCAGTTAGAAATATTGAGTACAAAAAATTCTTAATATTATTGTGAATATTTTTGATTATTTCCTTACAACAAATACCTAGAATTGAAGTCGCTGCATCGTAATGTGATTTGATGCACATGGCCAAATCACCCACAGGAAGACTTGTACTGGTTTACACACTTATTTGCATGAGAATGACTTTCTACACACCTTTGCCGTGTGAATACAAGGGTTTGATGTTTTTAAGTTTTTGGCCATTTTCACTAATTAACCAATTTAATCTTGATGTTTTCATGTATAATATTTTTTAATGTTGATTGTTCACTTATGTTATTTAAAAAAGAATCATTCAAGGACATGTATGATTTTCGGAGTACTTTTACATTAATTATGATTTTATTTATTTATTTATTTTAAATCAGGGTCTTACTCTGTTGCCCAGGCTAGAGTGCAGTGACATGATCTGGGCTCACTGCAGCCTTGACCTCACTGACTCAAGCAATCCTCCCACCTCAGCCTCCCAAGTATCTGGGACCACAGTTACACACCACCATGCCTGGCTAATTTTTGTATTTTTTTTAGAGATAAGGTTTCACCATGTTGCCCAGGCTGGTCTCAAACTCCTGAGCTCAAGTGATCCGTCTGCCACGGCCTCCCAAATTGTTGGGAGTACAGGCGTGAGTCAGCCTGCCCGGACTTAATGATTCATTTAAACTCAAGTGGCCACAGACAACAACAGCAAAGAGGAGAGAAAGAACTGAACTAAGACACTGGCTCCTCTGTGGGTGTGGAGAAAGAACTGGACTGAGACCCTGCGGCTCCTCTGTGGATGCGGGACTAGAACAGGGTAGTTATTTTCCAGGTCTGTTCCCCCTTGTTCGTCCACAAAGCTATGTCTCATTAAAGGGTCCCCAGTGACTTCAAGTGAATAATGTACTTTTGTACTCTCTTCAGATTTCCCAACTTGCTCACAGGGAGAGGAGTTTCCAATTTTATGAGTTCTGTTGCTGATTTGCAATTAGTATTGATTAGCGAAACAAAAATAATCTCAAAATAGAGTGGTCACCACCCTAGTAGGATGAGATTTGATCACTTAGAGTAACTCCATAAAAAAAAAAAAAACACTTGGATTAGACCTAGAAGTCAAGAGACTGGGACTACTTTTAAATCTGTATCAGAATATCTCCCATAGGTGAGTTTGTTCCAGAGCTGAAATTTAAGGGCCCTGCTAAGCCCCTGATATCTTTGACCCAGATTCTTGATAGCCACACGCAGAGGCCAACAAGCAAAGGGTGAGGACGATGAGGAAGCATGTTACCTTGAATAAGACCAGGATGCGCTGAAGAGTACGTGGGATTCATTTTCTTTCTTAAACATCAATAGTGTTTCACCAAAAGTGTTTAGATGACCTGTAACTAGTCAGTCATTATTTTTCTTACATCACCCAAAAATATTTACAATTTGATCTGACTGGTATAAAGTCTGTCTTATGATGTGTAGAGTGTATTTTACTTTGAACAGAGAGTAGAAACAGTGGGCCCATATATTTGATCATATTTTGTTGAAATACTTCAGATATGGCACACATCATATTTAAATAGTAGCTAAAAATGTAGTTTTCTGGTTAGAATGCAGTGCTTAAAGATGAATTTAAAAGGAAGTCTTTAAGACTGAAGCATTCTGAACAAAGCTGAACTTGCAGGGATATTTTTCCTTGAAAGCTTTTTTGACCAAAAGTACATTAGTGGCAAGGAACTGGGGACAGATACATTGGGAACACCAGTTTCTAAAGTATGTAAATAATAAGGAAAAGCCCATTTTGTATAACTGTAACTGTTAGCCAAATTCATCCAATCAATTCATACACAGCTGGGTTTCCTATGGGCTGTTACAAAACCCCAACTGGTCCTAAGACTAAAACATTTTTCTCCTTTCAGTAAATGTTTCTTCTTTAGATACATTTTAATGTATTTATGCATGTTTTCGAGTAATTTTTCCAATTTTCTCCAACAAACTAAACTAAAATTTTCCTTTTCTCATTGTAGAACAGCAGAGTATGTGGATGTGTGGTAAGCATGGTGTGATAAAACCAAAAAGGATGGGCATTTGGGAATAATTTATTATCATATAGTTTAAAATTATATATTCAATCGTATTTCTAAGCCATAGCTTTCATGTCATTATGACCAATTGATTAATGATTGGGCATTAATTGATTAATATTAATTAATGATTGATTAAACATACCCATTTCAACTTTTGACTCTTTTATGTCCTTAAAATTTTAGAAAGCAGTATTTAGTTCTGTTTTGATTTGTTAAGTTTAAGAGACAGTAATGCCCTAAATACTTGCGTTTCATTTGTAATATGTTTATTTACAAATTAGAAAAATCTAATTTCCATTTTTAAAGCAATTAATTTTCCTCCCAGATATCCCCATCCTTATTGTTTTAGAGTTGTGAAATTCACACATCATTCACTTGGATACACAAGATTCCAGGATGGGGAGCTCAATTATTGGTCCTATTTAGTGGAACCATGGGTTTTTGCATTGTTGAATGCGTAATAAATGACCACATCTCAAAATTGGACTCTGGACATATTGATTAGGACACATTCCATTTTCCATAATTTTTTTCATCAATTAGTGGAAACTAATAGCATTAAACTCTAAAATAATCTGCAAGCAGAAATCTGATGGAAAGGGCTTTGTCCAAACTTCAGATTATGATGAAAAATATTTTTTTAAATAGGGAATTTAAAACAGTCTTTTGCATGGTGACTGTTTTCTTAAATGTAACGTGAATATTTGTCTTTAAGTTCTGGTTAGATAGTTGGAGCCTCACACTATGTAATATCTTATTTGTTGTCATGGAAGCTTTGTAATATCACAAAATTCTCCTAAGGAAGCCAGGAAAGCTGCAGAGAGGCAACACCAGTTCTTGTCACTAAAACTTTGCAGAGAAAAACAACAGATTTATGAAAAAGGAGTCACAAAGTTTCTATGTCTGGATGACCTCTCGCTTTTCTTAAAATTTCAGTTTTGATCACAGCGTTAAAGATGAATTTGGTGCTTCTTTTGGAAATGCTCCAACTAGTGTATTCCTACATTCCTGCTTCTGGTGGCTTACCTTTTTAAGACTGGAATCCCACATCAGAAATAGAAAGTCTGGGGTTTCAGAGACTGGTTTGGATATCATTCCTTGTGCCAATGGTTTCCATGCTAATTGCATTGCTTTGACATGAATAACGGCCTTTTTTTTTTTTTAAGTGAAATTGGTGATGCACTTGCTCCATGCACTCCTGGCAGGTAGCACCCTGACTGCTTTCACTCTCTCCACAGTGAGGTATCATCACGTCTCTTCCCAAGGCTGGATTTGTCATTTCTTAAGCCTGAACTCCTCAAAGACAAGATAAACACATTTATCCTGTAGCAATAATATTTAGTGTTCTTATTCACTCTCCAAATGTTTTCTTCTTGAAACTCCCCACTTTACAGAACGCTTCAGGTTAGCCAAGCGCTTTAGCATTGTAGAGAAGCCAGGAGAACAGAACCATGGGAGAGCAGGTAAGAGCCTGTGCAGTCTATCTCTGTCCGTATGGCCTCACCTGTGTGTGCAGGGCAGGGGGACGGGGACACTGTCTCCTTATGTCTCAGGATGAAGAACAGCGGGAGGAAAGCTGAGACTCGGAAGGAGAGGGGCAGGCCCTGTGACAGGCTGGAGAACCATTTTGGGTGGCACTGGGTTTGTGGTTTCCATTGTGATTCTCAAAGATTGTGGCCCTTCTGTCACCTGTATTAGGAATGAGGGAAGAGCAGATAGATCCACCTGCAGGAGAAATGCTCCAAGCACAGCCTCTGCCTCAGGGCTGGAGCTCTTTAGGGCTGTGCACTAGCAGTGGACATCACAGACCATGCCTCGCACGTGGACCCAACTAAAACCAAGCAGGTGGAATCAGTAAATGCGCAGGAATGAAGGTGACAGGAGGGTGGGAAGCCCAGTGACCACAATCGTAGATCGAAGATTTCGTTCAGTAAGGAATAAAAAAATCACAGAAAGAGCATGGGAGTGTGGCCTTTCTAGGGTTAAAGATCCTTAAGCTGTAGAGAGAATGTATAAAAGGAATTTTCTGTCTGAAATAATTTATGGAAATGCCGTGCTCCCTTTGAAGGCTCCATGTCACCGTGTGGCACTGCGCAATGTTCTCTTTCTTCACCTGTCAGGCAAAGACCACCTCGAAGAGTCTCACTGCTGATTACTAGTTAATTGTCATTAATAAGTGACAACTGACATTATGGGGGCTTAATGCAGAGAGAACAGAAAAGAGCCACAGATATTCTAATGAGCTGACTCCTACGTGCCCTCTTTTGTTGTCGAAAATGAGGAGCTGTCGTCATTGTTCAGGAGATGGGCTTCAATTGCTCTGGAAAATATTCTCTTTTAATTTCTTTATGCATAGATAATTCCTGGTACTCTGTACTTCTCTCTCCCACCCCCTCTCCTTTGAGCATGCACACACACACACACACACACACACCACACTTCCTCACTGTCTCCTATGAGCGTGCTAAAAGCTCCCAACTTAGGAAGAATCGTAAGTTATTCCTAGACAAGGAAGTAGTGCGCTCTTCAAAGCTTGTATTTACAGAGAAGATAGAAGAGGAAGGCTGCTGAGTGTCATAGTTTTAGTTGCCTTGGATGGGAACAGAGGTGGAAAGGTTCAGCACTGAGGAACGAAGGGTGGGAGGTAGGAGAAGGGAGGAATTGATGTAACAAGAAAAGATCCACCAGTCACAGGCGGGAAGCTGAAAGTGATGATCAAGAACATATGAACACATGTCACAGCCAATCTGCCTGAGAGAAACGTTACTCTTCCCAGCCCTCGGAGCTTTAAAACAATTACGACAACAAAAAATCCCCACAGAATATTCCAGAAGAGAAGCCAGAAATGAGGGGAAATGATTCAATAGATATTAAACTTTAAGCTGCGTCCGTTGCCATTTGCTTTTGGTAAACTTTACCCAAACAGAATTTGCATGTTAGAAATTCTCACTCATCAGGACAATTGAGCACAGACTCCGAGTTCCTTCTTTGGGGCGGGGGGGGTGTGTGTGTGTATGCACAGGAACAGTGCTGTATTCAAATATTAGAGTAGAAAATAAATCCAAAAACATACAGTCTCTCCCCTTTACCTGGCTACCCCCTTTCCTTGCCCAGCTCCTGGTAACCATCATTCTACTGTCTGCTTCTATGAGTCTAACTTTTTAAAAATTCCACGTATCAGTGAGATCATGCAACACTTATCTCTCTGTGACTGGCTTAATTCACTTAGCGTAATGTCCTCTAGCTTCATCCCTGTTGTTACAAATGGCAGGATATCCTGCTTCTTGAAGGCTGAATAGTATTTCATTGTGTACATATACCACATTAAAAAATAGGTGATGGAGAGGTTGATTAGCCTGATTTGATCATTCCACAATGTATACACGTAATGAAACATCACATCGTACACTGAAAATATACACAATTATCTGTCAGCTAAAAATAAAATGAAATTTAAGAAAGGAAAATGTATAGCAAATAGTTTCTGTGTCTGCTCAAGCCGCTTAACAGAATGCTGTGTCTGTCTGTAAGGAAAGGGCAGCTGTTAGGGTGCATTTTCTCTCACTATCCGCTCAATACTGAAGATTTCCAAATAGGACCACGGCAGAATATCCTTGGAGTAAGCGTGGGCTGAAGCCAACAGGAACAAGATGTGTTGTTTTTCAAGTGCCAACACCTCCTAACAACAATTTTTCGTGCTATCAGATCATTTCACACCGTGCCATTCCACCTTCTCTCAAGTCTTATCACACAAATGCAGTTTCAAGCTTGATATTTGATGCCTGCACTGCTAAAGGGAGATATCCTGTCTTGTTCCTTAAAACACTGCTGTGGCAGTCATTTCTGTATGCAGTGGTAAACCCTCTGCCCACGTTCATTTCTGTTCAGTGACAGTGTTTGGGAGAGAGGCAATACTTTGAATTGCAGTGAGCAGCTGGGTCTGGTCTCCTCCCACTTTGGGGTCAACCTTGACTTCCAGATGATGGTCCTAACAGGACAGAAAGAGAGGGTAAGAAATGACCATCCTGCCCTTCAAATCAGCTAATGGGCATCCGCGTCACACTGTTGACACATGGCGGGTTCTCAGCTAGAGGTGTTTAAGTTTCGGATGCGTGTGCTGGTGTTGAACCCCATCGGGAGAATCACACACTTGTGTTGTTGAGTTTTGGGACCTCAGTTCTCAAGCTTTACATTTAGATTCGGTTTGTTTTATTTGAAAATGCTGGAGATTGCTCCCAGCTTGGTATCGTTTGTAATGACACCAATATCCTTACCTAAGTTTTGCACAGAAGTATGGAAAAGGGCATGGTGAGCTTGCACCAGGCACTAGATAGCTGCCCCGCAGTGGATGGTGATCCATCATTAAAGGACATGGTGAGCTTGCACCAGGCACTAGATAGCTGCCCCCCAGTGGACGGTGATCCATCGTTAAAGGACATGGTGAGCTTGCACCAGTCACTAGATAGCTGCCTCCCAGTGGACGGTGATCCATCGTTAAAGGACATGGTGAGCTTGCACCAGGCACTAGATAGCTGCACCGCAGTGGATGGTGATCCATCGTTAAAGGACATGGTGAGCTTGCACCAGGCACTAGATAGCTGCCCCGCAGTGGATGGTGATCCATCGTTAATCTGTGCTGTTTTGGCATCACGCTGCTGTGGAGACAACCTGGGATTCAGAGGCTGAAGGCTGGACTATTGCGTGAACCTCAGTTTCTTTGTGCATCAAAATTATAAAAGCACATGGGATGTTCCTCCCTCCATGCTCAATATGTGGAAGGGGCCTAATAAACTGCATTGTCATTAGACTTGCTCGATCAAGTACAAACACACCTTATTAGACAGCTCTCCTCTCTCATCTCTTGCTCACAAAAATATGAAGAAAGGCATTTTCAAATGTCTCTTTTAAGTTGATACATCAGCAAATGCACTGGTGGATACCTGAGATCAATCATACGTTTGAGTTGGAATAATAACATATTAGTTGCCTCACGGGGTTCAATTATATTGGGGTGTCTTCCATTACCACCAATTTTCAGCTCCATGGCAAGAGAAAGTAAGGGTCTAGACAAGAGGAAAGCAAGTCGTGAAAGGTTTGGATTGACTGTCCAAGGTAGAAACAAATAGATATCTGGCTGGAATCCAGAATTGCTATGTCCTTCACCCACTCACAGCACAGATTTCTGAAAAAGATGTGCAGAGAGGTTACTTGGCCAATGAACAGTTTTTCTTACCATACTGTTCTAATCACGGGCCTCACTGGGCTGGCCAGGGCAGCTAGATTAGAGTGTACAAGGGTCAAGAGGATTCCTTTGGCCTTGAGGAAGCAGGTGAAAACCCTATACCTTTCACCAGGAACCCAAACAGATTCCTTCTTAGGCTCCCTGGGACAGGTACTCCTCAGAGAACCAGAGAACTAGGGGCTGTTTCCTCCATTCATCAAAAGTCTCACTGAAACCACGTTATTATGTGTGGCCCTGACCCGAATCCTAGCTCCTCTCCTTGGGTTGGAATGAGGATGTGGAGAGCAAGTCCATGACTCCCTCTTGAGTTTAGAAGGCAGATCCGACAGGTGGCAGATCCAGCAGGCTTCAGTCTTCATTCTGCCATGTTGAAATCAAAAGGATTTCAGTAGGCCCCCTAATCTGGATAATCAAGGAAACATCAGGTCATATTCTGGGACTGTTGTGATTGTTTTGTGTTTGGTATTTTGGTGATGTTCAGTTCATGTTCCAGACTGTGTATCATTTAGTTATTCAATTTGGTATCTACTTTAGGACTAAACATCTACTTCACCCTGCCTTCATCATCACCAGCTATGTGCACTTCCATGTTTTCAGCTGTTTGAGTCTTTGCTTGTCTTAACTTAAATCTTGACTTAGTTCACCCTTCTTTCTTTTAGCTCCACCAGCCTCAGTCAATGAGGTTGGTTGGTGAACACAGGCTCACAAAATGAGGGTCCCACATGTGGCAGGTGGTGGGCTAGGAGCCCAATATCATTTACGGTAATGATGACAGACACGTTCTCTGGCCTCCTGCATCTTCCAGTGAACTCATTTTTTGTGTTCAATTTCCAGGTACCTAGAAGCAAAGACATAGTTTTCCTCCTGAAATCTCATCCATGCATACGTTCATTCATTGAACCAACATTTGCTGCTAGATGTTTGGTATTTTCTTAAATATTAGAAAACAACATGAAGACTACAGTTACAGGTTAAATTCTGCAAATTGACTAAACATAGAGTCATGGGGGCTGTAGTGGGGATCACACGAGAGGCCAGGACACCAGGAGCTTTCAAGCTCTAGGAAAGGTTTCCTAAGGGAGATGATTGTCACATATTTTGGTTACAATTCTTTTCATTAAAATGAGTCTAGATTGAATTCATTGCAAAATCAGCTTTAATATCAATATTTCATGAAATGAGCTTCATACCCCAAATGACACTCCTCTCACTTCTGGGGAGGGGTGCTGCGAGCTGTTGCAGGCTGGGTAGTGTCACCTCAGTGGCATCGGTGTGAGCTTGAACTGCGTAGCGTTTCTTTGTTCACAGACCCCCTCCCCCTTTTCTATTGCTTCTTTATTTTTCTTGATGACCTTACGTATTTCTTTTCCATTGCTACATAACAAATTAATCCCAAACTTACTCCAGTAAACGGTGACCTGTTAATCTCAGGTTCTGTGGTTAGGAAGTCTAGGGTTCTCTGTTCAGGGGCTCGCAGGGCTGAAATCAAGGCGGTGGTCCTTGCTGCGATCTTTCCAGGGGCTCAAGCTCTGAGGTTGGCTGAATCCGATTGTTTGTGTGGTGGAACTGACACCCTCAAAAACAAGAGGCTGCCCCCGTTGTTTTTGCTGCCTGCCTTGGGGCCCCTCCACCACACGACCGTTTGCTTCTTCAAGGCCAGCAGAACATCTCTGTGGCTTCCAGTCTCTTTTAAGAGCTCACCTGATCACATCGGGCCTATGAATGATGGTTTCCTTTGATGAACTCAAAGCCTGTTGTTGGAGGGCCTTGATCACACTTGTAGCATCCCTTCACCTCGGCCAAGTAGGGTAACCAGATCACTGCTATACTGCTGATTCTCTGGCAGTTAGCACAAAGCAAAAAACGAAATGAACTTGTTCAATGTTGATTGTTTCATAGATGATGGTTTCAGGGGGAGCCCTGGACCGTGGGTGCCCTTGGTGAGCCTGCACACCCACTTTGCTCTGTCTGCCCGTGATAGGCTCTTCACACGTGAGCTGACCCTTGGCCAGACGGGGCGACATCACAGGCACACCCACCTGGTCGTCTGTTTTGGAATCTTATAAATACCTTGAGCAGCTCTCCCAGCAGGCTGTGTCTCTCCTCCTCAGTTGACTGAGAGGTCCTGGTGGAGGGAAGATGCTTCTCCATCCCTGGGCCATGTGGAGGGCTCGGCCCAAATGTGCTGAGCACACGTCTGTGCGTGCATCAGGACGGAAGGCAGCTTTGGTGACACTTAAGAGTGCTAACCTTGGAGCCAGGTCAATCCTGTGCTGAATCTGACTTACCTGTGTGATTAGACACGTGGCCATTCTGTAACCTCTTTGAGACTCAGTTTCCTCATCTGACATTTGAGGCTGACAATAGCATGTCGTTCCTCAAGGAGCTGATGTGAGGATTAAATGAGATAATCTACATAAAGTGCTTAGTGCAGACTCTGGCCTGGGGTATGTGCTCAATAAATGGGAGCTGTACTTATTTGCAAAAATAAAGCTGACCTGTGTTGACATCACTGATAATTTGTAGATAAACGTATTGCATCTAAAATTTTAGTTATTAAATGGTGAGAAGGGGCACAGGTCAGGTCAGGGAGCAAAAAAGAGAGCTGCACGTGGGCTGTATTTAAGGCTTAAAAATCAGAATTAGGAAAAAAGTCACTTAACAGTGTCACTTCCACGGCTGAGAGGACAGAACCTCCGCATGATAAAGGATCCGTGGGCCACAGTGATTTGAAGATGAGGGGAGGGTAGCACATTTTTAAAATAGGCCCCAGCGACACAGTTAATCAGTTCATATTTGTCCAAAAATATTATGCAATTCTTTTAGTATGTGGCTTGATCATATCTTTTTTTTTTTTTTTTTTTTTTTGAGACAGAGTCTCTGTCACCCAGGCTGGAGTGCAGTGGCGCGATCTTGGCTCACTGCAACCTCCGCCTCCTGGGTTCAAGCGATTCTCCTGCCTCAGCCTTCCAAGTAGCTGGGGTTACAGGCATGCACCACCGCATCTGGCTAATTTTTGTATTTTTAGTAGAGACGGGGTTTCCTCATGTTGGACAGGCTGGTCTCAAACTCCCGACCTTGCATGATCCACCCACCTCGGCCTCCTCTGGGATTACAGGCACGAGCCACCACGCCCACCCGATAATATCAAACTTACACATACATCTTTCGTACTGGTAATTGTTTCATGGAGCATTTATAATTACAACGTAAGTACATTTTAGATAAATAAATGTAAGACGATCGTGAAATCTGAGA
The DNA here is from genome assembly GCF_028858775.2 of Pan troglodytes. NCBI lineage: Eukaryota > Metazoa > Chordata > Mammalia > Primates > Hominidae > Pan > Pan troglodytes. The sequence continues at coordinate 85,358,947 of NC_072415.2, forward strand.
TCAGTTAAAACAAATTTGGTGAATGACATGACGAAGTTGCACCACATGCACGTTTCCGTGGTGGCCTTGACGGTGTAGGCGGGGCTAAATGGAACCTGTGGCTTAGATGCAAACGCCACCTTCGAGCTCATCACCCCAGATTCACCTGGCACAAAGAGTGCACCTGAGCGAAGGTGAGCAAAGCCCCAGATGGTGTTAAATACCCCTGAAAGAGTACGGCAGAGGTGACCCGCAGGGACTGCGCCGCCGGAGTTCCCCAAGACAGATGGCTAACAGGCCCACACCAAAAGACGTTATTTGTTCAAGGTTGTCATTTCTGCCGGTGGAGAATGGGAAATAATACGTTTTTGTTTTTGTTTATGTTTTCTTTGTGGAGATGCTGACTTTTGTCGAGACATTTTAGAAAGTGTTCATTTGGAAAGAGATTGAGGTGGGAAACTGTGCGAGATGTAACCATTCCGCGTGGGAAGAATAGCAGAGCAGGAGCTTCCTTTGGCTTCTTCCCATTCAGTGGCTGGTGTTTTGATTAGCCTGTACGTTAGGCTATCATTAGCGTCTTTTGAGGAAAAGTATTCCATCCATAAATATGAAAATAAGCCCATAATTGACCCTTGGACTGAATTTGTTTCCATTGGATTTTGCCATTGAAAAGGCACCTATTTGGAGAGTGCTGTGAGTGGGGTAAGCTGGGTGCACCCCATGTTTGATGACAAAGACGGGCCCTTGCAAGGCAATGCACCCAGGAAGGGAGGAGAGAGGGAGGGGAAGAGAGGGAAGAGCAGGTGATTTTTTGTTTTTTTGTTTGTTTGTTTGTTTTCCTCCCCAGCTGTAAGCACAATTAGGTATAACTCAGAAGTGGCCGCCAAGTATGTGCCCTCAGTGCTCATTAATTGGACAGCTATTGAAGAGCCGCTTATAAGCGCCAATCGCCATGTCCTGCCAGGTGTCGTGAGGGTCCAGGGTAGACACACGTGGGGCAGGTAGGGAAGGTCAACGTGTTGGGGTCCATTAGAGATGAAAGATGCAAAGTAACAAAACAGGAAGTGCAGAGGGCCCATCGGCCTGCAGGCTTTACTGAGACTGCAAATCCCAGGGGCCTTCTCTGTGGAACAGAGACCTGCGCGCAGGTGTGTGCCATTCATTCCTCAGCCTTCCGAGAAGGGCTCCAAGCTGCTGCCTGGCCCGGCCTGGGGTGCAGTATCCGGTTGTTGTCTCAGCTTGCAGCCACAGCTGTAGAGTTGTGCTGCACAACCGAAAGGGTCCCTTCCCCCATTTTTAATTTTGCTTTTTCAGGAATTCCCACCACTGACTGAAAACAACATATGGCATTGCGATTGCATTAGGATCATTTGTGCATTTCGCCAGAATGGGGCTCACAGTGAGGAAGGAGTGATCACTCCAAAGCCTGGGGGGCAGGAGGTTTGAGGCCCCGAGTTCACACCCTTCCCAGAAACAGATCAACTACGGGTTCCGAATTGGCGGGGAAGCCACTTTGAGATGATGGAACCCTTGGGAATCTGAACTCCTGAGTGTGTTAGGGGCTTGTGCGTGCTGCCCCTCCTGAGATCATCTGGCTGTAAGTCACACCGATTGCCATCTCCAGCCACCCCAAACACGTTTTTGCATTGCCACTTCTTTGCCACTGTAAGAAGTGCTGGGCATGACTTCTGCTTTATACTTCATGGCATAGATTTTTCTCCATGTTTTGTCAGCCAGGAAAAAAAAAATACAGGAATGGTGACTTCTTTAGGAGAGGAGGGACCTCTCCGTTTTTCCTCCAAAACCAATCCCCCTTTCTTTCTTCTCTTGGGATCTTCAGAACCATCTTTACATGCAAATGTTTTGTTCTGCTTCAAAAAATACTGCCCTAATAAACTCTTTAATTTGACTGCGTGCATCAGATTAGCAGTGACTTCAACCCTCTGTGCTGTAAAATCTCCTGAGATCCTCTTCTGAAACTGGAATCCCTCCGACCACTGCCCACGTGCAGAAATAAACAGACCAATAATGGTTCCCTGCTCAAGTGTCTTTGAGAAACACTGGGCTAAATACGGCTAAATGGAGTTCTTTATGACAAGATTCAATACACATTGTGACTTTCCAAGATTGACATGGTCTATAGCATTGCACAACATATTTGTTCATTTTGAGATAAAATACACGTAACATAAAATGTATCATTGAACAATTTTTAAGTATGCAGTTCGGTACTGTTAAGCACATTCACACTATTGCTACCACACAGAATTTTTCATCTTCCCAAACAGAAACTCTCTGCTCATTAAACAACACTTCCTCATTTGTCCCACCCCCTAGCCCCTGGCAACCACCATTCTACCTTCTATCTCTATGAATGTGATGACCCTAGGGACTAATGTAATGGAATCCTACAGTATTTGTCTTTTTGTGACTGGCCTATTTCACTTAGCGTAATGCCCTCAGGGTTCATCTGTGCTGTTGTGTGTGTCAGAATTCCCTTCCTTTTTAAGGCTGAATGATATTCCATTGTGTGCACACACCACCTTTGTTTATCCATTAATCCACTGATGGATTGTTTCCACCTTTTGGTTATTTTGAATAATTCATGCAGCTGTGAACATTGATGTCCAAGTATCTGTGTGATCCTTTCTTTCAACTCTTTTTGGAATATACCTAGAAATGGAATTGCTAGATTATATGGCCATTCTATGTTTAACTTTCTGAGGACCCATCAAACTGTTTTCCACAGTGGTTGTACCATTTTTTATTCCCATAAGCAAAGATCCCAGTGTCTTCACATCCTCATAAATACTTGTTATTTTCCACTACTTTTGATAATAGCCATCCTAATGGGTGTGAAGTGGTGTCTTATTGTGGTTTTGATTTGCATTTCCCTGATGACTGGTGATGTTGAGAGTCTTTTCATGTTTATTGCCCATTTGTATATCTTCTTTAAAGAAAGTCTATTCATGTTCTTTGCCCATTTTTGAATTGAGTTGTTTTTTGTTGTTGCACTGTAGGAGTTCCTAATATACTCTGTATATTAATTCCTTATCAGATATAATTTGCAAATATTTTCTCCCATTCTGTGGATTGCCTTTTTACTCACTTGATAGTGTTCACTGATGCACAAAAGTTCTTAATTATGACGAAGTCAAATTTATCTAGTTTTTCTTTTGTTACCTGTGCATTTGGCATAATATCAAAACAATCATTGCTAAACCCAATGCCATTAAACTTTTCCTGTATGCGTTATCCTAAGAGTTTTTCGTTAAGTTCTTATGTTTAGTTTTGTGATTCATTTTGAGTAAATTTTTATATATGGTGTGAGATAAGGGTTCAATTTATTAATTTGCATGTGGATATCTACTGGTCCCAGTGCCATTAGTTGAAGAGACTGTCCTTTCCTCATTGGATGGTCTTGGCACCTTTGTCAAAAATGATTTGGTGGCCGGGCATGGTGGCTCACACCTGTAATTCAGCACTTTGGGAGGCTGAGGCAGGTGGATCACTTCAGGTCATGAGCTTGAGATCAGCCTGGCCAACATGACAAAACTCCGTCTCTACTAACAATGCAAGAATTAGCTGGGTGTGGTGGTGCACCTGTAATCCCAGCTACTCGGGAGGCTGAGGCAGGAAAATGGCTTGAACCCAGGAGGCGGAGGTTGCAGAGAGCCAAGATCATGCCACTGCAGTCCACCTAGGTGACAGAACAAGACTCCATCTCAAAAAAAAAATGACTTGGCCACATATATGAGAGTTTATTTTTGAGCTCTCTACTAAATTCCATTGGCCCACAGATGTGTCCTTATGCCAGTACTACACTGTTTTGATGACTGTAGCTCTGTCATAAGCTTTGAAATCCAGAAGTGAGAGTCCCCCCAACTTTGTTATTCTTCTTCTTTCAAGATGGTTTTGGCTATCTCCCAATTTTTTTATTATCAAGCACTTCCTTTTTTTTCCTGGACTTGGTAACATTTCTTAGATAAATAATTCATAGAACCGCAGTTCGAGCAACTTACTTCAAAAGTATATTTTTGTCAGCTTAGGTAAAATTAGTCTTTCCAACATTCTTATGAAAGCTGTTCACCTGTTTTTGTTCAAGATTGACATAAGAAAGTGATGGTCCAGACTGGTAAAAAAAAAAGTAGATAAGTTGAATTTTATTCTTGTCCCTGAAACCTCACTGCTATAAAAGAAGCTGAGCCTTCTAGCCATCTTTTGGGTCCAGTGATGTCAATTCTCCTTGCCTCACTTTCTCTCTTCCCCATTTGTAAGCCTGGATGGCAGCTCAGGATGTTGTGACAATTAATGAAATGGAATCTGCAAAGTGCTTTGAATACTTTGAAAGAAAAGTGTCATGCACATTCAAGGAAAAGAACTAGCACAACTCCTGAATCAGTGCAAACAGAAATGTTCCCAGATCATGTTATGGAATATTACAGGTGGCACGTTCCCTTTTCTAGAAATCCTGAGATTATCTGAAATCTAGGGCAAGCACTGTAAGTTACATTATGAAATTTTGTTATGAAAAAATACTGTTTAAAGCAAATCAAACATGAATTACTTCCACTGCAATTTAGACATTGAACATTCCAGGACAATTTCAGGCTGCTGTGCTAAAGTATGGAGGAGTATTTGACAGTTTTTAAGTCCACTTGGATACCCAGCTGTCTTCTTAATACTGTATTAGTCTGTTTTCACACTGCTGATAAGACATACCTGAGACTGGGTAATTTATACCAGAAAAAGGCTTAATGGACTCACAGTTCCACATGGCTGGGGAGACCTCACAATTTTGGCAGAAGTCAAGGAGGAGCAAGTCACGTCATACATGGATGGCAGTGGGCAAAGAGAGCTTGTGCAAGAAAACTCCTCCTTATAAAACCATCAGGTCTCATGAGAATTATTCACAATCACAAAAACAGAATGGGATAGACCTGCCCCCATGATTCAGTTACCTCCCACCAGGTCCCTCTCACAACATGTGGGAATTCAAGATGAGATTTGGGAGGGAACACAGCCAAACCATATCCATATACATAATTTTAAAAGGTAAATAGTTCCATAAGGCTTATTATGGGGGAAAAAGGCTGTCCCTCAATTACCCCTCCAGTTTCCTCATCCTAATGACAATTATTTTATTTCAAGGTCTAGATATTACATGACTTTCTACTATGTAGAGAAACATTGCCACCTTACACCTGCCTCTCTCTCCTCTCTCCACCTCATTTGTATATCTCTTGCCAGTATTCTCCCAATTGACCTACATGGTACCTTTTTGGTTTGATCAATAGTCCACTTTTACACTACCAGACTTTGAAAATATATCATTTAGAGCTGAACCATATAGGGTACTAGGATTGAATTTCCCTTCTTGTGCAATTTTTTATTTTCCTGGTGTGTGTGTGGTTTGGTTTATATTTCTACATTCCTGTTACTGATTCAACTTGAAAGGATTTGGCAAACTTAATTATTTCCATTTCCTTGATACATTTTCTGCACTTGGCTTCCAAGACACCTGCCTCTTGCCTTCCTTTGCTTTTCTTGGTGTCCTTGCTGGTTCCTCCTTTCTCCCTGCCACTCAGCCCCAAGGTGTTCTAAGGCTTTTCCATCTTGTCCTACACCCCATTCCCTTGGCACTCTCATTCTGTGTTTGGCTTTATATATCGTCCTTGTGCTAAAAATTCCCAGGTTTATGTCTCAGTGCAGACCTTGCTCCTGACTCCAGCCTCTTATGCCCCGCTTCCTAAGTAGCAAACCCACGCAGATGGTGTCTGGTTTCCCAGAGCTGCCCCAAAAGAGTACCATGAGCTGGTGGCTTAAACAACAGCAATGGACTCTCACCCAGCACTGGAGGCCAGCAGTCCAAGGTCAAGGTGTTGGTAGGCCCGTGCTCCCTCTGCAGGATCTAGGGGGGATACTTCTGCCTTTCCAGCTTCTGGTGGCTCCTGGCAACACTTGGCATTCCTTGGTCTGCAGCTGTGTCCTCCGGCCTCTGCCTGTCTCCCTGTGGCATTCTCCCTGTGTGTCCCTGCCACACATTTTCTCCTTTGATATCTACGGCAGGCCATATTGAATTTGGACCCACCCTGAAGACCTATTCTCAACCTGATTACATCTGCCAAGACCCCCTACTTCCAAATGTGGTCATACGCACAGGCATGGGGGTTAGGACTTCATCATATCTTTTGGGGAATATAATTCAACTCATAATAGCTACCTACTGAGCGTTTCAACCGTAATTTGTCTAAAACTGAATATCTGATTGCCGCCACCCCACCACCACCACACATGCTACACCCACAGTGAAAACCTTGGTGGTGTCCTTGGAACCTCTCTTTATCTCTCGACCATGTCCAGTCAATAAAGAAAGCTGGTAGTTTCCACTGGCAGAATAGCCTAGAAGTCTTCTCCTTCCCTCTCTTCTCCCTGTTCCACCCCGCCCTCATCTGGTCCACTCCCAACACAGCAGTTAGATTAGTTCTTTACAAACCTAAATCAGACCACATCGGCCGCCAGTCCAAAGCCCTCACAAAGGCCTTCCAGGCCCGTGTGACTTGGACCTTTGCCTTTTCTCTTGCTCCTCCACCTCCCACTCTGTCTTCTCAGCAATGTCAGCCTCCTTCTGTTTCTCGGGTTTGCCTGATGTGGTCCAGCCTCATGGCCTCTGCCCTGGCAGCTCCTGCTGTCTGCACCAGCCTTCTCCAGGCACCTGCCCCACCAGCTGCCCTACCCGACAGTTCTGCCTGAGATGCCAGCTCCCACATGCTGCCTCCAAACCCCACCCCTGGAAGTCCAGTTACCTTTATTGCTTCATAAATAATTTTTACTGTTGATCTGATTGATTCTGTAATCTGCATTCAAATAAAATCCATACATTGCAGTTGATTAATATGTCCCTTAAATATCTTTTAATCTCTAAATTGTCTTCTCCCCCTGCACCTCTTTGTTTTCTTTGTGATGTGTTTGATGAGGAAGCTGGGTAGTCTGTCCTAGAGTTCAGTGCTGTCTGGGCTTTGCTGATGGCAGCCCCCTAGTGTCCTCTGACATGTGACATTGTCCCCTGTATTTCCTGTTGTTGGGTAGTTATATTTAGCATCTGGGTAAGATGGAAGCCTTTTTTTATGCCTATGGAAGTGAGTATTTAGTCTTTCTTTTTCCCTTTGCACATAAAAATATGTACTTGTTTCTTCAACAGACTTTCAAGTAATTGTCCTTATTTCAGATCTCTTTTCACCCCCACCTCCAGGGGTTGCAGGAGCTGCCAGCTCCTGAGCTTTGGTGGGAGGCTGTGGCCACACATCAGCCTCCTCTGGGCTGTTCCACACTCCTGGCTCACTTCAGCGCTTTTGGGTCTGCTAAGACGATTGCTGTTGTTCCATCTGCTTTATAGCTTCCCACATTTTGCTGCTGACATCTCTCCCCTTCTCTTTGTCCTCATGGGTTTATGGTCCCCCCTCTTGTTTTTTCATTGCTCTCCTCTCACATTAGAGTGGTTTCAGCAGGGAGCCAATGTGAACATGTGGGCTTAATCCACCGTCTTTAGCAGGAAGCTGCTCCCTCCTTCTTTCCCCATCAGCTTTCGGTGAGCAAATGGTACTCAGCACCTCCTGGAAGCCACCAAGAGCACCTCTCATACCTGTGCACGCAAGGCCAGCCCCACCGCCTGCTGCTCAGGCCGCGGTTCCCTCTGTTCCTTCCAGAAACTCATGCAGGCACCTGGGAGAAGCTGCCTTCAATGCTGCCTGCTCTGTTGAAGGAGAATTCCATTTTCTCTTTCGTGGCTACTGTCTTATCTCAGGTCCCTTTGCCCAAGTCTCTAGTTCCTTTTTTTCTTCCAGCCAGTCATTTAAAGTTTATGGACCTTTTCCTGGCAAATCCATAGATTTTTTTTCCCCCTATCTAATCATGACCCTAATTTTAAATCTGACCCTAAGCAGGGCACCTGCTGTGGTCCTCCCATTTACAGTTCTCTTGAGCATTTCATTCATTTATTCATCTGCCATTCTCTACTCTAGAAGTCTCTAGTAGCCTTTGTGCTTAATCATTATATTGATGTTGATTTTGAGGACTCATCAAAATCTCAACGTGTCTCATCAAAGCAATTGTTTCATGCTTTTCAGGTGCAGAGTTTGGAGGTCTGGTAATAGGTGCTCCAACCAATCTGAAGTTCTCATTTCATATACTGTTAATTTCCTTTAGAATTCATACTCTCAAAGCACTTATAGAATGTATTATTTACCTTGCTGGTAATTTGTATTTCCTTCTACCTCAATTATGCAATCTTAGCAAGACTACTCAAGCATTCGTCATCGTAACATTTCTATAAGATTCTTCTGCTGCATGTTCTTCCAAGATTTAGAAAGTAAACACACTGTCAGCTGGTGTCAGAAAACCTCACACTCTCATTTGAAGAAGACAGCTATGGAGTCCTCTTCTCTACACTGTAGTGTTATATAATAATTATAATATGAATAAGGTTATAGCTTGACCTTAGCTTTTCAGTACTTTTCCTCCTTTTCTTTTAAAAGATTGATTTAAAAAGTATCGGTGGGGAAAAAACTTATAGAAATACGACTTGAGAAATAGAAGTAGGTTTGCATGTATCAGTTTTTTTCTATTGTCAGAGATGGAGCAGTTAGAGATATTAGGGTACACACACACACACACACACACATGATTTATTCTCAACAAGGGGCACAGAGTGAGCTGTTAACACACAATTTCTATTAACAATAATGATAATTGTGTAAGTGAGTCTCCATTCATGCCACTGGAAATTTACTCCTTAGGGTCCACATAAATTTGAGCTGCTGACCATGTGAAATGTTATTTTATGGGCAATAAGGGCACTCAGAAGCAGCTGCATGTTTTCCTAAACCTGGCCACCTACCAGTATATGTCTGCATAATTCTTCCATTTTTCTTCCTGGAATCCAAATATAGTATACACCTTGCTGGTAAGATATAGGCAATCCTACACTTCTCTATCTCCCTGCAGTGATCATGGAACAGCTGCATCTTTTGTTGTGAAATCAGACAGTGGCCTATAATTCCTCCTTTTCGGTGTTTTGATTAGAAATCTTCAAGCTAATGTAGATCAGTGAGTTCCATTTCTTTATTTCTGTACTTCAGGCAGTATTTGTAGGATAGTATTTGAAAATGAAGCCTCTCACCACAAACAGGTTCTTTTCTACCCACACTCAACCCCAACACAAACACACAAACACACACGCAGAAACATACACACAAACACAAATACACACAAACACACACACACACAGACACACACACAGACACAAACACACACACACACAGACACACACGCTGGACAACTGCTGGGTAGAGTGTTAATCTTATGGAATTTTGTCCTTTCTTTGAGTTATGTAAACACGGAACACTATACCATATAGTTTCTGAAATATATATACACAATGGAATACTATTCACTCATAAAAAGAATGAATCCTCTCATTTCTAACATGGATGAGCCTGGAGGTCATTGAAATTGGTCAGGTACAGAAAGACAAACACTACATGATCTCACTCATATGTGGAATCTAAAGAAGTCAGTTTCATAGAAGTAGAGAATAGATTTCGAACATGGCGAAACTCCGTCTCTACTAAAAATAAAAAAAAATTAGCCAGGCGTGGTGGCTTATGCCAGTAGTCCTAGCTACTTGGGAGGCTGAGACACGAGAATTGCTTGAACCCGGGAGGCAGAGGTTGGAGTGAGCTAAGATCGTGTCAATGCACTCCAGCCTGGATGACAGAGTGAGATTCCATCTCCAAATAATAAGAATAATAATAAAGAAGTAGAGAGTAGAATAATGGTCACCAGGGTCTGGGGAGGTGAGGAGGAAGAGAGGGTTGGGGAGAGATTGGTCAAAGAGTACAAAGCTACAGTAGGATGGCAGGAATAAGTTCTGTCGCTCTATTGTACAGTAGGATGACTATGGTTAATAATATTGTGTTATATATTTCAAAATAGCTAAGGGAAAGGATTTTGAATGTTCTCACCACAAAGAAATGATAAATGTACAAGCGATGGATATATTAAATACACGTATTTGAGTTTTACACAGTGTATACATATATTGAAACACCACACTGTACCCCATAAATATATGAACAATTATGTGTTAATAAAAACAAAATTTAAAAAAGACAAAAATATCTAAAAATGAAAGTATCACAAATAGGCAGCAGTCTGACTGTTTGCCAGCTCACTAAAGCATCACATTCACAATGCCCCAAATTACCTACTGCTCGGGTTTAAATGTGTCTTCCAAAGTTCATGTGTTGGAAACTTAATCCCTAATGAAACAGTGTTACGAGGTAGGGCCTAATGAGAGGTGTTTAGTTTGGATGAATGGATAAACGCTGCTGTAAAGAGGGCATGCAGGAGTAGGTTTCCTCTCTTTTGCTCTCCTGCCACAGGAGGGCACAGTGTCCCTCCCCTCTGGAGGATACAGCATTCAAGGCACCATCTTGGAAGTTGGGGGCAGCCCTCATCAGCCAACCAAACCTGCCAGCACCTTGATCTTGGACCCCCCAGCTGCCAGAGGGGCGAGAAATAAATTTCAGTTGATTTCAAATTATCTACTCTTTGGTACTCTGTTATATAGCAGCACCAAATGGAATAAGACATCTACACAATTCAGGGTGATTCAACCCAAAGCGGAGGTCACTCACACGTAGCGCTTCACTTTGGCTGTGAAGACTCATTCAGCAGATGATTAGTAATCCACAGATACTAGTATTAATTATTAGTGTTTTGGTATTTCTTCTGTTTTTGTAAGTATGTGTAATCAGTGTCTCCCACCCCACAGTTTGTGACGTCCATGCAGGCAGGGGCCATGATTATTCACACACCGTGTGTCTGGCCCATGGTAGGTCCTGTATACGTGTTTTTGAGTGATGCAAGCATGGCCACTGTCACCCATATCACTGTGTTCTGAAAGCCCAGGACCAAAGGGCAAGTTGATATTGGCCCTACCTCCCATTTCAACTGATTTCTTGGTGATATGAGTTTTCACACATAAATGGAGTGTTGTTCATTTGCCTGTCCCTGTGCCTGCAAGTCTTCAAGCAATAAGTGAGTGTCCAACATGTGCTTGGGCTTGGGATCTTCACCTTAAATAGAACGATTCCTCCATCACTCTCCCCTACAGCCTCTGTAGAGAGAGAGAAAGGCTGTTGGCTTTTGTACCTTCGCTTAACTTTACATAAAGACTTCAGGGCTTCAAACTGAGTTTGGCTTAATTCCAGTTTAAGGTCTTTTATATTATTTGCTTGGTGTAATTCAATTTTTAGATTCTATCTTTAAAAAAAGAAGGAAAGAAAGAAAAGTAATCGACTTTTGCAAATTGACGCCCTTACCTTCTGATTTTTGTTTCGGTCTGATATGATATTTTTGTTGTATTTGTCATAGATGTGAGGAAGTGAGATCTGGGGGTAAAGGTGGACATGCCACCATGCCACCCAGACCCACAGAGGGTGGTGCTTGGAGACCGAGACCTCCAGAATGTCCCTGCACACTAGCAGATGTCTTACTTTCTGATGATAACATTTCTTCCCACCCTGCTCTGTGGCCTAGAAACAGAAGGTCTGGTCCTTGGAGTTCTTGAAATAAAACAAACAAACAAATTTAAGATGGAAGACAAGAGGCTGTTTCTCCTCACTTTTAGGGGTCAGGCCTTACCTATATTCGGTGGGAAAAAGGGCCTCCTCCCCTTCCTCCCCCTTCTCACCTCTCTTATGTCTGCCCAGCAAGGCCAGAGGAAGCCTCCAAGCCAGGGCCAGGGGGACACTGGGCATATCCAACAAGTTTACAAACTTTTTAAGGCAGGATTTTATTTATGTATTCCTTTTTAAAAGCTTTATTGAGGCATAAATGAAACAGGAAAACAACTGCACGTATTTAATGTGTGCTTGGTAAGTCTGGACATATTCAAACCCCCGTGACACCATCACCAGTCTCGGTAACTGACATACCCACAGCCCCGGGTTCCCTGGAACTTTCCTTCCTCTTTCTCACTCTCTCTTTTTTTCTGGTGGTAAGAACACTTCACATGAGATCAACCCTCTCCGTGTATGTTGAAGCACCTGATACCCGATTTTATCAGCCTCTGGTAGGCCCGCAAGCAGACTTCGTTTTCTGAAATATGTTTTTGCAATAATTTGATTAATATTAGTAGAGAATAGAAGACTCTGTAGGGTTTATGGAGGGAAATAAATCTTCCAGCTCACATCTTCCAGCTATTTGGTTACCCTGAGGAGGCAGCCCCTTAGCAATTTCTTGAATCACCTAAAATAGGCTCCAAGCGATTCTTGTGACTTCCTTATTTCCTTAGCAGGCCAGAGATGCCTTCTACCTGCTCACACGGACACCTTCCTGCGCCCAGCTGAGAACAGTTTTGGAATAGGAGGCTGGTCCTCAGCAGTCCTGGTTTCTCATGAATGGGCTGATAAGCAAGTCATACATCACCACGTCTACAGACAGCCTCCTGCATGCCCCGCGCTGTGCTCAGCCACCAAGAGGCATGAACTCATTTAATTCCCTAAAGAGCCTTGGGAGCCAAGTAATACTGTACAGCTCACTACAGATGAGGACAAAGCAGAGGCCCTCGGTTATTCTAGCCGGGGAAAGTGACTTCTCTGGGGTCTCACAGCCAGGATGTGGCATGGGCAGGTCACTTCCGATGCTGATTCCAGACCCACGCTCCTGACCCCTGAGCACGTGATGTCCTTGACTAGAAGCCTTGACCTCTTTGGTTCTCCAGCTGCACATTCTAGGTTCATATCCAAAACTTCTGGAAAAAAGTGTTCCCCAGCAGGCTGAATGTCTGAGTCACCTGCTCCCACGTGTCTTTGCCGATCCTGGACTGAGAGTGATTCCTTCCTAGCCGCCCTGCGTGTCATGTGACGCGCCTAAGGAAGGAATTATGCACTAAGTGTGACTCTCTCTTCCACACACGAGGGAGCCTCCTGGCCTGGAGTATAGGTCCCAGAGTTGGGTACAGTGTCTCAGGAGCCGGTGACGAATTTGTAGATGGGGCAGAATGTGGCTAGCCATGGCAAGTTCATGAGCCACATTGGTCGGTCTGAGAGCCCTCTCCAGGGAAGGCCTTGAAAGCCACGCCAGAGAACAGACTAGCGATGGCCCATCTCAAAACCCTGCGTAGATGTGGGGCAATCAGGTTGAAACTAGAATTGAGGGCACGGAAGTGGCAGGAACAATGGTCTCACCCCTGTGACACAGGGTGCCGTGGTCTCTGGAGTGGAGCCCTTAGCCGTGCTGGGGAGAGAATTAATGACCTCTACCCAGCCCTGGCCCCAAGTGCTTCCACCATGAAGACTGTAGGAGCCACAGAGCAAATTGTATGGCAAATGCCAGCTGGTATCACCAGCGCCTGTGTGGACTGTGGCTTTGAAGTCATCCTTCTATTTTGACTGGAAAAAAATTTCATATTAATGTGACATCTTATATTCATGGTCTAGCTCTGCATTGAGCTTTAAGACTTAATTGAATTGGAGGTCTCTGAAGAAATCGCCAATCGCAGAGTGTGAGCCCAATTATAGGGAAGTGATAGTTCCAGCGGACGGCAGCTGAAGTGCAGTGAAAACGTGGTCTGCCGCGTTCGGCGTGCATTTCACTCGGGGCGTGGGGTGACGATGGCGCAGGGCACAGATGTGCCACTTCTGTGCCTGTAATGCCGTTATTGATACACTCCGGTTGCCCTCTGACCTGTCCCATGCCTGTGTAATGAGAATGGGAGAATTTCTCATTATTTGGCTTAAGTTCAAACAAAATGCTCATATCTATTATTGGAACCGAGACCGATTCGGCTATATGACTCTCCGTGAGTGTGGAGACTTACTGGCTTGGTGTGAAGATAGCAGGTTTTTATGGATAATTTAAGTCCCACTCCCTGCCAGAACTCTCTACAAACAAGTCCAAGTGGTATCAGCTCCACAAATCAGCTACAGACTACGCTGTGTTCTTCGATGTGATGTTCTATAAGTGGAACGGGGTCTTTTAGGGACTTTTCTGAAGTGCACCAAGTTAGTTCAGTATGAGGAACTGCGAGTCATTTTTCAAAGAGCCGGTAGGTGCTGCATCAGAGCCCTTTAGTGATTGATAGAGATATCACGTCTCCTCTAATTCTGCTGGAGTATTTCATTTTTGAGTTGGGTGTTGGACTAGTGCGTTATAAAGGTATTCATCCATCCATCCACTCATCCATCCATTTAGCCATCCTTCCATTCATTATAATTAAATAATTGCATGGATATATGGGTAACAATCTGAGTGACAAATTTACCAAGGAGAGAGGCAATCATTGCTGTCATGGGAACCAACAATAGGGAACTCTGTGAGGTTTCCCTGAAGAAGTGACAATTTAGCTGAGATTTTTAGGTTGAGAGGTAGATAACAAACCTCTTCCAATATGTTTACCTTTCTTCCCTGACTCCACACTTGTCTGAATGCAGTTGAGGGGTGGCCATTGTCTGAGGCACTGTCCCCAAACCTCAATGGCTCCTAATAACAGCAAAGGCCACATTCTGGGGCGCTGGGATCCTTCTGGCTCACCAGAAGGGCTGCACACAGCTCTGCTGCAGGTTCAGGAGAGGAGAGATGTGAACTCCAGGAGAGCCCTCTATCACACTGGGGACAGGAGTGGTGTGTCTGTGAGCCTGTGTGAGTGCATGTGTGCCTGTGGAGTGCGATGTTGATTTGCTCCATGTGCCTTCATTCTTATGACAGTGGCTACCATTTATTTAATTTACTTCCTATTCTTTCTGTTTTCATGGAATTCTTTCCCATTACTTCACTTAGTTAATTCCTCCTCACCCTTTAAGCCTGAGTTTAGGCACCAAATGCCTCTAGAAGACTTGCGAGCATGGTGAGAGACACAGCCTGGACGTCTAGCAGATCCCGTGCACCTGTCCAGGTCTCCTTAGGAGAAGGCATGGTGGCTCTCCAGTGCTGTGTGGGCTGGAGCCTGCTTCAGGTGCACTGTGAACATTTATTCCACCATGAATGCATGATATGAGTTTGGCATAGGGAACATGCTGGTCCATGCTCCCTCTGAAGCCTCTAGGGGAGGATTCCTCCCACCTCTTGCAGCTGCTGTGGCTTCCGGCAGTCCTCGGCCCTTCGGTTGGTGGACATATCACTCCACCCCGCCTCTGTCTTTGCATGGCGTTCTCCCTGTGTGTCCGTGTCTCTGTGTCTTCTCTACTATAAGGACACTGGTCATAATTCGGAGGGTGGCAGGGCTTTATTCTTGGGCTGCAGGGGCTGAGCATTCAGGTAGAGATGGTCCGGGGACCCCAACCCGGGAGACAGCTGGGAGCCCGGCATGGCCAGAGAAGGTTTCTGTGTCTCATTTGCATGGTCCCTTCAGAGGCCCTGGGAGCAGTGTCTTCATGTGGCTGTCTGATTTGTTTTGAACAATATTATATTTCTCTTAAAGAAGCTCTCCTAATAATATTAACATAGAAGGCCCCAAAACTCATCTTGGGCACTTGGCAGGGCTAATGGCTGAGTTATTTGGTGATGGAGGTTCACAGACAAAGAGACACAGAATAACGAAGCAAAAACACAAAACCAGCTTTTGGAGATCTGCTACCTTGCTAATTTCCTCCCTGCATTAGGCATGGCTGTGACTTGCTTTGGCCAATAGAATGTGTGAGGAATTATTGCGAGTTACTCCCAGGTAAAAGCCTTTAAGAGTGACTGCAGGATTTGATTAGTTTCCGGTGGCTGCCATAATGAAGTACCACAAACTGAATGTCTTAACACAGCAGACACGTATTGTCTCACAGTTCTGGAGGCTTTAACTCTGGAGTCAAGGTGTCAGCCGGCCCATGCTCCCTCTAAAGCCTCTAGGGGAGGATCCCTTCCACCTCTTGCAGCTGCTGTGGCTTCCGGCAGTCCTCGGCCCTTCGGTTGGTGGACATATCACTCCACCCCGCCTCTGTCTTTGCATGTTCTCCCTGTGTGTCTGTGTCTCTGTGGCTTCTCTACTAATAAGGGCACTGGTCGTATCAGATGTAGGACCCACCCACGTCCAGTACAACCTCATCTTCATTAGGTATCTGCGACAACCCCATTTCCAAATAAGGTCGTGCTCTGCTGCACTGGGAGTTAGTTCTTCAAGATATCTTCTGAAGGACACAATTTGACCTCTAACCATTATTTCCTGTTATTTATTTTCCCTTGCTACAATGCCCAGGTCTACGGCCCTGACTCAGGACAATGTGAGCAGAGCCCCAAGTTGAGCATGCAGCCCGAACAAGGACAAAATCTTCAAAAAAAAACTTTTAAGCCAGTGAGGTTTTTTGATTATTTATTAACAAGAAAACTTAGCCTGTCCTGACTGACAGACCAATGTAAATCTTAATACTCCACTTTTGTGTTTTTGTTGTTGTTTATAGCTTTGTAGAATATCTATTCACTCACTGCATGAATTCTGTTCCTCCCCCAGCAGGTTTCAGGCGCAGCTCGATGTGGCCCTGTGATTGGATCTGGCCACCAGGATGTGAGAAGCAAAAATGTGAAATTTCTGGGTCATATCCTTGAAAAGAAACTGCTTGTCCTTCCCCTTCCCCCACATCAGATGGGCTGGAGGGGCAGCCAGGTGCACCCAACAGAGGGCAGCAGGGTGGGAATGACTGGGCAGGGCGGGGAAGGGTCCTGGCTCCAGAAGGACCTCTTGGAGAAACAGCCCTTCCTGCCCTGAGTTACCCACCAACCTTAGAAGGGAGGAAAGAGCGGTTCTCTCGCTCCAGTCATCACCATTGCACATCTCCTTAATACAGCAGCGTGGATGGCGCCCAGGTGGGTGTGCATTCCCATGTGAAACGTGAGGACTGAATGTGCCCCACCAACTTCCTCCTCTTGGCCAATTCACAGTGCCTGGCATTGCTATGATTTATTTATTTATTTGGAGAGGGAGTCTCACTCTGTCACCCACGCTGGAGTGCAGTGGCACAATCTTGGCTCACTGCAACCTCCACCTGCCATGTTCAAGCAATTCTCATGCCCCAGCCTCCCTAGCAGTTGGGATTCCATGTGTCCGCCACCATGCCTGGCTAATTTTTGTATTTTTAGTAGAGATGGGGTTTTACCATATTGGTCAGGCTGATCTCAAACTCCTGACCTCAGGTGATCCACCTTCCTCTGCCTCCCAAAGTGCTGAGATTACAGGTGTGAGCCACTGCGCTTGGCCTGCTATTATTATTTGTAGTTTTTCTTATGGTTGCCTTTGTGATTTAAAGAAAACGCCCTTAAACTTCGATTTCTTGCTCCCTCAGCTCGACTCCCTCATTTGTAAGATGAGGATATTAACACTCCAACCTTTTCTTCCACATCCTGCTTTCTGTTACAGGGTGGTTAACATTTACATTATGTCCTACAACCACAAACAAATTTGTTCAGGTGCATTCCCAAAGTTTAAAACGAAAAGGCTGTGTTTATGTGCTGTATAAATAGCGCTCAGCGAGGGCCAAGTCAAGTAGGTAGACAGCTTCTTGCTCTAAGCCCATTGAAACTAAGGTGAGTCCCGGATTCTTCCGTGGCGGCAGTACCCGAAAACCAAGTTCATTCACCCCTCACCTGATGTGTGAAGTGCCTATGGTGGACCTGCACTTTCTAGGGGCTGCATACACAAACGTGAACAAATCAGTCCCAGATCCTTGACCTGGTGGAGTTTCTAGTCCATCCTGGAGAGACAGGAATTAACCGAGGTGCACAGGGCATACAGGGGACCAGGGAAGCCAGCAAGGCGGCAGGCAGGCTGTGTGTGGGTGTCAAGGCCAGACAGGGTTGCAGAAGAACCTTGCTGAGAGGATGACATTGGAGTAAAGACCAGAAGGAGACAAGAGAACCCAAGCTGCAACACTCTGGGGAGGAGCATCGCACAGAGAGGGCCAATGAGTCCGGGGACAATGCTAGGCCGAGGTGTCCCCCCCACAGAGCCCAGCAAGGACTGGGGTCTCAGAGCTGCAGAGTGGGTGCTGGAAGGTCACCTGCAAGGTCACAGCTCTCTCCTCGCTGCAGTGGGAGGGTTGCAGTTGGGGGCACAGTGGCTGCCTGCGGAGCTGACCCACCCAGGGCGTGGTTCAGAGCTCAGTGCTGGTTAGGAATGGAGGGGACAGAAAGGACATCATCCCCTGTCAAGCCTGAGGGCAGTGGGAAAAACCCAGCTGAGCCAGAGGGGAGGAGGCTTCCGGACAGGTGGACAGAGACAAGGCTAGGAGTGAGGTGGAGAAGACCAGGTTTGCTGGTTCCTGAAAGAGGGTCCTGGTGGCCACTGTGGGGGACGGGTGGCCTGCCAAGCTTCCTGGGGTGGGAATTTGGGGCAGGGCCTTGAGGTGACTGCTGGGAACTGGGAGGGGCCTAGTCTGGCAGTGTGAGGAGGGTGGCTGCCTGGGGGGCACTGGCAAGGGTCTCCTGAGTGTACCCCGTGGGAGTGGCCTGGAGTCCCCAGGAAGCGCTTCAAGGCTGTCGGTGCCAGGCTCGTCCTCAGTCCAACTCCCAGACTCCCTTCTCCATGCATGAAGGCACAGTCGGGTCACTCACCTCGACATGCTACCACCAAGGACACGTGAGCCAGGCGTAGAGTGAGCCTGGCCTACAGTGAGCCGGGCGTACACATTCACTGTGGCTTCTTTGAGAGGAGGACAGGGCATGTGCCTGGGGCCTGCCCTGCACCCACGGCTAGTCCAGCCTGACCCAGACTGGCTGGCGTTTGCTCCCAGCTGTATTTAGTCTGGTTTCTCCTTTTTTATTATACTGATTCAATGAAATATGTTGTAAATGCGTTATATATACGTGTGGAAAATAAGCATTGCTTCCACTAAATTTAGGTTTACTCCTTTGAAAGACTGACAATAGCAAGTTGCTAAAAACTGTATTGCTGCCAAACTAGGTGTGAGAAAACAGCTGACAAAATTATTAAATCTGGAAGAATCCCACTTGTCACCTCTTCCCACCGCATCTTCCTTTTTCTTCTGCTCTTCTGTACGTTCTTCCCCTTAGGGCCGCGGGCCAGGAGACCCCCGCCATGTGGCCTCGTCTGCCTTCCTGACCTGAAATCCCCCTCTCCTCCTCCGCCTGTTCTGAGCTCTGGGCGTTGGTCCTGAGGCTGTCTCAGCAGGATGGAGGTGACAGCGGGAAAAGGTGAAGACAGCCACCGTGGCATCCGTGGACCTGGGTTCCCATGCCAGCCATGTCTGTTACATGGCAATCTCCCCAGCACTTCTGAGCCTCAGGGAATTATCAGAAACATTGGTGTGATAATAATTCACCTTTCAGGGCGGGAGAGAGGACGACAGCAGTGTTAGTCAGGAAAGCTGTGGCTTTGGAGGCCGACTCTCCTTTGAATCCTGGAGCTTCCTCCTTTTGGCTGTGTGACTTTGACAAGACACTCACCCAGTGCGTTTTCATTTCCTCAAGAGCAAAATATTTGAGACAATATCACATCCATGAAGCACTTTGCACTGTGTGTGACACACGTAAATGCTGGTGGTACCAGTGTGGTCATATTTACACATGGAAGAAAGGCCGGAAGGAAAATTCCAGATACTGTGGTGGTGTTATGGCAAGTTTCACTTAATTGCTTTAACAATGATGCTCACCATAAACGTATAAAAACTCTATTTGTCAATTAAAAAAAGATGTGAATAAAATTTTTCCCAAATTTTATATAATGAATAAATGAATATATATGTATATATAAAACATTACTTTGAAACACAAGGAAAAATGTTATAAAATAACAACAGCAACCAGCCATGCCTGCACATCCATCCCACAAAGCTTACCTGAGCCCTCCCTTTCCTCTAAAACCTTTGCTTATTATTAATGCAGTGATAAAGTGGTGAGGTATGTAGGAATTTACTTTTTTTTCCAACCTAAAAAATGATTAAGTTAGGCACATTTGTAAGCTGCAAAATATTAGATTGAAAATTCAACAGAATGTTTACAATACTTAAGTGGCCATGCTGCGTTAGAAAGAAGTTTGGCAAGAAGACATTTCTGTTCATAAAAAGGCTTCCAGATACCTCATACTGGCCTAATCGACTCTCCCTGGATGGGATCACTATTCAAATCTGCCAGAAACATCAGCAGACTCTTTCTAGAGCTATTCACTTAGTAAATGGGAAGTTCGTTCTGTCTAAAAATATGCAAAATACATTAGAAGATAATTGCAAGACATTCAGGATTTGAGAAACTTGCTTTGATGACTTTTAATGGCAAAATATACTATCATCCATTGGGCATGAGTTTATTTTGTTAGTAATGCTAATTGTTCAAACAGCCTTAAATGGCTTAAAAAACCTGGCAAACACTTGTCTAATACCTCGAAGCAGATGGACAAATTTCTAATTAAATCTAAATTTATTCTTGATCTCTAACTTCCTTCAGTAAAAGACAAGGATCTTAGTGCACTTTGACTTTGCCGTGAACCCCTCCCCCTCAGCCTCCCCCTCTTGCTGCTTGGAGAGCAGTACTTCCCAAACTCTCCAAGGGGGAGGATCGACCTCATTACTTTTTACACATGTCCCAATCGGATTGGGAATAGCACTGATTTAGAACTTCTGCTTCAGCATTTTAAAAGTCCACAAACTTTAGTCTTTTCACTAGTTCCTTCTTTTTAAAAATTTATTTAAAAATTAGCAGTTAGATTTATCAACTTTTTTTTCTTTTACTGATTTCTTGGCTTGCCGTTATACTATACTCTCCCCTTTCCTTCTGGGTTTACTTTCCTTCTTGCTAAGCACATATTTTTGGTAGTTTTTTCTTCCCTCCAAGGGAGGGTTCTTAGTTAGTAAATTCTCAGTTTTCATAAGCCTGGAAATTTCTTTATTCTATCTTTATTATCAAGTGATCCTGTGTCTGGATACAGAATTGTAAATTGATAGTGTATTTTCTTTAACATTCCAATGATATTACTTCATCGTGTGCTGGCATCTTTTATATCTGATTTGAAATCTGCCATCACTCTAATTGCATGTAATCTTTCTTTCTAGTAATGTGTAAGATTTTCTCTTTATTCTTGATGTTTGGTCCAGGTGCTTTCCCCACTTGTTCCCACCCTTGCACATATGATGCTCTCTACATAAATGAGTTTTCAGCAGCCCCTATTTGTGGCTGGGAGAGCTCAATCTCAGCTCCTGAAATGAGAATGGCTTCCACTCCTTGTACTGGTGGGTGATTCGGACATGTTGCTGCATGGGAACCTGGACTGTTAATTGCTTCTGGGTGTTTCTGGATGGTAAACCTTCTCTAGATACACTCATCTCCATGTGGCTTTTTTCCTTCCTGTTTAAGGAAGGGGGGACATAGATGTGCACATTATACTTGAGATTGGCTAGACTTTTCAAACATAGATTTATGTATGTTTTGGTGGCTGTTTTCATTTCGAGGCAGAGTAGACACCCTTTTCCTCCCACTAAGTAAACTAAGGTCCCTAGTCATTACGTAGGAAACAAATATAAGGAGACTCTGAATAACAGAGAGAAGAAAGTAGATGCCCAGAGATGTTGGGACCCAAGGAATGACACAATGGTACATTCTATGGGTTTTCTTTTTGCCTCATATATACTAGACATGGAGCTGAAAAAGCTGACAACCCAGAAATGCCAGTTGGCACAGAGAGAAAGCCCTCTTGCTATAGGACCAGGAGAAGAGCAACCTAACAAAACAAAAACTTTACAATAACTTCTCTTCTCTAGTAAAAGATGACAAAAAAGAAAGAAAAGACATAAACCTACAAATTCCAGAAGCTGTATGAACCTCAAGCAGAATAAACCTAAATAAATTTACACCAAGACATAGCATCATCAAATTTCTAAAAACTAAAGATAAAAAAATATTGAAAGCAACAAAAAAGAAGTGGACCTTACCTAGAGGAAAGAAACAATTTTGATGACTTTGGATTTTTTTTTTTTTATGAGAATCCATGGAATGTTTTTCAAGTGCTGAAAGGAAAGAACTGTCAACCCAGAATCATATATTCAGTGAAAATATTCTTTAGAAATAAACAGGAAATCTAAACAGTGTCAGATGAATGAAAACTAAAATAATTTGTCTCCAGCAGACCTACTCAAAAAGAATGGCTAAAGGAGTTCTCTTAAGAGGAAGGAAATAATAAAAGGGAATCTTGGACCATCATAAAACAAAGAAGAACAAGGTAAGCAAAAATATTGGTAAATATAATAGAATTTTTCCTCCTCTTGACTTTTCTAAATCATGTTTAATGGTTGAAACAAGAATTAAATCACTTTCTGATAAAGTTCTAAATATATGAAAAGGATATATTAAAGATAATTATAATGAGGGGAAGTAAGGAATGTAAAAGGAGGTAAGGTTTTTATATTTGATTTGAACTGGTAAAATGATGAAACCAATAGACAGTGTTACACTAAGAAGGATTACAGATAAATAAATCAAATTCTAAAAAATGTTCAATTAATCCACAGGAAGGCATGAAAAAGAACAGAGAGAAACAAAAAAACAGCAAGAACAAGCAGGAAAAAAAAGTCATTCATGAGACCAAACATATCAATGATTACATTAAATGTAAATTGTCTAAATACATCAATTAAAAGACAGAGATTGGCAGAATAAATTAGAAAGCACGACATAACTATAAACGTTCAACAAGAAACTTACTTTAAATATAACAATATAGCAAAATTGAAAGGATAGAAAAAGATACATCATACAAACATTAATCAAAGGAAAGCAGTAGTGGGTATATGAGTATGATAAGAAAAGTATCAAATCAATAATATAAGCTCCCACCTCAAGAATCTAGAAAAAAGGTAAAATAAATGCAAAGCAAGCAGCAGGAAGGAAATAAGAGCAGAAGTCAATAAAATTGAAAACAGAAAAACAATACAGAAATATCAATGAAACAAAAAGCTGTTTTTTTTAATAGACCAATCAAATTGACAAACCTCTAGCAAGGCTGGCAAAGAAAAAAAAAAAGAAAAAACAAAAGTTACTGATACTAGGAATGAAAATAGGGTCTTACAAACCTCACAGGCATTTCAAAATGATAAGGGAATTCTGGGAACAATTATACATCCATAAAAATGGCAACTTAGATGAAATGAACTAATTCTTTGAAAAACAGAAACTGTCACAACACATCTAATATAAAAATGAATACAAGGAATAGCTCTATATCTATTAAGGAAATTTAATTCATAGTTTAAAATTTGTCATAAATTAAATCTCCAAGCCCAAATGGTTTCACTGGAGATTTCCACCAAATGCTTAAAGAATTATTGTCACATTTACACAATCTATTATAGAAAACGAAAGAGAAGGGGAACATTTTCTAATATTTTATGAAGTGAGTATTACTTTGATGACAACACTAGACAGTACAAAAAAAGAAAACTATAAGCCAGTGTCCTTCATGAATATAGATGTGAGAATTCTTTACAAAAAAACTAGCAAATAAAATTCATCAATGTATGGAAAATTATACACCCTGACCAAATAGGGTTTATTTCAGGGATATAAACTGGCTCAATATTCAAAAATCAATTAACATAATTAATTATTTTAACAGGCTAAAGAAATCACATACTCATATCAATCAATACAGAAAAATCACTTAACAAAATTCAACATCCATTCAAGTTAAAAAAAAAACAAACCTCAGAGAAACAGAAATAGATGGCAACTTTTCAACTTGACAAAGGGCGTCTGCACAAATCCTCCAGCTAACATTGTATTTAGTAGTGAAATACTGAATGCTTTTTCCCTAAGATTGGAAAAAAAGCAAAGATGTCTGTTCTCATTACTCTTATTCGACATTGTGCTGGAAATTTGAGCCAGTGTAATAAGGCAAGAAAATAAAATAAAAGGTGTATAGATCAGAATGAGAACGTACAATTCTCCCTATTAGATAACATGGTGGTCTGTATAGACAATCCCAAGGAATCTTTCAAAAAACTCCTAGAACTAATAGATGAGTTAAGCAAGGTGGCAATATGCAAGATAAACATATAAAAACTTCTACATACTGGCAATGAACACATTGAAACTGACATTAAAAATACAACTGCCATTTCCAACCACCCCCAAAAATGAAATACTGAAGTGTAAATCTAACAAAACATATATAGGATGCATACGCAAAATATTGATGAAAGAATCAAAAAATATTTAAATAAATGAAGGGTCATACAAAGATCATGAATTGGCAGATTCAGCATTTTGAATATATCGTTTCTCCCTAAATATTAATAGACATAAAGGTTTAACACAATTCCTTTCAAAATTCCAGCAAGGTTTTTTGTAGACATATACAAGATTATTGTAAAATTATATTGAAATGCAAGGGAACTAAAGTAGCTAAAATAATTTTCAAAAAGGAGGTTAAAATGGGAGCAGTCTATTGAATTTCAGACTTATTATGTAACTGCAGTAATCAAGACTGCATGGCGTTGGTAGAAGGCTAGCTGTGTAGATCAGTGCAAAAGAATAGATAACCCAGATATATACCTCACACAAATACAGACAACTTACTTTTGAAAAAGGTGCAAAAGCAATTTAATGGAAGAAAGACAGCCTTTTATTTTATATATATCTAATGGTGCTGGAGTAATTTGACATTCATATGTCCAAAACAAAACAAAAACAAACCCTGCAACCTGAACCTCATATCCTATACAAAAATTAATGTGAAATGGATACAAGATGGTAAAATGTAAAACTGTTAAAGTTTTAGAGAAAACATAGAGAAAATTTTCTAACCTAGGGCCATCTAAAGAGTTCTTAGATTCTAGACCAAAAGCATGAGCCACAAAAGAAAAATTTGATAAACTGGATTTCATAAAAATAAAAAACTTCTGGCTGGGTGCGGTGGCTCACCCCTGTAATCCCAGCACTTTGGGAGGTCGAGGTGGGTGGATCATGAGGTCAGGAGATCGAGACCATCGTGGCTAACACGGTGAAACCCCATCTCCACTAAAAATACAAAAAATTAGCCAGGTGTGGTGGTGGGCACCTGTAGTCCCAGCTACTTGGGAGGCTGAGGCAGGAGAATGGCATGAACCCGGGAGGCGGAGCTTGCAGTGAGCCGAGATTGTGCCACTGCACTCCAGCTGGGGCGACAGAGCGAGACTCCAACTCAAAAAATAAAATAAAATAAAATAAATAAAAAACTTCTGCTCCATGATAGACCTTGTCAGGAGGATGACAAGATAATTTACAGAAATTGGGAATGTATTTGCAAACTACATATCTGAAAATGATTAGTATCTAGAATATATAAGAAGTTTTCAAAATCTAACAGTAAAAGAGCAAACAATCCAATTAGAAAATTCACATAAGACGTAGAGAGACATTTCATCTAAAAGGACATACAGATGGCAAATAAGCACATAAAAATATGCTCAATATCATTAGCCATTAGGGGAATGCAAATTAAAATTGCAATGAGATATTATACATCTATCAGAATGGCTAAAATAAAAAATAATGACAACACCAAGGCCTGGTGAGAATGAGGAGAAACTGGGTCACTCAAACTTCTCTTGTGAAATGTAAAATGGTATAGTCATTTTGTAAAACAGTTTGACGGTTTCTTAAAACACTAACCCTGCAACTACCATATGACCCAATAATTTCACTCCCAGGCATTTTTTCCAGGTAAATAAAATCATATGCCCACAAAAAAACCTATGTATGGCTATATACAAAAGTTTTATTGTTTATTTTTATTTATTTATTTTTTTTTTTGAGACAGAGTTTCCCACTGTCACCCAGGCTGGAGTACGGTGGTGTGATCTCAGCTGACTGCAACCTCTGCTTCTCAGGTTCAAGCAATACTCATGCCTCAGCCTCTCCAGTAGCAGGGATTACAGGTGCACGCCACTACGCCTGGCTAATTTTTGTATTTTTGTATTTTTTTTTAGTAGAGATGGGGTTTCACCATGTTGGCCAGGCTGGCCTCAAACTCCTGACCTCAAGTGATTCACCTGCCTTGCCCTCCTAAAGTGCTGGGATTACAGGTGTGAGTCACCATGCCCAGACAGCAGTTTTATTTGTAATAGGCCTAAGCTAGAAACAACCTAGATGTCCTTCATCAGTGAATGGTTAGGCAAATTCTGGTACACCCATGCTGTGGAACTCTACTCTGCTAATAGGAAGGAGTGGATTATCAATGTGTGTAATACCTTGGATAGATCTTCAGGGATTTATGCTGTGTGGAAAAGAGTGCATTTGTATAACATCATTGAAATGACAAATTATTGAAATAGAGAACAGATTAGTGGTTTGCAGAGGCTAAAGATGGAGTGGCAGCAGGAGGAATGATGAGAAGGAGAGAGGGTCGATCCTGTGTGGCTGTATTGTTCGGTATCTTGCCTGTCTCTGGGTCAACATCCTGGGGTGTTGTTGTACTGTAGTTTTGAAAGATGTTGCCACAGAGGAACCAGTAAAGGGTAGATGGGATCCCTTTATATTATTTCTTACAACTGCAAGGGAATCTCAAAATGAAAAGTTTAAAGACATTTTATTTATACTGGGGGATTTAGAGCAGAATGAAGAGATCAAGGTGTGAATTTACAAGGTCACGTGACTAGAAGCAAACAAACATATTGGTAAAATATTATAGTAAATCAAATTATTGCCTTGAAAATGTGTATAACACGAGGACCAGCCTATCAGTGGTAGAAGGAAGATGCTTGACCTCTAAGTGAATTATTGCTAAATTATCTGCTCTTGGCTAAGTGATGTCTATGAAACAATTATGGAACAAAAGTCTAGAAATATTTGATTAACAATCACAGTCTTTCCTATATAACTTATAAAAGTTATGAGATAAAAGAATGAAATAAAAAAATGAGTTGAGCCATCTGAGACTTTTTCTTTAAAGAACCTAGGCTCTGTAACGGTGGGATTCCACTTTCCAGTTAGGCAAATGACATGCTGACTTGTCTCAATAGATATTTTTTCCATGGGACAGTGCTTTTCAGGTTGGCCTACTCACCATCTCCAGGCGCCTCCCTGTGAAATTCAGCACATCAACAAAATCTCCCTTCTTTCTTCTCTTTCTATTTTTAATGCAAAGAATATTATATTTTATAATGAACCCAAGAAGGCTGTAAAACAGATTAAAATCTGTTTCATGTTAATTCCAATGCTTAGCACTGCTTCTCTTCAGCTGTATTTCCTATTACAATCAGAATTTAAATATTCTAATCAATTTGTTGTAGAAACTCCTATGGCTCCCTGGGCCATTTGCAGGAAAACCCTCGTCCGTTTTTCCTTTTATTTCTCCTCTGCCTCCTGGTTTTTCCCCTTCTACTTCTTCATCTTCTTCTTTCTCTCCTTCTCCCCCTCTTTCCCTTCCCTTCTCTTCCTCCTCCTCCTCTTTCTTTTTTCTGCAGATGGAGATTTCATTGTGCTTGGGGTGACTGATTGAATTTTACCTGAGCTAAATTATAGCTGCACATTCTAGTAATTGCAGGGGGCCACACAGAGAAACAAAGCGTTGACTGCTGTTGTACTGGGATTTCCCAGATGTATAATTTCAAATTGATATGGAAAAAAGCCTTGCAATGCATTAATAATAGCGTAAAGTGTAACTTAGTTGGCCAAGGGTGAGCGGAGGCTTTATTTTCTTAGCTACAAAACAAGCTATAGACCTCAGATGACTAGCATTTATTGTTAGAATGGGTTTTCTATTGCATACCTTCTGAAACACAAAATAGGAAAAGATTTATACCAAATCCTGCGCTCATTCACGGCACCTGCCCTGCATACCCACAAAGCATATGTGAAATGTAAAAGCTCTGGGTTGTGGTTATTTTTTCCCTTTTTACTCAGTAGTTCAAAAAGCAGAGGTTTTTCTGTAATTCAAAGCACCCATCCACATCTCGAGGAAGGAACAGGTCACCCAGGCTATTTCTTTTATACAGTGTCATTATTCTCTACCTAGCTCCTGACAAATACCACTCTTGTGACGTCAAAAAAAAAAATAAAATAAAAAAGGAAAGGAAAGAAGAAAAAAAGAAATCAGAGGGAAGTTATATAGTTTCCTTAATATCTGACGGCCCTGGGCCATGAAAGCTTTCTTTATTTTAGAATATTGGCACATGTGTGTGCCGGGCCATGTACTTACAGGACAAACAGAAGGCAAGTGTGTGTTTCTAAATCAAGCCCAAGTTACAGGAATGAAGAAATTTTGCACAATTATGTACTAGACCTAAACTCAAAGGGTATTTTTTAAAGTGTGGCAGAAAATGTATTTTGGTGTCATCTGTGTCTTTTTACCAACACGTGGACTACTTGGGCTGTCCAGGCGGAAGTCACCAGAGAGTCTGACAGAATGAGCTGTCGGTTGAAGCCAACAGCTGGTTACCATCACAGTATTTAGGTAGTGTTTCATGAAAATCATTTCTTTGGCTCTTCCCAACAACTGGGGAGTAGCTTTATTTTTCCTGCTTCATGGTAGATGAACCTGAGATGCTGAGAGGTTGAAATTCTAAGAAGGTGCAGAGGCTGGAGGAAGCGCTGGGCGTGTCTGACTCTAGAGACGGGTCCTCTACCTTCATGATGCTTGCATCTGAACGGCTCCATTCAATGGCTGCACCAGCTCTGTGGTTTGCTTCTGTTGAGCAGGTGCTGGGAGACAGTGCAGGCCCCTCCTCACCATGACAATGGCGTGGCCTTGTGTTCAGGAACCTCCCCACCCTGGTTGTCTGCCCTTAGATGAGACGTGCAAAAAGGCAGCAGGGATCCCCAAGGACACTTCTCTGTTCAACGTTGGGCCACGCTTTTCTCCCGTGGTTTGCACAAGTTCAGGACTTCTTGTAGGGTGGAACGCCAGAGGGTGCTCTGCAAAGAAGGGGCTCAGTGTTCTTCCTGTCTCCCAGGAAAGCTGGTATGGGCATTTATTTTTATCAAGCTTCACATCCTAGGGAATGGTGCTGACTTTTCCTTGGAGATGAAATGTAGTAACAGGGGTTGGGGAGCCACTCGGACCCTAGTGTGCCTTCCTGATGTGCTGTGTGGGGGCCTGGGAGTGGGCCAGCCAGCTGGGGGAGGCACTTCTGTTCCTCTTGGCTGTGTAACCCTGTCTGGGATGGGGATGGATGTCCACCTCCCAGGGCTCCTTGAAGACAGGACCGCGGCAGTCTCCTCCCAGCGTCCAGTGCCGTCTGCCCCACACGCTGTCTAGTGACCTCATTTAACCAATTCTCTTCCCTGGTTCCACGGCCGTCATCTGAACGTGAGCTCTCTCAAGACACAGGGTGAGGACCACGTCTCTGCTGAATCCCAACCCAGAGGAGCTTCTGGCAGACAGCTGACATGCGGCACGTATTGGAGAGAACGGGCGCAATCCCTTGCCACCCTGAAAACATGGCTGCCAGCACTCTTCTTATGCACTTGGTCTTTCTAACTCTTAGTTCCTTTATTTAGATTCTACCTTAAAGCTGTTTGAGGGATTAAATACATATTTGAAACAATTGATGGTTAGTAAGTGCTCAGTAAATACTAGTTCCCACCCCACCTGAGACTGTGCAAGTGGGTGCCGCGGGGGACGCTGCTGTGCCTCAAGGAGACAGTGACAGCTCTTCGCCATGGCTGTTGGAGGGCATTTGGGATCTCACCTCTTGGGATCAGGAAAACAGGATCTCTACACCACTACCTCCAAGATCCCTCTTCATTAACTGTTCCAAACCCAGCTCAAAGGTCAACACAGAACTTGTGCAAATGTCACCCATGTAACATTTTCCTGATCACACAGGTTAACCGATTAGCAATAACCCGATTCTACTGGACAGGGTAGAGCAGGGTCTCTGGGGGTCCCCAAGGGATATTTAGGGGATCTGTAAGATCAAAATTGTTTTATTTTTTATTTTATTTATTTTGTTTTTTGAGATGGAGTCTCGCTCTGTCACCCAGGCTGGAGTGCAGTGGCACGATCTCGGCTCACTACAGCCTCTGCCTCCTGGGTTCAAGTGATTCTCCTGCCTCAGCCTCCCGAGTAGCTGGGATTACAGTCATGCACCACCATACCTGGCTAATTTTTGTATTTTTACTAGAGACGGGGTTTCACCATGTTGGTCAGGCTGGTCTCGAACTCCTGACCTCAGGTGATCTGCCCTCCTGGGCCTACCAAAGTGCTGAGATTACAGGCACTTTGTTTTAATAATAATATTGTTGTTATTAAATTGCTTTAATAACAATATTATTATTAAATTGTTTTAATAATGAAATTGAGATGTTCTTCTCCCTTTCTCTCACAAATGAATTCTAGAGGTAACATGATGTGTGCTATGACAACAGGCCAAATGCGGAAGGAGAGACTGATGATCCGCTGTCTTCTCTGAAGCCAGGCTTTAAAAAGACCTGCACAAAGCTGAAGCAATGCCACTCTTCTGTTTGTTTTTATTTTGGAAAAACAGTTATTTTGAATTAAAAACAAGGTAATGTGTAATGAGTCTTCTATTGTTAATTTTCAATGAATTAATATATTTCTCAGTTTTATTTATTTATTTTTTTGAGATGGAGTCTTGCTGTCTCGCCCAGGCTGGAGTGCAGTGGTGCTATCTTGGCTCACTGCAACCTCCACCTCCTGGCTTCAAGCAATTCTGCTGCCTCAGCCTCCTGAGTAGCTGGGATTACAGGCATGCGCCACCATGCCTGACTAATTTTTTTGTATTTTTAGTAGAGATGGCATTTCACCATATTGGCCAGGCTGGTCTTGAACTTCTGACCTTGTGATCTGCTCACCTCAGCCTCCCAAAGTGCTGGAATTACAGGTGTGAGTCACTGCGCCTGGCCTATCAGTAGTTATAACCAGACAAACTGAAGCTCCATAGTTAGATGTAAAAGACTGCTGAGACCCAAATGCTTGAGACCCACTGTGGTAGAAGATTCCAGAAAAATTTCTTGGGGGCCACTTGATACTCACAGTCATTGCCTCTCTCACTCCCTCCTGCTGAGGTGACATTTGTGTCATTATTCACCACAGATGCTCCTGACGCCAAAATTACCACAGCCCCAGGCCAGGGGAGCAGAGACCACCCTGCCTTTCGGGCCCCAGGAGCCTCACCATCCCATGTCCTGGAGGTTATGGGGTGTACAGTGTGGCCAGGGTGACATCCTGTTTCAGCCTCTTCAAGGAGTGGCTGCTAACACGGCCTCTCACCCTGCCAGCACCCTGCAGAGGGTCTGCCCACAGCTGGCACCCTTCATGACCACGGGCCCAGCAGCCCCAGGCTCCCGCGGTCATGCCAACGGTGCAGATGCTGGGTAGGGGCTCCTGTGAGGGACGTCCCTGTCACAACAATCTCCTTGGAGCTTCTCCTTCTCCCACTCGCCTCCCTGATGCCATTGACCTCAGGCCACATTCCCACATTTCCCTCTCCCGTGGTTCCAGGAGGCTCTGCCACATCTCCAGGCGATGGATTCTGCCCTGGGATTCCCGCCAGCTCCTAAGATGTGTGACTCCCAGGTGAGGAGGTGAGACAAAAGCGGACCCCACCACTGGAATGTCGACTGTGTGCATTGTGTAATTGTGTGTGCACTCACACGTGTACTCACGTATACTTGTGTGTGCATGTGTGTTGTGTGTTCATGTATGCACTTGCACATGTGTACCTGTGTGTGCTGTGTGCTCATGTGTGTACCCATATGTGTGCACTCATTTCTGTACATGTATGTTGTTTACTTGTGTGTGTGCATGTGTTGTGTAATTGTGTGTGCACTTGTGTATATTCACTTGTGTGTGTTGTGTCGTGTGTGCAGTCTTGCATGTGTACTCACGTGTGTAATGTCCTTGCATGCACTCATGTGTTATGTGCTCGAGTGTGTGTATGAGCACTCATGTGCACCTTTCCCTGTGACCCCGTGTCCTCTCCCACTGCCCACTCACTGCACTGGTGGCAGGGAGGGCCTTGCTCTGAAGGCACCGGAGTCTTCATGGATGGCCACAGAGGTGGTACTAAGCATCCTTGCCACAGAGGTGGCATTAAGTGGGCTGTGGGTCTACACGTTCCGGACGTGTTGCTCCATCCAGTTGTGAAGTGTGTGGAGTGTGCACAGCTTTATTCTTTTGTGCTATTTGTCCTCCTCTGAGCTCATGCTCTTTTCTCAAGACCTTCCAAGAAAATACGTGTTACCTACTATTTGCACCCATGTAAGGTTATGTATTGTATTTTAAATATTTATTTAATTAAGAAATGAAATAAAAGGCTCTATTTTCTCAAAAAAAAAAAGAACAATGGGTTTTGAAGCATGGGTGTGACTTGTTACACAGGGGAGAGGGATGCCTTTTCGTCATTTTACTGTAATTTGTAGTGACTTACCCGTGCACAGATGACTGAGCTAGAGCACTTGGGTTTTATCCTTCCTGTCCTTCACCCCCAAATAAAAAGAAGACTGTATCTGAGAATAACAATAAAGATCTTCATTTTGTGGAGAAGGTGTTGCAAAATACAGCTTTCTCTAGGAGATGCACCCGCAACTTGGAGCTATCAAACCAGAAATGGCCAATTAAAGTCTTCTCCCTGCCCCCTTCCTGGCGTCCTGCTTCTGCGGCCTGTCCCCTGGGGGGTGCCCTCCCATCCTGAGTCTGGCAGCCTGGTGTCCGCTGACCTGGGAGCACCCTTCAATCTCTACTTTCTGTGATTCTAAGCCTGAGTTCATTATCTAGGAAAGCACATTAAAAATAATGGCGAGAAAAGCACTTCAACACCTCTCACAAATTATAGCAGTCGGATGCAATTTGGATTAGATAAAATATATATGTATTTTACGGAACAAACATGCAGACAATAAAATTTTGTTTAATGGTAACCATATTATTCAGTGACTCAGTAATGGAATTCAAAACTTTATTATTGAATATTCCTTTTGAGGTCACATAACTGAACCAATGTCTTTCCCCAGTTGTGTTTAGAGCTATTCCCCTTCACCCCTGATCATCGATTCGGGTGATTTTAGAGGGTCACTTGCCAGCACGGACGGGCATCAGGACATTGAACTAGAGGGAATATGTGCTTTCCAGACTGAACTCCTCTGGCCATGCCCTGGGGCCGGGCCAGGCCTAGGAATGGCTTGGGGGCTGAGGGTGCTCTAGTTGCCCTCTCTGATGGGACAGTCCCCAGCAGGGTTGCTGGTGCATAAACAGTGAGGACTGGAGGCCCCAGACAGCTGGAGGGTTGAGTGTCTGCTTCATTCAGGTGCAAGTCACAGGACATCTGGATGCAGCCTGACTCCAGCTTGGAGGCAGATTCTTTTTGCCCTGAATCCTGCCAGCCAGACGTCTAGCCATTGCACATCCCAGTGAGGGTCTTGTGTCCTTTTTCAGAATGAGAAAAACTTTCCCCAAACTCTCCTTTCTCCTCCAGGTCTTATTGGCCAGAATTATGCTGCAGGTCCAGACCTACGCCAGTCACTCAGCTTTGGATAATTACAATCCCCCTTTGGGATGGGGAATGTTACTCACCCCTGAAGGATGGGGCCACTGGCAGGAGAGAGGACAAAATTCTTCCGTTAGGAAGGAAAAAGGGTGGGGGCCGAGGGGCACAGGGATGGCTAATGAGTGGGTGACCTAAAGCGTCTGTCATGATGTCTAAAAGAAAACCAACCAGGGTCCAGCCTGCTGCTGGGAAGATGAGAGAACGGTGGAGGTCAGAGCCAGGTTAACCCAACATGGGGCTACAGGTGGGGCCGAGGCAGGCAGGAAGAGGAGATGGAATTAAGGCGACAAAGAGTGCTCATAAAGAAAGTGCAAGAGGCTGTCTTCCAGTTTCAGTCTCAAGACTGTTTTGTTGGTCACTTACTTTAACAAGATCATAAAGCTGTGGGATCCACGTTGTCCTGTGAGGTTCTTGGTCTTTTCTGCTCCGCTGAGGTTGGAAACTTGAGGTAGCCCCGGCGTCTTCTCACCATGCATGTCTGAGGAGCAGCCACGCGTGAACATTTGGTGCTATAAGGAGGTGCTGCTGGGCCTTATGGCATCATAAGAGGAAAATGAACATTAAGCAACAGTGTTGTAATTACTAAAGACATCACTTTGTCTTTGGGACGCTCAAGCTAGGGCAGGATGAAAGCCCATCTGCTACCTCTGCTGGGTCTTTTGTTTAAAGTCTGGGTGAGGCGACGCTGGTGGATGGTGTCTGCAGTATCTTTAGATCTTTTTTGAGTGCACAAAATTCCCAAACAGTCTAGATCAGTCCCATTCAGATCAATCTCCATTTCTTGTTAATTTATAAACTGCGTAACTGGCACCAGGTTCTCCTGACAGTGGCCTTTTCTTGTAAACACTCTAACACTCAGCTCAAACACACAGGTGGTCCCGTGACCATCAGCGATAGTCCTTGTCCCTGGCATGTCAGAAGCCAACGTGGCATCTATTAGCAGTTAAAACACAAATATTCAGATTTTGTACTTTTTTGTCCAGTGAGGTGATAGTGAAAATTTCTGTTGTAAAAGGTTTGGGAAACAGAGTAAGCCTGAAAACACTTGTTACATACAATACAATTATCTTGGTTAGATGGATTTCTGTAATGAACGTGGTCGAGTTTCTCCCACGTGGTGGGAAACGCTGATGTACTGAAGGGCAATTAGCTGAGGCCTTGTTGAATCTTGTGGCTACAGAAAGTCGAATTGCCTCTGGCGACTATCTCTTTAAGAAGGGAGAAAACAAAACAGAAAGAGAAAACAATCACATTATGAGGGTCAATGTTGAAACCTAACTCTTTGTCAGGTGAATTTGCTAAACCCTTAAGTAAAATAATCCGGGGGTGGGCGGGGAGAAGGGCTGTTTATCTGGGACTATAATTGAGCAGATCCATTGAATCAGGCTTTAATAATTAGCCAAAGAAGACAGGCCTGTGATGAGATGTCCCAGACATACAGATTAATTACATTGAGCGCATAAATTCTCGTAGGAATCGTTTCTGTTTCCAGACATGGGACGTTACTCTTTATGATTTTTATGATGCAGAACTCCTGGGAATGTAACACACATTCCGAGCACAGTGCCGGCATCAGGAAGCGGCCCTCGACGGACTGTTCCCCCTCCAGGAGGGCTGTACCTGTACCTGCGAGCAGACCCGGCTACCCTCCCCACTTCATAAAACAGCTCGCAGTTCTCCTTTCTTTCCAAACAGGGCTGCAGGAAGATGGGAAGTGTCCGCAGAACAGGAAGGAGAGAGGCAGATGGATGCCCAAGTCCATAAAGAATGGAATGGCCTCCCTTCAATAATGATGTATCTATAAAAATAATAAAGAAGATACAGGGCCACAGTTTTATGGCATTTATGTCACGTGCTGCTGAACACTCCCTAGAAGTGGGTCTCACTGCTTGGAAGCCTGAGCCTGTCCCGCCAGGTGCAGCCCTGTCCCGGCTGTGTTCTGTGCGTAGACAACCTGCACTGTCGTGACCTGTGCCCCTGGGTCTCTGCCATCCATATTCTGCTCATATCTGTATTGAATTCCTCAGGCTTGTTGAATTTCCTGACATTTGCAACAACGCTGCTAAATTAACTTTTCTAACATAAGTAGCTGCAAATATGTTCATTAGGAACTTTTCAGGGCTCCTGTTCAGTGGAAGTGACAAAATGTTCTTGGGTGGAGCTTGTGTTGAAAGAAAGAACAAAGTGCCGTTTGTTGTCCTTGGTGGGATTATTCACCTCCAGGTTAACTCTACACCGAGACCGTATTCCATCGTGCCTCTCTTCCCTTCAACGTGTCGGGGGAACGAATGTGAAGTTTCTCTACACATGAGCATCAACGATTGGCTTAATGTTTGTCCAGAGAGAGCTGTGTGCTGACTCTACAACTGCCCACCGAGCAGTGGCCCTGGAGGTCTCCAGGCCAGGGACGACCTGATCCCATTCCGCATTTCTCCCACGGCCAATGTCTTCTCGGTTGCCAATGAAAGAATCTCCCTGTACTGGCCTAGCTGAGGCTGGCAGCTCAGTAAGATCAAACTTTTGGCTTTAATTCCTTTTACATCCACATTCTTATAGGGTTGGTGGCCACATTTAGAATTTCACCCAATTCTTAAAAAATGCCTCCAAACACCTACTTAAATAGTTGAACATGATAATGTTGATAACATTGGCTAGTCATTTTCTTCCTTTTTGTGTGTATAATTTTCTGCAGCCGGCCCAGCCACGTCTTTTGTGAGTGCTAAGGCAGCCATCTCCTGGGAGACAACAACCTCATCCCTCCGGTTCTCCCGGCTTGGAGCCTTGCCCATCGCTCGCTGTGCCTCTTTTAAGATCTGAACTGACTTGGCCATGGAAAAACACAGCTCTTTGACAACAAAACAATCCCCCATAACACCGCCGATTTAGTAAGCAAAGGTTTACAAATAAAAAATGGAAATGCGTCCCCTCAAGGGAGCCGGGTGTGAAGGGTGCTCAGGCTCTGAGCCGGAATGTGGAGTGGCGTCTCCCAGTGCCACCGCCGCGCCAGGCTGCAGGCCCACCACGGTGAGGCTTTCCAACCATGTGAACTGGGAGGATGGACGGCGGAGGGAACACACGACCAGAACCTTTGAGACCGGAGCAGTGGATCCGTTGATGTGTCCTGATATACATATTCATAACCTGGCGGTTCTAGGAGCCTGGGTAGGCAGGAGGGACTGATGAGGAAAAAGTTGATTTATGATGATCTCAAAAACATGGTCTCCAAAGATGTATTCTGCAGCTCTGAGACCTTAGGTTTAAGCTCTATTAATTTTCCAGAGCTGTCTGGGACTACCCATCTGTTTAAAGGTTAACTGTCTTCACACTTATGAAATGGGTATTTCTGTTTTGGTTCTTACTTTGTTCATGTTAATGATTTATAAAATACAAAATGCATAGCCAGTGAAATAGCTTTAAATCCTTAGTAGGAAACATCCACCTGACCGAATTTTTGAGAGACATAAAGTATGATTCAAGGTCTTTGCAGTGATAACTTGGAAATTCTGCTATTTTACACATCTCATTATGAATAAAGCGAAAGAAAAGTATCAACCTTGCAAAATCACGCATTTTAGAAAGGAAAATACATGTGGGCGAATATCGTATATTGTATGTGTGTGGCCATTTCAAGTTTCTTCTTGAATTCTCTTTTCATATTTTCTCTACATAGAATATTATCCAAATATATGCTTCTCAGTTTCTGAACATCATTATGTTCTGACATGAAATTCTGTTACATTTCTGGGATTTCATTTGCTCATAAAAGAACCCATTTTTTTTTCTTGGTAGTTTTGAAAGTATGAGAACTTGCTTTGTAAATTTGGTTTTGAAGATTACATGTTGAAAATTCTGTGACCTCAGACAATTTATTAGTCCCTCATTTAGCTTTCGATACGTTAATAGGATCAACTCATGGTGATAATTATGCGTATTTCTTTAGCTACAAAGCATTCCACCGACGTGGAGTGACAGCCACCCCACCTGAGGACCTGATGCCTCCAGATGCTCAAGGCCAGCCCTGCGATGATGTGAGGAGCCAGGGTGCACTCGGGGTGGACACGGGTCTGCCGGGCTCTGTCCACCTTCTCCTCCCTGTCTCCCTGTTGAGTTGCTAAGCTTTTGCCAGACAGTTGGCCACAGATTAGCGTTACCATGGTTACCTGAGAGTAGCCCCACGGGGTAAACTAAACTCTAGCACTGTGCTTGATTCCAAACTTTTTTGATTGCATAATCCTATCAGTGAAAGATTTCTGAGCACTTCTCTCTATGCATGTTTACTCTTCGGTAAAGTAGGTATACATGCTAATAATTTAAATGCGTTGTGAGACATACATGACAGAGAAATTAAATGATCATATGTGAGTGATAAAATATTTTAAGCTATTATTTTATTTACTAATTGTACAAAAATATTTTTGCTTTCAGTTCATAGAGGTTTGCATTCATGTTCTGGATGCTTAGTTGCAAAATGTCTTGTTAGTTCTAATGACTTCCTACTATCATTAACTAATATCTTCATGTGTAAGATGAGCTCAAGGTGGGGTCTCTCATTAACAACGGAGGATGGGTTAGATTTGCTTTGTTTTTGTTTATTGATTTGGCCGAACAGAGGGGGACCATGGCTGCTTTTCTTGTTGCTAGTCTGGGCATTATTAGTACCATCTTCAAGTCCCAGACTCTTTGTACAAATCTTTTCGTAAGCCGCCTGCTCATTCTGTGAGGGTAAAACTAAGCCACACCATCTGTAAGTCCACTTAGCTAGTCACAGGTAAATGTGGCCACTTGCCAGCTTGCCCTCTGCTCTGAGCATGTCTGCATCCCCAGGGGTTATGTCACTGGGGTGTGTGCCTTCCACTCGATCGTTACTGTTTCAGCCAGGAACACAGCACATTCGAGGATAATTTAACATTGGCAGCCTGTTTTCACTGATTGCAGAGCACAATTACTACATCACAAGTCCAGGTTGAAAAACACTGACCATTTACTAGCCCCGTAACCTTGAGCAGGTCGTGTAAACTGTGGGTACTTCAGTGTCCTCATCTGTAAAATGGGTATAATAATAATATTCACCTCTTCAGGTTTATGAGGATTAAATGAGTCAAAGCATGGAAAATAATGTCTGGTGTATGGTGTGTGCTATGAAGTGCTAGCTATTATTACCATCATTATGATGATCTAATTACCAATCAATATTTCATATTAAACTTGAATCTAAATGATTGTGCCAAAATAAAACAGATTAGAATATAAGCCAAGGGTATTTAATCTAAAATGTCAGGACTTGGTTATAATTCATGTGTGTGCTTTGGGCACAAAACATCCATAGTTTCAAACTAAATACACAAATGAAAGACTTAGTGCTTCCACCCTCTCCCTCCCACCGTTCCCTTCGCCTTTACTCATGCCCCTCCAGAATCCTGCCTAATGAATGCTTCAATTCAGCACAATGAAAAAAGGTCTTCCTTGCTTGCCCATGCTAAATATTATATTCAAGATATAGTTGTATTCCTAGAGCACCTCCTTGATATCCTCACCTCCAATTTTTTTATTCTTAAAACTCAGTAACAAGATGCTCTTAAAAAAAAAAAGAGCTCTGTTTTTGAATAAAGTAAAAGGCAGGGTAATTTTTGATTAACAGTGCTGACAACACAAAATGCTATTCTGCCTTACCTTGCTAGTCTAACTGTGGCTTAGCGAGAGCATAGCTGTAGGTACAGTAATTAATAACACACCATCTGAAGACTTCAGACTTCTTTAGACAAGGGAGGCTGATGATTACTTTTGTGTCTACCTCCGTCTTTCTCCCTCGCTCTGTTCTTTAAAAGTTGCCTTCTGCAAATGTTCTCCAGCTGTTGAGAAATTGTTTTTCATCTGGAGCAGCAATTGTTTTTAAGAGATTGATTCAAATGCATAAGGAGTCCCAGGGACTAGTATTTGCATTTGCAACACTAATTATTAGATGCTAAAACTGTGGCTACATGAGGCAAGAATTTCTAATTATTCTTTATTATTTAGGCCCTAACTTTTCTCCAGCTCTCTTGCATCCGCTCAGGCTGCTAAGCACAGACCAGGAGACACAGGCGTGGTGTGTCTGGCCCAGCAGCCACTGTGCGGGTGTCCCCAGAATGCCCCTGAGTTGACCCCAAATTTGTTTTGGTTCATTCAAGATCCCAAGGACAGACTCCACCTCAAAGCGCTGCTGAATGGTGACATGACCTCCGCTGTCCCTTTGCCTTTTGCAAGACATTCGGGAGAGCTGGGCTGGGGGAGGGCTGTCCTGTGCTGCTTCCCAGAATGGGCTAAGAGCAGCCACTTGGCTGAAATGGTCACAGCAGTTGTCCAGGGGGCTCAGTTTCAATGGCTGTGTCTGGTGGCCTTTCTGGTGACACCAGGGCATAGGCAAGAGGACTGTGTGAATTTCTCCAGGGCAAAACTGTCATTCAGAAGGGACAACGTTGGAATATTGGTTGTTTTAGTGATATAATATGACCCTGGCTATTGATGAGAACTATGTAAAAATAAAATATAAGTTGATATAATTTTATTATAGCTATATAAATATTCACATAAACACAAACAAAATAAATATTACATATGAACATAAAATAAACACAATTTTAAAGAGGTTATGCATCATGGGCTTTTAAAATAATAACAGCAGAGCAACATAAACAGTCTCCTCTCTTTTTTAATGTATCTTCTTTGAGATCCACCCTTTCAAGTTTCACTTGAGCAGAAGGCTGATTCGTGCATACATTCTAAAGCAAAGATTTCCTCCGAGACTTACAGGTAGAGTTGCTTGTGTTCACATGATCTGAGACAGAGGAGAAAACAAGGTCCCATCCAGTTTTATTCCACGTTGCCACACATAAACAACCCTCAGAGAGAGCAGAATCAATCATGCCAATCATGAAGACCTAAAAGCAAGTCTAGGGCAAGGTGTCCCTGGGAGACACTGACATCCGGTTCTTAGGGAAGCAGGAGAGGCGCTGCAGAGCAGAGAGCAGAGGCTGAGGGGCGCTAGTGGTCTGCACTGCTGGCCTCTGATGCTGCCCTGAGTTTGCATTCTTATTTTTTGTTTTGTTTTGTGACGGAGTCTTGCTTTGTGGCTCAGGCTGGAGAGCAGTGGCATGATCTTGGCTCACTGCAACCTCTGCCTCCCGGGCTCAAGCAATTCTCGTGCCTCAGCCTCCCGAGTAGCTGAGATCACAGGCATGCACCACCACACCCAGCTAATTTTTGTATTTTTAGTAGAGATGGACTTTCATCATGTTGCCCAAGCTGGTCTCCAACTCCTGACCTCAAGTTATCTGCCTACCTCAGCCTCGCAAAATGCTGGGATTACAGGCATGAGCCACCACACCCAGCCTGAGTTTGCAGTTTGCCTTTGAATGGAAGGAGCCAGCGTCCAAGGTGGGCACTGAGTGAAGGAGAGTCCGATGAGGCCCTGAGGCTGGGAAGGCTGCGGGGAGACCAAGTCCTGGCCCCGGCCACCTCTGGTCCTCCCCAGGCTTCCTGCCTTCCCATCCTTGGTGCTCAGGAATCTGCAGGCCTGAGTGCTCTGTCCATGCTAAGATGGAAATCCTATTCAGTTGTCTGGAATCTAGTTGGGGGTCGTATTTCTTTTAAACAAGGTTGGGATGAGGGAGGCACAGGCTGTGAGGAAGGATCTAAACTCTCAATACCTGAACTCAGGGAGGTTTTGCCTTCATTCCCAGGTCACTCCAACCTCTACCTTTGGGTCTGAAGATACATTTCAGTTATCCTCTGCAAGAGCATAACATTGCAGCCCAACCAACGAGTTTGCCACAGTTCATTTCCTTGCCCAGGGCATGCAGCCGTGACATGGAGGAGTAGTAACCACCAGGGGAGATGACTTAGGATGCATGTAGGGGGCTACAGTCACCTCGCCCCCCAGCACAGGCGGGGCTGCAGCTTCCTTATGTCAATAAAAATGGCACTAGGAAACGCAATACCAAAGGCCAAAATGCAAAGCATCAGGTGATTGTTAAAAGTGAACAGTGCAATGTCTACTTATATTCAACACCAAAAGCCATTTTTGCTCATGCACGACAGGATCTTTTCTTCTGTGTTCCCCTCCCAGACTCTTCCTCACTAGCACATCTCTGTCTTCCACTGTCGAGCATTTTAAAATTATTGTCAAGAAGGTTTTGTAACAGTGTAAATGTCTCTAATTGTGAACCTGTTGGAGAAAAGACAAAAAATAGTGCAAGTCAAGGGTTGCCAAATAGAAAGCAGTCTTTCCCAGATTACCTGGTTGAGTACAGCATTAATTTAGGCTCTAACCCCGAGTTTCAATCATAAGGCAAATAATTGTTACCTGGAAGACTTATTCCTAGGAAAGAAAAGGTTTCTTCTTTAATTTGGTTTAAGGTCAAATATCTCTGCTCCTCCCCTAGGAAAAGAAAAAATAAACTGATTACTATTTATACAGCAAAGTGGATATTAACAAGGGACAAAAATATTGCCTAAATAAGAGAATCAGAACTAGGTCTGATCGTTCCAGCCTACTGGGAAAATCACAATTGTTGTAGCTTCTAAAACATGTGTATATGAGAAAGGCATTGGTAGGGATTACTAGAAAGACTGCTTATGATTTTCAGAGGGCAGCTCTTAGCCAAGTAATCATTACAAAAGATTTATAATTCAGTCTTCATTTATGCAGTATCTGCCACATTGCAATTTTGCTACTGTGATTAGTCATTACAATGCCCAGCAAAGGGGATACTGGGAAACTGAGATGGAGACGGGTCGGGAAGCTTCTTCAGAGCCATAAAACAAATAACAAATAAGGACTTGATTTTCATTCCTAATCTCCCCACCTGGCCCCTAGGATGGCACCACCGGCTGGCATGTCATGGAAGCCTTGAGAAGAGGCATCTGCTTCATTCCAGCATTCAGAAATTCTCATGCAACCCAAAATATATTTTCATTTGCTTTTAAAATAAGAGAACTCTAAAAAAAAGATAAATAAAACAAAATGGTCCCAGTTCCCTTTTAAATTCCTTTGCAAGTAGGAGAGGTGCTAAGATTTTCAAACTCATTTTAACCCAATTCTGAGAAACATAAAGGAATTTTTTTTTTAACCTGAGAATTATTTAGTGGGAAATCTGTATATAATTGTTCTCATTTTTAAAAAAATATGGGGTGAAATTACGGTGAGTTTTATTTTCTCCTCTTTTGTCCTGTTTGTGTTTTTATTTATTTTTTGCAATAAACATCTATGGGTTTGTAATAAAGAAAACAAGCGTTTTTTAATCAAGCCGAAAAAGTGCTGCAGTATGTTAGATAGGATGGGTGAAAACTCAACCTGCTGCAGTGATTTCTTTTTACAGGACCTCCTATGACCCCTCATGACCCCAGCAAATGTGTCTGTTGAAGAGACTCCAGGCAGGGGGCTGTAGGATCCATTTCCAGCCTTCTTGGAAGGATGAGACCCAGGCCACAAGAGCCACGTGTGAGTTGACTCATCTACGTCTGAGAGTCCCGGGACAATGCCTGGGGCTCCTCGTCTGGAAAAGGAAAGTCTTAATGGTGGGATAATGAGTCCTCTGTGCGATGCTGACCTGTCCAACTCAGAGAGGGGCTTTGGGTTCTTCACAGCAAGACAGAGATGGCCACAGAGAGGCTCAAGCTCAGGAGGGACCACTCTCAGCCATTTATAAAAATGTTTATAGAACATTTAAATATGTGCAAGATGGCCGGGCGTGGTGGCTCATGCCTGTAATCCCAGCACTTTGGGAAGCTGAGGCAGGCAGATCATTTGAGGTCGGGAGTTCGAGACCAGCCTGGCCAACATGGTGAAAACCTGTCTCCACTACAAAAAAAAAAAAAAAAAATTAACTGGGCATGGTAGTGCACACCTGTAACCCCAGCTACTTGGGAGATTGAGGCATGAGAATCGCTTGAACCATTGAGGCGGAGGTTTCACTGAGCCTAGAATGAATCACTGCACTCCAGCCTGGACGACAGAGACAGACTCTATCTGAAAAAAAAAATATATATATATATATACACACACACACACACACACATATGTACATATGTATACACACGCACACACACACACAGACACGTACAAGAGTAGAGAGAACAGTACAGTGAATCCCAGCTACCTGCCACCCAGCTCCAGTGATGATCAGCCTCTCCCTCCCAGTCATGGTCTGTTTGCACTGCTGTGAAGAAATCCCTGAGGCTGGGTAATTTATAAAGAAAGCAGGTTTATTTGGCTCACGATTCTGCAGGCTGTACAAGAAGCATGGCATAGCTTCCATGTCTAGTGGGACCTCAGGCTGTTTCTCCTCATGGCAGAAGGCGAAGGGGACCAGGCATCACATGGTAAAAGAATAATGAAGAGAGGGAGGGAGGGAGGTGCCAGGCTCCTAAAATAGAGCAAGAATTTACTCATTCCCTGGAAAACAGCACTAAGCCACTCATGAGGGACGCACCCCCGTGACCCCAACATCCCCCTTTAGGCCCCACTTCCAACGTTGAGGGTCAAAGTTCCACGAGATTTGGAGGAGACAAATGTCCAAATTATGCCACTCCCCCAAAGGGCTATTAAAAACAAGTCACAGATATTGTACTATTATATTCATAAGTATTTCAGGTGTTTTTTAAAATCAAGGGCCTTTAAAAAAAACCCAAAACATGAGCACAATGCCAGTATCACACCTCAAGCTTAACAGTGGCTTCTTAAAATCATTGAATATCCAGCTAATATTCTCTTAGGTTGTTTTAGGTATATCTCAATTTTTTTTTTCCAAATCCAGGTCTAAACAAGGTCCGTACATTGTATTTGGTTGATACGTCTATGTCTCTTAAGGGTCCTAATCTACAGATTTACCTCCCTCTGCTTTCCTGACATTTGTATCTTGAAAAAATGAACCATTTGTCCTACAGAATTTCCCACATCCTTGACTTTGCCTGATTGCTTCTCTTGTGTTGTTTCTTAAGTTCTTTTATCCCTTGTATTTTCTGTAAACTATTAGTTACGTCTAGATTACCTTCAATTATTTTTCAAGAATAATTCATAGCCCACTGATACTGGTCCAAAGAAAGTCTGGACTTGTGAAAACTCTGAAACTCTTTTAAGATGCTTCTATGCTGATTATTTCAAATAACAATACTTTCATGCATGTTGATTTGCTCCAAAAATGTGGGCATTATTCTTTCGGCGAACTAATCTTTCATCAGGCAGTAGGTTCCTTCCTGAAGATTTTTCCTGTTCTTTCTGAATGGTGTGTTAAACCCAGACAGAGTCTGATGTAGTTCTCAATAAATAAATAAAGAACTTTACGGGAGCTTCTCACAGGCACTTTTCAGAATTTCAGAGGCAGTGGCAGTTTCCTACCTAGCAGTGGGAGGGGCAAGGTATCCATTTATTTTCTCCTTAGCAAGTAAGGAGACACCTGGTGTCCCTCCCAATGGAAGGATATAACTATTGAAACAGGCAGGGACAACTTG
Source organism: Pan troglodytes (assembly GCF_028858775.2). Classification (NCBI taxonomy): domain Eukaryota; kingdom Metazoa; phylum Chordata; class Mammalia; order Primates; family Hominidae; genus Pan; species Pan troglodytes. Next base: position 85,403,889 of record NC_072415.2, read on the forward strand.
GACTGTGTAGACACAATTTGGGTAAAAATTTTTTTTTTTTGAGACAGAGTCTCACTCTGTTGCCCAGGCTGGGGTGCAGAGGCGTGATCTTGGCTCACTGCAACCTCCGCCTCACAGATTCAAGCAATTCTCCTGCCTCAGCTTCCCAAGTAGCTGGGATTACAGGTGCCCACCACCACATCCAGCTAATTGTTGTGGTTTTTTTTTTGTTTTTTTGGTTTTTTTTGTATTTTTAGTAGAGATGGGGTTTTGCCATGTTGGCTAGCCTGGTCTCGAACTCCTGACCTCAGGAGATCCATCCGCCTCAGCCTCCCAAAATGCTGGGATTGCAGGCGTGAGCCACCACGCCTTGCTGATTTGTGTAAATTTTTTCTAATGATGAGTTAGTTGACCTGTGGTTGTTACAGCGCCTTCTACACATGGCATTTCTCTTTTTACCAAAACCATCCATTTGTTGGCTCCCACAGGGAGGAGACAGGCAAATCTGCCCAACTGTCTCAGTCCCCCACCAACCCATACCCCTGGTTTGCCACTGGACTGACCACAGGCATGCTGATGGGATGGCATTAATGGATATGTAAACAACTGTTTGAATGCAAATTTGAGGTAGGCGTGCCCTAGCTACATGGCCCTCCTAGAGTTATTTGTCTCCAATCATGGACTGCCTTGGAGAAGCTCTTCTAAAGACCATAGAATGCTTAATTGCAAATAGTTTTCATCAAAATGAATTTGAGCTGTTCCTATAGGCACACTCCTGAGTTGGACCAGAGGTTGATAAGGCCCCCGACCCCAGCTCCAAATTGTTACCCTTTCTAAGCTTCTGAGAGAAGCGAAGGAGACTATAGACTTGTTGGTACCAAGACAACAGGCAATTTGAAGTGAGGCTTTTCAGAGGAGGGGGCTCCCTGCTCCCAGGCATTGACCACACGGCGGTGCCCCCCAGCAGGAGCAGCAGTGAGCCTCCGGCGTGTTGGGCTGTGAATAGGTTGTCGTACACTGTCCCTCGATTTTATTCCCAGTTGCTTTTATGTGTCTGTGCTGACTGTCAAGGACTTGGGTGCCCCACGTCCATGTGTGGGAATCCTTCAACGAATCTTCCCTCTTACTGGGCCTGTTTTGCCTGGAAGCAGGTGGTAGAAGTCAAAAGGCAAGTGTCCAGAGACTTTTTGTTGCTGTGATTAATTTCCCCGCCTCACTCGGGCTGGCAGGGCCTGCATCGTGACACAGTCGTGGCAGAGTGACCATTCGCTCACCATCCTCTGTTGATCAGATCGGTTCAGAAGTGGGAGCAGGAGATGAATATTTTCTCCTCCTGGATGCCTCTCTCTTCTGGGCTAGGATGATTCGTTTCTCCTCCACAGACAATGCTGCCTCATTTAAAACTACTTTAATTAATCTTTTTGGAGAAGGAGGTGTTTTGAAAATGTGACAGGCACTCATGAGAGAGATAATGGATGGATGGTGGGCACGTGAGGGGCCCCAGCACGCTCCTCGTGGCGAGGTGGGGTGTGTGCTACATAATTTGGGTAGGATCAAGCCCTCCAGGACAAAAAATGAAAGAGGCATTTAATTGGAACACTTAGCAATCACAAAACCAAGACAGAGGTTAAATTGTTTTGAGCAAGAGAAATTAATACATTAAAGGTTACATTTCCAACTGTGAGGCAGTGAGCTGGGCTCTTCCGCAGTGTCAGAATTACATAAGGCAGGAGAAATGGCTCTGAAATGATTGTGGAATCATTAACAAAAGGCAAGGCAGAGTAAGACACTTCCCAGCAGGAGGGTGCGGAGAAGAATAAAGACATGGAGGGAGCTCATTAAGAATGAATTGCAGACCATAAACATTTGAAACCACTCAGTGTGGAGTTCTATCTGTTATCTAATGACTCAGAAATTATAAAACTCGCAATGACTTTCAGAAAAGGAGTTGACTTTGCAGGAGGTTGTTTGCCATTACACATGCAAAAAGGTATTTTTTTTCAGTGGGGGGAAGATTCTCTTATCTTTGTAAATCAGCACAATTTAAGCAACTTCAGCTATCCTCTGACAGATTTTTCTTCTGTATAATTACACATTGTCTCTGATTTCGTTATAAGCGTATTGAAAAGAATGCGCTGGGCGAGGGAGGGGAAGCAACGGAGGCAGGGGGAGGAGCGGGAGGAGACAGAAGTCCACACCTTGATGTCTCACTACAAATTGACTCTCCACTTTATCTTCAGAAAGATCTGGAAAGCTCCATCCAGAAAGCCTGGCCAGTAAATCCTCTAACATGGATTCATGCTTTGTTTTGATTGAGGGAGGCTCCGTTTGTGCTACTGTTAATTGCATGGTTTGATAGACGAAGAGTCAGGATAAATGAAATGAGATAACCCATCCGTGGTGTTCACTCTCCCAAACCCTTTGCACACCCTCCTCCCCAAAAGAAAAAGGAATACTTGAAACTCGGATGATTTAAGACTCCAAACGCTGGCCATGTGTGAACTCTTTAATTTTCCAGAACATTCAGTGCTGTGCTTCTACATGCTCTTTATTTGTAGTTCACCCAAGTCAAAAATGGTAGAAAAACATCAAATCACATGAACAGGCATCACACCCAGGGCTCTAAAGTGCCTTTTGGGAAAATAGATGATGGTCCAGTAATGCGATATCCTTCCGGAAAGAGCAGGGTTCAGAGAAGCTGTGGGAAGCTTTGTAAGGAGTGAACAAGGCTTTCACCAGGCAGTGAGACGCCCAGCCAGCCCTAGTGCTCAGACGGGAGGCATGTGTGTGGACAGCCCTGTGATCAGCTAGCACCATTTCATCTTGTAAGGGCCCCACAAGAAACGCAGAAGTGGACAAAGCCTGTGTGGCCCTTTCTCAATGCCTTCTGGTCTTGGTTGTTTATCTTTTAAAGTACATAGTAGGGTTAGGCCAGCTTCCTCATCTATCTGGAGCAACCAATGAAAGGGAACAGGATTAAAGTGAATAACGTGATATTTGAATAACTCATGTGAAGAATTCACAAGTGCACATGTTCATCACAAAAGTAGGGCTATTAGGATGGAATTAGTGCCTTTATAAGAAAAAAAGAGACCAATGATCTCTTTTTCCATCACATGAGGACACAGAGAGAAGGTGGCCATCTGCAAATGAGAAAGAGAGCCCTAACCAGCCACGGAAGCTGCTGGCACTTTGGACTTCCCAGACTCCAGAACTGTGAAAAAATCCCTATCTGTTGTTCATGCCACCCAGTCCATGGTACTTTGTAATGGAAGTCCCAGCAGATTCATATGGCCCATGAGGTAGGTGAGGGCAAGGTGGCACTCTCCAAAGCAGAGGGCACATCAGCGGTGACCAGTGACATTCAGAGTTTTGTCATTTATGTATGCTGATATGGTTTGGTTGTGTCCCCACCCAAATCTCATCTTGAATTGTAGTTCCCATAATCCCAGGTATTGCAAGAGGAACGATTACCTCTGGAGGGTGGTAATTGAATCATGAAGGTGGTTACCTCCATGCTGTTCTTGTGATAGTGAGTGAGTTCTCACGAGATCTGATGGTTTTATAAGGGGCTTTTCCACCCCTCTACTCTGCACTTCTCCTTGCTGCTGCCATGTGAAGAAGAAAGTGTTTGCTTCCTCTTCCACCATGATTGTAAGTTTCCTGAGGCCTCCCCAGCCCGCCCTGCAGAACTGTGAGTCAATTAAACCTCTTTCTTTTATAAATTACCTAGTCTTGGATATTTCTTCACAGCAGCATGAGAACAAACGAATACAGTAAATTGGTACCACAGAGAGTAGGATGCTGCTGTAAAGATACCTGAAAATGTGGAAGCGACTTTGGAACTGGGTAACAGGAAGAGGTTGGAACAGTTTAGCAGGCTCAAAAGAAGACAGGAAAATGTGGGAAAGTTTGAGACTTCCTAGAGACTTGGAGGGCTCAGAAGACAGAAAGATGTGGGAAAGTTTGGAACTTCCTAGAGATTTGTTGAATGGCTTTGACCAAAGTGCTGATAGTAATATGGACAATGAAGTCCAGGCTGAGGTGGTCTCAGATGGAGATGAGGAACTTGCTGGGGACTGGAGCAAAGGTGACTCTTGTGCTTTAGCAAACAGACTGGCAGCATTTTGCCCCTGCCCTAGAGATCTGTGGAACTTTGAACTTTAAAGAGATGATTTAGGGTATTTTGTGGAAGAAATTTCTAAGCGGGAAAGCATTCAAGAGGAAGAAAAGCATAAAAGTTTAGAAAATTTGTAGCCTAATGATGCAATAGAAAAGAAGAACCAATTTTCTGGGGAGAAATTCAAGCCTGCTGAAGAATTTGCATAAGTAACAAGGCAGCGAATGTTATTCGCCAAGACAATGGGGAAGATGTCTCCAGGGCATGTCAGAGACCTTTGTGGAAGCTCCTCCCATCACAGGCCCAGAGGCCTAGGAGTAAAAAATGGCTTCATGGGCTGGGCCCAGGTTTCCTGTGTTGTGTGCAGCCTAGGGACTTGGTGCCCTATGTCCTAGCCACTCCAGCCATGGCTAAAAGGGGCCAAGATACAGCTCAGGTTGTGGCTTCAGAAGGTGCAAGCCCCAGGCCTTGGCAGCTTCCACATGGTGTTGAGCCTGCAGGTGTACAGAAGTCAAGAATTGAGGTTTGGGAACCTCTGCCTATATTTCAGAGAATGTAATAAAACACCTGGGTGTCCAGGCAGAATTTTGCTGCAGGGGTGGAGCCCTCATGGAGAACCTGTGGAAGGACAGTGTGTAAGGGAAATGTGGGGCCAGAGCCCCCACAAAGAGTCCCCACTGGGGCACTGTCTAGTGGAGTTGTGAGAAGAGGGCCACTGTCCTCCAGACCCCAGAATCGTAGATCTGCTGACAGCTTGCATCATGCACCTGGAAAAGCCATAGAAACTCAATGCAGCCAGGTCAGGGGCTGTACCCTGCAAAGCCACAGGGTCAGAGCTGCCCAAGACCATGGGAACCCACCACTTACATCAGCATGACCTGAATGTGAGACATGGAGTCAAAGGCAATCATTTTGGAGCTTTAAGATTTGACTGCCCCACTGGATTTTGGATCTGTATGGGGCCTGTAACCCCTTTGCTTTGACCAATTTCTTCCATTTGGAAAGGCTGTATTTACCCAATGTCTCTATCCCCATTGTACTGTTTTTGCCAATTTCTCCCATTTGGAAAGGCTGCATTTACCTAATGTCTGTACCCCCATTGTATCTAGGAAGTAACTAACTTGCTTTTGGTTTTACAGGCTCATAGGCAGAAGTGACATGCCTTGTCTCAGATGAGACTTTGGATTTGGACTTTTGGGCTAATGCTGGAATGAGCTAAGAATTTGGGGGACTGTTGGAAAAGCATGATTGTGTTTTGGAATGTGAGGACATGATATTTGGGAGGGGCCGGGGTGGAATGATATGGTTTGGCCATGTCCCCACCCAAATCTCATCTTGAATTATATTTCCCATAATCCCTACATGTCATGGGAGGGACCTGGTGGGAGGTAATTGAATCATAGGGGCAGTTACTTCCATGCTGCTCTCATGATAGTGAATGTGTTCTCATGAGATCTGATGGTTTTATAAGGGGGCTCCCCCATTTCACTCTGCGCTTCTCCTTGCTGCTGCCATGTAAAGAAGGATGTGTTTGCTTCCCCTCCTGCCATGATTGTATGTTTCCTGAGGCCTACCCAGACCTGAGGAACTATGAGTCAATTAAACCTCTTTCCTTTATAAATTACCCAGTCTTGAGTATTTCCTCATAGCTGTGTGAGAATGGACTAACACACACACCCAGTTGGTGGCTTTACAAATCATATTTTCTAGTCTTCATCAAGATAATGGTCACAAAATAGACAAATGGCTTAATAAATTCTTGCAAAGAAATTGTAGATTATAGATAACGCTAATAATGCAGGAATAAGCTAATCAGAAATAGTTAACTTTGAGGTTTCTACTCTTCATAGGAGTGTTTCTTCTTCCAAAACAAAAGTCTAATCTGACAAAAATGTGACCAAAAAATTAAAAATGAGCAGGGTTTGAAATATGTATTCACAACCATTATCCTTAAGGATGAAGGCTATTCTGTTCTAAATGTTAGTTATATATATTGTATTTCATGAGTTATCATTTTCAACAATCATGACAAATTCAACAAAATAGAGGCATAAACTGAATTTTTAACCATTGCTTAAACTATATCATTACAGCTTAAATCAGTGGTTCTTAAACTTTTTGACCCCAGGATATCTTTATACCCTTAATATTTATTGAGAAGCTTAAAGAGCTTTAATTTTTGTGGGATATACCTATTAGTATTTACCACATTAGCAATTAAAACTGAAAACATTTGAAATATTATTTTAGGAATTCATTTAACATATTGCTGTTTAAGTTAACATAAATAACATATTTTTATGAAATAGCTATATTTTCTAAAGCAAAAGAAATATAGAGAGAAGAGTATCATTCTTTACATTTTTGCAAATCTCCTTAATGTAAGGATTAATACCTATCTGAATTGTTGTATCTGCTTCTGCATTTAGTCTGTTGTGATATGTCGTTTTCATTGAAGTATATGAGGAAAATCTGGCTCATCCAACTACATAGTTGGAAAAGGCAGAAATATCTGAGTAGCCTTTCAGATAATTGTAGACCTTCTTCTTTGATACTACACCAAAACTTGACAAATGGTTGTTCTTACTAGTAACATGGATTCTGAACCTTTGTATCATATCAATGAACCTTCATGTCAATGAACCTTTGTACTCTCTAACATTAAAATCCACTTGTCTTTCTTGCACTTTGAATAAATTTTTTATTCATGTATAATTTTGTAACATTTTGCATTGTTTCAAAAATATTTGCCCACTAAACTGTGAAGACCTTCCAAGTGTTGAAACATTTTATTATATACTATCAAAATATCACATTTGTTAGTATCACCCAATCTCATAAGAAAAGTCTTTAAGTTTTGGGAAGCTGTCAAGCTCATGGTGGTAGACAATGTTTTTCAAAATTCTAATTTTCACTTGAAAGATTGAATTTTATCCTTGGCAACAAATGCTGTCAGTTATTTTTCCCTGTAGTTACAGGCTCACTTTGTTCATTTTGAGAAAATGTGTGCCAAATACCCAAATGTGAATAACCATACTTTTTCTGTCAGTCATTCTTTTGAGCAAAAATGGTGTTCCATGAAAAATGTGGCTGGTTCATCTCCCAGACCCAACGGTCATGCAAATGCTTTTCCTGGAGACAACATCTTCCTTTGTTGTGAGGCAGAAGTTCCCATTTCATCACTCAGAATATTAAAAAGACATGTATTTGAAGATCAAGATTGAATAATAATTCTTACAGCTTCATCCAGGAAGTGAAATTGGCTGTTTTTTGTAATGTGGATATGACAGTGAAAAATATGACTACTAGTATGATTGTATCTAGATACCCACAGTTTTGTTCACTGTTGATTTCGCACCACCAGAGCAAGGTCCACATAGTGAAAAGAGCAAATAACAACTGGTATTAGGGAAATGATTAGGGAAATCATTTTGACCTCATGGACTGACTGAATGGGTTCTGGGGGCTCTAAGTGACAAATCACACTTTGTTAAATGCTGGTTTACAGCAAGATTTTTAAAGGTAATGATGCATATTCAATCATGTTGCCTAATATCAACAAATTAATAAAAATAAATCAGTTTATTAAAACTTTGAGCCATTAGGCCAGGTGCGGTGGCTCACGCCTGTATTCCCAGCACTTTGGGAGGCTGAGGTGGGTGGATCACGAGGTCAGGAGATCAAGACCATCCTGGCTAACATGGTGAAACCCTGTCTCTACTAAAAATACAAAAAATTAGCTGGGTGTGGTGGCAGGTGCCTGTAGTCCCAGCTACTTGGAAGGCTGAGACAGGAGAGTGGTGTGAACCCGGGAGGCAGAGCTTGTAGTGAGCCGAGATTACACCACTGCACTCCAGCCTGGGGACAGAGTGAGACTCCGTCTAAAAACAAAAAAATTGAGCCATTAGTAAGTAAAATAATTTAAAAGATTATTTATTGATATTATTTTGCTCTGTCCCCACCCAAATCTCCTGCCAAATTGTAATATGCAATGTTGGGGGAGGGGTCTGGGGAGGTGACTGAATCATGGGGTGGACTTCCTTCTTGCTCTTCTTATGATAGTGAGTGAGTTATTCCAAGATATGGTTGTTTGAAAGTGTGTGGCACCTCCCTCTTTGCTGTCTCTCTCTCCTGCTGCCATGTGAAGACATGCTTGCTTCCCCTTCATCCTTCTGCCACGACTGCAAGTTTCCTTTCTAATGCTGGACCTTCATTTTGCCTTTAGAAGCCTTTGGTGTTCCCGTGACCTTCAGGGAAGAATTCCAGCTCCTTAGTGGAGCACTCATTCCTGGGATCTGGCCACTGCCTCACTGGCCCCTCATGCCCCTGTGTGGAACTCTGCTTTTGCACACGCTGTTTCCTCTTTTAGGAATGCTCTGCCTCACTCTCCACCTGTCCTCTATCCTGGCCTTTTACTCCTCCAAAGCTACTCTCCAATTCCCTACCTGGGTTGACCCCAAACCTTTAAGTATCAGACCAAGTTTCTTCTACTCTTGGAAGATCTGTCTTATGTAATTTTGGGTTCAAACCTTGGTTTTGCCATTTCATATCTTCAGATCTTGGCCATATTACTTACCCTTTTGTAGTTTCAATCTGTTCATCTATGAAAGGGCCTATTTCATTGCTTATTGTGGGGATTAAGTGAGATAAACTCTTGTGAAGCGCCTGATACAGCTCCTGGAAAAGACCAGGAGCTCCACTAATAATCATATCTCTCTTGTTGTCCTATCCTCTTAGTTTCTTTAATAATATGCTGCCAATGGGTGCTTACATTCCATTGTGATGATTTTCTTGACACCAGAGCCTTTCCTTTGTTTAATTCTCTAATATCTAGCATGAAAGTAGAATACTGCAAGCCCCCAATAAATGCATGTTAAATGAATAACAAAATGAAATCAGAAGTAAGGAGTGAAACACAGCCTGCACTATTCAACATGGTAGCCAATAGCCACGTGTAGTTTTTAAAATTTAAATTTAAGTACACGTAAATTAAATCAAATTAAAAAGCAGCTTCTTGGTTGCACTAGCTACATTTTAAGCCACATTGGCTTGTGGCTTCCACACTGGGCAGCACAGATGATAGAGCCTTGCCCTCGTTGCAGAAAGTGCTACTGGATGGTGCTGCGACCTTGCATTTTCTAGCTAGTGATGTTGATTTCCTATCTCTCATTCCACAGTAAAAGGCTTGCATGCAAATGCTTTTGCTATGGAAAATAATAACAACACTAATATTAATAGCACATTAAAACTTGGATAGTCAGCAAGCTGCTCCAGAACCCTGTTGGCAGAGCATGTGTAAGATACTATCATGCGTGAGGGAGGGAGGGTCTTGGGACAGCCTACTCACCACTTTTTTTCAACCCAAGCAGGATTATCCTTCTGGACAGGGTGTACGGGGGCAGGAAGAGAGCTCTGTAACTCGGAGACCATCGTGAGCTGATGAGCACTCATTAACTTGACCTGACGTGAGAATGGGAGCAATTTTCATGCCTGTTTTTCTCCGCTCCTGTGTGTAGGCCCAGCGAGAATGGGTATTCAATGGCCTTTGGGGGAGGTATTTGAGCACAGTTTGTGGTGCATGGCACCACTGATGGGTACCTTTTGCTTAGAAGCAATACAACGTTTCTTTTTCAAGTGAGCCACCCCCATCTCCAAGGGCTGCAGCCCATTTCTACCAGCATGTCTCTGTTGTCATGATGATGCCGAGTTGAAGGACCATTCCAGGAACGCATGATTCATGACCTTCATTTGGTATTAAGCTTCTGCACATACAGTTTTCCAGAAGCGAACTGTGACATCTAGAGTTCATGAGTGGATGGTTGGTGGGAGAGCCACAGTGTCATGGGCTTTTCTCTTGGCTTTGAACTTCCTCTTATGCCTGTGCCAGACTCTGAGTCTGGCCTCGTGTCCACTGGCTTTGTTTCCCATTTTCCAGCTCCTTGGATAAGAGGGCACTGTTTGACTCTGTCCTGCCAAGGTAGCAGAAGTCAGGGGCAGCTTTCAAGGTTTCAATGCCAATGAAGACTTCAGTGGCAAGGTGGCCTTCGCTGGATGTGAATCGCACAGGACCCAGGCTTTTAGGATGATGAATAGCTACAGCATGGCCCTCATGGGAAATGTGACTCAGTTGCTGGCGGAATTCTTGGGCTAGGGGGAAAGGTGTCTTGGGATCAGGAGCACATTCCAATGCCAGCTCTGGCTCATAGGACGCTAGAGTGGAGAGAGACATTAGGGGGTATGTAGCTCAAGTGTCTGATTTTATAGATAAAGAGGAAGAGAGCTGGCGAGCTGGAGGGGCTTCCCTGAGGGCACAAAACCAGGGCTGGAACCAAATTTTTTTGACATCCTGTCCTGTGTTCTCAATATGGCATGTGGAAGCTTGCTGCTTCCTCATTAAATCAAATCCTTTGATGTTGATTGTTCTGAGGTTAAGAAGTTTTGTCTCTGCAGCTGAACTATAAGCTTTATGAGGATAGGGACTTTTTTAGTGTTCTTCAGCATCCTGAAGAAATTTACAGTACAGCTAGGGAAGAGAAAACGAACACATACAAAATCAATAAAGAATCATTGTATACTAAACCAAGTGTTGAGTAGAATGGGGATTCAGAGGAAGGAGATATTTGTACGCACTCAAATAATTGGAAAAACTTAGAATCAGATTTGTCTTAAGAAGTGGAAGGGAAGTAAGAAGATGTCCTAGTGAGGGAGTGCACCTCTGAAGGCTTGAAGACTGGGAGGGGAGTGGAAGTGAGACAACACGCTGGAAACAGAGACCTCCCCAAGGAAACTGTGGGAGACAAGGTTGGAAGGTTAGGGTGGCTCAGGCTGTTAGGTGCCATGGAAGCCAGGCTGAGGGGTCTGTGGCAACTGAGGAGCTTCTGGGAGCTTTTGAGCTGGGGAACAGCAGGTGACACGAGCTGGAGGCAGCATCTGGAGGCAGGTGGAGAGGAAGCAGAGGAGGATGTGAAGAGTGCATTGGGAGCTACACAGAGGGGATTCGTCACAGTGAGGAAGGCTGAGAGCTTGGAGGTCCTCCTTAGATAGCTCTGAGGCCAAATCCAAGCTCCACACTTGCTGGCATGACCTTGGGCGGGGAATATTTTTTCACCTGTCCTCAGTTTACTCTTCTGTAAAATGGGGATAATATAATTTACTCCCAAGGGCTACATGTAATAACATCTACGAAATGCTTAGTTTGGTTCCAAATACGTGGAAAAACACCCAGTCTATGGTGGCCGCATTAGTTTCTTGTGGCTGTTGTAACAAATGATCACAAACTTGAAGGTTGAAAACAATTGAAATGTATTCTCTCCTATTTCTAGAAGCCACTAGTCTGAACTCAGCATCAGTGAGTTGAAATCGAGGGCTGACAGGACCTGATTCCCTCTGGGTGGTCCAGGAAAGAATTCAATTCCTTTCCTTTCCAACACCAAGAGCTGCATTCCTTGTGTTCTGTGGGTCATGGTCACTGCCCCCGTTGTCCAAGCCAGCAGCACAGCCTCTCTGTGAGTCGGCTTCTCTCTGCTTCCATTGCTTGGCTCTGTCTCCTGCGGGCAAAGCCCCTTCTGCCTCCTTCTTGTGATGACACATGCAATTGCATCAGGCCCACCAGCATGGTCCAGGACCACCTCCCTGTGCTACGCTGAGTTCTACAGGTGAGGGCTCTGTTCACAAAGCGCCACACACCTGGCGTCGTAGCACAGGAATTCATTGTCTGACAGCTCTGGGGATCAGATGTCCCAGATCATGGTGTTGGTAGGGTGGGCTCCTTCTGGAGGATTGGAGGGAGAAGCTGCTCAGACCTTTCTGCTGGCTTCAGGCGGTGGCTGGGGTGGAGGAGGTGAGCAGATGGAGGAGCTGAGAGGTGGGAGAGGTGGGGGACAGAGAGGGAGTCTAGCAGCACCAGCCCAGAACTTGGGTGATGAGGACAATTAGTCTACATTGGAGGGCCCCATCTCCTGGCAGGACTCCTTCTGTTCTCCAAGGTGGGGGTAGCATTAGCTGAGTGATTTCTTGCGTTTGTCTGAGACTAGAGGGTGTCCTGGCCAGGTTCTCGGGTGTCTGGAATGCTGTCTTCCAGGAGATACTGGGCATGGAGACAAACACGTGTCCATGGCCGCAGGACCAGCTGGCTGTGAGGGGACTGCCTGTGTGGTCTTGCCGCAGTGGGTCCCCGTCCAGGTGGTGCAGAGGGAACGTGGGGCTGTGGTGTCTTCATGGGAGGCCATGTCGGGGGGGCATTCCACGGCCACGCTCTGTCTTCATGTCCTCCAGGCATAAGCAGAATAAACAGATGAACACAGAGAGACTGGGACCAAAGCACTGGTGACAACCCTCTTCCTGATGGTGTCCTGAGTGTGGGAGAGCAGTGACCACCAGTAAGCGTGGGTGCGCATGCACATGAGTCACTCACTCATAAGGGACTCTCCGAGTGAGTGTGAGGGTGCGTGAGTGGTTGTGTGTGAGGTGATGTGTGTGTGTGAGTGGTTAAGTGTGTGTGAGTTTGCATGATTTTGTGTGTGTGTGAGGACGTGTGTGTTTGTGTGTGAGGTGATGTGTGTGTGTCTATGTCTGCATGAGTGTGTGTGCATATGTGTGAGTGTGTGTGTGAGAGTCACTCAGACTCTCACGAGCGAGTGTGAGGGTGCATGAGTGGCTGTGTGAGTGTGTGAATGGCTGAGTGTGAGGGAGTGTGAGTGAGTGTGAATGGCTGAGTGTGGGTGAGTGTGAATGGCTTGAGTGTGAATGTGAGTGTGTGAATTTGCATATGTGAAGTAATGAGTGCGTGTGAGTGGCTGTGTTTGCATGAGTGTGAGTGTTTGGTTATATGTGTGTGTGTATGGGCAAGGTGGTGTGTGTATGAGTGGCTAAGTGTGTCTGGTGAGTGTGAGTGTGCATGTATGTGAGGGTGTGTGTGTGAGGTGATGAGTGTCTGAGTGTGTCTGCATGTGAGTGTGTGTGTGTGTTGCAGGGAAGTGGGGGGTCAGAAAGCCTCACTCAGGTAGTGACCCCTCCACGAAGTCAGCAAACGCTCACTTCCCCTGCACCCTGCACACGGGTTGGTGGAACCCATGAATACAGAGACAATGGACACTTGCACCAAAGAGGAAACTGCCCAAGCCCTCCCTCTGCTCTGTGTGTCTGCGTGTGCAGCTCCCATCCCAGAAAACAGAATCCATCAGCCAGGATGAAGTAAGTTCCAGCCACCAGGAACTCTATAGAGTGGTTCAAAATGGGTAAAACAAGAATATCTCGGAATCACAGAACACCAGCTCCTGTAAGGAGCCACACATTCCTAGAAAGGAGAAAAAACAGTTCTTCTGAAAAAACCCACTTCCAACACCCACATCCCACAGACACAACAAAATAGGAACAGGGGAAAATTCAAGATGGGGGAAAGCCCGGAAAAGCAACACCAGAGAGGGAAGACAAAGAGCAGCGTGACAGTCCACTTGCTGCTGCTCCGGAGTGAACCGTGAGGAATAGTCCTGGGAATTCACGAGCCGCTTTGCCACCTGTGAGAACACCGTGGCGTGGGCTGCTGGAGGAGCTGCTGGGTGCCGAGCAGCACGGCAGCTGGGAGCCTCCATGACCAATGCACCACGGGCCACGTGAGGCCCTGCAAACCCCAGCATGTAAATATACCCAGGTTTATTTACAGCCATAAGTGCTCGGTATGACTGTCCACATAGAAACATATGCTATAAACACAATACCCAAGAGAGGTAGAATGCTTGGGGAAAAAGGAGATAAGAAATTCCAACAGCTGGACCCCAGGTAACAAAAGTAAGGGATGGTTTACCCTCTATTTAAAAACCAATGGCATCTTTTTACTAAGAACTCTTTAAAAGAAAAGAAAAGCAAAGGAAAGAAATGCTTTGGGGTTTTGAAGTAAAAATTCATGACCAGGATGCCTTTACTTCCTGTCCCTTCAACCAAGACATCCTTTGCTGGAGTCCTTTATCTGGTGCTTTGTATACATATATTTAATCCTATACAAAAGTGATAGGATGTCAAGAAAGATCTATAATAACACCATTTTTTAATTTCACTTCAAAGACTTGGCAATTTCTGATCCATGTGACATTCACACTCCTTCAGGGTCAAACAACATCTTGCAGCCTTCATAAAATGATTAAATATTTTAAACAGCTCCTGCTTATACCTCCATCGCCCCTCGAGACTGATACTGTTATCGTTTTTGTCAAAGCCAGTTTCCATCCGCATTTGTCATTCCTGCTTGCATTTATGAGTTATCAATCGCCACGTCAAAATGCAAAATAACTGATGTTCTTTGGGCGGTATTGGATGGTCTATCTGGGGCTTTTAATCAATGCTTATTTCTATTTTCCATACCCATACATAAATCTTTACCATTCTGGGCCACATATAATGCGTTTGTACAAAACGCAGTGACAGAAGCAGTGGTTATATTATCAAACATTATACCTCGGGGCTAACTGAGTACCAAGGGCTTTCAAAAGGAACGCTGGGAATTACCGTGCGGGAGACATGACCGCAGTGGAGAATATAAGGAATTGGTTGTTGCCGTTTATAAATCAACATCCTGCTAGCTAATCCCTCTCACTTAAATACAGTCCAGATTCTTTCCCTGATCCTCTGTAACTTAGTCATTTTTTTTCTAAAAGGTAAAGTTTGCATAATCTACACAAATAATAATGAGCTGTGTGTTCTGATTTCTTCGACTTTTCCCCAGGGGCATAAATTCAAACGGCAGCATGGAACTTATTCAGGAATAGCTTTTTTTTTTTTTTTTAACCTATACTGGAATTTTCCATGTTATGTCTCACCCCCAGTTGATCTAAGAGAGAATTGGTTTTGCCCTTTCAAAGGGCATTTGCCTAGTTGAACAGCAGTCATTGCAGAAATCATTCAAACAAGACATTAGTGCCCAGCAGATTTCAAAACATGCGGGTACCCAAGGCTGTGGGAACTCACACAGTACCTTTAAAATGAAGCAAGGGAGTATACGCAAGCTCAGAGTGGAACACAGCACAGGTGTGGAACTGGCAGAGTCCAGAAATACACAGGTAATTCACCAGCTTCCTCAAAAGATTAAAACACGTGAGGAGCAGCCTCCAAAGTTTTTTCATTATGATTAGCTTGCTTCTTCATGGACCTTGCTGTAAACTAATTGGCCTCCTGCCCCTGCCCCCCTACCCCATTCCAGGCAGTGTAATGGCTGCCAGTTAGCTCCCCTGGCAGCAGACAGTGACAGGGCAAGGTTTTCAGTGGAAAGGGCTCTGGCTTAATTAGTTCTCTGGGATTCGCAGCAGAAATCAAGAACCCAGAAGACTGCTGCTATAACAAACTTGTATGTTCAGGAAACGTTGCAATTGTAAAGATGTCTCCCAGCATTTGAAATAGGAAGTCGAATACCAAAGTAAACAACAGTGTTGTTGAGGGATTAACAACGGTCAAAAATGAGGATGAGAAAACTCACGTGGGCTCATACATCAGGGTGTCCTCCGAAAGGCAGTTTCAAAAGGCAACTTCGAGTAGCTGATTCAGAATAGTACCAGTATGATGAAAATGGCTTTCTGTACTGTGTTTCAAGAGGCAATATGTTCTGTATTGAATTCAAGTACTCACAGCTTAACAAAATCAGTGAGTAGCCAGCCTCATTTGGCAACTCGTGTGTTCAGTAAGCAGCATGTGATAACTTCAACATTTATTTATCTGAACACGGGGAGGCTCGCTGAGTGAATGGGAAGTCCCTGCCATCTCTGCAGTTTCAAAGAAGACTGATGTCATACGTCTTTGGAATGGTCGTGTGAAGTAATTAAGCAAGGCTGGGCTGCTGATGCCTGAGAGTGGCCTTGCAGGTGTGGCATTTGTCCTCCTTCTGTCCCTTGGGACCATCTGGACTGAGCCTACCCCCCAGACATTTGGTAGGTCTTGGAATATTTGAAAATGGTGGTCTAGCCCCCCTGAGTCCTCTCCTCTACATATCTCTCAGGTGTTGCTCAATCATTTTGGTCTTGCTTCTTCTCATCATTGTTTTTCCTTCTCTCTCCTCGGTACACTGTCGGCATTGTCCTCACCCTGGGAGCCACCAGCACTGACCACAGCCACCATGTGCAGTTGGATCAGGTCACAACAGCACGGCATTTTCACACTGACATTCTAAATGCTGCTTTTATTTCCGCATTGCAAGATTAAGTTATCATTTACTCCACAAGTACAGAGAGAGCGCCTACTGTGTGTTAGGTGCAGTGTGCAGTCTGGAGGCCACAGTCGTCTTGGCTGTCGCCGTACCCCTAATAGCTGCACCTCTGTTCCATGCATTGTGGTATTTTTCATGTGGCCAGTACTTCTC
The DNA here is from genome assembly GCF_028858775.2 of Pan troglodytes. Lineage (NCBI taxonomy): Eukaryota > Metazoa > Chordata > Mammalia > Primates > Hominidae > Pan > Pan troglodytes. The sequence continues at coordinate 85,420,328 of NC_072415.2, forward strand.
AGTGGGAGGGCCCGTTTGCCCATTCTTCTTGGAAAACACAGCCAGCACAGAGTCAGGGCCAGGGAAAGTTCTTAACAAAGACTTCTGTGGGGACCTCATCGGGTTGTTTTAGGACTGCAATTGTTTTGCCACCATAGGTTTGGTTATTTTGGTGGTCTCAAGAGCAGTTCAGACAGGACACGATTCCTCAGTCATTCCCTGCAGGTTAGCCTGGGGCCATGGCCTTTGAGGGAGTGGAGGGAAGAGAAGGCCTAACATGGGTTCTGAGGCTGCCTCCTGGGCTTAGAAGCTGGGGGATTTGAAGCCCCCACCTCTGGGGGAGGGCCCCACTCCCTAGAAAAAGGCCCTGAGATGGCTGAATCCTGGGGGGAGAAATGTTGAATTTGCTTGAAAATTTACTACTTGTTTACTCTTTTAATTTCTTTACCAAGTTATTATTTATTTGAATATGGCTTCATTCCAAGCTCAATATTCAGTCTTACAACTTAACACCAGAAAGAATTTGGAAACATACCTATTTCCACTATAGTAAATGTACCTATTTCCCAGCCAGGGGCACTTTTGTCCCTTCCTCCCAAAGAGTCCTTGGCAATGTCTGGAGATGTTTTTTGGGGGGCAGGCTGGGGTGGGGCTCACCACTGACATCTGGTGGGTAGAGGGGACTCTGTTAAACATGCTACAATGCACAGGACAGTCCTCCACAATGCAGAATGATCTGGCCCCAAACGTCAACAGTGCTAAGTCGAGAAACTCTGATTAATACAGCAAATCCCCCCAAAGTGCATATTTGCATGGAAGAAAAGGAAGAAGGAAGCAAGAAAAATGAAGCTGTTTGTAATATGAATTTATATATTCTAGCCAGTGTAAGATAAGAGGAGACAATATGTTTTCCTTTTCTGCTGGATAAGAATTGATAAATGTTTATTAAAATGATATTTTTAAACCTGATTTTTTTATACTGAAGTACGTACACTAGAAACACGGTTTCTATAAAGGCTCAAGGTATGAGTATAGATATAGTATGACATATTTAAATATCTAAATTGCATTTATATTGAGATGACTAGCTTCAGAAAAAAGCAATGCTTTTCATATTTATTTTAAATTTTGGATGAATTACAGCAAATGCAGTTAATGTAATTTCTGGATTCATGGAGAACGAAGCATGAGGACTGTTTTGCCTTGCCATAACAGCATGTGTGTCAATATTTCTGGGTGAAATCAAAGACAAACTCCAAATCATAATTTTGCAAATCATTCCAAAATGGGGAGCACTATGAATTTTGGCAAAGAGTCTATGCTATCTCTGTCTATAAATTTGGTATAAATCTTCGTTATTTGCAAAATATATGCATATCTTGTGCTGAGGTAAATGCTCTGGAACACAGCCCGGGCTTTTGGATCCAAAAGGCCTTTAATTGATTCACCGTTCTCTCCCTGTCTACTGGTATGAACTTCACCAAGTCATTTTAACCTGCCTGTCTCTTTGTTTTCCGGTATGTAAAATGGGGTTAATAACGGAGGTACTTCCTTTATGGGGCTGTTCTAAGGGTTGGTGGAAATGCGGGACACAGAGGAAGCCTTACATTGCCATTTTCTCATTATTAATAGTGTAACTATTCTTTTTTTTTTTTTTTTTTTTTTTTTTTAGACAGAGTCTAGCTCTGTCACCTAGGCTGGAGTGCAGTGGCATGCAAGCAATTCTCCTGTCTCAGACTCCCAAATATCTGGGGTTACAGGCGCCTGCCCCCACACCCAGCTAATTTTTTATATTTTTGGTAGAGACAGGGTTTCACTACATTGGCCAGGCTGGTCTTGAACTCCTGACCTCAAGTGATCTACCTGCCTTGGCTTCCCAAAGTCCTGGGATGACAGGCATGAACCACCGTGTCCGGCCTCAACTATTCTTATTATAATAACATCTTGCTATATCCTCATCCTAAATATGTTAGTTTCCCAGGGCTGCTATAACAAAATCCCACACACTAGATGGCTTAAAACAACAGAAGTCCATTCTCTTACGGTCTGGAGTCTAGAAGTCCAAATGCTAGGTGTCGACAGGGCCGTCCTCTCTCTGAAGGTTCTAGGGAAGCCACCCCAGGCCTCCCTCCCAGCTCTGGGGCTGCTGGCCGTCCTTGGTGTTCCTTGGCCTGTAGACGCATCGTTCCAGTCTTTGCCTCTGTCGTCACATGGCCTTCTCCTGTGTGCTTCTGTGTCTCTCCTCTTCTTAGAAGGACACAAAGTCTTCTTGCAATAGGGCCCACCTCAGTCCACTATGGCCTCATCTAAATTTGATTGCAAAGGCCCCATTTCCAGGTAAGGTCCTATTTTCAGGTGTCGGTGCTTATGACGTGGGCATATCTTTTTTTTGGATCCAGTATGACCCACACCACCAAGTGTCAAAACAAGACCCCGGATAAGCTGGCCTTGTTTAACTTAAATGGAAACTTGCAGAAACGCCCCACTATGTCAAGGAGTCGTCTCGTGGTGGCTGTCACATGAAGCATGAAGGAGTGTGATGGAGGACCCAGCGTGGGAGGACAGACAGTGAAGCCGTCATGGGAATGGGGAATGCAGGGTGTGGCTCTGTGGGCCACGCACATGGGCAGTGAGCTGCACAGGGAGGTTCTCTGGGGATGGAGGGGAACGCTACCTCCCAGGGGCTCCTGGGGAGTTCGGGAAGCGCTGACAGTGACTGCGTATTTCTCAGCTGCCACACGTGTCATATGCAGTGAGCTGCAGGGGAATCTTTAATTCTTGGAACTCGGGTGAGGTGCTTAGAAACGAAGGCCTTTCTCATTTCACGGGTGGCAGCAGTCCTGTGAAAAAGTTTACCTCATGTTGCTGCCGCCTCAGGTTTTAACAGTTTTGTCTTCCTGGGTTGTTGAAACAGCCACACACCTCAGGTCAACAATATGCGGTGACTTAGCCCTGATCAGAAAGGTTTCTGTCGTGAGTTGAATTGCGTCTCCCCCAAGTTTATATATGTTGATGTCCTAACCCCCACTACCTCAGAATGTGGCTTTATTTGGAGACATGATCTTTACAGAGGTAATCAAGTTAAAATGAGGTCATCAGGGTGGGCCCTAATTTAATGTGACTGGTGTCCTTATAAAAAGGGGAAATTTGCAGACAGACATAGAGGAGAGAATGCCAGGGGAAAATGAAGGCAGAGATCTGAGTGATGCTTGTATGAGCCAAGGAGTGCCAGCGACTACCAGCAATCACCAGCACCACTGCAGCCACCTTGATCTTAGGCTTAGCCCCGTCTCCAGGACTGCGAACCAATCCATTTCTGCTGCTGAAGCCACCCAGTTGGTGGAACACTGTTATGGCAGTTCCAGGAGACTCACTACAGCTCTGTGGGGGCTTCAAAGAGGACATGCCAATGCCCTGTGTGGGAGGGGCTCCAACATCAGCTCAAGCCTGTGTGCCTGAGGCAGACCTTCTGTACAGACGATTCACTGGACCTTTGCTTAAATACCTCTTACAACAGGGAACGCTGCCTCACAAGTCAGCCCATTCCTTTCTCAGGCAGTCTAATGATTGGGAAGTTCTTTCTTCCTTTACCAAAATCTGCTTCCTGATGTCACGGTCCTGTCCCCGAAAAGCCCAGTAGGATCACTTCCTCTTCCCCTTGGCCACCCTTCGGACCTGGGAAATAGCAATCGGTCCCCTCCCATCTTCATCTGACCGAGCACCCAGAGTTCCAGAAATCAATACCATGCAGGGAAATCCACCGGACACTGGTTGTTGGCCATGTGGTGCCGTGCAGGCACCTCCACCGCCCTGCGTTCCCATCGCTGTTGTTGAGACCCGCGGTGGTGACATCCAAGGGCGGCTCCCAGAGCCCAGGCACTGGCTGCTCTTCTGAGGCTTGTCAGGCGGGTGGTGCTAGCCTTGGTTGGTGGATCTACAGTGCACACCACGGCCTTGGTCTTCACCGAGGCAGATCTGGAAGAGGTCTTAGAGAGATGTTGGAGTCCCGGAAGGAAGCTTCCTCTCAGATAACAGACTTTCCCTGTGGGGAGCGTGGTTTTAGCTTCACTGGGCTAAACACTGGGAGTGGTAGAGAGCTGTCCTCTCCTGTTCCTAGGGGAACCTGCTTACACAGAGATGGCCATGAGCACTGTTTGTCCTGGACACCTTCAGACCAAAAAGCCGATGCAATGCTGCTCTTCATTCAAGCGTGTAAATACAGTTAGTCGCCACTCAGGATCAGAGCATCTTTCTCTTGCTATTTGCCGATATTGCTAAGGCTTTGTCCCCATGCTGAATCACACTGAAGGTTAATTTGGCTTCATAGAAAATAAACTACATGGCCTGAGAAGGATTTATTGAGTGTCTGCAGCTGGGGAGCTGTTCTGGAAACTCACATGTCCTGAAAAGCGGGGCATTTGGTCTTGTCACTCCCTTCTCTCCCCCTGCTCTCTGTCCCTATCCCCCTCAAACTTCTCCAGACCCCAATCCTTTGATAGAAAGGTCTTGTTGAAAGACTCAGACAGAACCAGCCCACTTCCATGGGGACCAGCATCTCCGAGTCCCTGCCAATAAGCTAGTGGCACCTAGTTTCACTGAAGTTGTGGATGAGACTGTTTTGTGATGCTTTGCCCTGCGTGTGTGTGGCTGTCTTTCATGAAGTCCTGGTACGTTTTTTGTCCACTCTTGGCTATGGGTTCCAGACATCAGTTTTGTAGATAAGAATTTCTCTGGACAGCCAGTGACATCACATGTCCTGTCTTCTGACCACTCATGAAACAGGACTCTCATTCCTTATGGTCCATCCCATGAGAAGCTCAGACACACACACACCACTGGGGGAAATATCACTGGGAATGGTGCTTGTAGCCATAGGCGAAATAATTGGTAGAATTAGAACTACTACACATTTACAACTGCAAATGTCTGTCTGGGCAGACATAGCCAAAAGCAGTGCTCCAGACCAAACTTTTGTATGACGAAAACAATTCTCCTATATGAGGTCATGGATAGTCTTTTTTTTTTTTTTGAGACAGGGTCTGGCTCTGTCGCTCAGGCTGGAGTGCAGTGGCAAGGTCATGGCTCACTGTAGCCTCAACCTCCCAGGCTCAAGCAATCCTCCCACCTCAGCCTGCTGATAGCTGGGAGCACGGATGCACACCACCACGCCTGGCGACTTTTTGCATTTTTTTTGTAGAGAGCGATCCACCCACCTGGGCCTCCCAAAGTGCTGGGATTATAGGCGCGAGCCATGGCACCTGGCCATGGGTAGTCTTAAAATTGATAAAATGATGTCTTCAACCAATGTCTTCTTGTGGCATCAGTGGCTTAACTCCTGTGGAGGCCCTGGAACGCGGCATCTGTAAGCCACAGGGAGCTGGCAGCCGTCCTGAGTGCTCTTCCCGGTTGCCTCCATGGTGCATTTTCTCCTCTGGGCCCCTGCCCCTGCGAGTCTCACTCCCACTCACTGCACCATGCCTGGAGAGCCTCAGCAGCCATCAGGCGAGGCTCTCTGCTGTCCCCACTTCCTGCTCCAGTTCGTCCTATACATAGCTGGCAGGATAATCTTCCAAGAATGCTATTTTCATCAAGCTACTCCCCTGCGTGGAGCCCACAATAGCTCTGCATCATCCTTCTTCAGCCCACTTCCATTCTTCTTTGACCTTGCTTCCCCGACCCAGAAGCCCCCTCCTCTCTGACCTCCTGCAACCCTCTCCTGCCTCCTGCTGGGTCTTACTGGCTCCTGCCATTGCACCTCTGTGGAGGGAATGACCTCAACCCCAATTTTCCATTTGCCTTCTCTTCCTAGTTTGCAGTCTCGCCTCTAGCTAAGATTTCTAATTTCCAACAAGCCCAGCGGAGCCAATCCCATGACACACTGAGCTCCCTTTGACTCTGCGATCTGTGCTGTGATGCAGATGTGGTTTGCTTCCCAAATTCCAACATGAAAAACTCCATACTTTTCCCTTTTTTATTTGACAGAACGGCTGTGATGGGTACTTCAGCATAATGCTTGGGAATCTAGGCTGGAGTCTGACAGACCTGAGTTCAATATTGATTCTGCTATGTGCTGCCTATGTGACCTTGAGCAGGTCACCTCATCTGTCTGAGCTTCGGTTTCCTCATCTGTGGGATGGAAATGGTAATAGTAATGAAGCCTGCTTCTTAGGTTGTTCCTGCAAGGGTCAAATGATATGATAGACATACAGCACCCAACAAGTGCTCAATAAAATGAGCTTTTCTGTTCTTGCAGTGTGTGCTCCAGGCACTCAATACATGCTGATTAGAACCTGGCACCTTCACGCATGCACTAGGAGACAGCAGGAAGGATGCCAGCATTTAATTCTCCATAATACTTCTGAGTATTGCTTTCTTTAAGCTGGGCTCCCACGTGATGCCTTAGAAACTTCTCGTATATCCTGGTCTCTTGCTAAGGACATTTCCCCCACCTGGGCTCAGCCTCCATACTACTTTTTCCATGTTGAGTGTGGACTTCCCACCTTGTCCAGGTTCCTCTATATTAAGACTGAGTGTTACAGCAGCTGCACTTTTTAAGGATGGAGAGTGTCTCACTCCTCTTCACAACTTCAGCATGAGCCACAGTGTCTGGTGTGCAATCCATGTTGATGGATAAATTTTGGATAAATTAGCATCACCCATAAATAAACACTGGAGTTGGTGACCTCATAAGTCACTGAGCTCCCGTCCTGGGAAGGCTTAAGTAGAAGCTGTGTATCCAATGGCCACCTCTCAGGGAGGTTGTGAGACAGGCTTCCCGCAGAAGTGAGGTCATGGGTACCCATGGGGGAGGCCGCCATGTGTCTCCTGACGGCTGCTTTAAGGTGGGATGACTCTAAGATCCCACGAATAAAGGAGTCTATGTGACATGACTGTGGGGCGTCAGTTGCCTCAGTTTTCTCATTTTGAAAAATGAGGTATTTCTTTGTGGAGCTGCTTTGAGGGTAAATGGAAATGATACAAGTGAAGCAGCAAGCAAGTGTCTGGCAAGTAGAAATGCAAAGAAGGTTCACTGCACAAGAGCACGAATGTATCCCACCAGCTCTCCACTACATCATTTGACTTATGTATCTCATGGGTGCCCACACTCAACAACTTCACCAGGGGTTTATCACTCCCAAGCTCCGTTCTCCTCCCAATTTATTTATTGCAACCATCCCCACTTCATCTCCTTTGCTGTGCATGGGCCTGGATAATGTCCCTTTTATTTCAATAAATTATTAAGGCTTCCCCACTTTCTATTGCTCCCTCTCACCCAAGTTCTGCCAGAGAGACCCTTCTAAAATGTGGTTAGATCACAAGATCAGTAGACATCCCTATTTTTATTCTGAAGTGGACAACTGCTACCACTTACTAGGGCTTGTTTTAGTTTATTTTTGCTTTTTGATGGGTGATTTACATGCGTGCTCATTGGATTTAAAACAGCTCACTTCCCTCATTTTCTCCATAAGGAATATTCTGAACTGAGGGGTTCCATGATTCCATCCCACCAGTGGGCTATATCTATTGGAAATCTGCCTGCTGAAGAGGGTAACTTGGCGGTGTTGCCTGTGTATCAGTTAGCTGTGCTGCATAACAAACTATCCCTAAACTAGTGACTTTAAACAACAATATGTTGTTTAGCTCACGATTCTATGGGTCAGCAATGTGGGCTGTACTCAAGTGGGCAGATCCCCTGGTCTCAACTGCGCTCACTCAGGCATCTCCAGCAGGTGAGCCCAGGCCTGCTCAGGTGGTGGCTAGGCCACAGGTTCCAGGAGCGTGACGGCATTCCAGGCCTCTGGAGCCTGGGCCTTGAGCTGGCCTGCTGCCACCTCTGCTACATTCTATGGGTCAATCCAAGTCACTGGCCAGCCCAGATTCAAGGGGTGGGGAAAGACTTCACCTCATGATATGAAGAGCTTCAAAGTCACACTGCAAAGGGACATAGGAAATGGAAGGAAGACAATTTGCAAAGAATTTCCCGTACCCTGATCCACTGCACACTCCCCGCCCCCTCACGAGTGAGAAGCTCTTGTGGGAGATGAACGGGGAGGAGAAGACAGCTTCTGCCCTTGAAGAAATGACAAACCACAGTTTCCAGCATGAGAAGGGCTATCAGTCTGGTGTGGAAGAGACCACCCTCTCATTGTGAGCTATCAGGGGTACGATTTGTTACCTGCATATGTGTTTATCCATGTTCTTCTGTGTTAGGGCTTTTCTAACTTTTTTCAAAGGGTGGCATAGTAAATATTTTAGAGTCTTTGCTGCCTACCCACCTCCAGCATTGTGGCATGAAATGTGTCACCAAATGGACATGTTCCAATAACACATTTTGCAAAAACAGCCGGTGGGCTGCACTGGCTCTCAGGTCATAGTTTTCTGACTCCCTGATCAATTTCAAATCTATGTCTATCTTTTAGTTTTCTTTCTAGAGGGGCTGTATGCTAGGGCTCTTATGGCAAAAAACTAGGTGTCAGTTGTTATTTTTCTTGTTGTTGAAGAGCCTCTTTCCTGGTGTTTCCAGACTCTGCAGTGATGAGGGAGCCACAGATCCACCTCTCTGAGCTCATATGCATTTCAAGGCCTGCTTCCATGTCGTGAATGTGCATGACTCTTGAGGCCAACACTGCTGTCTGTCTCCTAAACACTGATGTGGCATCTCCTGAAAATGAGCTTTGGGCCACACTCGATTTCCTGAAATATCATCACAAAGATTATTACAAATAAAAGAATTTGGGAGCATCATTATATTATATCATATTCTTGCTAAAATGTGAGATCGCCTTCCTGGGCTCCAGGCTGGAAGGAACAGTAGAGTATTATTAAAGAGTTAGCTATGACAAGTGGATAAAAAGCAAAACCGAATGCAGAAGTCTGCTATTTAATGTAGTGTGCGCCGGCGTTTACCCAGCTCTGTGTCTGTCATGCACGGCTCTTTTCTGAGAATGGCACAGACTGTTCTGCATTTGGTTTCCAGAATCAGCAAATTACATTGGCAGAACAAAGCTGTCATATTTGATGGTATTTTGTTACATCCATTATTTCACTTAAGTTTAAACATCTCTTTGCAAAATCAGATCCTACTTTAAAAAATTGCCGTGTTTTGCAACATTAAACAAAATGACAAGCTAGAAAAAAAGTTGATTAGTAAGCAATGCATTGAGGAAAACTCTTCTTTAGGTTCAGAAATGCAGACTTAAGTCAACAAATGCAGTCACCTTTCTTATAAACAAGAATGTGGTTTGGAACTTGCAAAAATTTCCAATTAAGTTACGCTCAGTGAAACCACAGAGTCTGGACCACTGGCCCTTGGTAGCTGGGCAGAGGCTAAGTGGGGCTTGTTGCTACTGACACAAAGAAGCCTTGGCTCAGCCAGCACACTTAGCACCTTGTTAGCCCCGTCACCAGCACGTGCCGATTGGTCTCGCCCATGGAGACCAAACCACCTGCCAATGGACTGAGTGCTCTCCTGTACCGTCCTCTTGTTTGGCTTCATATAGACACAACCTATGTCTAAAGCCACCTTCTGATAAAGGAAAGATAATGCAGATATAGTCTATGTCTTAATCAGGGTTCTCCAGAGAAATAGAACCAATAGGATGAGATACACAGACAATGGGAATTTGCTCCAGTCGTTATGGAAGCTGAGAAGTCCCATAACCTGCCGTCTGCAAGCTAGAGACCCAGAAAGCCTGGTGGTGTAATTAGTTCAAGTATGAAGGCCTGAGAACCAGGAGTGCCGATGTCCGAGGGCAGGAAAAGAGGGAGGTCCCAGCTCAAGCAGAGAGAACACATTTTCTCTCCTTCCACCTCTTTGTTCTAAACAGACCCTCAATGCCCACCCACACTGGGGAGAGTGATCTCCACTCAGTCCACTGACACAAATGCCAATTTCTTCCCAAAACACCCTCACAGACACACCCAGAAATCATGTTTTACCAGTTATCTGGGCATATCTTAGCCCAGTCAAGTTGAAACTTAAAATTAACCATCACAGTCCAAATCTTTCTTTTCCCTATTTTTATAAACAAAGCATAGGGAGCAGAAGCACACTTTACAAATACATGTGTGACTGCCGTGAAATTGCGCAAATAGTCACAGCTCGTGGTTGCACCTGTCTGCATCTTGGGTGTCCTCTGGCTGCGGGGGAGAAAGTTTGTTTCCCGCAAATGTCTGCGGTCCAGATCCTGCCTGTGCCATCCTCCAAGTATTCAGTGCTCTATTCTTGGATTCTACTCCTCCCTACATTCCTCCGTGGTTCCCAGTCTTGGAGCCTGCTAATGGGGTCTGGCAAGTGTCTGTACACTTCACCTCACCGAGGCACCTGCATCTTCTGTCTCTCTTTACCAAGCCAGATGTCAGGTTGGGTGGATTTCTTTCCCACTTACCTTCTGACCTCTTCCTAAATAAGCACTTCCTGCTAGGCCTCGTGCAGCCAGTTGGTACGGTGCTGAGCAAGACCCCAAGGCCCTGGAATGTGAAGCCCCTGTACCAGGGGAAACTCTCCTTTAGGTTCAGAAATAAAGATTTAAGTCCACACCTGGCACAGGCAGGTGTGGAGAAGGCACTGGCTTTACCTGGATGAGCCTGGGAAATCATGGTGGTGATGGAATTTCAAATGTGTTTAAAGAAGGGCAGAGACTGATGAATAATGTTTATTCATTCTCAAGGGAGCAGATGCATTTAGAGCCATCATTTAAAACAGGGATCATCGAGCTTATTCTATAAAGAGGCAGACAGTACATGTTTTAGGATTTTTGGACCACACAGTCTCTGTCACAATGACTCAGCTTTGCCATTGTAGCGTGCAAACAGCCATAAACCATATGCAAACAAAGAGGGTGTGGTTGTGTGCCAATAAAACTTTATTTACAAAAGCAGGAGGACAGTGGAGTTGGCTTGCAGACAGTCATTTGCAGAGCCCTGATTTAAAGAGTAAAATGTCAGAAAGAAGGGATCTTTAAGGGATCTTTAAGTAGATGTGTTTGTGATTGGAGCAGAGTAGGCTTGTTGCGGGGGTAGGTGACAGGTAAGAGGCAAATGTGAATGTGAGATTTATGGACTTAATTATATACAGATGGCAAGGCACTTGGAGTTCCTTGGAGGGGTTGGGATGGACAAATCACAGGCAGAGAAAACAGTGTGTTACATTTTCTACTTTTAGGACATTGGTATATTATATTCTAAATTGTTAATTCCTTGGGGAGGAAATAAAAGGAAACCTACAAGTGATTATTGGTTTTAACTGTGCTCCTAGTGAGGTGGACTTTGTCATCTCATTTTATACAAAAGAAAGTTAAGGGTCTGAGAGGTGGAATAAGTTGTCCATGGGGACTTTCCTAAATTCATATTCTCTCCTCTCAAGCACACGTCCCTGGTTGGTTCCTTTTGAATTCTTTGTGGCACCTGGCAGAGCTCTCACTTGTCCTGAGTGACAAATAACTGTTCTGGCCAATCTTCCCTCTCTCTGCTGCTGAATCTCATGGGGAGCCTGCTCACCCTCCCCTGCCCTCTGTGTGTTTGAAGGCTGCATTTCCTGGGCTGAGGGGTCAGTGGCCCTTGGCTAGGTCTGGCCCTTTCGGGGCATGGGTGAGAGATGGAGGAGTCAGAGGGAGAGGCCGGGGTGTGCTTTCCCCTTTGCCTGGGGAGCTGGGTCTTCTCTGGGTCTTCTCTGTGGGTGATCTTGTTCTGGCCTTCCTTTGTCCCTCCAGCCTCCAGCTGTTGTGACTTTCTGCTCTTACAAATGTACAGGCTGCCTTAATGTTCCCTATTTGTCTCTTAAGCAACTCCATTACCTACCTGGCTGCTTCTCTGCATTTAACTCCTGGTTGGACCATGCCTGACGCAGAGTCTGTTATTTTAAAGCTTCACTTATTTGTAAATATATTACTTCTTTCAGGTACTATTTTTTTTTTGTAGGCTAAAACTTTGAACCAAAGGAACAAATGTAACAGACCATGTCTGTTCTGTTTTCAGATAAGCCCATGGAGCAGATGTATTCCAGGAAAAACACCTCTCAGCCCTGGCCCCAGCAGCTTCATCCTGGTCATTTGGGTGCCCAAGTATTCCACTCATAAACCACACTGACCTTTCAAATACCACAGGACCGTGCACTTGGCATCTCACATGACAATTCACATGACCGTGAATTGACTGTGGTCTTCTTAGTGAATTAAACGTATTTTTTTAAAAAGCCCAATTTCTTGCTAAGGATTAAAAACTCTAAGGCTATTGTTAAAAAAGAGACTACATAAATAATATTGTTTTGAAAAGTAATTATTCTGCTTCTGATTTTAGCTCTCATTTTGCCTATGTGCAGCAGGGGAGAAGTTTCTAGATCATCATTAAAACAACAAAACAGTATCTAGATCTTCTTTCCCTTGTTTTACCTTTTAATTTCCATAAATTGAAAAACAAAATTCCAATTTAAGAAGAAACGTGACTTAAAACGTCCAAAACGTGTAAAATAGTTCATTCTAGCCCTTCTATAAATTCTTACAACTTGGAGTCCAAAGAGAAGCAGCGATACTATGGCCCTGTAATTATTGAGCCCGGGGGACAGCCTGTCCTTCCTTGCATTCGAGTTCACTTCAGCTGCAATAATACAGACAATGAATGTAGCCCTGGCCAACTCTTTCATTTTAATGAAATCCACACTTCTGGTATAAAAATGAAAAAGCAAGACTCAAAGATACTCAGAATCATCATATTTTTCCGAAAGGCAACTATGTCGCTGTGTCCTGCATGTGGACTTGTGCTGTGTGCACATGCTTATGTGGGCGTGCTAACGCGTGTGCACTCGTGTGCAGCTGTGTGTGTGCGTGTTTATTCCTAATTGAATGGTGGGATGTTACCATTAGTTTGCTGTTTGCAGACAAAATAAAACCCAGCAGAGACCAGTTAAACTTTGAGATTCTTGCGGCTTACCAAACTCAGACTTGCAGCGAAGAGAATAGAGACAGAGAGAGGAAAGGATGAAAGTGGGAGAAAGAAAAAAGCCTGGTGGTTAGGGGGAGGGATTGTGTTTTTTTCTTTTCTTGAGAAAGTGAATAATGTCATCGTTGATTTAATTAGCAAATTCTAGATGTGCTGACAAAGGAGATTTTCTTGGGAGATGCACTGGGTTGTGTCAGTGCTGTAAATGAATAGGCAGAGCCGAGTTCCTGGTAATCACAGATGAACAACACAACTCGCCAAACCTCAAACAGTGCATAAATCAATTTGCTGGGAATTAACCACTCGCTTCAAAATTAGGGGTTACTTGACAGGGTTTCAGTGATTAGGTTGTCAGGGACCTGTATTTCTAGCTGGGATTTATCTATCATTGATATGAGCGTATCTCCCCCTGAGCTGCAGACTGACTTGCATCGCCAGCTCGCAGGCCGAGCTCAGAGGGTGGGGGCCCTGCCTTCCGGGGAGCAGACGGCCCTCTGGAGGTCACCCGGGCAGAGAGGAGAGGGAAGATGTGCTGGCTCTTCACACTCCTCCTAATGCGTCTCATATTAGCCGGAGAATTGTGAATGAGGGAATGTGTCTTAGAATCCTTCTGACATCACATGACCCCTTTGATAGCATAAAGAGCTTAACAATTTGTTAAATGAGATGCCTAAAAGTGTACAATTGCCCAGAGAAATTAGTGAAAAGCAATAAGGCACCGCGAGGTCACTGAGCTCAGGGAGCTGGATCCATGGTGTCGTCAGGGTGCAGCGCTCTGGGCCTCTGACTTCAAGCTGGGACCAGCTGCCCCTGCTGAGGGCCTCAGCAAGGGGCCTTCCACTCTGGGGCAGGCGGAAGAGGAAAAGGCTGTGACGATCCACCTCCTCAGGCCAGACTGAGCATGAATTGGGGAAGGGGCACGCCTTCGGGCCAGGTTTCTTATCTCACACGTTTCCTTTATTGGCCAGCCCTTCACTGACCATTACTCGGCGCACTCCTGCCCACTTAGAAGTGTACACTCCCGCTTGACAGCTCCTTGCTCCCTAAGAACAATCCAGGCGTTCTATTAAGTTTAACCTGTAAGGACCACAGTTTATTAGGCTGGGCCCAAGGACATTAACCCTGCAACACTGTCAAACAACATGGAAATACAGGTCCCCGGTCCCATCACCATAATTTGATAGCAGCAATGCCCAAATCATTAGCCACATTCCCAGAAATCTCATACCATCCCTTCTCTTTTCCTCTATTTCTTTTCCCTAATTACCTTTTTCTTTCATTATTTCCCAAGTCGGCAAAGCTTAACTTGGGCTCCTTCTTCTTGTTTGGGATTTCTGGAAGGGGGTTTGCTTGCATCTACCCTTGTGATTCATGCATCCTCTTCTCACACTCACCCCTGGCACTCTTGGAAAGCAATGATGTGCCTTTCTCTTCATTTAGATGACCTTCAGCACCTCAAAATCACAGCATCTCCAAGCATCCCTACCCAATTCTTGGGTGCCCAATCCAAGAGTGTCAAGGTCAACTTAAATAGAATGGGTTTGCTTTACTGGGAGGTAAAATAAAATGTTCCTCTTTCAATTACTAGAAAATGCCATTGGATTCAACTGTAGCAGTTTTGGTGTTTCCTTCCTGTAACAGCTCTCCTGCTAATCATGTTTCTTTCTCATATCGCTTCCTGTTCGCTTACAGCCCATTAATTGATCATTAAAGTCCTCCTCAATTTCATTGAGTACCCAACTTCCCTATTTTGGTGTCCTCACAAGGCAAATGTTTACAAGATTGTTATTTTTCTTCTTCACTTAAAAAATGAAACTGACCCATCAATTTCTGTGAATCTTTCTGCCACCCTCCCTAAAGTCCACTTTACTTTAGCCGTGTCTATGGTCTACTAGGGCAAATATTCAAAAACCTCTAAGCTACTTAAAAACTAAAACCAACTTTATTGATGTATAATTTACATTCCATCAAATAGTTACCTGTTTTCACTGTACAGCCCAATGAATTATAGGAAATTTACATAATTGTGCGACCATCACCATAATCTAACTTTAGAACATTTCCATCAAACCCCACAAAGAAACTCCATGCTCATTAGTAGTCATTCCCCCCTTTGGCTACCCAGCCCTAGCCAACCACTACCGTAATTCCTGTCTTAATTGGTTTGCCTATTCTGGACGTTTCAAGTAAACAGAATCAAATAATTTGTGGTTTTATGTGTCTGGCTTGTTTCACCTAACAATGTTTTTTGAGGTATATCTGTGTTGTAGCTTGTATCAGTACTTCATTCTTTTCCATGGCTGAATAGTATTCCATTGTATGGATATAGCACATTTTATTTATCCATTACCAGTTGATGGCCTTTTAGGTTGTTTCCACTTTCAGCCCTAATTTTACCCAGGTGCCGGACTACTTGAATAAGTCCATTATTGTAAATCCTTCTTTCTCTGTTACAGGCCATACAGCTTGTCTATTTCCAGGAAGCCCGGAGGTCCTCAAGCACATATGTATTTAAAACCTCCTCTTTCCTGGTCCTCATTTCCTTCAGATCATCCTCCTAATGCCTCTCCAGCTTGTGGTCTGTAATTAATTAAGTCAACCAAATAATGTATTTTGTATAAAAAAGCCAGGAGATAAAACTGATTGCTTGATTTAAATTTGGTCAAAGAGATGAACAAAAATAATTAACGCAACCCATCCCTGGACAGCACAACCCTAAAATCACTTCTGCTCCCTGATTTGTACATCTTTGCTCACTGACCATCTGGACCTTTCTCTTAAATGCTGACTGCAAATGTCTCTCTAATATAGCAAGCTGCTGAAATCTTTAGCCAAGGATCTTCCCGCTAATTCTGAGCATGTGATGTTATTGAAGACTGGCCTCTGCTCTGCCTCTGACACCAAGTCCCCATCTGGGTTCCAAGGAAGGCTGCTCTGTTTGCTTGCATCTAGTTTGAGTTCATTAGGATCTGAATATTTTTGCACTAAAAGAAATAAAACATATTTTGGAGTAGTTAGAGCATCTTGGAGAGTTGAATTTTGGGAACATGTTTGTGCCTTCTCACTTCCCATAATCAGGAAGTTGCTGGAACCAACGATGTTAACGTGTAGCTTTGAGACATGAGTCCTGCCAAAACTCCTCCGTGTGAGCTGCTGCCTTCCACGTCCAACCGACATGGCTTTCCTCTCTCCAGGTTTCCTTCTGGATCACCAGGTCACTCCCTGTCAATGTCCTCAAGAGCCAACCTAGAGGATTATCTGTCCTTCAGGAGGAAATCAGGCCAGGAGCAGTAACTGAAGATGGGAGCTTTGTTTGTTGTCTGTTTTCTGTGATTACACCAGGGTCACAAAAGTCACAATGGTGAACTCTGCACAAGAAGGGCTATGGTTTATCCCTGCCTCAGCTCTCACTGGGCCTCTGCTCGAGAGCTCGCTGCCCCAAAGATCAGCCCCAAGATGGGGCCTGTTTCTTTCCATTGATGAATCTCTTCTCAATGTAGCCATTCATGACAAAAATGGCTACAGGAACAGAAATGGCTCCAAATGAAGCCATTCTCATGACAAAGACGGTAATGAGGACCAAAAAACGGCACAAAATCAATTTATTCTCATGACAACCTTAAGATTGTAATGAGGACAAGAAAAACAGTCTGAAATTTATCAATTCTTGTGACAACCTTGAGACAGTAATGAAAGCAGCAAATGGTATGAAATTGGCCCACTCTCCTGACAAACAGTGAAACAAAACCGGAAAATAGCACCACATTTACCTACCCTATAGACAGCCCGGCGACTGGAACAAGAAGAGAAAAGATTACAAGATTAACCCATTCCTGTCAAAAATAATCTTGAAAGGGTAGCCTCCCACATGCCCTTTAACAATGACCGCACCTAGGTAGAGTTACATGTTAACTCCAGACTTTGCTGTGAGATGGAATTCTTGTTCGCTTGGATTCCCAGTTGACAGTCACGTTTCTTTAGGATCTGTGAAAATTAACTTGTACTGATCTTACGGACTAGGCAATGCGACAGTCACTCTAGATCAGCTTTTATTTGATGGTCTTAAAGTGCTCTCTCAGTCTGGACTTATTAAAAGGATAACGCATAAGGCATATAAGCATTGCAACAGTGATACAGACAATCATTCTAGAAATACCCACGAAAGTGACAAGTGAAAGGGACGGGGAATGGAGGCAACTTTCCGAGTCAGTGGAACAGTTGCTGCTGCATATTCCATAGAAAAATGGAGTTTTGGGGTGTGTGTTACTGAACCAGTATCTGTTCCTCAACCTCAACTTAGCTTTCTCATGCATCTAGGAACTCACAGATATTCTCAAAGAAGACATTGGAGAAGAAGAGCTCCTCAGCAGAGTGAGCATTCACTACAACACGGCTTAATGATTTGGGATCACCTGGTTGCTAGTTAATAATCCAGATACGTGATTTAGTAGGTCTGGAAGTGGAGAATACCAGGAATATACATATTTAAAAAAGAAAATGTCATTTTTGAGCATGCTGAAGTTGGAGAAGCATCAATTTATTGTGTGCAAAGGTACTGGTTTGCAGAAGCTGGATTTATGATTCCTAATCAAAGACTTCACTCACTAATTCCTTCCTGCTAAAACTGCTAAGTTCCATCCTTGACATCACTGATGAGTAAGTAGCAGAGGGCCAAGTTTTAATGTCAATTCAAGTGCCAGTCAGCTTTTCCAGGGCTTATAATAATTATTGATGAGTGATTGAATGACAGAGATTGGAAGTAATGGCTTGCTTTGCTTGGCTGGCAAGTACAGAGATAATAAAGAGACGGAAGTCTCTCCTGTCTGACTGCTGGTTTTCATTACATGAAATGTGAAGTGGTCAAGTCTTTTTCTTTGTCTATCTGCCTATTTACTGTTCCAATTGATTTGGTAGGTGTTGAGTGATAAGGAAGGAGAATATTTTTTGTTCCCTGAGAGTAGATCAATTTCTTCATTATTGCATTCCTTAAACAATTGGATGCTAACTTGAGTTCTAACATTTTTTGTCTACTACAGTTTCTACATTTTCTCCCCTCTCTTTTGTTGGTGGTGGGCTTCTAGTGTTTTTTGCAGAGCTCAAGGGGTTGGATGTGAATTGTAAGGTTTTGGCAAAGGCTCTGTGTCCAGCGTCTCATCTTTCCTCTGTTTTGGAATGAGTCCGGTAATGACTGCACCAACATGTCACTGTTGTTTCCCCAGGCACTCTCTCTGGAGGCCTCTCTCAGTGGGATCAGTGGCCTTGATGATCTGAATATTTTCGGTCAAGTTCAAGGTCAGGACATTGCTGAAGGAGCTACTACAGTAACGGATAAAGAGGAATATATGAGGATTGCTTTCAGGTTAATGTGAATTTTGTCATATGACAAGTTTGTACAATTCTGTATTTTATTTTAACAATTCTAGGTGGCCCAAGAGCCAGGAAATTGGATACAATGTTGGGGATTTTCAGATCAATGTCAGTAGACGTGCAAGTGGCTGAAGGGTGTTTAAGGTGGTAGAGGAGGCAGCTTTCAAGTAGGTAACCTCAATTTAGGGTCCAACAAAGTCATGAGGCTAATAGTCTGGTTGAGCTGGGAGGGGTTGAGTGATAGGTAAGGACAGAGTTTCTTCTTGTTGGTCAATGCTGGGCAGGGGGCAGAGAGAGACAGAGAGAGAGAGAGAGAGGCAGGGCGTGAAAGAGAAAGAGAGGAAAGAGAGAGCGACACAGAAATATCATAAATTGAAGACAATAATTAAGTCACTTTTTGTTGTTCTCTTTTTTAGTCTAAATTATCTCAAGTGTCTTTTAACCTTTGTTCAAGGAATCTAACTTCTTCTTCATCATTTTTGTCACTCTTTTCTGCATTCTCTCCAGGTTTCCCCATAAGTTCAGAAGTGTTATCTCATTTCTTTCCACAGCATACCCATGAGGTAACTAGGGTCATTGCTAAGCTCAAATTTACAGATTGGATGAAAGTAAGGCTCATGGTGAGTAGATGATTTACTCAAGGTCAAACTGCATGGAGGTGTCAAGGCCAGAATTAGACTGAGTCCCCAGGTTCTGCTCCGTGGACCACGTCTCTCCTGGTCCTTTCTCTTGAGACGCATAACAATTACTCAACTTCAAAACTCCTTCTAAAGGACTTCCCGTTTGTTTCATTCAGAATTTTACTTCTAGAAAATAAATACAAATGTAAAAAGTGCTTTAGTGTGGCTGCATACTTCTGTTTCTTTTTCACACACTTATTTAGGCTGTACTTACACACAGCATCACTTTTACACATGCACAAATGCTTTGTAACTCATGTCAGTCAAACAAATGATTAATTATAAAATTAGTAAATATTTCCTGATGAGTTTTGACGGCCATGTAATTTTTTTCACATTGGTTTGTGGGTGTTTAGGAAGTCCTAGAAAAGATACCAAGCCTGAGGTGGTGAGAGATTATGTCCAGTTTTAGACCTGAAACCAGTCCAGGCTAGGAGAAGGTCCTGTTTCATTTCCATATTGGATTGTACCTCCCTCCAAAATTCTTCCTTAAAGACTGCCAATCCAGGAGAAGTGTCAATGCAGACAATAACCAGAAAATTGTCCAGAATTTTTTCCTGTAATGAGATGTTGCTGTCTTGGAAACTGCATGGCAGGTAGCGAGTTGTCATGTCTGCCTCCCGTGGGATTTACAGCAGTGATGTGTTGTCAAAATGGGTTTTGCTAAAGCTAAGTGCCCATGTCCAATATAATCCCTTCTACACAGGTGATACTCAATGAACTGTTAAGAAATCTTTAGTTCACATTCGTCTATTGTATTGGAATGGGCAGAAGCCACACACTTTGTAGGTGTTTGAGTGATTCTTTGCCTGTTCTTTCTTTGACTAGTTAATGAATTCACTCGGAGAAGGGAGTCCTCCTGTTTCACCCATCATCACATCCCTGTGCTCAGTATCATGCACTGAACATAGTAGAGTCTCAATTAATATTTGCTCAATGGGTTAAATGAGTGAAACATTGAATGAGCCTACTCTCATCTTTTCCAGATTTTGAGAGGAAGGAAAACCTGATCTTGTCACATCTCTGCCTAAAATTCTTCAAAGAGGAGAAGAGGAAAAGAGTTGCTACCCTGCATCAGGTCATGCTCTACAAGATGGGCCACCATAACTGAGTGACACCTGGGTAAGGATGTAATGATGCAGTGAGAGGAGAAGAGGAGGGTTCGGTCAGAGGCTCACAACAGTGATGTTGCAGCAGGATATTGCAGTGAACCTTGAAGGCTGATGGGTCAGAGGAGCTCCAATTATATTTTGAGACGAGACAACCTTGTTGAAACATGCCCATATGCCTACTTGGAAGGAAGCAATGGTCACTTAGTGGTATGGTTCTTGGTATCTTTTTGGAAGAATTATGACATATTCAAAACAACGTATGACTTTTTTTTAAAGGAATAGAATTGGGGAACGTTACCAATTCCAGCTGCATAAATAATAAATAAACAAAGATCCCAATGTCAAATTTCAGAAGCCCACACTTTGTGAATGCAACGATAAATTTTCAGAACCTCCTGCAATAAACAATCGCATTTATTCACCAGGGATCGAATGTTAAGTTGTCCCCTTCACTTGGTGACAAATGAGATTCCTGAGTGTGTGGGGCCACGTTGCATTTACCCAAGTGAAATAAAAGAAGGATGAGCAAGATAAGAAAATCATTTTACAGTCTCCTGTTATTAAAGTCAGCATTTCCCAGCCTGGGTGATCCAGCCTTTGAAAAAGTGTTCATGCTTAACCTCAGTACCACAGGGTCACGTGGAAGACCCCAGCTGGCTCACAAAAACCCCTGGAGGAAGAGAGTGGCTGCAGGTGGAGGGGTGGAGGTATGTGCCCCCATCTCCCAGGATAGGGCTTTTCTCTCCTCTCTCCTGCTCCTCTTTCTAGGAATGAATGATGCCAGAAAACTCCATTATTCCTTAAGCAAAAACTCTCTCCAGCACTAAGAGTAGAGAAACGAAGGTGTAACATTTAGACTTTGCATAGATTCCTGTGTTTGTTTTGAATGGCAGTTCCTGGGTCCATGGGTCAGGGTACGGTATTTATCCCCTTGTCTCAATTTCTGTGATTGAAAATGGGATTGATAAATTTCCTTCTTAGCTCAAAGGGGACATTATACACATTAATGAGTAGAACAGGCTTAAATCTTCTTTATGTTCTATGGACAACTATGCAAATAAATAGAATTTTTCTTTTTGTTTTTTTTTTTCCTTTGGATTTCAGCCATATTTCTTCTTAAGGAAAATAAAAATCCATTGTTAAAATCACCGTTGCTCTAGATGCCTACTGCTAATGTGCTTCTGGAGGAACAGTTTTCAAATGAGAAGTAACAGGAGCCGCTCTGATTGAAACAAACTGGTGTTGATTGCAGATCAGCCATCTGTAAAGGAGGCCACCTCGGGAAGGGTGTGAACTAATGAAAAGATGGGCCTGATTTGGGAGCGTGATGGGCTTCGTGCCACCGGCCCCTGTGAGTGGCATGAGATTATAGCAGTGCGAGGAGAGGTAGATTGAGAATAAGTAACTTCTGTCTTAAAGATTAAATGGCAAATTTGCTATTAAATGTGAAAGACATAAAATGGAATTATTGCTTTGAGGACGTTAGCTATGGCCATACCCACTCGCAGACAGCGTGACGACCTGTCCTCCTGTCAACAATGCACCCATCCCAGCATGCCGATTACAGGCCTGGAGAACAGAGTGGTGAACCCTGGGAGTGGCCCACACAGCACCTTCTTCGTAAAGCACTTCCTATGGCCTCCCTTCCTCCAGTGACCTTCCAGACTGGTGAATGTTATTGATGAAGTCATTACGTAGCCCAGAAAGCCAGTCGATAATTCCCAGGGATGTTGGTGATCAGAGGGTGGCCTGGGAGAGGACAATGAGAGGCTTCCACTGACTGCTGACCTGGAGAAGTGGTCCTGGAGTTCCAGGAGCCCAGGCTTGTGTGATTATAACAAAGGCAGAACCAGAGGTGAATTTTAACAATGCACCCAATTGCCAGGGCATTTGGAGTCAGTGAAGCAGGATCCCAGAAACTGACAAGCACAGTGGAAGGCGTTCACGCTGCACCTCAGTGCCTGGGAGTAGGCACCCCACAAATACTCCTTGAAAAAATAAAACTTCGATATGTGGTCAAATGTAGGGTCTGTATTGCCCTGCCTGGCTCTAGATACAGCTTCTTTTTCTTACGTAGTCTGTTTGCATGCACCAGCTATAAATAAACATTTTCCTTGGTCCCCATGCCCTGTATTTGAGACTGTGAATGTTTGAACTTTTTGTCTGACTTATGTTTCTGATATCTGGTAATTTTCTCTGAAGTTAGAAAATCTAAAGAACGAAATTCTAAATTCTCTATTTCTCTGGTTCTACTTTCAGCTCAATCCAGAGGTAAACTCTAGTTGTTGGCTTGTGCTACATTGTTCATTGCCATAAGTCAAAGGATGGCTTATGCCATGGCCATGGGGTTCCCCACAGATTGTCAAAAAGTCCCAAGGCTTTTTGGGGTGAGACTTGGACAGCCTGGTTTCTCTGTCTACCCTTCCAGCCATGATGGGGTTTGCATCCTTCCCTTCTGGTGTAATTGCTGCCTGCAGCCCACCTTGCTCAGACCTCACTGTCTTTATGGGGATGTTGGAAGCTTAGCCTATTTGCACTGATTCCAGCCCACAGGAAACTGCTGCTTAGCATATTGGAGTTCTGTTGGTTTACTAGGAAATATTGATGAATGGGTGAATGAATGAATGAATATGAGAACCAGTAGCAGTCCCTTACGACCTGTCCTGGATCAGTCTTAAATCCCTCTTGGCACCAGAATTCTGCACTCAGGAAAGCTGTATGTGACTGCAGGGAATGGGGAAGGAGCTGCTAGATCTTTCAATCATCCCCGTGCTTGCATGAGCACATTGACCAGCAGACAGGCGATGGGCTATGTGGTGTGGCACTTTATTGGGTAAAGGCTTATGTTCTGCTATACTGCATCATTTTATATGCTTATGTGACTTAAGATTATAGGGCACAATCAATGAAATGAAACACAAGTAGTGAAATAAAGTAGACAACACTATCTTTTAGATTGGATATGCGCCATTAATTCCATTCCTTTTTTTTTTTCTTTAAAATTGGCCTGTGTGAATTTACTACACATGAATTCAGAGGGCTAAAGCCACTGGCTTGTGGCACTTGTGTAGTGTGCCGGCTGCTTCCTGGAAATTCCCTTCCCTGCTAAAGCATGGCCTGGATCTGCCACCATGCCCTGCAGCATTGGGTTGGAGACTCTCTTGACATGGCCTGGTGGCAATGCCAAATAATATGATAGTTTTGTGATGACGATAATGTCAACAGGGATCAGAGTGAGAGAACCAAGCTCATTTTCACTTTTGACCCAAGAAGGACTCATTCCCAGATTTTCAGATATGAAAAGCTCATGCACTAATTAGCACTGTCTCTTGCCCTCAGCATCGATTTTGAAAGTCACCAGTTCAAACTGAACACCAGAAACTTGGCAATATAATCCAAAGGATATCCAAACAGATTTTAAATTAATCAGCTTATGAATCCAATTTGCTAGCTATAATAAGACTTTATGTTTACATGCACTTTTTTTCTGTTATTATTCTTACAGCTAATAATGCTGGAATAAATATTGATTAAATACAGTTCAGCATACAATGGACTTGCTATCTTACTAATCCTCAAAACGTTTCTTTTAGAAGGTCACTACGTGTGCTTGGGCTCACACCTTCTCTATCCACCAGTGCCCCTTGCACCGTGTGAGAAAACTCTTACCTTCCAAAGACTAGATCTGCTGCCCTATCCCCAAGTTTCCTCCTTTGGGTGTTGGTCTGGAGCTGTTCTGAAGATCCTCTTTTACATCACTCTTTTTTGGGTTCCACGATGTCTTTCCTGCCCTATCCCATCACAGGCCTTTATGAGTCACCATGTTTATGTGTGCCCCATGCTGTCTTTGCCATACACCCTGACTTCTGTCTTGACTTTGTCCTGGGTCCCGATGGCATCCCACCTTTTTGCTGGCCGTCAGTCCAGTTTGGAGTCTAGCTCCAGGATTTCCGTCTGTCCTGTAGTTGCAGGTGCTGAGACCTTGGATAAGGTGCTCATCATCTATGGCCCCTGGAGAGTCTGGTGGCCCCTCTCTCTTAATCCATGGCCCAAACGGGGCCAAACACTCGACTAATGATCCTCCTTCTACTCGGAGTGTTTTTTTGCGGTGGCAATTCTTACACAGTGATTTGTGGTGGTTGGTGAGAGATAAGTCCCCTCTCTACATCTTGCATTATCTGGCACATGGTAGACACTCAATACATATTTGCTAAGTGATGAATTCACCAGTAACTGAAGGGGAAATGGTGCATATTAAATATTGCATTCATTCATTCATCATTCTTTCAGCATGTTTATTGAGTATCTACTACATCTCAACCACTGTTCTAGGCAACGATCCCTGCTCTGAAGGCGACTACCTTCAAGGGAGGGGAAACAGACACTGTAAACAGAGTAACTCAGTGTATTAAGCACATAGGAGAAGGTGATAAATATAATGAAAAAGCAAAGGTGAACAGGGTCAAGTTAATTGGCCATGCCAGGAAGAGTAGAGGGCTTGTTGCCATGTTGTAAAGAATGTCTCGGTGGGGAAGTGGCCTTTGACCAACACAGGAAGGAGGAGTGCTGAGGAGACACCTGAGGAAAGGACTGTCCAGGCAGGGCAGGTAGACAAGAGCCCTGGGGGTGGCTTACCTGAGCTCCTGGGCCAGGGTGTGCAAAGGGAATGGAGCTGGAGGGGAGGTTGGGGAGGCGATGAGGCTGTGTCATGGGAAATGAAGGACCCCGTGAGCTGCCACAAGGACTCCAGCTCTCCTTCTCAGTGAGGCCCAGAGTCTCTGAAGGTTTGGGCAGAAGAGTGATGTGACTTGACTGTAGGGGCCGAGTGGGTGCTGGGAGAGCTGGTGGAGGCCTCTGTGACAATGCAGGGGAGGGAGGAGACAGGCTGCAGCCAGGCTGGCAGTCATGGAGTTCAGGTTAAAGGCTCTGAGAAGTTCTGCAATAAAGAGTCCTGCTTAACCTTATCTCAATGCTTTCCACTTATTTGGGCACAAATCCCTGTGTTTTGCATAATGCCCTCTGATGCCCCATGGCTCTCATGTTCTGCGGAACACAGTTTGGGAAATGCTGCTCTAGAGATATGTGTGTGTGCCACGTGCTGGGGGTCATCCACAGCCTCCTCTGTCTCTGGAAATAGGTGTCAGGCTCCATGTCTGTTCCTGAGGCCTGCTGTTGGCTTGAGAGATGCTCTCTTGTGGAAAGGCCTTAGGTCTGAGCAGAACTGGGTTTGAACCTTAAGCAAGTAGCTTCTGCTCTCAAGGCTCCTGCTACCCAACTTTCTAACGATTACAAGAACAGCAACAACAATGGTAAAGTCTGCTTAGACCACTGTTGGGAGTGTATTTAAAGCACTTTGCCTTCGTCTGGTGGATAGGAAGACCTCAGATGCTATCATAGTTACTGCCATTGTTTCAGATGCCATTCTGCCTGCTGAAATCTCAGAACCCTGCTCTCTGTGGGATTCCTTATCAACGTGCCCTGCTCACAGTCCAGGGACCCCGTTCTTGGGTGTGGGCCCTTCTGGCCTGCTCCATAGCAGAGAGTGACTGTGTCTTCATTGCCCAGTTATTGGTGGTCCCACCCTCTGCAAGCAGCATGCACCTTCACCCCTGCAGCTGGGATGGCACCCTGGGTACCTGCTCCAGACCCACAGGGGAGCCCAGTTCTGAGTGGACCCCATCCCCTGACCTGGCCTGCGCTCAGCTAAGTGCCCAAACATGACAGAAATAATGTTGTATGTCAACTAAATCAAGTATGACTTACAAGTGACCTTTGCATTGAGAACGCCAGACTCCCAGCCACTCCTCCTTCCTCGGGGGCATGGAGTCCGGCTTCCTTCCACAGCACTCACTTTCTTCTCTGGCTAAGTTGGGGGCTTAGAAGCACACAGGGTCTTAGTTTTCACTGGGGTTATTGATGGACCAGAATACTTTCCTGAGCACATAATTTAGTGTGATTTGAGTTTCGTGCTGGATTTCCTGGACGTCACTGCAGCTACCGTGCCAAGAGCCCTCCCTTCCTGTGGCAAAATCACCATAGACAAGGCCCCCAATGTTCCTACCCGGGGCCGCAAAGGGGGCTGTTGCAAGAGGATGAGGAAGAAGGAAAAATGTCTTCTGCAGCTGGGTGGCTCACGGAATTGCCCATCCTCTCTGATTCCAATTGTGGAGCTGTTTGGGGTCGCTTTGAAAGCAAAGCTCTTGAATCACGGCTTGTGTACACCTCTCAGGTAGGGTGTTGCATTTATGCGTTCAGCTGTTTGTCTTCTGGGACTCTGCTCGTTATTCCATAAAACCCATTGTCAGTCAACAGCCATCAATCACACAAACTTCACGCACACCACGGATCTGTCAGGAAATCAAAAGGCTGTTAGGGTTGTTGTGATTACCCATTCATGAGCCATTTTGACTGGAAATTTCACAGACCTTCCCTGTTGCTACAAAGAAGGGGGAAGTTTAAATCAATCATTTAAACAATTTGCCAGTGAGGTCTATTTTTGCCACTGAAAACCCCTTTCCCATCCTGTTGCCTGGCCTTTGGCTTCAGCAGTTTTTTGCCTTTTGTGCAGACAGGCTGCATCCGGTTACCACCGGGTTTGTTTCCAGAGGTGGAGGATCCACAGCGATGCCTTCATGTCATTTAGTGTCGTGAGTGTGAGGACAGGACCTCCTCCCATTCACCCTGGGTCCTCCTGTTCCTGCTCTGGATTCACATCTCAGAGAAAGAGGGAGGAAGGCGTTCGGAGGGGAAGCAGGAGAGCAGGGCAGCCTGGGATGATTCCTGTTCCTGAAAGGGAAAAGTCCCTGGCTCTCCAGGTTGGCATTTGCTGGTGGCTCCAGCTCTTTCATGGCAGTACGCCTTGGAGTTTGCCTCTGAACAGGAGGGTCGCTGTGGGCTGGGCTCCCTCGCAGTGCAGGCGGGCGTCTTTCCTTCATCCGTCTCCCTGCTTGTCCCCACGTGCCTTGCCATCACTGATAAATGAACTGTGGTCCAGCTGATAACCACTTTGTGTGTCGTTCTTTCTTGTCTTGGCAGCAAGCATGCTCACAGAAATCCTGGGACTGCCACATCGAGCCTTCTGCGTTCAGGCTGACAAACGTCCCTGGGTTGGAGGAGCTGGCTGGCTGGCGCTGCCTTGTGACCATGTGCCATGCTGCCATACCCAAAGGGGCACAGGCGAGGCAGCCAGGTGCACAAGAGTTGTGATGCCATGTCAGACACTAAAAACGCAACCATTTCCCAACCACAAGACTTCCTGGCAACTTGTGCAGCTCACCTTGGCCTGGATCTTCTCCTCACAGAGGAGATCATGTAGAGAGAAAGAACATCTAAATAAATGCAAGCCCATTAGCCAACCAACTGACCGATGGGCCCGGCTTTCCAAACAACCATGGGCAACAATAAGATTAGAAAATAAAATATTGTTAGATCAAATGAGCTCAGAAAGAACTGAGGGTCTGACTGCATGAGATAGTTAAGAACTTTGGGAGGCCCCTGTGTCAACCGCTGGCTTCCAATAACTCCACATGAATGTAAGACTCCCAACGTCAAGGGAGGGATGCTCCCCCTGTGCAGCTGTATCCTAGCAATGCTCTCCCTCTCATGGCTGCACGGATATTGATGATAATGAAGCATGCTGCACACAGGTGTGCTGTGCTCATATCTGCTGCCCCTGGACAGCTGCTGCGGTTACGTGATATCTCAGCCAGTGTGGCAGGTGAAGGCATGCACCCTTCCCTGGAGTGACAATGGCACCCTCCTTGCCCTTCCCCCAGCGTGATTCCCCCTAGACCTCCCCTGACTACTGCAGCCGTTCCTGCTGAGCGCCGAGCATGCCTGCAGCTCTGCAGTGGCCATGTGCCCACCGGGGGCTCCAGCCTGCCATCCCATCCCACAATGACTCTCCAGGTGGGGGGAGAGGGCACCAAGGGCACTGCCGCAAATCCTGTGTCCTTGATATCATCTTGACCTACTGAGATGCTACTGCTGTTAGCCAGCTCCAGGATGCAACCCCTAGATACTTGCATGTATTTTAAACCAGAAAAAAAAAATCAGTTGGAAGGTGACAGCTTCCAGAATCTGGATCTTATGCAGTCACACCTGGAAGGAAGGAGGTCTGAGGCCCATTGGACTGCATTTGCCTGCAATCTGTGGCTAGGGCTTAAAGGAAGGGGCCAGAACTAGGGTTGGAATGTGGAACATTTGAGGTCACTCTTCACCCTGGTGATCTTTGCCCATCAACAGAGGCTTTGAGTAAGCAATCAGCCCAAAAGCAATTCAGAAGGGAGGCAACTTAAACAAATAAAATGAATAAATTCAAAAGGCAAAGCAGCTAAATATGAGAAGAAAACAGCGTCGGCTAATGTTGGGGATTTATGAGCATGAGCTGTGGTTTGAATCTTTTACGGGGTTATAAATAAAGATGCTGATGAAAAGCGGAAGTCCTTCCCTATGCCCACGTCCGTGGTGTTCCTAAACACTTATCTCTGGAATCTGCTGCAATGTCTAAAGCTGCTAGTCACATGGACCTGGCTCAAAGTCATGATTAGCAGATGCCCCGTGAGCCACCTTTGCTAGTGTGAGGACAAGTTCAAATAGCACCAGAGCCTTCTCTCTCTCTCTCTCTCTCTCTCTCTCTCTCAGAAATATTTGGACTAGAAATGGTTTGGGTCTTGGTGCTATTAACTGCATAATGCAATGTAACACAGGCTCTAATTGCTCACATCTGATATTCCATTTAGATACAACAATAGAAATGTCAAGTTTACCTGTGATAAAGAAACAGAAATGTCATTAGTAGATTTCCAAATAATTTGTCCCTGTGATTTTTAGCAATAAATAACACAGACCTCTCTGTTGCAAAAACTGGCATCCTGCTTACCTGTTTTCTTCTCACTTCTGTCAATTGTTTTATTTGGGCATTCTCGTCCAGTGAATAAATTCATCAGCCACTATTTTTGGGCTTCTGTATTGAAAAGCTCATTATTTCAGAGGAAGTGCATTGTGAATTAAAAAAAAAACTCAGTTATTATAATTAAATAGCTGGTGGTGAGAGGCCCTCTTAATGTGCGTGAGAAATTTGTAGGAAGGAAAGATAAATACTCTCTCCTTCCCTGCATCAAAATAGGAAGATGTTACTTAAAGAATCATGCTGAAGATTAATTTTCAGAGTGGATTGTGGGTAAAGCAGGTAGTGTCACATATAAAGATTGTTGCAGTGTGACCAAGGTGATTGTGTACTAATGGTTTCATGTAGAGATTCTTTGAGGAAGTCAACTACTGAGCAAACCTGAACTGGGGTGTGAGAGTGAGTTGGCACCTGTTGATTGCTTGGGTCAATTTGGCCAACCTGACGGCACGGGGAGCTTCCCTTCCCTGACTTTCCACATGAGTGTTAGCTGGCTCTTCTGAAGAACAGCATCTTCTACAGGAAAGGAGCAGAGGTGTGCTGGGGGCCAAACCCTCTCAAATATTTGAGCAGGCTCTCAAAATCCATTTGTGGAAGCAGTAAGAATGATCAAGGAGTTTAATGAATCTTTAATCGGTCCAAGAGAATTTGTGATGGGGCAAGATGAGATTTCCTGCCCTTCTAAATTGTGTTCAATCATCCTGGGAAGAACCTTCTAAATCATGTATAGATCACAAACTTTTCTTATTTAAAAATGAGGGGAGCAAAACCCCTCTCACTCAGGAGACAGCGATGCCTCTCAAACTTTCACGTGCTCATCAATTACATGACTAGTGGGTCCAGGGTTTCGTGTTTCAACCAGCTCCCAGGCGGTGCTACTGGTGCTGATCTGCAGACCACCTCTGAGTAGCAAGGTCTTAGAGGAAATGCAGGTTTGTTACCTTGGACAGCACACCTTGAAGGAGGCTGCTGCCGCGTGACCTGGGGAGCCTTGCCCTTGCAGAGCTGAGATTTCACAAAGAATTCATTTGCTTGCTTTCCCTAAAGCTCAATTTCAGAATTTGCTGCATGAAAAGTCAATATTTCTGAATGCTTAATATAGTTAAAAAAAAAAAAATCTTAATTGGCCGGGCACTGAGGCTCATGCCTGTAATCCCAGCACTTTGGGAGGCTGAGGCAGGCAGATCACTTGAGGTCAGGAGTTCTAGACCAGCCTGGGCAACATGGCAACTGTCTCTACTAAAAATGCAAAAATTAGCCAGATGTGGTGGTGTGCGCCTGTAATCTCAGCTACTCAGGAGGCTGAGGCAGGAGTCCCTTGAACCTGGGAGGCGGAGGCTGCAGTAAGTGGAGAGTGCGCCATTGCACTCCCGCCTGGGTGACAGAGCGAGACTCCATCTTGGAAAAAAAAAATCTTAATTAGTGAAACCCCCTTTAAATAAGTCCTACTTATGCTGTTTATTTAGATAGGAAATCCATTTTGCATAGATAATGCCAATGTAAACTCTATCCCAACCCAAAACAAACCTTTTAAAAAATCTGTATTTTTAAAAGATACCATCTGCCATAGAGTGAAGTTTAAGATCACACTTGAGTATTCTGTGTTCCTGTCACCGATCTTTAGTTCCTGAAGGAGCAAACCCTTTCAGAGAGGACACATCCACCTCAGCAGTAATTGCCCTGGAGGGGCCTGAGGATAAGACATTTCTCAACCAACGCGGAAGGCTCTCCCCTCTACTCATGCAAGTCGTGAAGTGCAGGAGAAGAGGAATATATTCTACTTGCACAGTAAAAGGAATGTTTTTCTTCTTGGGTGAGTAGGTTCTGTATTTCCAAGGTTGTTTTAACTGAAATGTCTCATGGTACTCTATTGGCATTTTCAAATACTGTATTTATTTTTGAATAAAAAAGGGGGAAAAACTAAAATTATTTCTTTGGATGACTTTATCCCTCCATCAGCTACCAAAATACTTGTAAACACACTTCGAGTCAGTTATTCTTGGACTACTCTGTCTTCATTGTACATTACGTATTGGTGTATTGAACTGAAACCAATGAAGGTATTCTAGTGAGGCCAGATGTGATCAGTGATTCAGGTTGGACAAAAGGCTAAGTTCACTTCTCTTAACTCCCTCTTCCTTTGTTACTAGTAGGAAGTCTGGAAAGTACACAGAAATAACTACATTAGAGTATATGGGAATGAATACTTTTCCCAATATTTTGTGCTCCATCAACATTAAAACCAGTGATGGATGCTACTAATCATCTGACCACCTATTTGTCTACTCAAGTGAAAAGTTCATCTAAGTAGTTTGTGCGACCCTCACTCAGCGCATGTGTGTGTGTCAAAAAATCTCCCTCTGTTTCAAAAGTAAACAATTTCTTGAGCATTTGACCAAGGTAGATTTATTTGGACGCTGTTAGATATGGAAAGATGCCTTCAGCAGTAATTTAAGTATCTACTATATCTTGAGAATGATATTGGGTGTTTCTCAGGATATAGTAGATACTCAATAAATTCCTACTGAATATATCTTTTCATATCTAATAAGAGGACATGGGCCCATGAAATCATTTCCTAAATAACAAATCCTTCAGGGCATGAAATCTAGTGAGTGGGACAGACAAGTAAACAACTAGCTATATGAAAGGAAAGAATCAAGAAGATGCTGTAATAGAAATGGAGGCAATGTGCTGGGGGTGAGAGGAAGAGACGGAATGCCAATAGTAATAATAACAATACTGGAGAAAGCTTTGAAGAAGGAACCAGGGGACCAGAATTTTGTAAAAACATACTGTATATAAATTGTGAGCAGATTGCTAGCAGGAGTTGGACCTATAATGGAAGATCAAGGGCCTCAAATTCTGGGTTAGACAGTCTGGACTTTATTCTATAGGCAAATGGGAGCCATTGATATTGGTTGAGAAGGAGAGTGCTTTCCTTTGTGTCCCATGACAAATGGAAAGTCAGCAGCAAAGCAAAAATTACATACTTATTGTCAGCCTCAAACTGCTATTTCAGCTCCTTTTTGTCAGTAAAAGGAAGAAGTGTTGGCCTAGATATTAGTGCATCAATTCCAAGTACACTTCGTTATATTTTCTTTCACAGCAAAATACTTGTGGGAAATCATTACAGCAGAACCAAGCGCATTGGGAATGGACACAGATATTGGGACAATTCTTGCTGCACTAGTCTCTTCCTAGATTCTTCAGCCAGTGTGGCAGGAATTGTTCATTATTATTTTTTTAAGCAATTTAAACTTACAGAAAAGTTGCAGGAATAGTATGAACAACATCCCTGGACCCATTTCTCACAAACTCCTTCCAAATTTACCAACTGTCTCACTGATGCCCAATGGACCCAGGCCAGGGTCCCAGACTGCACCCAGCCATCCTGTGTCTCTAGTGTCTTGCAATCTGTAATGGTTTCCTCAATATTCATGACTTTGATACTTTGGAAGGGGATAGGCCAACTATTTTTGTAGATTGTCCATCAGTTTGGATGTGTCTGATGTTTCCGTAGAAGCAGACCCAGGCTGTGCACCTTTGGCCAGAATGTCAGGCAAGGGGGTGCTCTGTCCTTCTCAGTGCATCCTCTCAGGTGGACAGGCTGCAGGCTTGTCCCACTGCTGGTGAAGTCACCTTTGCCAAGTTCCTCCACTGAAAAGTCACTTTGTCTTCCTCAAAAAATTGTCAAGTGTTTTGTGGGGAGATGTTTTGAGAGCATGTGAAAGCTTTTCTTTGACCAACTTCCACATTCCGGTTTTAGCATCCATAATGGTTGTCACCTGAATTAATTATCATTGCGATGGCTGCCAAATGGCAATTTAAAAATTACATCATTATTACTACATTTATTAGTTGGTTTTTCATTACTAGGAAGAAATTTACCTTTTCCCCATTTATGCATTCATGTATTTATATCCTTATGAACACCATGATTACTATTTAATCCACTGGGTTACAGTCTGCTTACTACCGTTATTTATTTTGGCTCTCAAATCATCCCAGCCTTGGCCAAGTAGTAACACCTTCAAGCTTACTGCTATGTCTTTTTGACATGTCCTTATCATTCTTTGGGCAATTTATTTCCTTCTTCCACAAAAATCGATTCTAAGCTCATCTTATGTTTTCCTACTCGGTTTGATATTAGCCATTGCTTCAAGGAATCTTTGTTGTTTTAGTGGAAAGTCAAATTTAGAAACCAAGAACTGGGTGGCAGATGTACTCATTGGTACTTGTAGTATTACTGCTCAGACCTTTAAGGCTAGAAAATGTCTGTCTATAAGTATGAATAAATATGCATATGTACAATATAGATGTATACATACATTTATATTTCTTCCTATATCTACCTATCCATCCATCCACCTGCCCCCTCCCTTCCTCTCTCTTCATCCACCATTGGTCTATCTATCTATCTATCTATCTATCTATCTATCTATCTATCGTCTTCCTATCTATCATGAATGTACATCAATAACTCTAATTTGAATCTCACAACACAGGTCTCTTATAGCTTTCTCCCTTTTCATGTCTGTACCTTCTTTCTCCAACAGTCAGAACACAGGCTCCTATGATGTTTACACACACATGAAACGTTGACATCTGTACTTATTCTCCTGCATGGGGCCAGTCTCCCACCCTGTCTACTGCTTCTTCACCCACCTGCCATTCTCCCAGGGGGCATCCACTGCTGCTGGCTACTGCCTTCCACCTCCTGAGCCAGAAAGGCTCTTGTCTGAAAGTAAAGGAAGAGAGAGGTGAGAGTAGACAGAGAGAGAGAAGAAAAGAAGAAAGTCAAGGAGGTAGGTGCCCTGAGAAATTTTAATCTCAATAGCCCCCATTTTCCAAATTAGTAATCAAGGTAAGTGAAAATAGCCTCTTTTATGCTACTGTTATTTCTCTCTACTGTGGAAGAATCACCTGTCTTATGACAGGTGCTGAAATATTTAATTTCTAAAAGAAGGTTCTTAATAGAAAGGTAGCCAGTGCTAAGCATAGTTGGTTTATTTGCGTCTGTGCCTGCGAGTGCCTGTGTGTGCCTTGAAAAATGGAAGCGGTAGGTGTTTAGACACCACAGCATCACTCTTCATGGTACATACTTCTTTAAATCCAGATTAAATATACAATTTGAAGCCTGACCTTTCTGAGTAATTAAAGATTTCTACTTTATGTTTTTTATAGACATGGTATAGTAGAGGCAAGATGAAGCCCTTTCATGATTAAGGTAGAGAATGCGTGGAGCTTTCTTGCTGCCTGGATTTTAAAGGGGCAAACTCTGGGTAGAATTCCATTCCATCCCTTTTGCTGCTGCTGCTGCTGCAGTAATGGTTTTGGTGTCCATGGTCAGAGTGGACCCAGTACTCTCTCCTGCTTACAGGAAGGAGACCACAGAGAGGAGCCCTGAGCAGTGGCTGGATTATAGAGTAAGTGGGAAATAAAGATGATTTGAGGCTCATGCATGGCATCTTGTAATGCACATGAGGATGGAGCAAGGTGCCAGGAGGGGTGGGGGTAAGATGGAGTCGTCCTTTCCTGGTGGGCACGCTACTGCCCTGACGTGCTTTCCAAAGCTCACTGCCTCCTTGTCTCAGGATAAGTACGATAGGCGATGGCCTTCTCACTTTACCATTTGGAAAATGCCTGGGACTCAAGGCATAGCAACCTCACTGGGGAGAGGACACACGTCAAATGCTGCCTACAGAGCTAGACTGGGTAAGTGTGGGTGAACGTGGCCCCAGCCACCTGTATTTCTCGCTCTGTTGCTTAGTTTCTGCATCAGTAAAATCCAAAGGTTGGATGAGACCATTGTGAGGGCCTGTCTAGCTTTGACATTCTAGGATTTTAGGCGCTGATGTGGATTCATGCTGATCAGTAGATTCCATCCAGGAGGAGGACTTTGAAAGGGGAGAGATGCAGGTTTACCTCTAAGGTGGAGAGGGAGACGTTGGGAGTGAGCCAGCAGTGATTGTGTGTGTTGAGGTTGCACAAACATCGACAGCCCCAATTCCTTCAACCCAGTTCTGTTCATCATAAGCCCACCTGCCCTTGTCAGACACAGGCCACACTGATTTTCCTAGAAATATGGTCCTGTGCCTGTGCTTCCTGCTTGGGAAACCTGCCATGGTTGCTGCTACCCCCCTTTGGCAGCAACTCCTCAATGCAGAACCACCAGGGTGCCCTCCACCTGCCACAGCTGTCCTGACAGCTGTCACTCTGGAAGAGGGGCAGCGAGGAGATCCCAGCTGCACAAAGCAGCATTTGAGCAGGTCAAGGTCTGCCCTTTGTGTGTCACTTTGGGCTTCTTTTGCTCTTGCCCTATCGGGGGCTACTCTTCTCCTCCCCCATGTAGTGTTCAAATGTTTCTTCACCTCTTCTGCACCAAACGAACACAACTCTCTTAGGCCTAGAAATCAGTGGGTTGTCCAATAGTGTGAGGCGGGGGTCGATGTGTTCCCTCCAGTGTATGTATCTCCCTTTCACATCTGGCTGTGGAGTGCAAGGTGAAGCAGTTTTTAAGGAACTAATATCACTGCCTGTACACTTACAAGGAATCCTTATGCCGACAGGAGGCATCTTTTAGGGACAGGGTGGCCCTGGCGGTCTTCGGAGAGACATGGGGACTATGTACCTAACTTTATTCCAGGGTCAGTGGAGGTTGGTAGGGCGCAATGTCCAGGATGCTCTAAAGAAACCACCAAGGCCTCAGTGGTTGAAACTCCCAAGGGCCCCTGTGACTCAGGTGGCCACGTGATTCTAGAATTCCTTTAACCGGGGGTATCTTCCTCTTGGTGTTCATGAAAGGAGGACATGATATTTGAGGACCTCAGGTACCAAAGCTGGGGCATAAGGCGGATGATTTAAAGCTGGCATCTGTCAGACCAAAACCTATGATTGCAGTATTTATAATGACAAGGGCCACACCTGGAAAGGAAGCTGTGCACATGCTGGGGGAGACAAGCTCCACCACCCTCAGCAACTCACAAAGTGCACCCAAGCCTAATGAACCCATGAGCTCAGACTATGATCTTCATTTTGTATTTTGAATGGCTCTGTTTGAAGGTGAAGCTTAGTAACTCATCTTTCACAAACTACTGTTCTTCATAAGCTCAGCATTTCTTTGATGTGAGGATGAATGTACACTTTATCTTGATATTGCCTCCAAATCTCTTTTCTAGAACAGTCATTTAGGAAACAAGATTTGATATCTAATAGAAAAATACAGGTTGTAAATGAAGTTAATAAGAGATAGATAATTTAGGACATAGTTGATCTGCATATAAACTGAAAGAAAAATGCTGAATCAAATGGCAGGTTGTCATAGTTTTGTTTTAAATTAAAATCATGTTCTCGAAAAGAGATATGGTCAAGACTCCTGGGGTCCCATCTTGGGCTAAGTTGAGTTTCTACAGTTTCTCAAACTCCATTGTAGCATCTCAAGAACTTTTCACACTGCAAGGGATTGCCCTCAAGTCTCTCATGCTTGAATACACTGATCCCTTTTCTGTTGGTGACCTATTTGGTAGCATATTATTTTAAATATCTATTGCTATTAACATCAACTAATAGTTAATTACAAGAGAATTCCTATGGAAGTGCATAAGAGAGTCATATGAATGCCAAATGAGTACATTAATAATTGGTGTTATCACAATGAATACAAAATGATTTCATAATGACTGGGAAGCTAACATCTAATAAAAAAGGACTGCTTTTACTTTTATTCACTTGTCTCAGATTTAAAACTCATTCTTGGCCTCCATTCAGAAACCTGAGAGCTTTTCCCTGAAGGTTTCTCAGGAATCTATATATCCTCAATCAAAATCTAAACAGTGTTACTCATCATCAAGTTAAACTTAAGGGTAAATGTCACTTGATTTCTCTTTACAAAGGGCCCTAGAAACACTAGCTTATTGTCTTTGGTGAATTCAGTTTGTTTATTTATTCATCCAATCAGTCTGTAAACATTCATTGAACATCTATGATGCCCCTGGCATTGTGCTAGGTACAAGGACTGCAAAGAGAATAAGAGAGAACTCTTGTCATTGAGAAAAGTCAAATGGAAGGCGATATGCAAAAATATAATTACAATGATATGTTTCATGTGCTATAATAAAGAGAAAGGGTGAAGTGTTGGGAGAGGAGAGAAGTAGCTATTGCACTGTCAGGGGTTATGTGGGGAGGTATCACAGAGAAGGAGACCTCTGAACTGGTCTTTAGTGCCCGGGTAGGATATTGGTAAGTTGATAATGGGTTGAGAGACAGGTCATTTCTAGTAGAAATCTCAGCAGAAGCAGAAATAGAGAGACATGAAATTATACAGCCACGCAACAGCCAAAGTCCTGAAACTTAAAGGTAATGGGGAAATGTGGAAAGCATCCAGAGAAAAATGAGGTGTTACATATTGGGGAACAATGATCCGAATGGCAGCTGACTGTTCATTAGAAGCAAGGAGACTAGAAGACAATAGAATGACTTCTTAACATGTGCAGAAAAAAAATCTGTTAACCAGAATGGTATATCTAGCAAAGGTACCTGTCAAGATGAAGATGAAATGAAGATATTTCAGATAAACGAAAACTAAGAGAATTTGCTATCAACAGATTTGCATTACAAGGAAGATCATTCTTTATGCTGAAGTAAATGACACCAGATGAGAACTCAGATTTTCAGGAAGGAAGGAAGAGTGTAAGAAATGGTAAGTGTGGGTAAAAATATATGGAATGCATATTTAAGATATGTACATGTACATATATGTAAACATATATGCTATATATACACATTTCTTAATTTCTGTATGGCATATGGTATTTAAAGCAAAAATTCTACCATTATATTGTGGTACTTATAATACAGACAGATGGATATTTGTGGAAACAATAGCACAAAGGATGAATACGGCAATAAATGTAATTATATTGCTGTAAGCTTCCAATGTTTTACTTGCAGCAATACAATATTACCTATAATTAGATGGTGATAAGTTAAAGGTGCACTTGTAATCCCTACAGCAACCTCTAAAAAATAATGCAAGAGGTATAGCTAAAATGCCCATGGAAAGATTAAAATGCAATACTAAAAATATTTTATTAACCCAACACAAGGCAGAGAAGGAAGAGCAGAGGCACCAAAGAGATGGACAATAGAAATAATAAAACGGGCAAAATGGTGCCTCTATGCTTAACCGTATGAATGGGGTGGTGAGTCTTCTCACTGTTACTATTTCTGAATTGCTTCCTTATCCCCTAAATGTCTTCCCAGTCCTTTATTCACCTTTGTAACCAATTCCTTGCGTTAAATTTCTTGTGTTTTAAATAGTAGAGAGGTTTAATTTTTTTCTGTTTTGATCCTCACTGATATATATCAAATGCTAAGGGATTGTTTAACTGAATAATGCTGTGATTAGAAAATGGTACCTCATGCAGCCAGTAAAACTGACGTAGGACAATATAAAATGATCTGAAAAAGCATCCTGGGAACACTATAGCTAACAAAACTGTATGCTTGTTTGACAGTAACTTCTAGTATTTACCTACATATTAATATTAGTTAATTCTGAAGATTATGAGAAATTTTTGCTCTCATCTTTGAAATTTCTATGTATTGATTTTTTTGTTGAAAATGAATTATGTTTGCAGTTAGAAAAATGAAATAAAAAGAAGAAACTTGTATGGATTGTCATCTAAGGCAATTGTAGTAGGGGTGAAGGAGAAAAGGTGAGGGTTGTGAGACATTTCCAAAGTAGAATTAAGGTGACTTGTGATCAACTGATCACAAAGACAGAGCACCATGGAATTAAGGGAAATCCAAAGCCTGGAAACAGGATGACACATTCTCAGAGAGGAGGAGGAACAGGTGCCTGAAAAGCAATGTCAAGTTTTGGTTCACGCTAGCTCCAAACTCAGTGCAGGACTCCAGAGGCAGCCAGACCTAAGGTTCTGCCACTTTGAAATGATGTCGGAACCAGAGACACAGATTTCAAAGTTATTAACATCTCGAAATAGTAATTAAAGCCAAAGGAATTAATGTGTTAACACACGGAAAGGATGTGGCTTCAGAACAAAAGACCAGAAGAACCCCTTTATTTCATGGTAAAACGTCAAGATTTGAGGAGTGGGTGGAGGAGGAGAATCCATCCCCAAGAGATCGAAGTGAAATATTCAGAAAAACTGGAAAAAAGTCAGGAGATACTGATATCCTGGAAGCTAAGGGAAAAATGTTTCAAGAAGTAAGGGATTGTTAGCAATATCAAATGCTATAAAGAGATTGTTTAGTGTGCATATCCTTGGATTTGGCAACTAGGGAATTACTGATTATTTAGTAGAGAGCTATCTCAGCAGTGGTGTGAGCAGAAATTGACTTGTGATAGGGGCAAATGGGTTTCCATTTCTTTGCATACAGTTTTCTTTCTACAAGTGAGAGATAAAGATGGTCCTTATCCTGAGAGAGAGTTGGAGAAGAGAAGTCGTTTTATGATTTGGGGCACTTATGTTTTATTTTTAAGAAGAGTTTTGAGCATGTTTACAGATGGGAGAGAAGAAGACAAATTAAACGGAAAGATTAAAGATATATGTGTGTGTCTATGTATGTGCATGTGTGGGGAAAGGTTGTGGGGAGAGAGACTGAAAGAGTCAAAAGTAGCCTGGTCAGATTTGGAGAAGTACAGGAGTATCTTTTTCTCTAACAGAAGTGCAAAGATAGACTGGGTGGGCATAGATAAATTCTAGAAACTCATTATCTGATAGTCTGTATTACTTTGTGGAAAGTGGGTAGCTTCTACTACGAATGATAGGTAGTGTGAGGTAGGATTTAGAAAGTGTCTTTGAAGGGCCATCAAATTTGGAGCTTATAAAGGGGAGATGATCCCAATTAGCCAAGTTTTGTGGCTTTTCTCAAATCATCAGGATCATAGCTAGATGCTTCCAGTATTACCTTTTTTTTTTTTTTCATAAACTGTCAGGACCTTAACAGGAAGGCGTGTGCCCTTGTATTCTCTTTAGTTGTCTCAGTTTTGCCTTCCTGGTGGGTGATTCACAGAGTCACACACGGTAGGTAAGGTGTAGAGGTGGAGGGTTGGGGGTAAAGGAGGAGTGACAGCTTGTGAGGGGAATGATCTTGGTTGGGTCAGCTATTGGTCATACTAGCCTTGGAAAATCCACCCTTTTTACTCACCCACTTGTTATTTCTTCATCTACTCACCAAATATTTGTTGAGAACCTTGGTTTCAGGCACTAGAAATAAAATTCTGAGCATAAGTGGCAAAGTCGCTATTCTTGTGAAGTTTAAAATCTCATGGGAGAAGACAGACAAGCATCAAATAACCTCCAAGTACAGACCAACAGCGACATCAGCTACCTGCTGTGAAGGGGAAGGCCAGGTGCTCTGTGGGTGGCACACGGCCTGTTTTGAGCCCTCAAAAAGAAGTGCTCGGATGTTGCCCAGGGCACAGCATCTTTTGGAGTTGCCCGGCTGTGTGTGGATGAAGGAAGGCCTCTGAGGACCTTAGTGGAGGCCCCCATGGCCCCCGGTGATTTTCAGATGACAAGTCTTTCATGTGTTAGGGAACATCCCCAAATCTGCAGAGCATTGAGCCCTTCTGCTCATTCGGCTGCTGGGAAGGCCAGCCTGAACCCTGCATGGTTGATTTTTTTTTTTTTTTTTGAACACTGGGCAACTGATTTATACTTTCACCCTTTGGCTGTTTCTGTGAAGGAGTTTTAAACATATCCCCAGAATGGCCTCGTGAGTACACCACGGTTTCCTCCAAGAACACTCAGAGGGGTAGGAAAGGCAGAGGTGGGAAACGTACGCAGGCCGTGAGCAGAAAAGGCAGAATATTCATTCCCAAGTTCGGTCTAAAGCCCATGGTTGACAACTTTCAAGAGATCTCACACTGTATGTTGTGCTGTTTTTGAAATGGGACTGAGAAGACTGAAAAGCAATCCTACAAAATGTTACCCGTGTTTATCTCAAGGGTGGGATCATCAGGTAGTTTCAGTTTCGTTGTTCTTCTTAATTTCTTGCAAATACTCTATTTTCGTGTACTACTGTGGCAAATAGAAGATAAACAGCAAACGTGATCTTTTCCAAGTGGCGTC
Source organism: Pan troglodytes (assembly GCF_028858775.2). Lineage (NCBI taxonomy): Eukaryota > Metazoa > Chordata > Mammalia > Primates > Hominidae > Pan > Pan troglodytes. The sequence continues at coordinate 85,461,411 of NC_072415.2, forward strand.
TGTTTGGGAGCAGACATACCCTGAGGAGATGTTTCCCTGCCGGTAGCTTCTTTGAGGCGAGTTACTGTGAATCTCAACCGCGAAGCCCAGCTCAGGGTGTGGCGACAGCAGCCTCCCTCGGTGAGAGCAGCGGGCGGCAGGGATGGAGAAGGCGCCTGTGTCAAGAGATCCGAGGGGCTTCAGAGAACATTCGAGGGAGGAGGTAGTGAGGCTCAGCCCTGCACACTCTGAAGCCTCCACGTGTGTCAGGTGGGGGCGTGGGGTGGGGCAGGCCTTCCAAAATGACACTTTTGTTTTCAATTAAACATTATCTGCACTGTCCATGGGGCAGAGCTGTGATGTCCAGTGTGTGGATGGGGCTTGACTGTGAGGGCCTCAGACACCAAGCCCACAGATTCCTGAAAAAGCTCCGGTTCAAAATTACCAAAGCCTTCCGGGTCAGTCTGTGGAAGTCAGTCAGGCTCCGGAAGTCAAGTTCCGGAAGTCAGTAAGGCCTCGGAAGTCAAGTCCTGGAAATTGGGCTTGCAATCATTAGGTGGAGATATTGTTTGTTCTGTGCTCGGGTTTGTCATCCTCCTTAAATTCAAAGGAGATAGAAGCTGCAAATACTTGTCAGAGTTTAGGTGTGATCGGAAAGGAATTTTAAGAAACGTTTATTATGTTTCAGACAGCAGCAGCCTCCCTCATGATGCGGGAAGGCAATGTGGGAGGGAAACCCTCTGGGGGCCTGATTCAGCTTGGCAAGTGTAAGAGAGCACCCGATGAACTTCTCGTAGGTATCCAGAAAAGAGCAGACCCAAATCCAGACAGAATCTTCTTTTCATGTTGGTGGATGGGGGTGGGGAGGAGTAGGCACATGCGTCCAGTCATAGGCATTCCAGAGATTAAAAATGCAGGAGCAGAGGAGGAAAATTGGAGAGAGTTTAAACATCAGGAAATGTCTGCATGCGCTATTATATAGTCTTTGGAGGAGGTGGAGAGAGTCCCCGCGCGACCCCTTCGCTGCTACAAGCCAGCCTCATCGTAAAGGGACTTGAGAGCAGCCAAGGGGAGGAGTATTTACAGGTCCCGCATTGGTCGAGAGGCGGAGGCGAGCAGGATGCGGCTTTCTTTCTGGGCTTTGCGTTTCACAGTGAGGATTTTAACACTAATCCTGGTAAAGCCTGCATATCAGCGGGGAGTCAGGGTAAAACAATCGAAAATGTGGCCCTTCCCATTGAATAACCTGTGACCTTACAGCAATTGAACTATTGGCTGCCATCACTGCAAGTTAATAACCTATTTTATAGAACGGAGCCTACAGACTCTGTTTTAAATGGCTGTTGTTTTTTTCTTTCTTTCTTTCTTTCTTTTTTTTTTTTTTTTGAACAACATTCCTGCAGAATTCCCTGGAGTGAAACTCAGGACAATATTAAATCCAATGAATCACGCAGCTTTCAGGAGGGGAGGGCAGCACGCTGCAGAGCAGCACTGAATGATGGCTTGGCCTGGCGTCCCTGGTGGCAGCAGTGGCCGCACCAGGCACCGTGTTCTCATTCAACAAAGACTCAGGTTAGTGAGCGAGATGCCTGTACCAAATCTCCCTTCCCTCTTTTTCAAGTTTCTGGATGTTGTGTAATTCTTTTTTGCAGCATTCAGTTCTGCAAGGAGCCTAGTGAATGCTTCCATCAGTGGACTATGAAAGGCATCTGGACAAGCAGTTGCCTTATGGTCTGTACACAATTCATTAATTTGAAAATTACTCCCGGTGACTGTACCTTGCTCTCAGGTCAGACTCAACTAACTCCAGGGAGTCTCATGGTTGGGGCAGGGTACACAGGCCTGGATGGGTTTACTTTGACTGTGCTGTGCTTGCCTGGGCCTGATCAACACCTACCCTCCAGCCCCTGGGGAATTCTGCTCTGCTCCTTACCACTTATTGGCTTGCTTGTGTGAGGGCCTTAAAGGCCATGCTCCCAAAAGTGGGCCTTGAAGACTGGGCTGGCCGAGGGGCCTGGTGCTCCAGAAACTTACCAGAGCACTCAGTTCCATCTACCTCCTTTGGAGTGGTAAGTTGCTCATAGGACTTATGATTGTGCTCATAGGATGTAGTTAGAATGTCTAGTATGTCTGCCCAACTGGATAAGGACCCTGGGGGAAGGAACAGAAGATTTGAGGCCTTGATGCTCCCAGGATAGTTCAAACACAGGCAAGGCCAGCGGCATTGTCGCGGATTTGTTAGAATTGCACAATCTCTGGCCTCACCCAGACCTATGAATCAGAATCTGCATTTAACTAGGTGATTTCTGAGAAGTGCTGCTTTTTAAAACTCATCTAAAGTTGGGCAGAGTTAAGCATCCCTGCCCCTGATTTGTAGTGTGTGGCTGCAGTGGGAGCATCCTTGCCTCGCCCTGGTTTGCCGACTTCCTATGGAGGAGATACGGCCTACACAGCCCATTTCTCAAATGCCCATTTCTCCAAACACTCTCCCAGCTGTGACTCATTTGTGTGTCAGGTCTTCGAGTGATGACTCAGTACTGAGAAACCCCTTCATGAAGTGTGTCCTTGTGGTCTGATGATGCCACATGCAGTGCTGATGGGACTGATTCATCAGTGATGTGGGGAGATTAATCCCACTCAACCCTTTGTGGGAAGCACTCAAGCTGGCTTCACAGAGCTTTATGTTGACAGAGCTGAGTCTCTCCTCTCCAAATGCCTGTTGGGAAGTGCAGGTAGCGCAGATGCAGCCTGGGCGTGTCCTCTGAGTGGGACTAGATCCTTCATGGGAGGACTGAGGGATGTGAACCTGGGGCCTCGATTGTCATCGCCGTCACTGCTTCTGAGTGCTTCCATTTCAGTGTACCCAGGATTCATCTCCTAGTCTGGCAGTGAAGGAGCCTGCCATGTTTTGGTTTGATGCCTTGCCACCCCTGCATGTGTGAAGAGAAGAACACTATAGTGACAAATGAGATGAAAAATGGCTTCCAAGAACTTAATTCAAAGAATTGTAACAGGTCCCCTTCCATAAGCTGGTTTCTTTGTGAACACCATCCATTCATTGTTGACCTCACTGGGTTCACGTGTGATGCAGGGCAATGGGATCTGGACATGACTGTGGGAGATGAAACACAAAGACAGACTGTTCCATCGGTGACAAGAACTCTGTGTGTGTGTGTGTGTGTGTGTGTGTGTAAGAATAGTCTCCATTATAGTATTTTTCTCTGCGACACACAGATGGAGGCTGTAGTGTAAGAGTTACACCTCTGTCATTCCTCCACTTTGTTCCAGGGAGCCCAGCCATCTGCACTCAGGTCCTCAGGTGGATTTGCTCTTTGGTCGTCGGGCTGCACTGTGAGTTCTGAATCCCTGGCTCCCCAGCCGGACTCTTCAGTGCATAGTTGCCACAGGCAACCTGGACGAATCCAGCCAGGCGGATAGAGCAGGGCTCACCTCGTCAAGGACTTTGCAGCCGCCTTAACTTTGAGTCTCCTTGCTTCTGTCAGGAGGTGCCACAACCTTAGACGTAGCTCTCGTTGGTGTTAATTATTTCCTTTTCATTTCCAGCTGGCACAGAGCTTTAGCACCTTAAGTTGCTCAATTTGATCTCTGCACTCAGGAACAAGGTAATTAAGTCAGCCACAATATAAGAAAACTCATCTGCCTCGACTTGTTGCCCGTCTTCAGACAGTGCTCCATCCTAAATCATTTGATAATGTAAGAGGCTTGGTGCAGTTTTCTACTTGACTGAGGGTTAGTTCATTAGGTCACAATCAGTAATTGATTCTCAGTGTGTCTCTGCTGGTTTTATTACAGTAATGAGGACTGTCGTTTTTTTCATCTCCTCTAATATGTTACCCAAACCATCAGCTTCTCAGTTTGGTGTCAGGATGACTTTGACAGGTTGTTAGCAACTATATGATGTACAGAACATCACAGAAATATCTCAAACTGTGTTGCTGTATACCACACAGAGCCTTAGGTGGTCCCGAAATAAGTGAAAGCACTTGCAAGGAAAAAGTTACAGCAGCAATTGAAAATATGACTACAGGCTTGATGTCCTAATGAAGAAGTTCTTTGCACTGTTGGATCTGTTTCGACACGCAGGGCAGATTTCGCAGGGTTGGGTGGCATCTGCAGCTCTCCTCCGGAATATTCCTGAACAGAAAAAGGAAGAGTGCCCCTCAAGAGCAAAGCAGACATTATCATTGCAAAAAGTTACACGTTCTTCATTCTCTCTGTGGAGCTCCTTTTAAAAAGTGAGCAATAATCTGCTATCTCTAAGCAATCTGATTTCCTCTTAATTTCTTTTCATCTTGAGCAGGGGAAATCCATGGTATGAAGGCCATGAGAGAGAAACGTAGTGTCATTTATTCTGCTTCTGCTGTGTTCCTGGATGACTTCAAACGTAGAAAGCTGCAAGAGACAAAAGGGGGAAAAAGCATTTTATTTTTTTGATAGATATAATCAAAATATTACAATAAAATTGACCATTTGTTTTTATCTAATGAACACATTTTAAAATTTAATTTTTTCCCCCAAGATTTTGGAATGTTTTGAGGCTGAGGATTATACTCACCGGAGCAAGTACTGTTTGATGGTAACAGGAATTTTGAGTTCAGAATAGCTAGGAACCCTGGAATAATTCTCTGAGAATGAAACACCAAAGGCCACAAAGACAGTAATGTAGGATGCACTGGCTTCTCGAAGCCCTTACTAGCCTTGTATAAAGGATGATAGATAGAAGTTGAGTATATGTGAACACTGAAATAAACTCTCTTTCTGAACCTTTTCAAAAAGAAGCAGCACCAAGATAGTAGACCAGTCATAATGTTCCCCTAAAAACCAGAAGCCATGAGACCATTGGGCAAAGAACAAAGAGCTCAGGGGTTTGGCCTGACGGCCTCAAGAATGTGTTTTGTTACATGGTGGACACGGCTAACCGTTTTGCTGTCTAACTCACGAATGATGATCCTTGGAAGATGAGACTGTGAGATGTGTCCAAAGTTAAATTCACATGCATTGAGAAAAACATTTCTCCTACCCTGAGATTGCAGAGGAGGGACAGAGGCCTGGAGACAGCTCAGGGGTGGCTTTGCCTCACTGACATTGTGGGTGACATCGTTAGCCAGCTCCAGCGTGCTGGCATGGCATCCAGAACTGCCACTTTAGCCCATGTTTGCAGCCTGATATTATGAAAATCTTTTATCAACACTAAAAATAATATTTAGCAAGCCCCATCGATCCTTCTTTAAATAAAGCACCTATTTTAGGTGAGGTTAGCAATTTTATTCATAGGATTAATTTCATCCTACAAACTGCTGTGCAATGTCTGACAAAAGATCTTTTTATAAATTCAACTTAGGAAAATAAGTCATAATCCCATCTGCTCCCTTCATTTCTCTCTGCTCTATAGAAGGCATGCAGCAATACAAGGTCTCCTGCAGGCTGAGACAGGTAGAACAGATATTAATAAATCACCAGCAAATATATAGATGAAGGTAACAGTGGCTATAAGAAATCAAATCATTACGCTTCTCCTGCTGCTACACACTGAGGGACTAGTTCTTGGCATAGAACATGGACCCCAGAATATCTAAACTTCCAAATGTCCCCCAAGACTTCCTGAGCTTCCAGGATCAACACTGTTCTGACCTCTGGCCTTCAACAGATGAAGCCCAAATTCTCCAAGAGAGGGCAAGTACATGTGAAAACAAACAAGGTTTAGATTCTCAATCTATGTATTCTGAATTTTCACAATAGTTGAGTGTGGGCAACTTTGTTAAAAATAAAGAAAGAAGGAAAGAAAGGAATGAAGAAAATACTGGTGAATTTAAAGCAGACCCTTAAATAAAACAATCAATTGCTATATAAAACCTGAGTTGAGCAAGATTTCTATTTGCCAGTCCTTAATTAGGTTTTGAAAGAAAGGGAATCCCTCCACCAAGTACTAAGAATATTTTGCTGCCTGCTGCTTTTTCTGGCAGAATCTTCCTGGTTTGTGGAAAGAGTGCTATTCTGACATTGGATGCTGCTGAGAATCGGGCAACAGTCTTAGTGAGGTGACCATCATCTGAGGAGGTATGAGGTTTGGAAGCATCACGGGGCCCTGGGCACATAGGCTCCCATGTTGCTCTGACATGAAACATTGACCAAATGTCTTGGCCTCCCTGTGCCTTGAGTCACAGTAAAGCTAGTCTCCTGACGATAGTGATGAGTATTGCATGTGGGTACCAGAGGCCAGGCTCTGAGTGCTGAGTCTCAGGAAGACTCCCTATAGGTTTACAGAACCCCCACTCCTAGTAAAATACTTGATCGAACACACTTCCTGGATTTCTGTGATCAGTATCTGTTTTTCTTTCTCCTTCCCCCTCCCTCAGTCTCATTGCTGTTCGTTGTACCTTGAATTTCCCCTTGCCTGTATTTTCATTCAAATCCGAACTCTTATTTGAATCCAATGCAGTCTCACATTTGGGTCTATATATAGCCTCTTGTCTGTGAACTTTTGGTACAAATGCATCGTCTCCTCTTCTTGGACTTCCTGTGTTCTGATTATGAGACACTCAAAAACATGCTGGCAGTCGCTGAGGTCCAGGCTCCAGGCCTCCACGCTGATGCTCCTGGGCCCCACTACCTGGGTGTTCCTTGGGCATCCTAAGGATGCTTCCTGAAGAAAGTCTAAGGTGGAATCCAACAGTCCCTCTCCCAGAGACGCTTTCTTTACTCCCCATTTGAGCCTCCAGAGCCCTAGCCCATGCCAGATGTTCAGCTGCCAACCTTTCTGTCTCTGCACTAAACCCAGTCCATCTCCAGGCTTTACTACTGTGAATTCTAAATGTCTTTGATTTTGTCTGCTTTTATTTTCTCCAGATCACCCCCTGTGAAATTACCTACCTGAACTAGTGGTCTCTGGCTTGTATCTGGAGAAGACACGTAACTATCATCCTGCCTCTAATCTTGCCTCCTTCAGTAACCTCCCATTTTGCTGCTGAACTCTTCTTTCCAGAGCAGAGATCCAATGTCTGTACTTAAACCCTTTAATGATTCCCATTGCTCTTAGGATATTAGTATAAAACAGGACACATAAGGCCATTTGTGGTCTGGTATGATCTGCTTCCCTCCAAATCAATTTCTCAGCATCCCCTGCCTCTCTTCTCCACTTCCCTCACCTTGCAATTTTCATTCCAGCCAGACCGGACAGGTTCTATGTCCCAGTCTCTAGAATATGACTGGTCCCTCTTGTCTCAGAATCTCTGTATAAGGGCCATCCTTGCTTGACTTAGGATGTCTTCCTTCTTGTAAGTCTCATGAGTGCAAACACCCTGTCTACTTCAACACGTGATCTGCATTGCCTAGAACAGGGATGAATAAATTGTAGACACCTCAAATATGTTTAATAAATTAATCAAATAAATGACATATAGGCATTCAAATGAGTGCTGTGCCCTTCATAGTATTTATCTTAGAAAACAATATCAAAAACAAAAGAAACAAAGAACAACTATTTATTTTGCAAAGAAACAAACTCCTGATTTGTACTTGCTTAGGATGATGATGCCTAGGAGTCTCTCTCTCTCTGTCTCACACACACACACACACACACACAGTCATTATCTAGCGTGGCTATCCATGTTGTTTCCCAAGATGAGTTCCAAGTTACTATTGATTATAGACATAAAATTTATTATCAAAGGATAGAAATAAATTTTTTTTGTCCCCAAGGAAATGTAAAGAATGTGGCTTGGTTGCAAAAAGTGTTTTCATGTAAATGCAAAGTTACTCCTCTATTTATTGTGCACTTACTACATGCCAAGTACTATGCTAGGGACCGGAATTGCACTAAAGAATAAAAAATAACTCCTGCTCCGTTGACTGCTGAAAAGATGCCTCGACATGCCTGCCGGCTTCCTACTTAAGAGGAACCCACTCCATATATCAGAGGAGGAAGGAAGAGGGAGGAGCACTGGGGGAAGGGAAAGATGGGTCAAGGAGAAGAGAGCCCTGCATTACCTCTGGGGCCCAGGGGCTTTCTGGAGAACTACAGTGGCTAAGGAGAATGTATTCAGTTGCCTTCGCTGTGGTAGGAATGGAAAACCTCCTCCAGCTCATCCGCATCATCCAAACCCTCAGCTGTCACTAAGAATGGAGGATGTTTCTTACTGTTGTTTTGTATCTGTTTTTGAAGAGAGAATAAGAGGATCCGGGAGAGTGGGCATTTGGCAAACACAAACCTGGTGGTCTGATGCTTCACCCTGGGTGGTTTTGGACCCTTTGAACGTACCACATAATTGGCTTTGGTATTTTGCGTACCCCGCTCAGGGATGAGTGACACCAGCAAAAAAGAGGGGGAAAGTTCATCTTGGTTTTTGAATTCTGAGAGCATAGAATTCAGAGAACACAAAATATTCAGTTTATAAAATGTGTTTGTAAGAATGGCTGACAATTAACAGTCATGCACCCAATCCTGACAAGATCAAGATTCCCTGGGACTTTCAGATAGGGAAAGAGGAGTGCACAAATACTCCCTCTTCTGTTAGTGGGTCCCTAATGGAAGAGACACTGAGCTCTGTCATCCTTCTGCTGCACCATGAACACCTCATACAGAGCTAACAAAAACACCAGAAAGGATTGGGGAATCTGGGCATACTTTCCCAGGTAAGTCTCCATGGAAGCACCAAGCGCCCAAAGTGACAGTGGATATAGGGATCTCAAGGCAGAGGTTCCCATAGCCCAGAGCTTCCCATAGCCAAGCGGTGATCAGCAGTGGCAGAACAATTCTCTGTGTTCTCTGTATGGAGATGGGTGAGAGCTTGCAGAGCAGGAGTGGGGCTGAAGGGTCCCTGATCCAGCGACTGGCTCCCCAGCCAGAGGGAGAGGTCTCTGCTGCTGGGAGTCTCTGCTGATGTCAGAATGGATGGCCCCGACGTGTGACAACATCTGCGGTCCTGGGGAAGATGAGCATCCCGACTTGCCTGGGAGTGTGCTCCCATCACCAGGCGGAACTAGCATGTGAGATGATAGTGAAGCTCTTAGCTGCACACAAAACAAACGTCCTTACTCAGAGATCACCGCCACTAACAACTCTGAGGGTCCTTTTCTTCCGTGGACACACACAGACTCAACTAAAGTTATATAGGATGTATCTAATCATCCATCAATCATCTGCTTATTCATCTATAGTATCTATCATTTGTCTACAACTTTATTCACTTGAGGTAGCAAAGACATCTTTTCATCTATGTACAGCTCTGTCTCATTCACTTTAGTAGCTACATAATATTCAGCTTAATGGTGGCATTACAATTTATTTAACCATTCCCCTATTGACGGAAATTTGGTTGTTTACAGATTTTAATGAGAGGATGGCATTCCATTTTATGAACTTATCATAATTCATGAAAGCATCTCTTACTGGCAGATATTACGCTGCAGGCAATGTTTACTGTTACAGTACTCAGTCAAAATCCCTGTACATATACCTTTATAATGTTTTTATTTTATTTTTTGTTAGATCCGTAAAAGTGAAATGGCATGGCCAAAGGGTATGCAAATATATTTTATTAGATAATTCCAAATTGCCCCCAAAATGTTTGTAGCAGTTGGTTGTTCCTGCCAACAATTATGAAGCTGCCTAGTTTTTCACAGCCTTGACAGCAATCAATGTTAACAATATATGACATGTTGACAATCAGATTTGGCAAAAACTATTTTGTTGTTATTCACTTCCTTATTCCTTTAATCAATACCGTGGTTGAGCATCTTTTCACAGATTTATTTGCCGTGTGTACTTCTTTTTTGCCTATAAGTATTCTTTATCCCTTTAGGGTATTGTCTGTCATTTTCTTCCAATGAGTTGGATTTCTCTGAATATGGAATATTAATAGTCAGTTGTAAATGTTTTCCCTCCCTTGTTTGTCACTTACGTTTTAATTTTGTTTAGTCTGGTTTTTATTGGGAGAAAGTTTATAAAATTTGGTAAGTCCCTTCTTTCCTTTTGTTTACTCTCACTGCAAGGCTACAGAAATGTTCCTCCATCTTTTCTTCCAGTATTCTTTGGATTTTATTTTTACATTTAGGTCTTTGATTCAACATACATGTATTTTTGTTGATAATATAAGGTAGGGATCTTCATCTTACTTTTTCCAAATGCATAGTCAGTTGTTCTCATTCAACATATTTTAAAAACCATACTTTTTGCTAATTTTAAATGCTGATTTTATCATAGATTAGAGACCCTTGTGTACTTAACTTGGTGTCTGTGCTGCTTTTTTTGTTCCATTGGTGGATTTGTCTGGTGCCGAACTCTTACTTATATTTTCATCATCCTTGCTGTAAGTTGGGAGGCTTTTCAACCCCTGGAGTTCCTGGGAGGTAGAAACGACATGTTGGTTCTTCTGTTCCACAGAGGACAGAGCACACTGCTGAACACAGAGCTTCCTTTAGGAGAAAATTTGGATTTTCACACACATTCAGGAAGAAATTATTAAACTAAGTAGCTAAAACCCAAGGTAATAAAATCCCTGTTAATGGGCAGGAAGGCCTCCCCAGAACTTAAATTCTTCCTGGTGCTCCTCGTGTGCATTTGCATGCGGACAGCATCCTCCCCGGGCAGGAGAAGCACCTCTGGGAGAGCCTCAGTTTACCTTCCAGCTTCCAGGGTGCATGGCCTTTCCAGTTGCCATCTCAAGCAAGGGAGCACCTGCCTCAGGAAGGGCAGCTCCCGCTAAATCTTCAGATGTTAAACGGCAGTGGGAGACGTCACATTCTCCCAGCAAGAGAGTAGAGAGAACGGGTAGGTGTAAATCTCAGGCAGCTGACTGTTGGAATCCATAAGGCCTACCTTGTAAATAATTCACTTCAGTGCAGAAAATCTGCATATGAGCATGAAATGTCATTTATAACCCATGGGATATTGGCTTGGCTGGGAACAACTTTCCAGCCAACCCATTAAGTGCTGCTAAGGAAGAGAGAATATAGCTGATGTAGAATAAACTCCCTATAGTAAGCCTGTGACTGTACAGACTAGTTATCAGTATTCAAACTGAAAATAAAACTCAAGACTATGCCTGCGTAATCACTCAACCTTCCGTAAGCTCAACGGCTCTCCAGGGTTAGCTTGGCTCTACCTCATTTCCCAAGGTGCTTTCAGGCCTGCCCTTCACTGAAACCCAGAGCAGACCAGGAGAAATGTTGGCCGCAGTGCTTTCTCGTGAAGTGATGCATACTTACTGGCTGCAAAGAGAATATATAATGTTCCAATTAAGAACTTATCGCCCTGAAATTCTGGAATCTCACATAGATGACTTGTGGAGAAACAAGATGGTCTTTGTAATGAGCTCCTTTTCTCTCTTTATTAAATATTGATTGACTATGGAAGAAATTCAATTTCCAAATAGAGTTTAAGTCTTATTCCTAGGGTATTTGGTAGTAAGCTTTTTATTTTTTTGTTTGCTTGTTTCAGTTTTGATGTGAGGACTGTGAACATCTCCAGAACAGGAGACATTTGGAAGAGCTTGTGCCCACTGGTATCTGAAACTTGGCTGCTCATGTGAGTGGGTGCTTTATTTTTATTTTTATTTTTCCGAGTGAGGCTGGGTATGTTGAAAACACAAAAAGCCTACAGTGGGAGAAAGAAGGAGTTTTTTACCTGTTGAAGGAAAAATAAAATTAATATGCCTTCCAGTTTAAATATAAGCCTCTGAAAACGTTTCCAGCCAATTGTACACTTATCTGTTGGTACACAGAGACCTTAACTAAGCACAACCGGAATCACTCTAGAAATAAACTCAAAGAAGGGCTGAGATTTCTTGGCCTTCTTCCCAAGAGAGTTATTTACTAAAAGACCAGGAGGGATTCATTATGAAATGGTTTACCTATTAGAAGGTCCCATGTCACTGGCTCTCAGAGGCGATTAGAGATTTGCAGGCTCTCGCTGACGAAATGCTCATCCTGTCTCAAGGAGCGACCTCAGATGGAAGGAGGTCGCTGCAGTATACATGGCTCACTCTGTCTATCTATGTGGCCCCGTGCTCTATCACGGATGGATATTAATTTCATCTGGCCTAATTTCCTTTTTACAAAGTAATTTGATAGCTACCCAGCATGTGCACTCTCCTAGGTGGCTACAGATTGATTGCTTGATGAATGTTCTAGCTTTTTTTTTAACTGCTAAGGTTATCGTTTACTCACTTTCAAAATATGTAGTATTTTTTTTTTAACTGCTAAGGTTATCGTTTACCTACTTTCGAAATATGCTGTTGGCCCTTTTCCAGTCTTCAGAAACCCCTTGTATCCTGCTATGAATCCTCAGCAACACCATCACATGGAAAAGAACCAACAATGTGAAGAAACGAATATGGTGTTCATTTTCAAACTGAAAAAGGAAATAATTACAGTTACTATTTACAGTGTCTGGCTTTTCAAGCTTCATGCTACAAGCAGCTAACTCTTTGTCAAACAATTAATTTTGTTTAAAATAAATAAGTTTATATATTTAAGGTCGTGTTTCAGAAGTAAAACCAGAACTATGGTTTTTATTGAGTTATAAAATTAGTTGGGGAAAAGGTAATGCATGTAAAACAACTCTTGAGATCTGCCGTGTAGAATTTTAAGTATCAGTGTAAATTAAAAGCAGATTCACAGAGAGTTCTATGAAACCGAGTTCCCTAATAAGTTGAGGGTGCCAGACTGGATCATTTCTCAGGTTTCTCACGGCTTTTAAATACAATAAGTAAAAGCCCAGTGAGTTATCAAAGAGATCTGTGACCAGTATGACTTTAGTGTTCCAGTGTGATTTGAGCATATACATCACTGACTGATTTTTTTTTAGTGGTCAAAAATACATTTGACAATGTGCCAACAAAATTTTTCTCAAATCATGCCATGTATCATTGGTTTAGCAGAGGTTACAATTCATAGCAATAAGTTTTGTGCCTTTTATTCTGAATTTCACAGTCTTTTAAGAAAGCATCTTGACTGATAATTGGCTGAAAGACCATAAACAAAATCGATGAAAATTAACATCAATGAAAATATATCTAGTCAAGGTGGTGGCCATTGGAATAACAGGAGCCCTGAAGTTAAGTTTTATTTAGCATTCTTCTTCTTTCTCAGAAAGAAAAACAATAAACACATAGCAAATTAAATATGTGATCCCAAAACCAGCTATATCCAAAAATTCTTGGCTAAAAACTTGTAGATGTACTTTCAAGAAGTGGAAAAATGGAAGAAAATGATTTCCTTAAGCTAACAAATGAGAAAATTGTTAATATGGGGCCTTATCCTTTCTGTGGCTGGTGGCTCTCTCTGGTTGCAGATTGTGTGCACAGGGAAGGACAATGCCTCTTTCGTGTTATGAGGGGGCATGAGCCACCGTGGGAAGGAGAGAACTCAGTATTACCTGCTGTTAACTGGATGAAGCAAAAGTTGTTTTAATTAGGTTGGTTCTCCCAGCTCCCTTCCCCCAATCCCAGCATCCATCTACTGGTAAAATAGGGCTAGGCACCATTGAAGAATGTAGGATGCAGCTTCCCATAAGCTGAAAGTAGTCAAGCTTAGGGTCAGGGATTCACTGATGATGGGAGAAACTGGACTCACCTTGCTGCTGGAGTATTGCATTGAGAGAGAGCAGGTACTTAGCCACCCTTCTGTTTCAAAGCTGGAGTTACTTGGGTTGTATCATGTTTGCATTTTAATAGTTTACCAGCTAATAGGCCTCTAGCCTTGAAGAAGTCAAGAAGGAAAAGGAGAAAGGTGGGACTTCTTAATGCTGCTAAAGTCTCTATTCCAGTTATAAAGAGGTGGAATTGGTGGATTTAATTATTGTTGAAATATATGTCATTGCATCTTCACTACAAAATCAGAATCTCTGTCTCTCTTTTTTTAAATTTAAAGTGGTCTTCAACATGCGACAATCATTAGAGAGCTACTCTGTGCATCATTTGGAGACAGTAAGGATTTTTAAATAATTAGGTTTGAATAAAATATACTTAGATCTGTACTGCTTGATTAAATGATGTTTTAATGTTGCAAAAGGGCCATCAGGAGGCATTTGCTTGAGTGGAAACCTGGGCGCTTCCTCACTAGGCTGAGGAGTAAGTGATTAAAGAAAGTCACTGGAGCATTGGGTCTCAATTCTTTCTTTACTTCTATGCTTGTCCTACGTTTGAAGCCAAGGAGTTGCTTGGGGATGTTATCTGGGCATTAACACAATAAAACCAAGTTGGAGATGATGGAGCAGAAAGAAATATTGGGAGCTTTCCTGGGCCCTTTTCCCAGGATCCTCCAGTTTTAGGATCCTCGGGCCCTGTCTGGAGATCCACTGACCTGGGGATCCACAGGTATTTGTGATATTCCACAAATGCCACCACTGCTAGTAGTGAGAGAGTAGTACTTCCACAGGAAAACTAGAAGCCAGTGAGCCATTCTTAACGGGAATCCTAAGAGCATGAACAATATTCTTCTCCTAATTAGGATTTCATAACGTGTGAAGTGCATGGAGGCACCTGGACTTCTCTAGAGTCTGAATTTGGACATTATTTTGTTCTATTTGGGTTGATCGCGAAGCAGTTTTCCTGTAAATGTGACTAACTTAAGTAAAACAAATACAAAACAAAAACCAGCTTTAGGTCCCATGAGGAACTTCCGGAAATATCTAAAGTCTGTAGTCACTAAAGAACAAGTATAATTCCTAATGGCAATGCTTCCTACAGCATTCTGTGTAAACGTTGAACCCCAAGATATTAACATGTTATTTTTAAGAAAGGAGGTTTTATTAATTTGGGAAACACTTGATAAAACAAAGTGCACAGGGACAGTATTTTGGGGGCAGTGAAACAAAATCCATTCCCCTCTATGATTCTGAGCTGCAGGCTCTCCTATGGCTCCCACCATGAGATATGGGTCTGGCTGGCAGGACCTCAGCTGTGGCCACAAGTCAGGAGTGGAGGGAGCTGAGGAGGTGGCGTGTGCAAGGTCTCTGTGGTCAGGGAGGGTCAGAAAAAATGGAAGATCTCATCCTAGTGTTTCTCTCACGTGGAGCTCTGTGGGGTCAGGGTGGGGAACATGACAGGAATATCAAAATAGTGTAAGATACCCAAGAACTTTGGGACTAGATGCCCAACTTCCATGTGTAGGTTGGGGAAGGCTGCAGGCCTGTAGGAGAAGCCTTTGTTCAGCTCAGCTCCATGTCCAGAAGAAAGTAAAATTGTGAGAGGAGTGGAACTGTTTCACATTTTTACAAACCTCTGTAATGCCCAGCTTAATAGAAGGCAACTGGGTTTTCTTATCTGCTTCTGCACTGAGTCTTTCGAAATACCTAACCTCATTCAGCCTCTGGAAAACCCCATTGCACATAATACTAATGTCTTAGTATTATCATGCAAGTAATTTTGAGCTTTTGGATCCCTGAAAACACCTCAGGGACTCCTGGACTACACTTTGAGAACCAATATGACGTGATTGGGGTTGAGACAAAGAGACAACAGAGCCTTCACAAGTGGACAGCCAGAGTTCGGACTCCTTGGGGAACCGGCTTGACCCCCAGTAGTCCAGCCAAAGCCGCCCACCCAGCAGGGCCACTGGCCCAGAATTCAGCATAAAAACTGTGTAAGAGAGGCCAGTGGGCATTCACAGGATGCTGTGGGAGGCTGAGACCCCTTATCCCTGAGACAGGGGCGCACCGTGGAGAGGGATATGGGGAAGCAGGGAGATAGGAATTTGACTCAATGGGCACCTCAAAGATTGTGTCATCTGAGTCACTGAACGTCTTTCGCAGGGCTTTGCATCAACTGAACATTTAACCCCCAGTTTTTTTTTTTAATCAAAAGAAACTGAGCTGGCACACTTTAAAAAACAGACTGACTGTTCTTCAAAATATTAAATAGGGTTATCATACAACATAGCAGTTCTGGTCATAGAGATATACCCAAGAGAAGTAAAAACATATGTCCACACAAAAACTTGTACGCAAGTGTTCAGAGCAGCATGACTCATAATAGTCAAAATGTGGAAATGATCCAAATGTTCATCAAGTGATGAATGGATATACAAAATTTGATAAATCCATAGAGTGGAATATTAGTCAGCCACAAAAAGGAGTGAAGGTAGACACATGCTGCAACAAAGATGAACTGGAAAACATTATACTTAGTGAGAGCCAGTCACAAAAGACCACATGTTGGATGATTCAATTTATCTGAAATGTCCAGAATAGGTAAAGTCATAGAAACAGGATGTGGTTGTCAGGGTCTCTAAGGATGGGGAGGAAGGAGTGACTGCTGATGGTCGTGAGATTTCTTTATGGGGTTATAAAAATATTCTAAAATTAGTTATGGTAAAAGTTTCACAATTCTGTGAGTATATTAAAAACCACTGAATTGGACACTTAAGGCTACATTTTATAGTAAGTAAATTATATCTCTACATGTTATTTAGAAACATTTTGTCCTTAATTTATCATAATAGGACTTGAGAATTCAGTAAAAGACTTGAGTTCTCACTAATTGAGCTCAATAAGTTTTACTGTGAGATCAGATCAGTTATGAAAATTAAAATTCTGTATTAAAAATAGTGCTACACTTTTCTTGCAAATCCCCCCCACCCCCAAATTAATCAATCTTTTTTCCTACAGGACTTCCCAGAGGTTTTACACATATGTCATTATGTCCGGTGAGGGTTCAAGGTTGAAGTGTTTCCCAAAACAGCTGCTCCTTGCACCTCTGCAATCTCAGAGCATTTTGTGTGGCTCTCTTAGTGTCCTAGAGAAATCAGTTAGAGAGGTTGTCCTTTTAACTTTAAGAGTAAAAAGAGGCTTTACTGATTTATATGGAAGGAGAAAAACCTTGGAAACAGAGTTAGGAGATAAATGTGTTTCTATAGAACAGAAACATTTAATTTAAAGGGACCTGAAGAGGAAGGCAGCCCCAGTGACCCTTCCTGGGGTGAGAGCTGTGCCAGGTGCGATCACACCACACCCCTCATCTTTCCAGCCAGGCCGTGAGGCCAGCGGGATGTCCCATGTAGCACAAAGAGATTTGGAGAAGTCACTTTGCTTATGGGCAAACAGCGAGAAGGTGATGGGATGGGGCTCTGGCCTCAGGGATGTCTCATGGTTCCCGTGCCCTTTTCTTTGAACTTCACAATCAGAAAATATGCAGCCAATAGCACTGACTCAAGCCCATTTCAGGAAAGAGCAGTGAATTAATAAATTACTTGTGCTGTGTCCACCTCTGTTTTGATTGGCTGGAGTATTTCTACTGTGATAAGTGAAATTTACCCATCACCTGTAAATTTCAAGTGTACAAGAGACATAAAAGTCCAAATTTTTTTTTTTTACTAATGGCCTTAATGAGCAAAGACACTGTCATTTTAGTGACACGTTTTTGGAATGGAGGCGGAACACAGTCAGTTTGTTAGTTGTTGTCTATAACTGTTTTATCCTTTAGTTTTCAAATCTACCACTCAGATTGAACTGTTCGTTGCAATGCATTGCTTCAAGAATGTTTGACCATTTTGTCTCTTCTTCATTCAACAATACAAAAAAGAAGACCACCCATAGTTGTAATCTGACACTTTTAGCTATTCAGTTATGACTTCTCTGAATGTACAGATATCATTTCTGATCAACCAAGATAAGCCATGTTACAGTATTAATCCACTGACACTTAAAAATAAGTAGCAAATACAATCAACAAGATTCTTATTTAGTGACTACATTTTATTAGGGGTGTCCATGTCAGGACTAAAAATGGAATATTTACTTTTCCTTCCTTGACCTGAAATTTTATGAATTATTTTATGATTACACATACAAGTAGAAGCAATATTATATAGAAATCTGATGAATAATATATAGTTTATGTAATTAACACAGAGGAGGGAGGATTTCTTTCCATTATTAAGGGGGTATGTTTAGGATACAGCACTTGGGAGTTTCACACTAATAATGCCCTTGCATGGGGTGGAGGATCACTCTTCCTTCAATTGATAGGACTGTTGAAATCCCTGAAAACTTTGGAAGCATCCCAGTGCACTTGCTATCCTGTCTGCCTGATGCCTGTATCACTCCAAGTCCTGTGCATAGTAATGGATTTTTAAAATCATTGTGACAAGGGATGAAGTGCATGTCCCTTGTCCTAGAGCCCATATCACATTGTAGTAGATGTCTCATAGTGACAACACCCCTGCCCCCCCAATCTCAGCAGTTTGTAACAATGAGCACTTCTTTCTTGTTTAAAATGTCTCACTAATGTGACACTGTGTGTCTTCTCATTCCCAGACTCAGGCTAAGGAGCAGAGATCTGGGAGAACAGGCCCTTTTCATGGAAGATGAGAAGTACAAGGGGAAGAACCAAAGCACACAATTGCTTTTAAAGCTTCTGCTCAGATATGCTGCACATCACACTCCTCACGCTGTTGTGGGCAAAGCAAGCCACAGGCCAAGCCTGGTAGTGGATCAGCTCCCTCAAGTCTCATGGCGATGGGCGAGTGTATCTGCTGTTACTGAGAAAAGAGAGGGGTAAATAGTTGTGACAGATGATACAAATGTGCACATCTCGGCTGACACAACTCCAGTGGAACAGGCTGTCTGTTGTACTGGAACCAATGTGAGCTTTTGGATTTTCGTCGTCTGTGCATGAGAGAGATTCCACTGGACACCAAGCTTATCCACAGCCTCCATCCAGAGATATCTGGATTTAATGAACACCCAGTCACTGCCTGCAAACAGGAGATACTGAGTTTCCAGTACATAAGAACTCCTAGATGCATGAATACCTAAGAAGAAATTAAATGTGAAGATCTGATCAGAAACATAGTGGAACCAGTGAACACTGGCCAAAAGAAAAAAAAAGTCCCATTCCACTGCCTGGACAATAGCAGGAAGGAGTTCCTTATAGTTTCATGCCCTGTATTGGCTTTAGAGTCATTAATGAACAGTATCTATGTCGTATGATCCGTGAAGTAGTGAGAATTGTTCACACCTGAAGCCATTTTCCTACTGGCTACAGAAACGTTACCATCATATGATTTATTATTAAGTGTTGTTTTCCTTGTCAACATTTTGTGGTTTAACAGCCCACCTAAGTGTGAATCAGTTATCAACTGGCTTTCTTATTGAAAAGACAGACGAGGCTGCATGAAAATGCTTAGCACATGGGTAGGAAGCAGTGGATGAAAATAGCAGAAGTGGGACCCAGAAGATGAACTCTTTTACATTTGATTATTCAGATTATATGTAAGTTCCCATCCTGCTGAAATCTCTTCAGCAGCAAGTTAACCTCCAACCTAAGAAAGATGGAAGAAATCAAGAGTTGAAGATGGAGGGGACAAGGACAGTCTCTGTATCCGTGTGCTCCCTGAGGTGGGGGCCCCTGCCTCTCCCATCTTTGCACTCCTCATGCCTACTGTGTACCTGGTGCAGACCAGCTGCCCTGAAATGTTTGAGGTGCTGTGTTACCATTGCCTCTTTTGATTGCCCACCGAGTGCCTCCTGAGTCATGCACCCCGTCACAGTCCTCACGCAAGGCCTGGAGACAAACCCAGCACACACCGGCCTAGTATTAATTCATAACCATCATCATGTACCTAAGATTCTACCTACCTGGACGTTGATTGATGAAATTTATAAAGTATTAGAAGGACTTCAAGTCGACTTACAACAATCACATATGAAATGCACAAAACCAGCTTTTAAAGCCTTCTATAATTTGTTTAAGACTGAAGAACTTTAAGACCATTACTTTTATTTATTTATTTATTTGTTTGTTTGTTTGTTTGTTTTTTGAGGGCCAGAGTCTCGCTCTGTCACCCAGCCTGGAGTGCAGTGGCACAATCTCGGCTCACTGCAAGCTTCGCCTCCTGGGTTCACACCATTCTCCTGCCTCAGCCTCCCAAGTAGCTGGGACTACAAGTGCCCGCCACCACGACTGGCTAATTTTTTGTATTTTTAGTAGAGATGGGGTTTCACTGTGTTAGCCAGGATGGTATCAATCTCCTGACCTTGTGATCTGCTCGCCTCGGCCTCCCAAAGTGCTGAGATTACAGGCATGAGCCACTGCGCCCAGCCCTAGACCATTACTTTTAAAATGTTAAAAAAAAAAAAAAAAAGGAAAAAGGAAAAGGAAATAAAGAAGCAGCAGTGGGGATCAAGACAGAGGAAGGAGATGCTACCTGCCTGCTCCCATCCATCTCCTCTTCACAGTCAGAAACACTAAGAGGAACCCTGTGCTACAGGAGAAGACATTCCAGAAATTTTGTCTTAGGACTTTAACCTTTCTGATATATGACTGGGTCATAAACTTCCTTTTCAGAAGCTATTGATCACCCCATCACCTCTGCAAATGGGGTGTCTATAAATGCCGTCTGTTGCCGGCACATTGGCTACTGGTTCATGAATGGTTAAATTTGTTGCAACTTTTGCTTCTGTCCTGTAATGAAGGAAAAGAAACTTTCTTCTAGGAGTGCAGTATCAAATTTGTCTGGGTAGGTTGAGTTTGTAGGTGTTGCAGGTGCACCTAGGCTTAAAGCATTTGGAGGTATCCTTGCATCTGTGTTAAGAGGCTCTCTCTGTAGGGGAGAGATCATTGACTCATTGGCCTGTATACTGATGTAATGTCAAGGGGAGGGCCCAATACCTTTTCTGAAAGGGGCAACTCTTCCTCAGATTGGGAATTGGAATTGGGAGGTTGTCTTGGCCAGAACTTAGAAAGAAAGAGCTCTGGATTGACGTCTCATCTTAAACTTCGTAGAATCTGGATTTGAGAGACAGAGCACTCACAGGAGATTGGGGCAAAAGAGTGCTTTGTAGGACCATAGCTGTGCAGTGATACGTCTCTCTCGTAACCCAAAGTTAAAGACCCATAAACTCACCGTGGTAGGTGCTTTCTTCTGCAGCAAATTCCCCTTGAGTATCTGTCCCATTCCTGCAGAGTCTTGTTTAAATGTTCCAAGCTGTGCTATAGGGAATCGGGGAGGAGCTGTGGACACATACTGGTCCATGTGGGGGCTGCAGCGGTGACCAGTGAGAGGTCTCCTTGATGACAGCGACTCTGAGGACACAGAGCTGGTGCTATGAGACCTGGTAACTAAGTTCCCAAGGAGCTTTTCTCTTCTTTGCCAACCTTGAAGATCCGGGTATTCTTTTATGAAGCTGGATGGAATCTTCCCACATGTAGAGTTCTCAGGTCCAGGTATTATTTTATGAAGTCGGATGGAATCTTCCCGCACATGGAGTTCTGAGGTTTCTCAGGTTGCTTTCTGGCTCAGTGATGCTGCATGAGAATGTTCAACCATATCTCCACAGCACAAGCTTTGGATCTGATGTCAAGAAGCTTTTGTGAATATTAAAAATGAACTGCATCTCCCTGAGTCAAAATAAATGCTACTATATGCACTTCAATGAAAACAAAATCTGGGATTCTTTTTGGGCCCTAAGCAAAATGTAGAAATTCATTTTCCCATCAGACTTTTCAGTAACTTTCTTTTAACCTAATGAGACACTCCACAGGAGACTAACATTTCTTTCACTGAATTCCAAGTGTAGGTTTCCTGGGTTGTCCATTTAATTGTTAAAGTGAGAGAGATTCTGCTGGAAGACAAGCACCATGGAACAGCAGGAGGAAAGCTGAATGGAGGTTACTTGGGAGCTACCCCAGGAAGAAGCCCTGTGCAGACCATCATCGCGGGGTGGAGAGTAGCCATGAGACATGTGTGGTGGCCTCTGGATGCTGCTGTGCTGCCTCATGGGAATTTTCACAGATCTTCCACTGTTTGTAAATGGTGCCCAATGAGCGGAAAATTAAGCGGTACTTAACACACACACGTTCACCAAATACTTGCAGCGTTATCCCCATAGTGTGGATGGCTTTTGACAAGGTGCCTGATGAAGAGAGATGCACATAGTTGTGAGTCCCAGCCTACAGAAGCTCATGATGGGTGCTCCACAGTGTTGGTGTTGAGTAAAAATGCCCAGGACAGTATGCACTGTGCTTGACGCACAGTATGGCTAATAAAATCCCTGTTATTATGTGAACAGTGAACATATGCACAGCATACAAATCAGTAGCCCAGTGCTGTTCTGATGGTCTTGTCCTGAGTGGTTTTTCCCATCTAGTTGGAGACAAGACTCATTCTCTAGAAAGAAGAGCAAACAATGGTGGGTCCCACCAAGGCCATGGACAAGGGAAAGGCAGAAACGTGCAGAGGGAGCAGAGACAGAGGAGGCTTGAGACCTGTGTAGAGGGACAGGGAGGGAGCTCGGAAGCCCATTTTGTAGCAGATCCCAAATTGTGAAAGTTGATACTTGTGGAGCACACATATGCAGAGTAAGATCTAGAATTCTCAGAGTTGGTGATTTAAAGAAAAGAGAAAAAAAACACTGACTAAAAATTAATCTTCAATTTCCCACAGGCCTTAAACTTCCAGCTGCTAAAAGACAGTGGGGTGTAGGGGGTGGAAAGAGACCTCATCTAGGAGGGACAGCTTTGTCTATGACAGTTGAGACGGGTGCCAAGGAAGGATGAAGTTGCTCTCTGCCAACTAGACTTAGGGGGAAAAACAACCATAATCATGTTCATTTTCATGATAAGCATATGCAAATCAGGCCACTACAATCTGTAAACATGGTAATTCCTCTTTGTGGATAAGTTCAACTTAAAAGTTGTGAACAAGAGCAAAAGGATATAATTTTCTAGTTTTCTAATGAGCTCAGAGTTTATGCCCAGTTATAGCTGAGCTCTGGAATGGTTTTTCTAGCTCTTCCTGTCCTTCTGTAGTTCTGGTAGAGAACCTATGAGGACCAGAAACAGAGCAAAGGTGGTTTAAATCCTGGCTGAACCAATTGCCCTCCACATGATCTAGGACAATTGACCCAACCTTTGTAGGCCTCAGTTTCCTTTCCTACAAAACAGGCAGGATAACCAGGAGGTCAAAGTGAAGTGACAAGATGTGAACCTGCTCTGTGAGATCATAAGCACTATTTGCTGGGAAGGGATTGCGGCTTCTTAGCTGTCCTTTAAGTGTGGTTGTCTGTGGATTAAGGAAGGAAAATTGTGTGTTAATTCTAAACAGCCCTCTGAATCAACTGGGGCTGAAGACCTGGGTGAGGGTAATCTATAGTCAGTGGATGTTAGGTGGTTAACTTCAAATAATTAGGAAAAACACTGAAATATTTGACCATATCTAGTGCATCTGCTGAAAATTCTTTTTGAAAACTTAAACCCTGTAGTGGATTAAACCAGCCTTGGGCTACAGCCTGAAGCATGTGCCAATGCAACGTGGGCCCGCTAAGACCAGGAGAAGTACCAGGTGATAGAAAACAACATGAATTTGGTGAATCTTACCTTCCCCACCCCTCCCTCCTTTTCCTCCCTTCCCTCATTTGAGGTTTAGATGTCCTGTTTCCTATAAACTCTCACACGCCCTGGTTTTTGACTAAAGCATTTGTGATTAGACGAGGACATGGATAACTCATAAGAAGCCTCGTCACCCACGCAGCGGAGGAGCAGTGGACAGATCACTCCTGAGTGTGCGTGCCGTGCTTAGCATAGCAGTGCGGCTCATAACCGCATGTGGGTGTTTAACAGTGCCACTTGGTGATTTTTATGATGTCATGCCACAGTCTTCTTATGTCAGTTGGGCTCCTCCCACACCTATTATGAGGCATGAGAATGAAAGATCCCGCAGTTTATGGGCTGAGTCGCAGTAGATGATTCGTAGGATTAAGATTAATCGGTGGCCTCTGATTAGAGTCTTAGTTAAATGAACCTGCTCCCTCCATGGGTCTTCGGTATTTAGAGACTTGGTTCAGGTTATCCTGTTAACCCGCTTTATTAGAGAATCTTATTGCTTTATTTATGGGATTGTGAGAGCCCAAAGGTTTTTACTTTCAGCTGCTGCTGCTGCTATTTTGCCCCTAAAAATAGAGAGTAAGCCATATTTTTTTTCTTTGGAAGAAAATGTTTTCTTTAAACTGTCATAGAAAAGGAGACTTTTCAAGCACATAGAAGTTATCTCAACTTTGGACTTGTGAAGAGAGCTGTCTGCATACACCGCATCTGGAATGAATAGGCACGATTCCTTCCCTCTGAGGGGTCTGCGGTGTCCTAGTCAGTGCAGAGGAGTTCAGGACGCCAGTCCGATGCCTCTGAAGGAACAGCCATCATCATCCCTGGAAACATAGATTGTTGGTTGTTAGAGGTTATTGCTAAATTTGAAGAGTGTGCATCAGACACTAAAGCTGGTCCTTTCGTGAAGTGGGGTTTGGAGGCTGCACATTGCCAGAAAGAACCTGGCTTGCATCCCTTCCCTCTTCGTCACTCCCTGGCTTTTAGAGCCTCTTCATTAGGCTTGCTTGTGAACTGTGCCCCTGCGCTTGGGTTCTCTTTCTGGATCTCAGTCCCCCTCGGATTGTCTGGTCCTTACTGTGATCTTCACGCCTGACTCCGTTTTCTGAGTCCTGCTACCTAGTTCCAGCTCCAAGTCTCAAGTTCCCATGCAGGCCTCAGGCACACACAGACACATGTTCACTGTTGGGAAGATTCCGCCCTGCCTCTGTGGCAGCCGTGCTGTGAGGCCGTTAAGAAGCCATGCACTATGTCAGCAACGTTCTATTCCCCCAGACTCTCAGACCCTGTGTGCCCCTCTCTGCACCGTGACCCTGTTTGTGAGACCCTGCTTTGGCTGTTTTGTCTCTTTGTTCTCTTCTCTTCCTCTTGAAAAGTGGACTTCCCTGGAGCTGTTCTTGACTGTTGTGTGATGTTGCCTACATTCCCTTTTGTGTTTTATTCACTAACTTCAAATTCCTGATCATCTGCCTGCAGACCACGCATAGAGCTTCTCCTAGTCAGCCTCACTGGCATCCCCAAACACTCCATTTGCCTGGCCAACCTCCAGCTCCACCTTTCTGTGATTTCCCTGCTCCTGTGAATGGTATCACCAGCCATCTAGTTAGCCGCTGCCATTGTCAGCCATCCCCTTCCTCCCACCCCTGGTGGTTCTGGCTTCACGTACCCTTCCCACCCCTCTTTAATATCTCAGAGTTCTGCGCTAATCTGGACCCTCATGCTGCTGGAGGGTATGCATGGCTGCACTGGTCACTCAGCGGCCCAGCTATCTCCATAGAATGGCCTAATGCCCATGTCTAAATCATGTTACTCTCATGCTCAGCCAATCCTCAGACCTTCAAGGGGTGCTCACAGGTTGCAAAAGGAAGCCCAAACATTTCAAAGTATTGGCCATGCCCCATATTCCCAGTCCTAATCTACTTGTAGCTGCACCAAACCCTTCACCTTATACAGCCTCCCTCTGGTCCTGGGGACTGTCTCTTAATGTTGCCCCTTTTGTGTCCTTTGCTTGTGTGAGTCCTTCTCTGTGGGACACTCAACTCTTCTGACCAAATCCCAGCTCAAACACAGTCTCCTTCAAGAAACCTTTCTTGGTCTCTGAGGAGATCCTTCTTTCCCTGGGCTTCCCCAGCCCACCCGCTAAGTTGAGTATCCTGGAGGCACTTGCCCCGGCCTCTAGCTGCCCAGGAGTGATTTGTGTTCTTAGAAGCCTCATCTTCCTTTCAACTCTGAGTCCATTGAGTCAAGAACCTTGTCTTCTTAATGTATGTATCTTTCACTTACTGTATGAACTTGCTTTACTATGGTAAGCCCTGACAAATGATTGATTTCATCTTGTTGGAAGAAAGACTGCCTGGCTTCCATGAGGGGAGTTTTATATGTCTTATGTACTCTGCAAAAATCCTTATTGAGAGTTTTCTCCTATTTTAAATCAGACTCCAATTTGTGGATTAAAATTAGGAGGCGACATGAAAGAATTTACAAAACATGATTCTTCTTTGGTCGTAATTTTTTGAGTGATATTTTTTCTTAATTCCATGTATATCTATCTCTTTTGTTGTTTTAAGACCTTGAACTGGGGCAAGCCCTTGATAGTTTCTTTAAGGAAGAAAAGAGAAACACATAAATTTGAAAATTCTAGTAGCTAAAATGCTTCAAAAGTTAAGCTAATAGAATTAGCTCAAGAAAAATTATAATAACCTATATAGTCTCCAGTTAAGCATAATTTGCATAATCCCAGAATGGAATATGTCTGAACTTTCAGGAAAAAACTAATAAGATCAGCATTTATTGTTTTATTTTTTATTGCTTCTGAAAAATTGTATTGGTATTGCTTTGTGTGAATAGGTCTCCAGGAGTAAATTATGATCAAAATTCAAAGCCATCATAAATTAAATGTGTTTTTTTTTCCTGCTTTGGTATACAAGACTTTCCATTAAGCTAGCCTCATATAATATACCTTGGATATGTTCAAGAAAGCCCTGTAAATTATGGTAAGTATTTAAAATGGTAAGTAGACATTGGAAAAGGCCACATTAGGATTAATGAATGAAGGGGTTGATACTGAAAATGCACTTGTAAATAAATAACATAAAAAGTAAGGATGACACATTGTTAGGTTAGAGTTACAAGTAGAGTATGACACTAAATTGCAGGGTGGCAACAGTGTGTTCATGGAACTTCAGTTTCTTTGTAGGAGCGTTTCTAATTTCTGTCTAGCAAAATCTTCCCAGTTTCATCCAGTCTGAGTTCCATTCTGAGGCTTTTCCTGTGCCTTCCTTTCAGATATGAGAAGTGCCTGAGATTTCCTTCCTTAGCAGTCAATCCCCTTCCTGCCAGCATTTGGAGGACTATTCACCCAACAGTAGGGGACCGGTAGAAGGTGGAGCTGGCTTTGTCATAGAGATTGCATTTTCTCTCAGCAGCCCAGGACTAAATGATCTGGGGAAGGAGGAGGACGCAGGAATCATGTTACTTGTGACAAAATGGAAGCACCAAGCAAGAAATGCACACACAGGCCGGGGTGCACTTTAAATACATGCGCTCATCTGCCTCCAGGAAGGTTTGGGGCAGTGAACCGCGCTTTGAGGAAAACATAAAAAGAGGACAGTGCATATTTGGACTGTTATTTAAAAATTTGTGTGGCTTTGACAGAATAGAGTGGAGACACTTGGAAAAGTATCTCGGGTATATTTAAAGTTTTGGCACAAAGTTCAGTTAACACTCTCCTTAGGCATATAGACTTGCAGCTATATAAACTCAGCTTTCCTAAATTATCTATACATATATATGAATATGCATATGTTATATGATGAGAGAGATTTCCTTCTGAGATGTTCATTTTTTCTAACACCCAAGTTTGCATAGCCCCAATTATGTGATTTGCAATACCTGTTAGATTTCCCATTTGCTAAAGAAGATGACTTCAGCTTGAACCACTAGAAATATGCTTTTAGAATTTATGCAGAGATGCTTCGCTCAGGTAAGTGGTAAGAAGAAATTCAAGAATAAAGGCTGGATTCTATATCATAGAAAGAATAATAATGTGGATGGAAAGTTTACAGTGTCATGTAAAATACTGACAGGAAGCCTGAAGCTCTAAGAAACCATGAGAATTTCTAGATTTAAAAAGATGATTAGAGAGGCTCTGCTTCTGATAATAGTGGAGAAGCTTGCCCCAGAATAACCTTCCCGCAGATAACAATTACAAAGTCTGGACAAGATGTAAAAACCAACTGTTCAAAAGCATTGGAGAATGATGAAAGGCAGGCAGCAACCGGGGAGGCAACCCTCAAAAGATGGGGATTCACTGGGTACCATTTGCATTTCTTCTCCTTTTTTTTTTGCTTGCCTTAAGGTACTCCCAAAACTTCTTGGGTTCTGCCCCTGCACAGCAGGGGTAGAACCCAGGAAGAACTTTGTACCCTTATCTGCTTGAGAAGTCACCAGGCATAGTCTGAAGCTCATGGCAGCTAGAAAGTGGAGGGGGAATTCCAGAAATCAGGGGTACACAAAGGATAGCAACGAAATCTGTGCATGCGCTTTTTCCTGCCCCTGGGTAACCACTGGACTGCATGTGCATGGGGAAGCCCCCACATTTTCCTGCGAAAAGCAACAGCTGCAAGGCTAAAGACTCAGCAGTGTCCCCTCCTGCCGACTGCAAGGAGGACAGTTTGGAGTTTTGCCGTCAAGTTAAGTGGCCGCTAGAGCAAAAACTAATGTGCATTAGAAGAACATAGCAGAATCCAAAGTCTCTAGACTATGCATCCACAGTGTGTAGTCTAATAAGAAATGATTACCCATGCACAGGAACCAGAAGATTTTACCCACAGCCAAGAGAAATGGACATTGATTTGATCTAGATGTTGGATTTAGCAGTCAAGGACTTTTAAAACAACATTTATAAGTACGTTCAAGGACTTAAGGGAAAATGTGGTTATTATAAGTGGACAGACCAGGAATCTCAGCAGAGAAATAAAAGTTACAAAAATAGATGGAAATTCTAAAATGGAAAAGTGCAATGTTGAAATACAAATGATTTCTGGATGGATCAAAGCAGTGATGGAATGAGAAAGTCAGCAATAGATCCTAAAAGCAGTGGGTGAAAGTTAAACGAGGAATAGGTCTCAGATTATGTCCCCGTAAATTACTTGTTAATTACAAATGGAAAAGTAGAACCTCACGGTTCAGAAACCTGGTGAATTTCATTTTAAATAAGTGACCGAAGCTAACATCACTAATATTGGGACAGTGACATCCTGGGCTTCTCATTTGCTGCAATGAGAAGGATGGATTTCTGCGTAATTCCTGCCATAGTGCAGAACCGGAATCTAGTCACAAGGAAACCTCAGCAACCCCCAGTGAAGAGACATCTACAGAGTAAGTGGCCTGTACTTTTCACAATGTTAAGATGAAGAAAGACAGAGGCTGAGCAACAGTTCCAGATGCAAAGAGACGAAGTAGACATGATAAGCAGATGCATGTGGGATCTGGCCCGTTCCTGGGCTGGAGGGGGCAGTTTTAAGGACATCATTGGGGCAGTTGACACAATTTGCATCTAGTCTGTGGATTAGATAATCATATTGTTTCTATGTGAAAATGTTCTGCTTTGGATAATTGTACCTGGGCCATATAAGAGAAAGCCCTTGTTCTTATTGAATGCACACTCAGGTATTTAGGGGTAAAGGAACCCAAGGTTGCCAAATTACTTTCATTTCCATTTCTTTCCCTTTCTGTCTCTATCTCTGTCTCTCTCTCCCTGTCTCTTTCTTTCAACTGATAAAGCAAATGTATAGCAAAATATAAACTGGTGAATCTGGGTAAATGACAATGAATGGGCCCGGGGTGGTTCATGCCTATAATCCCAGCACTTTGGGAGGCCAGTGCGGATGGATCAAGAGGTCAGGAGTTCAAGACCAGCCTGGCCAATATGGTGAAACCCCGTCTCTACTAAAAATACAAAAATTAGCTGGGTGTGGTGGTATGTGCCTGTAGTCCCAGCTACTCAGGAGGCTGAGGCAGGAGAATCACTTGAACGTGGGAGGTGGAGTTTGCAGTGAGCTGAGATTGTGCCACTGCACTCCAGCCTGGGTGACAGAGAAAGACTCCGTCTAAAATAAATAAATAAAAAATAGCATTGAATGTTTCTTGTGTTGCTGCAAATTTTCTATAAAAATGTTTCTTGTGTTGTTGCAAATTTTCTATAAATTTGCATTCATATTAAAATTCAAATGTTATAAATAGGCATAAATCAATAATTGATAGTTTTGAGCTCCTTCATTCCTAAAACCAATGACTTCCAAGTTTGTCTTCTTCTCACCCGCTATTTTGACACAATGAAGTCCTTTCTTGACAATTTATCTGACTTCGGCTTAGGAATCACCTTGTCTTTCAAAATTGTTCTCACATTATTTGAAAAAATATTTTTTATTCTTTTGTCTTGCGGATCCTCTCTTAGTCCCCTCCCATCTACTTAATTTAGGAAATTAACTAGAATTACCTAAAAAAATTGTGAATGAATGAATTTTGAAGTACTTGAAAATCACAGTTTGCTCTGAACCATTCAAAATAAAAATATTTACATACTAAATTTTTAAAAAGTGAGATATAGGTCTCCATACTATGAATGCTAAATTCTTTCTCTTTGCACTTCATCTTCCTCCATTTCTCCCCTTCTATACTCAATTGGCATGTGACTATCTCAATTCTACCAACTGCATCAGGTATTAAGGGGCATTAATTTATTTGAAGCGTGTAAAGTCATTCTGCTAATAAGTAACAAGTACCTCTAGTAGTTGGCACAAAAGGCACCAGTAATGAAGATTAACAGTTTGCATCAAAGCTATTCACAGACCTTCCTTGACACCGGTGAGCACCTGAGGCTCTGCTGTCCTTTTCTGGATGCTCCTCTGGCCCTGGATCATCGATGCCACAAGATAAAATGTACTCACACAGTGAATATGCATTCTGTGTCTTCTTACACATGCTAGGCTTCAGGGATTCAGCAGAGAACACAATGGAAAAATATCTTCATCCTTATGGAATTTCTATTTAATGAGAGAGCCAAACAATAAAAAAATAAAGAATAGGTTAGGTGGTCCACCATGGGGAACAGTTTGGAGATTCTTTGAAAAACTAAAAACAGAGCTACCATATGATCCAGCGATCCCGCTGCTAGGGATCCACCCAAAAGAAAGGAAATCAGTATATTGAAGAGATATCTGCACTCCCATGTTTATTGCAGCACTATTCACAAAAGCCAAGATTTGGAAGTAACCTAAGTGTCCATCAACAGATGAATAAATAAAAAAAAAGGGGTACATATACACAATGGAGTACTATTCAGCCATGACAAAGAATAAGATTCAGTCATTTGCAACAGCTTGGATAGAACTGGATGTCATTATGTTAAGTGAAATCAGCCAGGCACAGAAAGACACGCATCACATGTTCTCACTTATTTGTGGGAGCTAAAAATCAAAACAATTGAATTCAAGGAGATAGAGACTAGAAGGATGGTTACCAGAGGCTGGAAAGGGTAATGGGGGAGGGGAAGGGGAGAGGTGGGGATGGTTAATGGGCACAAAAAAAATTAGAAAGAATGAGTAAGACATGCTATTCAATAGCACAACAGGGTGACTATAGTCAACAATAATGTAATAGTACACTTAAAAATAATTTAAAAACTATAATTGGATTGTCTGTAACACAAAGGATAAATGCATTGCATGCCAGTATCAGAACATCTCATGTGCCCCATAAATATATACACCTAGTATGTACCCACAAAAATTAAACGTTGACTAGGTTAGAGAGTGATAGGTACTCAGGAGAAAAACAAGACAGGAAAGGAGCGTAAAAAACACTGGTAAGGAAGTGGGTATATTTGAGAGTGGTCAGGGAGTGTGACCTTGAAGTTAAAGTATGAAGGTGAAGAGAAAGGGGCCACATGGAAGGCCAGGTAAGAAACAGCAAGAGCAGAGGTTCCTGAGTAGGAGGCTGCCTGACTTGATCAAAACCAGCCAGGAGGTGAGTGTGGGGAGGGGTGGAGATGTGAGTGGAGCAGTGAGACCTTGGGGATCATAGAGGTACTCAATATTTTCTTTGGATGAGATGGGAAGCCAGCAGAGGTTCTGCAGCAGAGGAATGGCATGATCTGACACAGGAGAGTAAACGAGGGAGATTTGTGGGAGGAAGCAGGGAGAATGTCACGAAGCCACTGCCAGGATCTGGGCCACAATGTTGGTGGCTTGGACCAGGGTAGGAGAGATGCAAGTGGTGAGAAGTGGTTGGGCTCTGTGTGTATTTTTAAGGAAGAGTAAACAAGATCTGTGGATTGACTCAATGCACATTGGGAGTGAAAGAGAGGAGCCAAGGAGGATAGTAAGGTGCTTGGCCTGAGTAACTGCAAGAATGAAGTTGCCATTTGCTGCGATAGGGAAGGCTGTGAGGGAGGATACCAGGAGCTCAGCTGGGGAAATGTGAAGCTTGAGAGCCTATTAAATATCCCCATGAGATGTCAAGGCCATAGTTGGATTTTTAAGTCTGGAGTTTAGAGTAGGGAATCAGGCTGAAGATACACGTTTGGGAGACATCAGCATATAAACACTACTTAAAGATATGAGACTGTAGGAGATGGTTGAGTGGGCAGGTCTCACTAGAAAGGAGAAGACTCAGAGATTGAGGTCTGAGCATGACCACCATTGGGTGGTCATGCTGCCCACTTACCAGCAGTGTTCATGGGGACATCTAGGCCAAGGAGTGGGGAGAGCCACTGGGAAAAGGGAGCAAACTTGAATCACTGCCTCTGGCTGAGACAGACTCCATCCTAACTGCAGGCACCTGGAGTTGACTTTTCAAGACTGCTCCTATCACAAGGACTGGAGTCAAAAAACACTGGAGTCAAAAATATTAAGCTGATCCCTGGGCACCACTCTTGTATTTCTAGATAGAGGTGCCCCCCAAGCAGGTGAAAGCATTAGAGAGAGATGGGAGGGCATTTGAGTTGTCAACAGGGAAATCCCCTAATCGTCTACAGTTCCCAAATAGAGCCTCTCTGGGGGTCGCCCAGGCAAACACCAGCTGCCAGAGGTGATCCCCTTAGTCACTGAGCAACCCAGTTCAGGGTCCTGCTAAGGGCTCACCCACGTTGAGAATAATTCTAGAGTCTGCCAGTTTTCCCACATTCTTTTCTTGGGAGTCTGGATGTTGGCTCACAATTTTGGCATGTGAATGTCTGTCTGCAGATGTTCATCTGTCTCCCTTAACCTTCACAGTGAAGCAAATATACACAGATGAAAGATGCAATGTGAAGTACTGAACAGGTTAAGTTAAAAATGTTCCCTGACACTCTGGAGGCACAGACACTAACCGTGTTTTTCCATCTAAGCAGGTATCTGTGCTGAATTGCTGGGACAAATGCACCGAACATTGCCTTCACCTTCAGCATCGCCTTCATTCTGCCCCTGTTGAACTAGGCTAGCATTAGTCTCACCAGGGAACTGGGAAAATAAGTAACTGGGCAAGAAGGGAAAGTGAAATTCAGGGTTGAACATCCTTGTTTTATTGATGGCATGCATCCCCAAGTGTCCTATTATCCCCTGAGCAGCCTTGCGTACATGCTAAACAGAAGTGGCTGTCCTGGGGGTAATGGATGGTCCCCTGGGACTTTCTCCAGAAGAAAACTGCCCTTATATGGGCATCAACTGCTCTCAAGAGGGTTGGAACTTTATTCATGTTCTTCCATCATAAACCTGGGCTCAAATGAGAACCCAGCTACCCATCCTGGAAAAAAAAAAATCAGTGTTTTTTTTTGCTTTGCATTTTAGGAATCTCTCCTTGAGCAAAGACCTTGATCAATTCAGAGGCTGGTGAATTTCCTTGGTTCTTGCTGATGAGGCTAACTGCATTCAATTCCAAGGCCAGTTAGCTTGGGTCTATTCTAAGGATGCTGTCAACATTCTTATCCTGTGCGAACACTTTGAACCTTGTGGGTTGTTGGTCACGAATGGTGACAACCATTCTTTATACCGCTTCATGTCGCAGGGGAAAATGTGTGTGTCTTGGACTCCAAGGGCGGCAGCATCCCCCCCCCACCCAAAGAAAGCAGCCCATTTGTTTTGATGAATGCTCCTCAGGACTTCCAGGAAAGTGTTCTGCTGGAGGAGTAATGGGAATGGTGGCACTGCGAACATTGACACAGGTCTCACGCCAGGGTGGTTTTTAAGGAGCTTACTCACTCTTTCAGATAGGTTATTGCAGATTTGTCTGTTGTGAAACCTTTCTACATATTCCTTCTATTTATCCTGAAGATTTGTCCATCCAAGAGGCACGCCCCTCCACAATTCTGTGCCTTTTTAGTGATTCAAATATCAGCCTTGGTAAGCGATTTAGTTTGAAATCACCATTCCCCAGAACCTTTAGGGGATCTCAAGGTAGGATAAGCCAATGAGTGATAGAACTGATTAGGTAAAAACTGGACTTCCACGGCTCATTACACGCAAGGAAATGATTCGATATAGGGTGGGAGGCTGGCAGGGTGGGGTCCTGCTGAATCCTAGAAGGCTCCTATCGCTTTTAGCAATCATCTTTTCTCATTTGTTTGTGTCTAATCTCAGGATATGTTCTGGTCTCTGGCTTCTTCATAACCATTGGTCTAAATTCCTTAAAATACAATCTTTTCTCTTCCTTTGGTGTTCAAAAGTGTGAAGCAGATAGCTCTAAAGGAATTCAAGTCGCCACCATAAATCTTGAGTGATTTTAGAAAGATATATAATACTCCTAAACGATGACATATTTCCAGAAGATCAGTAAAACGTTTCTGAGTGATAAATGGTTGGACAGTTGTGTCTCTGCAGCGAACCTAAGGGGGAACATCAAGCAAACACAGTATTTTATGAGTAATATTGGTCATATCTTTTGTTTTTAATCTGCCAAAAATGCAACTAAAGAGGCTGGCCACACAGAAAATTGGTCTACTTTATACCACGTCTGGCTGGGAAAAGCTCTGGGATTTTTGATTTGCCATCAGAACAAAAGGTTGGTGTGGGACCAGGGTGGGAGGTGTGGCGAGGGAGGGATGGAGGGTTGCAGCGGGGAGTTCAGTGTCTGGAGAGTAGATGACAGCCTTGGTTCCAGCATTTAAAAGCAATTACAGAGCTGTGTGTGTGTGTGTGTGTGTGTGTGTAGATTTATTCACAAAGTCTGTGCTGTACATTAACTAAATTTGTAGTTTTAATCACTGATAGAAAAAACAAAACGTACACACACAGAGCCATGAAATACCCAAAGCGGCAGGTCATTTTCTGTCAATCCCCAGAGACCTTCGTCTGTGAGTGCTGGTGTGGGGAGGAGGCGGCAGGAGACTGCTGCAGCTGTTAACAAAAGTCAGCAACAATGGAAACACCATTCTGATAGGTGAGCTGGGAAATGCAATTATAGCTAGTTAGAATTATGCATTTATTTGGCTTCCTGGGCAAAGTATCGCAATGCTAGGATAGGAGGATGGAACTGAGAAGGAAGGAAGGTTTTCTCCCCTCCACTGGGATCGAATGGGACGCGCGTGGCTCACTCTCAGCCGGAGGGGAGGCTGCACCAGTGCATAGCGCATCTGGCAGAGCTACTTTGAGGCATGTGATGCTACTTTCAGCCTTATGTGGACCTTTGGTAACAGCATTCTGAAAACGAGGAGCATTGTAGCTGACTTACACGCTGTTGAAAGGTCCTGAGGAGTTGCAGAAGCCTCCAGAATTAAGAATTGTGTCTGTAAAACCACATTTGTGTGGAATGTTCCTACATTTCCTTGCAGTGAGTTATCTGCTTTTGCAATTTGGTCACCAGCTCTCCCACTGCCACGATGGCCTCTGCACAAACAAGCCTCACCCTATGAAAAAGTGATCAAAAATAAACCCACAGGGAAGTTTTTGGAAGTAGAACCATATTATACCAAAAATGGAAAAATGATTTTCCTTGAAAACCACATAGGAAAAGCTTCATAAATCATAAAGGACTAGCAATACACCTCCTGGATTTAAATATCAGTGCAATTACATTTTGTTATATGCAACTTTGCTACTCAGTTATTATTTTACACACTCCAACAGAATAATTTCCCGTGGAGAAAACTGAGTCATTGAAATGTTCTGCTTTCCCAGAGTGCCAAGGAACACATCCGTGCATGTTTTCAGACATATTCCACAGGAGCCAGTTGGGGGAGCTTCATGTTGGACCCAGCAGCAGGGCAAGCAATGTGTGGCATGTGTCTTGGTGCACGCAGTGGGTGGGGATGGGCCCAGGAGGCCGGCAAGGACGAGTTCTTGAGGATACACATTTAAAATGTCTCAGGAGTCCTAATTTAATATTGTTCAGTAACAAATGACCTATTAAGATCTTCCCTGTGAATTCGGAATAACCAACCACCAGGATTTTTCCGCCACTTCACTCCCATGACTGGTCTCCCACATTTTCCAGTGCCAACTTCAAGTCATCATCTGGCCACTTCAAGACCCAGAGACCAGCAGAGCTCTGGTCATGCGGGTTCTGTTTTGAACTAGCTCCTACTTTCCCAAAGTTAATTTACTTTAATGAGATATTAATAATAATCGAACGGGCACTGTCCCTTTCATGGGAATCAAGGTAACTGGTTTCAAGGTGGAGCTTTTTCTCCAGTGTCCAGTTTCAAGGAAGCTACGTCCAGCATAGCAAAGTTTGCTGGATTTATTAAGGAGAATTGTCCTATGCCTGCTTGGGCTGGCTGAGCTGTTATATTGTCTGTTTGAGGTCAAGGGCTGATTTGCCATTTAATGTGAATTATGCATTTGCTCTCGATTTCAAAGGTGTAGGAAGAAGGAAGGTCATCCTACATTCCATATCCTACCATTCAGTGAACTGCAGGAATAGCTCTTACTGTGGAAATCAATAATTGTAGAATTAAACGTGGTTCCCAGGAAAACTAAACCCCACATGCATCAAAGGTTCCGAGAAGTTTTCCTGCAATTTAGTCCAACAGCATACAGGTTTTCTGAATCTCCATTCAGCTGTTTTGAAATGCTGGCTTTAAAGGTCCCCTGAGTCCTATATCGCACCCGTGATTATAAAAATATTTAAAGCCACCGAAAGAATATATAGCTGTTCAGACACATGTGCTGATTTATTGTATACCATGGTTTGGTACAAACTGGAAGGCAAGCTTTCAGGCTGACAAGAGCATCAGAGTAGCAGGATTCAATCCATATATTACGGTACCAGCCCCAGAACAGGAGCAGCCTAGAGCAAGCCTGTAATATAGGGTTTCTGAAACCTCCTCCATATAACCAGGAGACAACATAAAAAGTTACACGACTATTTATGTGACATGGAGTCGTATTAGTAGTGATGTGCCCACATAAATAGCATTGTGAATTTTTGGAATATGGAAATTAAAGAAAAATATTTCAAACCTAAGCTGTGTATTATGAAAAATAACAAATCTTCCCAAATGCCATAAAAAAATAGAGGTGGAAGGAAAGACAAAGGGCTAGAAGTCTATGAGTATTCTTTCTTGATAAAAATTTAATTTTCTAAAAAATCTCATAATTGTGTAAATAGTAAATAAACATTTAGGAAAGGAAGATATCTGGGTTTCTTTTTGTTTTTTGT
Organism: Pan troglodytes; assembly: GCF_028858775.2. NCBI lineage: Eukaryota > Metazoa > Chordata > Mammalia > Primates > Hominidae > Pan > Pan troglodytes. Next base: position 85,498,364 of record NC_072415.2, read on the forward strand.
GAATGTCACCCACAATTTTTGTGGTCATATTGAAATGTTAAACTACAAAGTCTGCATGCTTATTTCTTAAAGCGTTTCCCTACTGCTTTCCTGTGTGGAATCTCGGTCTGCAAAGCCCTCCATGTTCCTGTAGTGTCTGTTTCTTCAGCTCACCTCATGCCCCTCTGCCTTTGCTCCCAGTTCTTTGGGAGGCTAAAGTGGGCAGATTGCTAGAGCCCAGGAGTTTGAGACCAGCCTGGGCAACATAATGAAACCTTGTCTTTACAAAATATATAAAAGTTAGCCAGGCATGGTGGCAGGCACTTGTAGTCCCAGATACTCTGGAGGCTGAGGTGGGAGGATCGCTTGAGCCCAGGGAGGTCGAGGCTGCACGTCTAGCCTGGGATTTGTTCTGCTTCTGAAACTTGTCAAGCCTGTTGCAGCTGTGGTCTTTGTGCTTCCTGTCTCTGTCTGGATGTTCTGACCTCAGATTTCCTCATGTCTTTCTTCTTTTGTCCTCCAAGCAGCCTCCCCACCCTAGTGCAGTACCCCAGCCCTTTCCTATTTCACCTCTGGACTTTCCTCATATTAAGAGGTAACCAGCAGCTTCCTTCTCCCACATGACCCCGATATAATGCCAGTTGCCTTTTGCAAATGAGTTTCCTCTCAATAGGAAGATGCTGAAGTACACAAGGACAGAGAGAAGGAATGGAGAATTCCTACGGTATTTGAATTACTTTAACAATAACCCAAAGAACAGTGCCAGATACATAGAAAATATATGGTCCATTCATGGATTATGAGTTAATAAATGAATGACATTATACAGTAAATGAATAAATACGTCTACTGCTAGGGAATACAAGGCTGTATTATGACGAGTCCCTAGAAGCTTATTCTAATAATAAGTTTAATAAAAATCAATCATAAATAGCTACAATCAAATATGTAGAGGAGAAAATAATTATTTCATAAACAATATAACTGTATATACGAATGTTCCTGTCATTGTATGTGAAACCTTCAGAAAGCTTGAATTTGTTGACAGTGATCAGAAATTGATGTTAAATATATTTATGGGAAGCGTTCAAGTGTAGCAGTTTAATTACTGACACATTATACAGAGTTGGATATTTTCATCAGTAGTATGGTACCTGCTTGGGCAGGAGTGAGAGCAGTATGAAATGAATCCATTGTTAACTACTTATGAATTGGTACACTTAAATATTTCAATGTCTGGCTACTTTATATAAAGCCTGAGAAGTGATTATAAAAGATTACAAATAAGTTTCTGGCTGGGTGTGGTGGCTCACGACTGTAATCCCAGCACTTTGGGAGACCAAGGTGAGTGGATCTCTTGAGCCCAGGAGTTTGAGAAAAGCCTAGGCAACATGGTGAAAGCCCATCTACAAAAATTATCCAGGTGTGGTGGCACATGCTTGTAATCCCAGCCACTCTGGAGGCTGACGTGGGAGGATCACTTGAGCCCAGGCAGGTCGAGGCTGCAGTGAGCCATGACTGCACTGTAGCTTGCATGACAGAGTAAGACCCTGTCTAAACAAACAAAACAAAACACACAAACAAACAAAAAAAAAACAAAAAGAAAAAGAAAAACAAGTTTCTATTTCAAAAACCCATCAGCAGATTGTTTTTGGAGATGAGGTTATAAATTGTCCAAGTATATTTAAACCAGTTTATGCCAGTTATGCTTTTTACTATAATTAGGTTATATAATAAAATACCATATGAATCAAATAAATTTATTGTTTTTATGAAAAGTAAGTTGAATTCTTTGAAAAGACTTAATAAAGTTAAGTTGATAAATTGCTGATGACTTAATTATGAACAAGAAAGCAGTAACGTTCGGGGCAAAAGCCTGAAAAGTCTAGGATTCTGCACTTAAATTGCTTCCCAATTCCTTTCCTCCTCTTTCTGCTTTAAAAGAATATATAGAAGAAAACACAGTCGATGAACTAGGGATGTGGTTTATACAAAAAAAAAAAAAAAAAAAGGAAATCATTGATAGATCCAGCCTCAAAAAAGAAGCGTTCGTCTTCATTGGTTAAAGAGTATGAGTTTATATTCATAAGTTTTGATTAAACTTTTAAGCTTTAAAGATGTTTAGGTTACGTAGTATTGTAATAGTTTTCCTCTTTACCCAACTTTCTCTAATGCCCTCATTGTATCTGATAACAAGATTTTGACTGTGTTTTGATAGAGGAACAGACTTGATAAAAAAAAAAATTTGAGCATGTCTTTTGAGTAAAAGTATTCTGTTAACTAGAGCAAAAAAAAAGCCAGATTATTTATGTTTTATGCCATTTAGTTATTAAGGCTAATCATTTAAGTTGGCTTGCTTTGACAAGGCCTCCAATGGCAAAGAATAAAATATAATGAATTGGAGCAAGTTTTTCGTTTTTTTTTGGAAAAAAATACACTCAAATTGAGGTATAATTTCCTAATTAGCATGACTGGATACTAAGTGCTGAGGACAATATCTTCAAAATTGTGAGGAAAGAAAATTTGAACTTAAAATATCATACAAGTAAAAGCAGTAATTAAGAATGAGAGTAAAAAACACTTTCCAATTATAAAAGATTCAAAAAGTTTACTTTGTCTTTAAAAATTACTCCAATAATATTCACCCAAAAATTGAAAGTGGAGGGGAGAGAGGACAGCTGGAAGCTAGGTGAATACATTGAATTCCTCATCTTTCATTACAGGAGTAACTTGATAAACTCTAAAATGGACAAATCAGCATTTTATACCCTCTTGTATTATTAGGTACTGCAACCACACCTATGCATTATTGCTATAATGAAATTTAATATGATAAGGAACATGTTTTAAAGTACAGCAATATCTTAAAGTTATATGGTGATCTATGGTTTAGAAAGAAATTATACCTGCATTATAAAATTTATTTCCAGCTTTTTCTAACCCATCATTCCAAAAGCTGAATAAAGCAGAAAAGAGAATAAGATTGCTCACAAAAGAACTGAAAACTGTAGAATCTGATTTTAAGATGTTTCTTTTTGTAAATGTTAATACTGGAAAGTGTATCTAATAAGATGTTTTTAACAGTTCTTCAAATTTATCTTTCAGCTTACTAACAATTTTAAGGCCAACTTTAAGAAAAAAATTCACAAAATTATGAAAGTTTAGGCACCAAATGTGAATCTTTATTTAGAAAGAATAGAAATCACAAAAATTACAACTTTATAAGATCTGTGAGACTTGAGGATTATAATTTTGAGTCTCATTTTAAGGCAAAGGAAATACATTTATGGATACAAAATTAAGTAAGAGACCTTGAAAGGGACTCATGAAAATGAAAATGACGGCCTCAAAACTTACGGTTCACGAACTTCATGGTTCATGGACTTTGCTCTCATATCCAGGTCATAATTATGGGTGCTGGGCCTGCATCAACAGAGGCAAGTAATGTATCCCTAAAAGCCATTGGACATTGAGAGAGTTAGTAGTAACTTACACTTGGAAGTGACTGTGAACTACATAAATATATTCCATTAATCCTAAACTAAATGGACCCTCAATTCAAATTCCCTGTGGTCAGATTTCCAAAATGCCTATGACCACTCAATCACCTGATAAGCTTGCCATCTGATATGAGGAGAATGTGTCAGAGTTCAATATACTTAATGTTTATTCACCATCCCCCAACCCAATAATTCATGTGTTGAAATCCTAACAGCCAAGGTGGTGTTTTAGGAGGTGGAGCCTTTGGGATGTGCTTAGATCATGAAGGTGGGGCCCTCATGAATGGGATTAGTGCCTATGTTAGGGTTCTCCAGAGAAACAGAGCCAATAGGATATATATAGGATCTATATCTATGTAGAAAGATGAGAGCAGGTTTATTACGGCAATTGTCTCATGTGATTATGGAGGTTGAGAAGTCCCATGATAGGCTGTCTACACACTCGAGAGTCAGGGAAGCCTGTGGTCTGGCTCAGTCCAAGTACTGAAGCCTGAAAACTGGGGGAGCAGACGGTGTAACTCTCAGTCTGCAACTAAAGTCCTGAGAACCTGGGGGCTGCTGGTGTAATTTCCAGAGTCCAAAGACCAGAAAACCTGGAGTTCTGATGTTTAAGGGTGGAAGAAGAAGGGTATCTTAGCTCCAAAAGAGATAGACAGAATTTGCCTTTGTAGACATACCTGGAAATAATGCTTTACCAGTGATCTAGGTATTCCTTAATCTAGTCAAGTTGACACCTAAAATTAACCTTACAGGTACCCTTATAAAAGATATCCCAGAGAGATATTTCCACCCTTTCACCATTTGAGGTAAGAAGATAGCTGTCTGTGAGGAAGCAAGCCCTCAGCAGACACCAAATCTGCTAGAGCCTTGATCTTGGACTTTGCAGCCTCCAGAACTGAGAAATAAATGTGTGTGTGTGTGTGTGTGTGTGTGTGTGTGTGTGTGTGTGTGTTTAATGGCATTTTTGTTATAGGAACTAAGATGGACTAAGACAGAGATAAAATAAAAATTGAAAGAAAAAACAGTCTTAACTGACTGTACTTGGAACAAATCTGTTTTTGGTTATTGTTGCAAGTTTTGCAAATGTGACCTTCAGTGCACATGTGTAGGGCTCCTTCCAAGTCTTAGAAAGATTTGTGCAAGTGAGGCACCCAGAAACTTGTGTCATTAATTTAACAATAAATCTGCTTTCATTTACAAATTATTTTAAGGGTCTATTTTTATTGTCTATTTTTTCTTGGTTCTGTTTCTAGTATGTCTACTAAATTTTGATTGAATGCTAGACATTATGTAAAAAAAATTATCAAGGCTGTGGATAATGTCATTTTCCTTCAGAGAGCATTCACTCTGTCCTTTTTGGCGGGTAGAGAGTTGGGGAAGTTTATCTTAATCTAATCAGGAACTGAATCAACTGGTGGCAGAAATACCTCCAGAGATAGGAATGGAAATCTTGGGATTTTTACTAGGGATGTTACTTCCTGGCAGGCTCTGAATTTCAATTGCTATCTTCTCAGAATCATGAAACTGCTCCACATCCCCCTTTTCCATTCAGCATCTTTCTGCTTAGCTTCTTAGATCTTTGCCTTATGAAGTTTAAGAATTCAGCAAATGATTAGAAATGGAGAGAAAGTTGCTTGTCTCTAGATGTGTATTTTTGCATAGTTTTGACTCTTAGAACCATAGTAATGTTTTACATGTTCCCCAAATAAATGAGTAAGTGAACATATAAAATTAATCAGAATATAGGGGGAACTCAAAATAGAATACAAATAGTAACATATGAACCCAACTGTACTGTAAATGAGTAAGTAAACAACACTGAAATTAATGGTGAAGAAAATAACTAACATTAATAACTTTGGAAATTACTGTTTTTCCTTTATGATATAAAGCTAAAGATAAAAAACTTTACAAAAATACCATTGTTAGTAAATCTTTTTTTTCCCCACAGGGTATAGGTTAGAAATTCTGTAACTACTTTATGTGCATATTAGGTTTGAATAAATAAGTATATATATTGTAGATGGTGAGAACCAGGCTTATCACAGTGAGGGGAAATAGATACAAATAAAGAAATGGTGAAGACTAAAATAAAATGTGTGGTTTTTGATTATGAACTTATGATTTTAAATATTTATACAGGTAGATAAAATGTAGATATATATATATTACATCTACATATATGTGTACATATATAATATGTATACATATATTTCGTAGCTCTGTCTGCTAAGAGGAGAAGAAATTACAACTCAATAGCACTGAGCACACAGAGTCTAGATCTTGCTTTCTAAACACCATTTCCAATAAAAAGTACCATGGCTTCTTGGAAAAGTGATTGATTCCAGAAGTGAAGCAGAGACATCATGTGAGCCTGGAACACCTTACAGACCAAGAAAATAAGGAAGAGCTTGAAAAATGGTGGAAACAAAAGGGGCACAGAACTCATCTGACAAAGCTCTCAATGGCTAACACTGGAATAATCTGAGCAACAAAATAATAAAAAATGACGTATTAAATTACAATCCACAAAATAAAATAAATATTAATGAGTCTATGCTGATATAAAAATGAACAAATTAATAAGTTGGAGAGAAGTGACAACTCTTCCTTATAGAAGAATTAAAATTAATATAGGTAGAAGAAATTAGGGAAATAAAAAGTACCCTTAGGCAAACCTCAAAGTAATAATTAATGCAGGGAATAACCATTGATGGATACTGAACACTTGGGCAAAAGTTGGAAGAGAAACAGAATATTTGCATACACTCAAAGACTCTTTCCCAAGATATTTATCAACTACCAAGAGATAAATTATAATTTTGCGGTGGAGAAATATGGTAGACAACACCTTAACCAAGTGATCAAATCAACACTACCAGTAATAAGAGATATTGACACTAGGGCTGGGCATGGTGGCTCAAGCCTGTAATCCCAGCACTTTGGGAGGCGGTAGTGGAGGGACTGCTTGAGCTTGGGAGTTTGAGGTCAGCCTGGGCAACATGGTGAAACCCCATATCAACAAAAAATACAAAAATTAGTCAGACATGGTGGTGCACATCTGTATTCCCAGGTACTTGGGAGGCTGAGGTTGTAGGATGGCTTGAGCATGGGAGGCAGAGGTTGCAGTGAGCAGAGACTGCACCACTGCACTCCAGCCTAAGTGACACAGTGAGACCCCATCTCAAAAGGAAAAAAAAAAGAGAGAGAGAAAGAAATTGACATTATATATCTCCTGATACAGCACACTGGAAAGAGCACCCCACTTCTGTTGAATTCTTGCCAAAAATGTATAACCCCAATCTAATCATAAGCAAACTTTAGATGAATAAAATCAGGAGAGATTCAACAAATTAACTGACTGGGTCTCATCAAATAACTCAAGGTCATGAAAGATGAGGAAAGACTGAGGAACCATCACAGAGTGACGCTGTTTAGGGAGTCACAACTCAGTGCAGTGTGAATTCCTGGGTGGGTCCAGGAGCAGAAAATGGACATGAGGGGAAATTTGTATAAGGTCAGCATTTTAGTTAATTATATTATACCAATGCTAATGTCCTGGTTTTAATAAGTGCACTATGTTCATATAAGTTGTTAATGTTAGGGCAATGGTTTTCAACCAAGAGTGATTTTGCCTTCCAGGGGACATTTGGCAATGAGTGCAGACATTCTGATCTTCATGACTGGGGAGGGTGCTACTAACATCTAGGAAATAGAAGCCAGAGATGCTGCTGGGGGAAGCTAAGTGAAGGGTATATGTGAACTATCTGCACTATTTTTGAAACTTCTTGTGAGTCTAAATTATTTCAAAATTAAAAGTTAATATATAAAAACAGAGTTCAGCAAATGCCTTGAGTGGGAATCCTCTGCATTTTGAGCCTTCTTCTGAGCTTTTATTATTTCAATATCTTGACCTTTTAAGATCCACTTGTGTTAGATGTTCCAAAGTCAATTTTTTCTCTCCAGCATTGTGAAGTGACAACCAAATTCTCAGCTGAATTATACAAATCTCAGCTGCAGCCTTCTGCTTGGATTCTCAGCCTCTTGCTTGGCATCAAGAATTGGCAAATGCAGCCTTCACTTCTTTCACTGAGTTTCTCTTCTCCCCAAGGTCATGGCCCCTCAAGTCCTGGCAAGTCCAACAAGCATTTTTAAAAAATTAATCCACATTTCCTATTTGTGTGCAGTGAGACCACTGATCTCCCACAAACTATGCAATCACGGCTGAAAGTAGAGTCTTGTTGCCATTTTATATAACAGCTTTATTGGTGCATAATTTACATAACATAAAGTTCGCTTGTTTAAGTATACAATTCAATAATTTTTAGTACATTTACCATATTATGCAACCATAACTATGATCCAGTTTTAGAACATTTTCTTCACCCCCATGCATTTTAATGCCCTTTTACAGTTAATCTTCATTCCTATCATAGCCTCATACAACCACTTATTTATTAATACTTTCTGTCTCTACAGATTTGCCCTTTCTAGACTTTTCATATAAATGCAATCATACCATATGTGGTCTGTTGTGACTGGGTTCTTTCACTTAGTATACTTTTGAGGTTCATCTATTTAATAGAATGTGTCAATACTTTGTTTCTTTTTATTGCCAAATAGTCTTTATTGTGTGGATATAAAATATTTTGTTTATGCATTCATCAATTGATAGACATTTGGATTGCTTCCACGTTTTGGTTATGAATAATGCTGCTATGAACATTGGTGTACAAGTAAGTATTTGTGTGAGCATATCTTTTTATTTTCCTTGAGTGGATACCTAGGAGTAGAATTGCTGAATCATAAGATAAATCTATATTTAACTTTTTCAGAAAATGCTAAACTGTTTTTCAAAGTGGCTGAACCATGTTACATTCCCACCAGCAATATGCAAAAGTACTAATTTCTCCATATTCTCACCCAAACATGGTATTATCCGACTTTTCAATCATTGTGATCTCAGAAGGCATGAAGTGGTACCTCACTATAGTTTTAATTTATATTGACCTAATGATTAATAATACTGAGCATCTCTTCATGTGTTTATTGGCCACTTTGTTATCTTTTTGGGGGTAAATTTCTATTTGAATCTTCTGGCTTTGTTTTTTTTTTGACAGGATCTCACTTTATGGCCCAGGCTGGAGTGCAGTGGTGCAATCACAGCTCACTGCAGGCTTGATCTCCTGGGCTCAAGAGATCCTCCCACCCCAGCCTCCAGACTAGCTGAGACTACAAGCAGGCAGTAGCATGCTTGGTTAATTTTTAAAATTTTTTGTAGAGACAAAGTCTCACTCTGTTGCCTGGCCTCATCTAGGACTCCTGGGATCAAGCGACCCTTCTGCCTCGACCTCTTAAAGTCTAGGATTAGAAGGCATGAGCCTCTGTGCCTGGCCTTTTTACCTAATTTTAATTGGGCTATTTATCTTCTTAGTATTAAGTTATGAGATTTTTATATGCTCTTAGATACTCTGGATACAAATCTTTTTTAGAGTATATGATTTGCAAATATTTTCTCCCAGTCTGTGGCTTGTCTTTTTGCTCTATTAATGGTATACATTTGGAAGTGAAAAGATTTTAATTTTGACTAAGTTCAATTTATCCACTTTTTCCTTTATCACTTGTGCTTTTGTTGTTTATCTAATAAATCTTTGCTTAAATAAGGTCACAAAGATTTATTCTTATGTTTCTTTAAGGAGTTTTACAGCCTTAGCTCTTACATTTTGAATTAATTTTTGTGTGTGGTGTGAGGCAAGGGTCTACCAAAATCCACCATTTTCCATGTAGATATCCAATTGTTTGAGCATCATTTGCTGAAAATCTTTCCCAATTGGATTGCCCCTGCTTGATTTTTTAAGTAGGATTTTCACTTCCATTTTATTTTCTAATTTGTTGTCCTGGCATAAAACAGACACCTACTGATATATTATTTTAAGTTGTATTTAATCACTTTACTAAACCATCTTAACTTGATTTTTTTATATAGTAAAAATAATCTCCAACTAATGATAATTTCATATATTCCTTTCCAATAATTGTATTCTGCATATATTGTTATCTTATTTCATTGATTTGGAATTCCAGAGTGATACTGGAAAAAACAAACAGATTAATTTGGTCATTCTATCTTATTCCTGACTTCACTGGAGTATCTTTAGTATTTCATCATTTAGCATAAAATGTTTGCTGTGAGTTTTGGAAGATATTCCCTGGACTGTTTAGGACATTTCTTACGAGCCTAATTTACTATATATTATTAAAAACAGGAAAAGCTATTAAATTCTATTTAGGGCTCTTCTTTTTTTTTTCATCTGATGAAATTCTTGTGTGAATTTTCTCTTTTTAACGCCCAATATAATCATGTTAACAGATATCCTAGATTTGATTTATTTAGTGTGGAAAAAACTCACTTTTTCAGAGTATTGTCCTTTTTTTACTTTGTCAGATTCAATACGTTAATAGTTAGAACTTCTTTAACCTATGTTAATAAGTGAGGTAAAACTATACTTTTCAGTTTTTCCTATATTTATCCGGCTTTGTTTTTAGTACTGTTTGCTTCATACATTTATTTGGAAGGTTTTCCATATTTTTCACGCTATAAGAGTTTAAATGACAGAAGAAACTATGCATTTTTTAAGTTGATAAATAATCTGGGCCTGAAGGCTTTTTGTGATAGATATTTGATACGCTTTTAAATTTCCTTTAAAATGATTGATATAATAGGTTTTTTACTGTCTCCGGCTTTTTGGAGATAAGTTTGGTAAGATGTTTCCTAAAAATATTTTATTTCATTTGGTTTGTATGTTCAAATGATTGGCATGATGCTATGCATGTTATTTGTCATGAGTCTAAAATTTTTATGGTTACCTGTTTATTATCCTATTTTCCCATTTTGTTGTTGGTAATGTATAGTTATATTCTTTCTCTCAGATTAGTTTATTGTCTATTTTATTAGTTATTCCAAGGAACTTCTGTTTTGCTGTTCATTAATTTCTGGTGCTTATTAACTTTTATATCTTCATATTGCTACTCTTTAGCACCTAACACTTGCTCAAAAGAAGTTTGTTGAATGAATGAATGAAATCAAAACACAGTTTCCTTGGGGAATATAGGAACTCAAGAAAGCATGTTTTTAAAATGGAGAAAATGGTAGAAGCAGAGAAGCAGAAAAAGTGATGTGTAAGCAATTCTAAATCTCCAGACATCAACCCCCAACTTATTTTCATATCTAAACTTTTAATAAACATTAAAATCTTTCCTTTTGCAGAGTGGTGCGCATTTTTACCATATAAGAATCAAATGTTGCATCTATTTCGATGTTTACATTGCTCTTGTTTTGAAAAATACCCAATCAAATCATCATTTATAAGTAGAGTTACTTGAAAAGCATTCAAACTTTTGGAGAAACTCCCAAGGACCTTGGAATTTGAAAACACAATAAATATTCTGCCGCGGGTAAGGCACATTTGAAATGGAATCAAGCATGATAATGCAACGAAGCTGCGAAGGAAGGCCCGTGCTTGTTTCTCTGCCAAGTCAAAACTTCATCGCTCATGATTCAGTGGCCTCACACTTTTCAGCTCCCTTTCAGCCTCTGGAAAAATGGCATTTGCAGCTGTCTCCCTGACCTCAGGGCGAGGAGAGGAAGAAGGACCCGGAACCCTCGCCTGCCCAGGAACAGGGGGAGGCTGCCACGTTCTGTGCCCTTATTGCTAACTCCCGGCTGCCCACTATGCACCCTGACAAAGCCTCTGCTGGCTCATGTTTCCCGTTTTTGGAGCTACCAAGAAATCTCCCTTTGCTTTGTCTCCATTTCCAGAGTCCGTCTTCAACTTCCCGGAGACGCTTTCAGGGCCAGGGCAGGGGTCAGGAACCAGGCAGCCTCGGTGGGTGCTTCAGCCCTGACCCAGGCCTCAGAGCCCTCAGGGCACCAGCAGCTCCCCCTCTGTAAACCTCTCCATGGGGAATTTTAACCTAAAATAATTTTCTCTTTCTCTCTTTACAACTGAAGAAAAGTACTTCTTAGAGCGAGCTTAACTACCTACCTTTAATGTTTTACAGTCAGGGAAAGCAGTACAAAGCAACGTGTTTAAGTAGTTCCTTTACTAGCGTTGATAGAATCCTAAAATCTCAAGGGCCTCTGGTGAGGAATGAAATCGTATCTCTGCTAAGGCTCGTGTGTTTTACGAGTTGATGGGTCCAGGCAATGCCATGGTCAGCACCATGGGGCTGCCTGCAGGGCCGGGGGAGTGGGGATGAGGGGCGCAGTGAGGAACGAATGGGGAGCCGCCCGGGCCGAGGCCAGGTGCCCTTCCGGTCAGTCCTCCAGGAGCTGGTTGACTTCTCAGCATCCTGATTCTTTGGAAAGACAGTTTAAAAAGTTGTTTAGTTTCCTAGGACATGCTCGCTGCGACTGTTGAAAGTCGGACAGCACCCGCCTTGTGCTTACCTCGCCGGGATACACGGGGACAGTTCCTTTCCAAGGAGGCCCGGGGCCGCCTCTGCGCCGGGACAGCCTGGGAAGCCGCGCAGGCCTGGCCGACTTCCCCTTCCCAGCCCCGCTGCGCCCTGCGGGGCCCTGTCGGCGGTGGGGGCTGCGGACCCGGGAGCGCGCGGCCGCGCTGCACGTGCAGGGACCGGTAGGCGCCGGGGTCAGCGCGAGCGTTTGATGTGCGGTGGGGAGCGGGCCGAGCCCCGGGAGGCCGCTTCGCACCTCCCCGTGTGTCCGGGTTGAGCGCGAGGTCAGGAGGGGACGCAGAGTTCACGGCGAAGACGGATCGCGGGGGCTCGTCCCGCCCGGGTTGAGCGCAGCGGGGGCCGCGTGATGGATGGGCCGGGCCGGGCACCCGGGAACCCGCGAGCGCGGGGCTGGGCTCTGGGCTGCGTCCGGGGGCCCCGACTTGGTTATTGATCGGCCCAAGCGCAGGAGAACTGACTCTATAATGCATCGCCTGACCAGGAAAACTGTTTGCTTTTGTGGGAGCAAAAGACAACTTTCTGCCCCGCCAGAGCGTTGCTAAGTGAGCGGTAATGACCACGCTAGAAATTTCGTAGGGAGAGGCTAATGGCAGGCTGACTCTAAAAGTGCTTTTAAGTGCAACTTCTGTCTAATCCCTTGGGGGGGAAGAAAACATCGGCGACTAAGAAAGTTCAAGTTGTACAGGACCCGGGTTTTTAGGGTCGGGGTCACTTCTGCTCTGCATGACTTTGAAGAGGAAGACCTGCGGTTTTTTCCAGTGGATTTTCACACGTGTTTTAAAGAGAACTCCCGGCTCCTGAAATGAAAGGCCCGCCTGTAGGGTTTTGCTGCCTCCCCTCTGCCCACGCCCCACCCCCACAGCCTGGATCAAAGCGATCAGACAAATTATTCAGAAGTAACACAGCCCTGAAATGTTCCTAAACGTGACTGTTTGAGGCGATGAATCAAGCGTGTTCCCCCCGCCCCCAACCCACCCCCAGACCGAAAATGTGACTCTAGAAACGGACTTGCAGAGCTGGCTTCGGTTTATATGCGGTTCTGACCCCTGTTGACTTTAGGACAAGCCTTCCTGTTTCCAGGACTGCAGCATCGCCAGACAGCCTCGCCATGCAATCGGCTTTCCAGATACGATTTCACTCCTCACCAAAGACACTTCTTTAGGGCGATTTTAGGATTCTATCAACGCTAGCAAAGGAACTACTTAAACACGTTGATTTGTATCGCCTTCCCTGACTATGAAACATTGAAGGTAGGTAGTTAAAGCTTGCTCTAAGGAGTGCTTTTCTTCAGTTGTAAAGAGAGAAAGAGAGAAAATTATTTTAGGTTAAAAATTTCCACAGAGAGGTTTACAGAGGGGAGCTGCTGGTGCCCTGACGACTTTGGGGCCTGGGTCAGGGCTGAAGCATTGAAGCTGCCTGGCTCCTGACCCCTTTCCTGCCCCTGAAAGCATCTCCTGAGAAGTTGAAGAGGGACTCTCAGGGCTGCTGTGGTCAGGCCTGAGGCTGCCCTCTGAGTCTCCTGGGCAGAAGGGCTTTTTGCCAAGAGCACGTCTAGGCGGGCATGGTGCTAGGCACTGTTGCCAGGGCAGAGCCTGAGAGGCTGCAGAGCCTCAGAAAGCCCACGTACTCCATAGGAGGAGTCTCGTAGGGGAGCTTACAACTTCTAGGAAATGAAATTCCTGCATAAAAATAAAACCATCACACCAAAGCTACTAGTGCAGCATGATTGATATATGCATTGGTGTATACTAATCACTGACAGGCTGCCTTAAACCACTGCTAACATGTGGATTCTAGAGTCATTTCATAATTTAGTTTCCATAAATGTGAGCATATTTCAGTCCCCTTAAGGTCTCAAATTATGATAATATTATAAGTTACATATACTCTATTTGCTCTGTTATAACCATTGTGAATGTAGGTATATTGGGGACATAATTAGTCTTTAGCGCTTTCTAGCTCAGTATTTATAATTAAATAGTTTGACATTGGTATAAAATATAGCTTCATATTTTTCTATCCACGTGTTGCATTCCAGTTCAAATTTACGAAAGAACAAAATATAAACTTCATTAATTTGATTATTGTTGTTTAAAAAATTATTCGTTTTGAGTCATTGGTGGCTAGCAATATAGTATTTTAAATACATAAATATATTTGAATTTCACAATCTTCCTAGAATAGATTGAACCTCACAGTCTTCCTAGATCTAAGTCGAAAAAGGATAGGCTCTTCCTTAAGCTTAAACTATCTGTGCTTTAAAACGAAAACATAAACAAGATCCTGCTTTAGGATTTTACTTGTGGTTCTATCTTAGGCATAGAAGGATTTATTAAAAGGTGAAGAAATCCTCATATAGGCTAAAGTGAAAAAGACCAACAGTGTCAAATGTTGGTGGGAATATGGAGCAACTGGAACTCTCATACCTGACTGGTGGGAGTGTGAAATTGTGCATTCACTTGATGAAACTGCTGCAGTTTCTTAACAAGTTAACCATACTTATGTTTTATACCTTATGGCCCAGCAATTCCACTTGTAGGTATTTATCCAAGAGCAATAAAAACGTATGTCCACAAAAGGCCTTATATCAAAATGTTCACAGCAGCTTTATGCATAATAACAAAAAATGGAATCAAACCAGCTATCTAAAAACAGGAGAAAAGATAATCCAATTTTGTTTATCCATCCAGTGGAATACTACTCATCAATAAAAAAATATAAGCTCCTGATACACCTCATGGATGGATGGATAGATGGATGGATGGATCTGAAAAACATCATGCTGAATAAAAGAAGCCAGACATGAAAGAGTACGTACAATATGATTTCTTTTATCTGAGGTTCTGGAACAGGTAAAATTAATCTATGGTAACTTAAATCAGAACTGGGAGTACTTCTGGTGGGAGGATTTAGTGGGAAGGGGCATAAAAGATCTTCCTGTGTCTTGATAGAAGTGTGGGTTTTACAAGTGTATGCATTTGTAAAACTCATTGAACTGCATGCTTAATATTCGTGCATTTCACTGTATGTAAGCCATTCTTCAGTAAGATACATGAAAAAAGAAAGTCATATAAAAGTCATAATATAACAGAAGAGGAATTCTGGAGTTCTTGTGGAATATGCTATGTCAGAAAACTGCTAAAGAATAAGTGGAGTGATTTTTTAAAGACAAGGAATCAGATAAACGTAAGAATTTCAAAATCAAAGAATGTGTTGAGTGGTAGAATTGCAATATTAATTATTCCTTAGAGTTACATTCCCCACAATGTGTTGTTTGGCATATTAAAAGGCATTCTATGCAAAATGATTCTATAGTCATAAATTTGGGAAGCTGAAGGTTAAACCAAGTTATATAGGATTTCTTCCCTAGTACTTCTCAGACTCTTTAAAACGCTCATCCTTAGTGTGGGCCTTGTTATGGGTTGAATTCTACCTCCCCAAAAAGGTAGGTTGAAGTCCTCATACCTGTTGATATGATTTTAATTGGATATAAGGGTTTTGAAGATGTAATTAATTAAAGTCATACTGGATTTACGGTGGGCCCTTCATCCTATATGACTGGTGTCCTTGTAAGAGTAAGACAGAGACAGAGAGAGGGGGTGGGGGAGACAGAGAGAGAGAGACCAGGGAGAGGATGCCCATGTGATGATGGAGGCAGAGATGGGAGTGATGCATCTATAAGCCAAGGAGGACCAAGAACAGCTGGCAAACACCAGAAGCTGAAAGAGACAAGGAAGGGTTCCTCTATAGGTTTCTGTATCAGTTCCTTCTCATGCTACTAATGAAAGACATACTGGGAAATTTATAAGGGAAAGAGGTTTAATTGACTCACAGTTCAGGAAACTTACAATCATGGTGGACGGGGAAGCAAGCATGTCCTTCTTTACATGATGGCAGGAAGGAGAAGTGCAGAGAGAAGGGGGAAAGCCCCTTGTAAAACCATCAGATCTCATGAGAACACACTCACTAACACCAGAAAAGCATGAAGGCAATCACCCCCATGATTCAATTACCTCTCATTGGGTCCCCCCCACCACAGGTAGGAATTATGTGAATTACACTTCAGTATGAGATTTGGGTGGGGACAGCCAAACAAACCACATCAGCTTCAGATGGAGCTGGGCTCTGTTGACATCTTGACCTCTGATCTCAGACTTCTAGCCTGCAGAAATGTGAGAGAATAAATTTCTATTGTTTCAAGCCGCCTGTCTGTGGTACTTTGTTAGAGCAGACACAGGAACCATACAAACCTCTAGGAAAAAGATGTGATGATCTCACGTTTCCCAGATTGGTCTGATCATACAATCTTCTGCACTTTCCATGGCATGTCTGGAGAGTGTTTGGCCAGCCCAGTGTGGTAATCTCTGCCTGCTGGGACGGCCTTTCCTTCAACTATTCATGTTATTCTTGCTTACCTTAAGAGCAGTGTGGTATGCAGAATGATGGCCCCCAAAGATGTCCACATCCTAGTCCTGGAACGTGGGAATATGTGAGTTACATGGCAAAGAGGAATTACGGGAGCACGTGGAGTTAAGCTTGCTAATCAGTGGACTTTAAAATACGGAGGCTATCCAGTTGGGTCTAGTGTAATCATGAGGGTTCTTAAAAGTAGAAGAGGGTAGTTAAAGAGATTGACAGGGTACTTAAATCAGAAGACAGGATTGCAGATGGAGGAAGGGGCTGCCAACCAAAGATGGTGGGTGACCTCTAGAAGCTGGAAAAGGAAGGAATGGATTCTCCTCTCCAGCAAACAAAGAAACACACCCTGCCTACAGCTGGATCTTAGCTCAGGGAGACCCGTGTTTGATTTCTGACCCACGGTACAGCAAGATGATAACTCTCTGCTGTTTCAAGTCTGTAGGTTTGTGGTAATTTGTTATAGTAGTAATAGAAAGCCAACATAAGCACTAAGTGAAATAATTCTTTCTTCATTTTTTAGAAAATTTGACTTTTGATGTCAAAAACTAGAATTTTAAATTTTTTAGAATTTTGTTCCAGAATGTTGTCCATATTGCATAAAGTTGTGTCATTTCCTACTCAAACAAAGACTATCTACATGAATGCTTGCAACATGACAAGAATAATAACAGGTAAAACCATATTTCCCCTGGTGGCTTTTTTTCTTTTCCTGGAAAATATTTCATATATCTGTGGTATGGTTGTAATCTTCCTGTTTTAGATCAACACTTGTGTTCATGCTGCTATTTTCAGAAGCTTGAGATCATCTAAATCATTTAATGTGATTGGAAGTGTAGTGATGTAGACATGGTGTTGGCTCCCTCTAACTCATGCTGAATTTGCAGCATGATTGCGTTAGAGCTCTTGCTCCGGTAGTCTCCCTTTTCCACCCTCCCCTCCCTCTGCTCCAGGTTCCTTATGATTTGAGCTCCTGGGTTTCCTGGTCTATACAAACTTCAGCATCTCTGTCTACCAGTCGTAGGATATAATGGCCCCTGTCTTAGTCCATTTGGGCTGCTATAACAAAAGGCCATAGGTTGTGTGGCTTTTAACCTACAGAAATTTATTTCTCACAATTCTGGAGGCTGGGTACAGTGCCTGGTGAGGCCCTGCTTCCTCACTGTGTCTTCACATGGCAAAAGGGGTGAAGGGGCTCTCTGGTGTCTTTTTATAAGGACAGGAATTCCAATTATGAGGGCTTCACCCTCATGACCTAATCACCTCGCAAAGGTCCCGCCTCCTAATAAGATCACATTAGGGTTAGGATTTCAACATATGAATTTTGGGGGGACACATTCAGGCCATTATAGGGATTTGATAGTCCCCATGGTTAGTATCTTACCTAATCAATACCCCTAGATGCAAGATACCAAGGCATTTAAATATGTCTCACAGAGTTGGGTTTGACAGTCAAATAAAACCATTAGATTTGTAAGTTAAGTGTTAGAAAATTATAACAACTATTCCCCACCTTCCTTCATGAAGGTAGTGGAAAACAGAAGCAAGTCACCTTGTCCTAAATGCAAATGAATTTCTCAGAAAATTGAAGAGGATGAGAATAATGCTGTGAACTGAGATGCTTCTCAACCTTCCCTTCCTCCCTCCCTACCTCCCTCCCTCCTTTCTTCATACCCTCCTCATGGCAAAGGAGAGAGTAATTGCCCAGCATATGCAAGCAAAGCCCATGGCAGCCCGGAAAATGAAGATTTTTTTTTTTTGGCACAAAATTCATAGCGATTTGACATCAGGATTCCAACATGTCTAGCTGCATTTTAACAAAAAAATAAAGATTCAAGTAACTCATTAGCTAACTGGCCTGACCTCCTAGCCCTTCATCATGTTCTCTGTGTGGCTTGGTTTTCCAGCCTGCAGGTGAGGCTCACCACGTGGCAGCTCCTCTCAGCTAAACTATCAACCAGGCACCCAATAAGCATGCAATTGAGGTCATTGAGAAAGTAGGGAACATGGACACATGCACGCATATGCAACAACCTACACGTGTACACGATACACAGGCAATGCATAAGTGGCCTATGCAAGCACACATAGATGCCCTTGGCTCCACTGGATGGAGGAGTAGCTACATTGTGAAAGGCAAAAGAAAAACATTTAGTTGCCCTCAGGCAGGGAAGCAGAGTTAACTTGATTGGAGCTCCCCTCTACCTGAGACTCTGGGGAAGGTCAGATACACACACCCATGTTTACTGTGCAGATCCACCGTCACTTTTCCCATTGAGGGTGATGCCAGTGGGCCAGTGTTGTTGTTCTTCATTGTTTTTCCATGCTTCGGTGGTAGATGGGGTGGAGCCACCCCTCTGGGGAAGCCCAGTGTGCTTAGACATGGCGGGAGCGATCTCTTCCTGGGCAAGAGGGCGCTGTGACTACGGGAGTAGTCTATTATTTTTGGGTGTGCACAGGGTGACAAATTAGGAAGGGTGTGCTCAAAGGTTATTCAAATATTTCAAATAAAGCATATTTGAGCACGGAAAGGCCAGGGAACATTAATCAAATGTCAGCACCAAGACACTTTGTAGGCTATTTCTGGTATGTGTTTGCTGAGCGGCAGTCTGGCTTAGGCTCCGTGGGACATATGATCACCCCAGTGTGAAGAAACGTGGAGCATTATGCATGGGAGGCCCTGGAAGCACTGGGAATTTGCAGATGGAGTGCAGTGGACAGGATGTGTTCCGAAACAGCCCGGAGTCATTCCTCTGAAGCAGATACAAAGGGATGCAGGATTGTGTTGACTGACAAGGCCAGAGTCTATTTCCATTCCTGCCCCTCTTGGGAAGTTAGATTAAAGGGGGAAATATTTTGCATAAAAGTGATTTTCACAGAGTAATGACTGAAATGATAATATGCCGGCGATGGGCATCCATCACAGTAATGAAATAGCCTCCTACAGGAGTCCTGCAACTGGCCGTTTCCCCCCAGAAGCAGTGTTCTCTCTCCACATCACCCTCTTGGATCCTTTCTGATCTGCCTCACTGAGGCTTCCTTCTTCAGAAAGCCAAGCGAGCAAGCAATATTGCCTTTCTCTCCTTCAGCTCCTATCAAAACAGTGCAGCAGCCCCAGTCACAAACTCAAGAGTCTTTTGACAGCAGCAATTAAGCAACTTAATTAATGAGTGAATAAAAACGATAATATTTACTGAATGGGAGCATCCTGTTTTGCATTTTTATTCAAACTCTGCACCTGAAGAACACCACTAAGGAAAGCTCCCCATCCCCCTGTTGTAGAGACAACCCCCTCTCTGTCTCTCTCTCTCTCTCTCTCTCTCTTCCTTTGCTCTGTCTCTCTCTCTCTCTTGCTTCCTTTGGTTCTGGCCTCATAAACACCCCAAGGGTAAAACACACACAGTGTAAGATTCACACAAGGCTAATCCCTGTCCTCTTTCCGGGGGAATGCACTTCTATCTTTGTCATGGTCTTTGTTCACCCCTAAAAATCCTCATTCGTACATGAAGGACAATTTCATGATACTTTTCTGAGGCTGAACTTTACATCAAAGTGGGTGATTAATTACTGATAAGGGTATAATAAAACATTAATGCATTTTGTAATTAACCAGCTTAGGAATGACATCTCCCATCTCTTCGTGAGTGACATGTTCACACGCACACACATACACACACAGAACTTTTAAAAAAAAAATTCTTTATTTGGCTATTAATCTCAGCAGTGCCCTCAATACATTACATTCTTTTTAAAAGCCACATATATTTTCCTCAATGAAATATCTAATCCATCTTGAGTGTAAGGAAAGCCCGTACATAATTATTCCATCGTGACAGACAGTGAGCTTTCTCGCTATTATTTTTGACGGTGCTGTCATAGATGCCAAATGTATGTTGTGGTGGGAGCCAGCCAGAGTCGGGAACCCACCTGGAGAGCGGCTCCTTTCTTCTCTCGGGAAAGGTTCCCCACGCCTGACAGCCCCACCATTCTGGTTAAGCTTAATTAGTCAAGAGAGAAAAAGAACTGACTTCGGAGTGTTGCGTTACGTTTGGGGCTCCCCCCTTTTTTTCCCCTTTCCACTCAAAATTTGACATTCTTTGGAGAAGGTGAAGTTCCAAATGGGATCTGTGTTGGCACTTCCCACCCTCTCGTCATCCTCACGTGGGACCCGCTTCTCACGGCCCATCTTTTGTCTACCAGGGGCCTCGCAGGACTCTGCACAGCCCACACAAAGGACGTAGGACTCTGCACTGGCAGAACTGGATGTAATGTTGCCTTGAGAAACATTCATTTATTTCAGAGTGAAACCCGTTAAAATGGAAGTGTGTAGGATTTGGGTTGGCTGGATGCAAGCTTCCCTCTGCAGCGGGATGAGGTACGCTGGGCCCCCAACATTCACAGCCTCCCACTTTCATGCCCCTTGGCTTCTCAGGCCTGTGCCTTCCCGCATGCACACTGGCCTTGGGCAAGCCACTTGTCCTGGCCAAGGGGACGGGAGTCACATCCATACTTGCCGGCTTTAAAAATGTGCTTTTGTGTTTCTGCTTGCTGTCCTGGAGGCTGCCACTACCAGGAGCACGCTGGCCTGCCGGCGGGAGGAACAGATGCCAGAGGAGACCTGACTGTGTCCTCAAGGCCATGCCCCATCAGCCACCCCAGCAGAGCCCACAGCCACCCACACAGGAATGAGTATCCCCATCCAGGATCACCGGAACTGCACAACTGACTCACAAACGTGTGAGGAGTAATGGGTAACGTGTTGAACTGTGAGCCTTTGAGCCTGGGGAGGTTTGTGATGCAGCAGTAGCTCCCAGTTGGCATGAAGGTGCTGAGCCGTGCACCTATGCAAAGCCAAACTCTGCACTAGGCCTACTGGGGTGTGCAGAGAGAGAGGGCTGAACAAACCGTGGTTCCACCCAGAAGACCCAGAAGAACTTTTACGGAGGAGTCAGTGCAAGAGGCAAGAGAGCATGCGTGAAGAGGCTCGTTCTTGTGGTGTAGAAAAGGAGGCCAGAGTCTCCCAGACCACGATTCTTTTCCTTTAGGTGTTTCTTGGGCATTTTCAATCTTAAATCTCTTCCCATGTTATTGAGATTTCTGATTGAATGTCCCCATTTTCCCTCAGACAGCAGGCCGTGTGTGAGTCACCACCTCTATCTTTCTATGTCCTGGGTGTGGGCCCAGTGAAGGAAAGTTATGGAAATTTAGAGAGAAGAGGTCGCAGGTGTGGTGGGGGTGGTGAAGCTTCAGAAGAGAAAAGAAGCATAGTGGAGAGGGTGGACTCTGGAGGCCACTGCAGAACTCTCCCCCAGGCTATGAGGGGGCATGATGGTCCCAATAGCCTGAGTCTGTGTTCATTTCAACTGGCTACCTTGTGACGAGGAAGATGGCCCAGGTTCCCAGTGGGAAATCTATGGTTATCATTAAGAGCGCAGGGCCTGAGATGAAACCTGGCAGGTGAAAGGCACCTGGTTTTATGCAACCTGGTTTTGCAGAAGCCTGTGGGAGGGGGCCCAGGGGGGAAGGGAGCAGAGGGCAGTGTTGGCTCTGGTTCCCCCACCAGGCAGGTGGGCTAGCACCCGGGTAAGGGGCTTTGCATCTGGACCTGGTCATGCCTCAGTCCAGACCCTGCCTTTATCAGTTGATGGACTGTTACCTGCCAGTGGTTATGGTGAGGACTAAATTACGGAAAGTCATCAAGGATCTTCATTCATTGCCCACCACAGAGCAGGCACTCAATGGAGAACACTCACCACCATCTATGTTGTTAATGTTGCATCTGCAGCCCTTGGTTTCCTGGAAAGACTCTACAGTACAGGGGCAGGTTAGGGGCCACAACCGGGAAACAAGACACATCTGAGAGAATGCATGGGAGCTTATGGAAGGATGTACAAGGCTGGGTGTGGGAATCCCGGCACTTCGGGAGGCTAAGGTGGAAGGATCACTTGCATCCAGGATTCAAGCCTAGCCTGGCCACGTAGTGAGACCCCAGCTCTACGAAAAATCAAAAATCAACTGGGCATGGTGGCATGTGCCTCTAATCCAAGCTACTCAGGAAGCAGAGATGGGAGGATCGCTTGAGCCCAGGAGGTTGAGGCTGCAGTGAGCTGAGATCATACCACTGCACTCATTCTGGGCAACAGAGTGAAACCCTGTCTCAAAAATTAAATAAATAAATAAATAAATAAAGAATTTACAAGAGGGGAGTTTTAGTGGTTGAAAAATCATTCACTCACTCCAGGAGCAAGAGCCTTGTGAGTTTTCTTCCTGTTCTTGCCTGGGTTATCTCTACTGAACCAAAGAATCCTTGTTAGGAATGCTCTGGTGGTGTCAATCAACGTGTTTATAAATCATTTGCTTTTACCATGGAAAAAGATATCACAAAACAACACAGCTGTAGTGCAGGTGCAGATGACCATGGAACGGCAGCCTGGCGTTTTCAGCAGAGCACTGGGCAGCAGAGTCCCTGGGCCTCGGAACCCCAGCCCGTTACCACCCAACACCATCCCTGGGCAAAACACGAAACTCCCATCAGATCCATGAATGGAAAATGGGCGTAATTATAATTGCACCCCACTCTCTACCTCTCAGCTAAGGTGAGAAATGAATATGAGGATGCTCAGTGAAAATGCTTTGAAGTCTGTGAAATGCGAAGCAAATGTGAAGCGCGAGGAATAATAAGGTTCTAAGGACCCACATTTGGGCGTTTGCTCTGAGCTGGCCCCTGTCCTCCACACTGAACCTACAGCCTCTCCTCTCACCTAATCTGCACAAAAATCTTACGAAGCAGACACACTTACCATGCTGGCCTTTCCGTGAAATTTCAGGTCTTAGTGTCGCCCATTACGGGTGGCATTTCATGCCACAAGTTGGGCCATCTGCACCTCCAAGCATAGGGTCACACAAGACTTTATCCCGTCCCTTGGGCTGACTGAATGGCTGGTTTGTGTCAACCCCTGTTGTCCCTTTGAGCAACTCGGGGGCAATGGTTATGGGTAGGGCTTAAAAAACCGTCTGGCTGCAAACCCAGTGCTGATACGAACAAGGCCTAGTCAGGCACTAAGTGTTTTGTGTTCACCAAAGAGATCTTAATGAAATCTCGGCATGCCACTCACTCCTACACTTAAAATACCTTTTAAGTGTAGGAAAGAAAGTGCTTCCAACCCCACCCCAGCCATTTGGATTCGGAGACTCCATTGAAGATGCACAGCTTTCCTCCAGCACAGGGGCTGGGTATCCAAACGCAGAGCCTCCCCCAGACTCTCTCTGGGCTTAGCCTGGCTTGGTGGGCTCAGGAGGGATTCAAGATTATTTCATCCTTTATGTCCATTCGATGACAGTTAATCATCATTGCCACCTCATACTCTATTGTAGCCAAACATCATAACCAGCACCATGTGAACTACGTCACTGACGCCACATTCTTTTTCTCGGCTGTCACTAGGCTCAGGTCAGGACGGCCCTCCCGGCTGACTTCCGCGATACTTTCTGTATCTCCTTTTCAGTCTGCCCTAAAATGACAGCTGGACTTCCGACAGTGGTTTCTTATGTGGGACACATGGCTCTTATACTCTGGGTGGCACGGATTCCTTTATTGCCAGTGGCTTAATTTTCCCAGATCTATTTCCATGCAGACAGTGTGAGGTTGGACTTCATGCCTCATGCTCCTGATTGGGGCTCGGAAGTCTACCCCAGCTTCCTGCAGTGCCGCCCCCAGCTTATTCAATGCCCAACCTGCAGGTCCTAAGTTGAATCCGCACACTGCACGCTCACCTGGTCTGTGCTTCCAGCTGCATTGGAAATGGAAGCATTGAACACCGTTCTCCACTGTCAGCCACCTGCTAGCTAATGAGTGACATCATTTAACACTGTTTTGAAAAGAGAGATTTAAAGTTGTTTTGAAAACTGAAGGAAAAATACAAATGTTTGAGTGTTAAACATTTTGCCCAAATACTAAAATGTGAATGTCTTTTTATTGTGACAGTTCACAGGAAAGCGGGCTACAGCATGCCTGTGCTTGTCAATGAAAATCTTAGCACTGAGTTTGGTAAACATTCTGGCAGTCGGGAAGCCACTTAAAAATAAAGTTTAAAGAAAAGAAAGAGAAGTGTTCACTTTCCTTCTAATTTTCCCAGATACGCTCAATATTCTGCTTTATTTTTTAGTATTTTAACTAAAATAAGAAAACTCGGATTCTACCTCTATGTGTCCTATGATTGTTGTTGTTTTCTCTGATTATAAAATACAGGTTTGCAGCAGAAAACTTGGCAAAACAGAGATATGAAGAATAAAATAAAAATCACCTGTAGTTCTAAGCCATGAGAATAATCATATATATATTTCCTAGGTATTCTGAAGCATATGTATTACAGTCCAAATATTTAAAAACAAAATTTGGGTAATACTTTAGATAGAGAGTTGTATTCTGATTTCTTCTATTAATATTATAACTTTGAAACGAGGGACTTCACCATTGCTTTTATTTTTTCTTTGCTATGTAAGTACTTATGTTCTTTATGAGAAAAATAAAAACTATAGAAAAGAAAGATAAGAAAATAAAATCAGTAATAATCCCCTCATTTACAAATGACTGGTGTTAACATTTTAGTTTTTTGGTTTCTATCTATTTATGTGAAATTTGAATGAAAATAGTATAATTTCGCTGTCTCTATATTGCTTGGTAACATAATGATTTAACTGTATAATAAATAGTATATTACATGAATATTTTGAGTAATAGTCTGTGTGATAATTTTTATTCGGTGTGTGGTGTTCCACTACATAAATGTATTATAGTTTATTTCACAAATAAACTCTTATCAGAAACTTATGTTGTCGTTAATCTGTGATTTATAATGAAGCTATAAACATAACTTTTAGCTAAATATTTCTGGATACCCTTCATTATTTATTTCCTAAACAGTAGAAGTAGAATTTTATGGTCAAATGATAAAGACATGATTTTCTTACATTCAGGAGATATTCTATTATATGGCTCTACCATAATTTATTTATTTATTTTTTATTATTTTTTTAATTGAGACAGAGTATTGCTCTGTCACCCAGGCTGGAGTGCAGTGGTGTGATCTCAGCTCACTGCAACCTCCACCCACCAGGTTCAAGCAATTCTCCTGCCTCAGTCTCCCGAGTAGCTGGGACTACAAGCACATGCCACCACACCCAGCTAATTTTTGTATTTTTAGTAGAGATGGGGTTTCTCCATGTTGGCCAGGCTGGTCTGGAACTCCTGACCTCAAGTGATCCACCTGCCTCAGCCTCCCAAAATGCAGGCATGAGCCACCATGCTTGGCCTTACCATAATTTATTTAACCATCTTTTCATCTTCTGACATTTAATATATTGCAATGAACATCCTTGTACCAAATTTTGGTACTGATTATAGATTGTAAGTGTAGTTTTCTTGAAGGGAATTATAGGGCCAAAGAAGAAGAAATGAAAGGTTAAAGTGGAAATTGCCAGGTTGCCTCCCTGTGGAATGGGAGTAATCATACAACTTATGGTAGCATTGCTGTCCAGACGAGGGCCTGGCACACAGTGTGTTCTTGTAAATGCTGTACTCGGGTTCTCATCCTCACAGCTGCACCTAGAGCCCTGCTTCATGCAGTGCCAAGTTGCTGTTTTACTGGGACTTGGAAGCGCCAAGAGAATAAATGAAAGAAAATAGCTGGTATCTCAAAACGAAATCAGACTATGCACAGAAGTTGGGCTTGCAATGTGGAGCCATCAGAGTTTTGAATCATAGTCCCAGAGCTGCCACTCCTCAGCTCACCAGCCATTTTTTCCCCTTCTATAAAATAAAGGGCTTGTGATAAAGAATTTGAGGTGCCCTTTGGCTCAGGAATTCTACCTTCCCATGAGTTGTGAATGCTTTTTAAAGACCTCCTGGGTGTCCAGGCGTCTCAGTAAATAGAGTGATCATCTGGGTCTGATGAAACAAAAATAAGTTATTTCAGTATTTTTACCTTTTTTTCTGTTTTAGTGAGAAGTACTAGCTATCAAAGATGCCATCCTACTGATTGTATGAAATAGAATGAATGGCTTGGAGAGTACCTGATTAAACAATAGGTGGGTGGGCGGGTGATGAAGATCAACAGAAGGGAGAAGAGAAATAAAAAAGGGTGTTCCATGGAGAAAGGTGAGGTGATAAAAGAAACTGCTTGACACAAAGAGTCTTCTTTTGTTACCATGGTCATCAGTCTTCATTTGAGCCCCAGTGTTAGTGAGTTGTACTCACAGCACTTTTAGGTCACATTCTCATCAGAACCACACACAAGTTGACTTGTGGAATTTAAAGTAAACATTTAGGTGCAAAAGAAGCAGAAGCAAAGTGAAAGTTGCTGCACTGACACAGAGCGTCCACATCATCAATGCTGCGGCTCAGGCATCTTATGACCTCCTTCACCCAGGCCATCCAATTCTGTGGCCTGCTGGGGACTGGGAACCTGGGAATTTAACGGAATGCTCTGGGGACTTTGCAGGACAGTGATGCTATCAATGATGAGAGTTTGGCATCTTCACAAAAGAAAAGGTCTCACAAGAAGTCATAAGGTACTGAAAAACCATGCCAATAAACACCAGGGTGTGGCATGTTCTGGCTCTTTGGCATTCCTCTTCCTCAGATGTAGCTTCCTCAGCACAGCTTAACCAAATGCAAGAACGGGTTGTGTGGCAGGCCCTGCTGTCAGATGCTGGCCAGGTTTTAGACAGAGAGAGAACTGTGACCCCAAGAAGCTCCATGCTTAGTAGGGAGGTAGACACGTCAACTGATAATTGCACGATCACATTTCATCTAGTGGATGCACACAGATAGCATGATCGCTAATCTTTTGACTTGATCCTCTCATGGTAACTTCGATGCTTGAAAACACGTATGCAAGGCCAAACAATGACAGCTCTCCGGAGGATTTGGAATTTGCCAAAGTCCCCTCTGTGGGTTTTCTCTGAAGGATGATGTTTTCTCCCTGGATCTCTGTGGTGGGCTTCTAACATGCCTTTCAGGAGAAGGTCTTCAGGCCATCTGAGGACACGGGAGCCTGGCAGAGAGTTTTAAAACTCTGCAAAGGAAAGAGCAGACACTGTCCCACCTTTCTCCATGGTGTAGGCTGGGTGGGGCTGGGTGGGGCTGGGGGCTGGGGACAAAGGCAAAGGAATCCCGTCCTTTGCGTAGGTCGCTTCACTCTGGCAGAAACATCACATCCTGCCCTTGTCACCAGACGTCCCTGTCCACAATTACTCATCATCTGTGGATAGACAGCCCTGGAGGAGATCATCAATTGCCAATGCAATTCAGCAGATACACTTCATAAATTTTAATTACATTCCCACTGAAAATGAATGGTCAGAAAATATAAAACATCTGCCATCCAGATCATTTACATTTTTCATACAATAAATCATCAACAACATCCAAAACCATGGCTTAAATCATGTGAGTGTGGTAGGTCATGAAGAAGGAGCGCCATCCATCGTGCGATAACTATTTGGATCTCAGCCCTTCCTCGGATGTGGGAAGCGGGGCAAGGAGGGGGAGACCCAATGACTTATTGATGAGGGGGAGAGAATTTTAGCCTAGTTCTGAAAAATATAAGTCCCCAGGTCTTATCTCAAACCTGCTAATTGATCTATTTACTATTATTTTGGCCATAGTAAAATAGGGGCCAAAATAAGTAAAAGAATATTTGGCCAATTATAACTGCGAAAAGCAGGCATTTATCACCCATGTGGCTTATTTATCTAACCTGCAAGTAGTATAAGAAAGATGCTTCGTTTTCAAAAATCAATTTTTATTAACATTATGTTCATAGAATTCCCATTTGGCTCTAAGCATCTTCCGCGTCGTAAAGCACGGTGTGGGCATTCACGTGCTGCTGGCCTCCCTCAAATTCCTTGGGAAGACAGGCATCTGTGCTAAGGACAGAGGGGCCTCTGAGGGACCTAGCAGCCCAGCCAAGGGGGCCTGAATCACACAGGTTGCAGACAGGACACACCGGCAGTGGAACCCCGTGCAAGCGGCCTCGGCGTCCTGAGTGGGGGCCTGTACAGCTGCTTCAGGAGTCGTTCAGGGCTTTTCTCCATGCATTGTTGAGTTTTCCTTTCTCTGTCTCTTTTCTAAACACTTCCACCTCTATAGACTGAGAAGTGTGATTGGGAGCCCTCACTCTCCTCCCTAAGGCTCTTTTGCTGGAGTCTGGAGAAAGCCTTCTCACATGCAGTCAGGGACGTGCTGTGCAACTAGAGAAAGTGCGTGGTGAGCAGGGGCTCAGCAGCTGAATCCGAGGAGCGAGTGCAGATGAAGGCCGCTGGCTTTCTGGGATTCTTGATACGAAATTCCACAAGAATAACGAAGACGATGACCTTTTTAAGGTCAAAGAGATATTAATTCAATGTTTTTATTTTACTGTTGAAGACACTGGGACCCACAGAGGTGAAGTGACCCGCCCACAATCCTGCTGCAGTCACCAGCACTCTGTGGTCAGAAGCTGTCCCTGGCGGCTGGGGGACGCACCTGCTCTTACTCTCCTTCTGCACTGGTCCAGCTGCCGTCGGTTCTTCTGGCTAAACTGTGTCTTAACCACAAAGCGTTCATGTCTGTGTGGTGCAGAGTTGAACTGAGAAATATAGGAAAGTGATGTAAGATATGGTCCACCTGTCAGTAAAACAACCAGAACTGTCTGTGGAATGGTGCACCATGGAAACCGGAGAACGAAAAACAGAATCCTACCGTGAGTGCTATTTAGAGGTGCCAGGCGCTGGGCTGGCAGCACGAGGGGCTGCATATCCACCCTGTGGACTCCTCCTCACCCTGCCACAGTGCCCTCTGGTCTTCTACACAAGGACACCACAGACGTGCATCTCCCCACTGTCCCTTTGACTGTTTGGGACCATGCTGTCCAAAATGTAACACACAATTGAGCTCTTTTCCTGTCTCCTCAAATTCTGACTCTGCATCCTAGATCTGGCCAGCATTTCTCTCCCCTGCAGGGTACATCTCCTTTGGGCGTGGCCTCAGGATCCCCACACAGGAGGACTGACCTTGCCAAAGGCCTGGCAAGGTGTGTTCCTGGGTCTCTGCCCAGAGGCATGTTAGACCCGGCCCCTTCCTCCAGGTCCACTCAGAGGTCAGGTCGTCGACTAGACACGCCTTTCACAAGCTACTTCTGCCTCTCCCTCTAAATATAAGCTGAGATGCCTGGTGGTTTCAAACAATAGAGATGATTTCATACACATGAAAACTTGATAAAATCATTAGAAGATGTCATTCAAAGTTAATGGGCAATTTTTCTCTCTAGGGTAGGTAATTATTTTGGTAGGCATTTTTTGAAAAATAAAATCTTAAAGTTTACTGACCAATTTTTTTGTTGTTGTTATATTCTATTTCCAGTAAGGATGTTCTGGCTGACTAACGTTCTCTTTTCGGATTCAATTGGACATGGTTCTCCAGTGCTTCTTGGCTCTAATTACAGCGGAATGTGCCTGTGAGTTGTCCAACAGCTGCCACATCCTTGTTAAGGTTAGCTGCTTTTGAAAGTTAGTCCAAAGTTATATATCTTCAGAAAAAGTGAGCAGGAAGTTGCCATATTTGTCTAGATAATTAAGAATGAGATGTGGTAAAAGTGGGTCTGAATTTCAGATAGAGATTTCCTTTCCTGCTTGAATGGAATTGAAAAGAATGCAATTGATTTGGCATTAACATATTTTTGCTTCCTGGAAAAAAAAGTTTTCCACTGTAACCATTTCTGACAGTTCTTGAATTCTCTAGAAGACCAAGAGTCCTATATGCCTAACAGACAAATATATTCAACATACATGTAGAATGTAATATTGAGGGTTAATATTTTCACTCCTATTCAATTTAATAGATGTTTCTGACATGATGGAATTGTGAAACTTTATTTCTCTCTCAATGTTTTCTAAAAACAAAGAAAGGAAAAGAAAAAGAAATGAAAGTAAATGAATTCTTAGGAAAAATATTTCCATATTTTCTGTCTTCTCCCAAAACTTCATTTTTGGAAAATTCTAAAACAAATCTATTTAATTTTATTACACTTCAAAGCAAAATTTTAAAAACTCTACAAGAAATTAAGATACATTTTGGTTAAGTGAAAAAATTAACTGTTAAAACTTTTCCTGGTTTAGACATTAATGAGAAAAGATCTTGTGAGAATTGAAGGAAAATAGAAAAAAAATGTTGCAGTTGCAAGAGAAGAATGATGCCTGCTCCGTGGGAATAGTCAAGCCATGAAAAACCAGCCACCTCATTTCTTCCCCAGAAGACCATAAGCACATAGCATCTCACTTTGAGGGGCAAATTCTGAGTTTGGCACTTTATTTATATTTTATTAATGTAAACAATAACAAAACACGTTCAATCACAAGCACTCTGCTCAGCCAGCTTTATGTCTACCTCTGAATCGAGGCACTTCTGAGATGCTTCTCAGTGTTAGGGAATGCTGGCCTGGAAGGCTTAGGAGCCAACTGGCAAGCTCATTAGAGGACCAAGAATTTCATCATGAAACAGTGGGACCAAATGTGTGGGCAGTTATTTTAAAACATTATAAAAACCCACCACTGTGTATTTTTCTATGAATTGTTGACAAATGTGCTTAGTAATAGGATAAGTGAAGAAAAATGAATGAATTAGGTGAGATTTACTTACATTTTAACATTAATAATAAAATACATGATGTTAGATGAATAAAATAATCAATATAGACACCTTTATATAGACATCCTTATCCCAGAACTCTTTGTAAAGAACATGTAATGATCATAACCATAACAGCAGCAGCAACTCAACAACAAGAGTGGCCCCACAGGTTCATGGAGAACGTGGGCCACACAGACACTATGCTTAACCCGTGAACGCGATTATATTCAACCTCCCCTTAGGAGAGACTTGGCTACCAGATCACGGAACTGTTAAAGATATAGAGGCCCCCTGGATGGGGTCAACTGGATGTGTCATTTTTCTGTTTAATTTCTAGGATGGAGTCCTAATGCCTTTGAAATAAGACGTAATTATGTGAACATCATATAAGAAATTTATACCTATGATGACGTCTTACTCTATGTGTCTAAGACAAAAAAATTATGTCTGCTCTTATTCTTCCTACCACATAGCTCTGTGTTTATTGCTTCCTGAAAATTAATGTTTTTATTGATCACTCTTAAAAAAAAAAAAACAGGGTGAGAGGAAACTACTAAGTTGATTAAACTGGTAACCAGTTCTGCGATTTCTTCACCAGCCTGCTTTATCATGATGATAAGACTTTGGTCTTATTTTCCAAATATCTGTAATGCCTCAGAATGAACCAATGATGTTTTGATCCAATAACTCAGCTTTTTTTTCTTAAAGAATCTTGCTGAGTCACTTTCCTAATACCATTCTCCAGTCATGGAAGTCAGCCAGCTTTGTAATACTGTCTTACAGATGCTCTTCAACTTTTATTGGTCACGATTTGTTTCCCTAAGATTTGTATGCCTTTCAAATCTTCAAAGTTAGTGAAGCTTTCTTCAGCCAGGATTCATCTGTTTATAGAGCAGAGTGGGTGGCTTTTGGAAAATACTTGACATGTTATAATATTGGGCTGAGGAGTCACACGCCACTATCCAAGTTGTCATTGAATGTGCATTTCCTCTTGGGAATGGAGTCCTTAAAACTTTGAGTCCTTTACCAATAGCAAAAATTAGCATCCCTTAACATTTTCACCTGCCTTAACATTGTGGCCTCTGTTCTGCAGACTTCAGCTATTAAGTCAGTTTATTTTTCCCCGACATTATAAGCTACACGCTTCCCACTCACTTCTATCCTGGCCAGCAAACACACTAGTCTTTTCGGTTACTACTTTAAATCACAATGAAAACTATGGTTGTGTATTCACATGCAACTATGGCGTGTGAGTTGATCCCATCCTCTGCGCCCAATCTGTGTGAAGGAAAATGTTTCTCATTAGGAAACCACTTCGTTGTGATCCTTTGGAACCATTTCTAGCTTGTACAAATTATTCAAAATAGACATCTTTCCTTTCCCTGGACTCCACCCCTGCCTTGTCTAGCTTTCTGGTGCTTCCGGAAGTTAAACAAGCAGATGTTATAAACAAAACAAACAAACAAACAAAAAGCAAAACAAACAAAAAAATAAAAAATAAAAAACATGAAAGACAAAAACAAAAAGAAAACCACTACCATGAATAAATTTCATCTTCTGTGCATTTCTGTTAAAATTTATAAATTTTATATTCTCCGTTAAATCTGTGAAGATAATACCCAACTATGTAAACACATTGATATTCGTGGATTTTAGAGAAAATTCTAACAGTACTGACTACTTAAAGTACAGACTTAAAACTGTAAAATTATCCTGACACTTGAGGCTAAAGAACATCTTAGTAAGTGATTTGCTGTGTCTGTTAACATTTTGTCAAAATTTGTAGATGTGTACATTATGTTTGGGTTTGAAATATTCTCTCACCTCTAACTTTTTTCCTTCTTCACCCCCTTAATCACAGACACAGGAATGCAGCTTCCCTGTGTGTGTCTCCTTCATCCTGCTGGGGACGGGCACTGGCAAGGAGAGCTCAGGGGGTAACACACGGGCATATTTGGGGTCTGATGAAATAGGCTAATCATGGATCCACTAAGCAAATATTAATTTTCATTGGAAGCCCTGCCATTTTGTGAACTTATAAGAAATAAACAGAAGTACTGTTAGCCTCAGGATGTATCTCTTTTCTTTAAGAAAAAAGAAACCCATTGATAAATGTCTCTGAAAGGCTAACTCTCACCACTTCATGCTCTTCTAATGCTTCTGCACTGTCCTATGTGAGGCTTGAGTGATGTGGGTGTGCCACTGAAGGGCCGTGGGTAGGAGCGGTGTGTTTTCTGAACACCTGTTACACCTTTATTACCCAGTTCTATGAAAACATGTTTAACATAGAAGCAAAGCACTCATGCTAAAGATCGCTTCTGCTGATCCTTGCTGCCAAGATCTCCCTTACGGTCCTCAGCGTCTCTTTCCTTGACCAGGCTCTTCCTGTCTTCTTGGGCTGCTTTCTCTATATTATTTTTCTCTTCTTCTTCCAGCTTATGGAAACCATTCCTACCACAATTTTCTCTTCTAAATTTGGTTTGATAAAACCAAATACTTTTCATTGTTTCACCTGCAGTGATCTTTTTCTTAGACTTTTGCATTTTGCATTCTTTTAGTTTTAGTATCTATACTGGCATTTCTTATATAGAGGCCCTGTTCACACCATGCCCACATTCTGCAGTGGATTATACACTTTGACTATCAAGCTCCAGCTATATGAGGTAGTTTGGGATTATTGAAAGGACACCAAGAGGCAGAATGGCCATGTAAGTTATTGTTCAAGTCAGGATACTTTTGAGAGTTAAAAAAGGCACGTTAACAACGTCACACCACGGATGTAACTGGGACAATTCCAGCCAAGAACTGAGATGGTCCTTTCTTTCCTCCTCTCCCACCCCATTCTCCTCCTTGTTCTCCTTCTTCTTCCTCCTCTTCCCCATCCTCCTCTACTGCCTGTTCATAGGGGAAATATACGTCTGTCTGTCTATCTATCTATCTGTCTTTCTATCTATTATCTATCCATCTCCCAAATGCAAACACTGAATCACTAGTCAATAAGTCTCATTATAAATCTTTGATGCTAGCCCAATGCTGGGCTCACTTTCTAAACTCCTAGGTAATTCCACAACAGAAAGAAATAAGATTTCAGGTATTATTTTATGTTTCTTATAATATTATCAGTATAGGATGCTAGTTAAACTGTGGAGACACAGAGACAAGTGGAGACTAGTCTGAATAACCTGGAGACAGTCCTCTCTCACAGCAAAGTAAAATCTGGTTTGGTGGTTCCGCTTTGCAAAGTTATGACGGGCTCAAGCTCTTCCTACCTTTTTGCCTCACTCTCCTGACCTGTTGTCCTCTCCACATAGCCCCAGATGACTCACCATCATATCCACATTCTAGCCAGTGGGAAGGGGAAATGGAGTTGGTAAGAGCATGTTCCTCTTTCTCTTGTGCACTGCAACTCTGCACAGTCCATCTGTTCTTACCCCATTGGCCAGAATGCAGTCACCTTGCTTCTACTGGCTGCAAGGAAGGATGGGGATTGTAGTTTTTCCCATGAGAACTCATATGCCCAGATTAAAATTGGTAACTGTATTATCAAGAGAGAGTGGGAGCAACTTGGGGACATTGACAGTTTCTGTCACACTTAGCAATATGATGTACTCATAGAGGGATACACAATTCTTGCTGTTGTTGCCTATTGATAACTTCACTGTGTATTTTCTGGTCTTCAGTTTACCATATTGTGATATATACTGTGTACATGTATAGGGACTTCATTACTTTCACTCAAAAGCTCCAATAAAGAATCATGCAGGCTAAGTGCAGTGGCTCACACTTGTAATCCCAACACTTTGGGAGGTCAAGGCAGGAGGATCGCTTGAGGCCAGGAGTTTGAGACCAGCCTGGGCAACATAGGGAGACCCAATCTTTACAGAAAATAATAATAAAAAGAATCATGCAAATCTCTAATTGTGGAAGTGTTATTTTAGCAAATTACATGAAAAGCTTATGGTTTATACCATTCATTTCCTTACCATGACATTTTATTTAACTACAAAATCTCAAAGAGTCTAATACTTTCTGATGCTCTTTTCGTTTTGTGCCTTTCACATTATAATTTATAGCTTAAAGCCACCTTTCTCAAAGTCTAAAAATCTGTTACTCAATTTTTCCCTTTTTATAACCTTTCCATATATTCTGTCATATTAAAGAGATGATGAAGCCCATTATGGCCATTAGAATTCTGATGCAATTAAGTTTTATTCCACTATAAGTGACCGGTACTTGATTCCTTCTTGGAATGGGATAATTTTCTACAGGCCTGCAACTTTTACACCCTCGTTAATTTGCAAGGCTGTTTTAGAAAATATGTTGTCAATGCTGAATGAGGTACATCTCTAACTTTGAACAAATCATTGTCTTAATGTTCTTCAGGTTATAACATCCATTTAAAAAAAAAACCTCACCATTGTCCCCAGGAGAGTCAATAAAAATGCTTCTGTGCTTTGTTTGTGGACACTTAAATAATAGGAGAGCTCCCCCTACTGATTGACGTTAGGGAATTATGGAGGAGGGGCTAATCTCAGGCCTTTCGCTCTTGTTAATTTCTCTAATGCTCATGCACAGACCAAGATGAAAATCAAAAGCAAGCCTGTTTGACACTGGCTTTTGAAATGCTTAAAAACATCAGCATTTGTCAAGTGGAAAGATTTTCATTTCAAAGTTCTAACAGGTTATTATTATTCCAAGCAATGGAGAGTTAAAAAAGGTTGAACAACTATAATAATGGTGGCATCTAAGTGTGGGGAGTGATCAGGTGTTATTGTTTGTTTGCATAAAATGATATCACCTAGCTTTGTGTTGGGTTTGTTTAAGAAATGTAGGCTAATTAGGCCATACAAGTAACTTTGTTTTCTGAAAATTAATTAAGCTTTTGTGGCCTTACCAGGTTACAGGGCCAGGCTCACCTCCCACACAGTTGCTCTGGAGCTATGTAGGAGGCAAGCCTGTCTCACGCTGAACTGCCAGGTGATGCCGTCATGGGAAGAATGGAGTTTAGTAATGCTGCATTTGAAGTCTTGTTCAAGTCGTAAAATGTTGGATTCTATTTTTATTAAATCGCTTAAACTTTCAACATAGTGAAAAAGATTTATTTAACATACATTTCACAGGCCTTTTTGAATGCATATTTTTTTGGGAAAAAATACAGCAGAGGACATTTCTATAACTAAAGCTACTGTCCTGAAGGGACAAAACAAGCGCGTTAACTATTGAGGTCCTACTGTTTCATCAGGCCATCGGCAGAAACATCGAAAATGTTGTATTTGTAGGGTTATGAGGGAGCTCTACCCATCTCCTTCAAGTAAGACAGACATAAATCCTCTTTATGATTCGAGAATATCATATAGAATCTACATAAAGTCTTAGAGGCTGTAGAGAAATAGGTTTTATTGTAAGAACCCCCAAGTAGAGAAACCAAACCAAGCATCTGGAGAAGCATATGATGTAGTGAGCTTGACAAAAAATGCCTCATCTATAGGAAGAAGGACTGTTTTTAGCAACCTCCTTTTTGTATCTGAACACTTTTTTAAAACAGCTCTATTGAGATGTAATTTACATACCATAAAATTCTCCCATTTAAATTATACAGTTCAATGCTTTTAATATATTTACAGAGTTGTGTAACAATCATGATCTGATTTTGGAACATTTTTCATCACCTCCAAAAGAAACCCCATGTCTATGAGGTGTCACTTCTTATCACCCCCTCAATCTTGAACCCCGTACCCATTAAAAGTCACTCCCTATCACCCCCCTCAATCTTCAACCCCAGCCTCTGAAAGTCACTTATCTGCTTTTGCCTCCATGAATTTACCTCTTCTGGACATTTAATATAAATGGAATAATAATATTTGATCTTTTGTGATTGGCTTTGTTTCATGGCATAATATTTTAGGTTTATCCTTGTTTTAGCATGTATAAGTAATTCATCTTTTTTTGCCAAATAGTATTCCATTGTATGGGCATACCACATTTTGTTTATCCATTTATCAGCTGAAGGACATTTGGGTTGTTTACACTTTTTGGCTGTTACGAGCAGTAGCTGCCCTCGGTCTTCATCCAGAAGTCTTTGCAGGGACATATGTTCTCATTTTCCTTGGGTAGTTACTTAGGAGTGGAATTTCTGGGACATATGGTGACTCTATATTTAACATATTGAGGAACTGCCCAAATGTTCTCCAGTGTTTCTGCACCTTTTTACATTCCCACCAGTAAGGTGGGTTCCAATTTCATCACATCCTTACCAACCTTTATTATTGGCTTTTTGATTATAGCTATTCTATTGGATGTGCAGTGGTATCTTATTGTAGTTTTGATTTGCATTTCCCTAATGAGTAAGGACATTGAATATCTTTTCATGTGCTTTTTCGCCATTTGTATATCTTCTTTGGAGAAATGTCTGTTCAAATCATTTGCCTGTTTTATGATGGGGTTATTCTTATCATTATTGTGTTATGTGAAGTTGCTTTTATATACTTTGGATACAGGTCTTTTATCAGATATATAATATTTTCTCTAATTTTATGGGCTGATATTCCAATTACTTGATGATATTGTTTGACTCATAAAAGTTTTTAATTTTGATGAAGTCTAATTCATCAATTTTGCCTTTTATTGTTTCTGCTTTTGGTGTCACATTTAAGCAATCCCTGCCTAACCTAAAGTTCCAACAGGTCACAGAGATTTACTTCTAAGTCTTTTTACAAGACATAGAAATTGGTTTAGTTTTTACAGTTAGGTCTATGATCCATTTTGAGTTTAGTTTGTATACGGCATAAGGGAGGGGGCTAAATAAAGCCTTATGCATGTGGATATTCAGTAATCTCAGCACATTTATTGAAGGGACTGATTACCCCCATTGGCATCTTTATGGAAAATTAATTGACTATAAGTGTAAGGTGTTCTTTCTGGACTTTTAATTTTATTCCATTCATCAATGTGTCTATCTTCATGCCAGTACCACACTGCTTTAATTATTATAGCTTTGTAACAGGTTTTAAAATGGGAGAATGTGAGTCTTCTTTGTCTTTTTTTTTTTTTTTTTAGCATTGGTTTAGCTATTCTTGGTCCTTTGCATTTCTATAGGAATTTTAAGGTCAACGTATCAATTTCTGCAAAAAGAAAAATGGCCCCTTTTATTGATATTCCCTCTGTAGGGGTTTGGTATACCTCTCAGAGTCATATGCAATTTCCCCAACTCTGTCTCCTGCTAACTCAGCCCACTAAACTTATGCTGTAAGAACCCTCTGGTACATGGGGGACACCAGGGTTAGAATACTTTTTACCACCTTGTGTGTCCCTGTGAAATCATCTGAACTTTTCAGCCTCAGTTTCTTCATTCATAATATGAGAATGAGAATGCTTAATTCATGGGATGATTGTGAGAATAGAAAGTGATTCTGGATCTTCTGGATTCTGGCTTGGCATATGAGGAGCTTGAAAGTCGTCACTCCATTCTAACGATAAGTAAAAAGCTGAACAAATGGCACAATCAATGATTCATTAGATCTGTTGGAAAAGTGAGGTAACTGAGCAAACAGCCTGCCTCCAAAGTAGAGAGACAGACAGGTAAATACAGAGAATCATGTGAGTAAAGCAGAAACCCATGAGCAGAAACCTCCATGGGAACCAGAGCCCAGGAAGGGAAACTTAACCTGCAATTGAAAAAGTGTTGGAGGCTCAATGTGGACAAGGCTGAGAGTTAAAAACTCCAGGGGGACCCAGTAATAAAGAATGCCCCTTCTCCTGATACTTGTGAGGTTTACCTCCAGGAACTTGATTGGGCTTTCACAGAAAAATCCTTTTGTGCTCCCGGCAGGGGGAGAAGGAAAGTAACCATTTTGAAATATGTCAGAACATTCTGTTCTTAACAAGGACTGCCCTCAAGAGAGACAATTTTACAAGAGCCTAAACTACTGTGGTTTTTCTTTCTTTCATCTTTTTTGTTTTTGATTTTTTAGACCCTAGCCACTCTTGGGGAAAAAAAAATGCCCAACTCTATCTCCCATTAGCCTTCCATGTGAAGAAGAAAAATACTCAACTAACTCACTCACCATCCTGTCTCACATGGCCAGGAGGTGGGGCTACTAAGAAACACTTGTGAAGTTTACAGTCTAGAGACCTAAGCTGGCTAAAAGACTGAGACTTAATCATAGGACTATAGAATACTTCACCTCCCCCCCCACACCTTACCACCACATTACTAAAGGCTTATTTATTTACCATAGATCCTTTTAATTAGAACATCATGTCTGGCTATCAAGAAAAAAAATTACAAGGCATACTAAAAGGCAGAAAAATACAGTTTGAAGAGACAAAGCAAGCATCAGAGCCCAATTCAGATAAGGCAGGGATGTTGGAATTATTAAAGCAGGCATTTAAAACAACTATGACTAATATGATAAGGGATGTGATAGATAAAGCAGACAGCATGCAAGAGCAGATGGGAAATGTAAACAGAGAGACAGAAATTCTAAAAACGAAATACCAGAGGTCAAAAAACACTATAACAGAAATGAAGAATGCTTTTGATGGGCTCATTAGTAGACTGAACATGGCTGAAGGAAATAATGTTTGAGCTTGAAAATGTCAACAGAAACTTCCAAAATGAGAGAGTGAGAGAGGAGGCAGTTAGAAGCCAGCTAGGTGGATATAGAGGGAGGGTCTCTGGAGAGGAAAAACACTCACAGGACCACATCTGCACCTCCCCTGCAGCTAGAAGAAAGAAATGTGGTAAAGAGCTTCCCCTAACGCCAGGATGTTTGCTTAGAAGGGACAGTCTCAACCCAGGTGCAGGTGCAATAAATCAACTTAAATATCCTTAACCTAGCTCATTATAATATCATTAACAAGAAATTAGCATTGTAGTTTTAGCCCTGCTGCGGGTTTCACTTAGGCACTCATGGGTAGAACCAAGACAGAGTAGCTACGACCAACCCCAGGCATGTGCAGAGGCAACTTTACCCCTCCCCTTAGGGTAGAACCCACAGGAGCCTTCCTTGTCTTTGCCATATAAAAGATCGAGAACTTGCCTCATTTCTGGCAACCCTCTTCAGGTCTCTTCTCATTGCTGAGAGCTTTTCTGTTGCTTAATAAAACCCTGCTCTGCCTTAGCCACTCTCCAGTGTCTGTGTGCCTTATTCTTCTTGGTCATGGGACAAGAACTCACACTTAGCTGAACTAAGGAACAAGAAAACTGCAACGGTAGC
Source organism: Pan troglodytes (assembly GCF_028858775.2). Taxonomy (NCBI): domain Eukaryota; kingdom Metazoa; phylum Chordata; class Mammalia; order Primates; family Hominidae; genus Pan; species Pan troglodytes. The sequence continues at coordinate 85,538,623 of NC_072415.2, forward strand.
AAAGAGAAAAAAAGACTGGGAAAGAATTAGAGCACAATGTCCGGGAACTGTGTGGGCAACTACAGAAGAAGTAGCATGTGTGTAATGGAAATGCCAGAAGCAGAAGAAAGAGAGAAAGAAACAGAAGAAATACTTGAAGAAATTCAACACAGAATCTTCCTAAATTAATGTCAGAGAGGAAACCACAGATTCAGAAAGTTCAGAGAAGACAAAGCAGGCTAAATGCTCCCAAAAACTACACCTAAATATACCATATTCAAACTGCAGAAAATCAAAAGTGAATAACAAATCTTGTAAGAAGCCGGAGGAAAAAGGCACCTTAGTAAAGACAAGAAATACTTTCAGCAGTACACTAATACCAAAAGCAGACAAAGACATTATAAGAAAATAAAACAGACATTATAAGAAAATAAAACAGACCAATATATGTTCTGAACATAGATACAAAAATCCTCAGTAAAATATTTGCAAAGCAAATCCAACAATATATAGAAAGAATTACACACCACAACCAAGTGGGGTTTATCCCAGGTAGAAAGGCTGGTTCAGCATTTGAAAATCAACCAATTTAATCCATCACATCAATAGGCTATAAAACCAAAATCACATGATCATATTAGTAGATGCCAAAAAGCTATTTGACAAAATCCAACACTCATGATAAAAAAGAAAGAAACCTCTCAGCAAACTAGAAATAGAAGGAAACTTTCTCACCTTGATAAAGAATATCTACAGAAAACCTACAGAGAACATACTTAATGGTGAGAAACGTACTTAACGGTGAGAAAATTTCACACTAAGATCAGGAACAAGGCAAGGATGTTCCCTCTCACTACTTTTTTCTTTTTCTTTTCTTTTTTTTTAAAGATGGAGTCTTGCTCTTGTTGCCCAGGCTGGAGTGCAATGGCGTGATTTTAGCTCACTGTAACCTCCAGCTCCTGGGTTCAAGCGATTCTCTTGCCTCAACCTCCCAAGTAGCTGAGATTACAGGTGCCCGCCACCACGCCCAACTAATTTTTGTATTTTTAGTAGAGACGAGGTTTCACTATGTTGGCCAGGCTGGTCTCGAACTCCTGACCTCAGGTGATCCACCTGCCTCAGCTTCCAAAAGTTCTGGGATTACAGGCATGAGCCACGGCACCCAGCCATCTTTTTAAGTATCATTCTGAGAGTTGTAGCTAATGCAAAAAGACAAAAATAAAAAAGGAAATAAAAGTTCTACTGATTGGGAAGAAAGAAAGAAGAACTATCTTGTTTGCAAACAACATGATTATCTATGCAGAAAATCCAAAGGAATCAACAACAACAACAAAACTCTTGGAACTAATAAGCAATTATACAGCAAGTTTGTAGGATACAAGGTTAACAAGAAAGTTGATCACTCTCCTATATGTCAGCAATGAACAACTGGAATTTGAAATTAAAAACATAGTACCATTTACATCACCACCCCTCAAAATAAAATGCTTATGTATAAACCTAATGAACTATGTGCTAGATCTTTATGAAGAAAACTACAAAACTCTGATGAAAGAAATCAAAGAAGAACTAAATAAATGGAGAGATATTTCATGTTATTGGATAGGAATACTCAATAATGTCAAAATGTCAGTTCTTCCTAATTTGATCTTTAGATTCAATGTAATCCCAATCAAAATTCTGCAAGTTATTTTGTGAATGTTGACACAAACTGATTCTGAAATTTTTATGGTTACTGTATGTTGTATCATAATTTGAAGTCAGGTAACATGATGCCTCCAGCTTTGTTCTTCATGCTTAGTATTGCCTTGGCTATTTGAGCTTTGAGCTCTTTTTTGGTTCTATATGTATTTTAAAATAGTTTTTTTTCTAATTTTGTGAAGAATTTCATTGTTAGTTTGATAGGAATAGTACTGAATATTTAAATTGCTTTGGGCAGGATCACCATGATAGCAATATTGATTCTTCCTGTTTATGAGCATGGATATCCATTTGTTTGTGTCATCTCCAATTTCTTTGAGCAGTGTTTGTAATTTTTTTTTTTTTTTTTTTTTTTTTTGGTAAAGATCTTTCACCTCCCTGGTTAGCTGTATTCCTAGGTATTTTATTCTTTCTGTGGATTGTGAATGGGATTGCATTCTTGATTTGGCTTTCAGCTTGGAGGTTGTTGGTGTGTAGAAATGCCATTGATTTTTGTACATTAATTTTGTATCCTGAAAATTTGTTGAAGTTGTTTATCAGACCGAGGAGATTTTGGACAGAGGTTGTGGGTTTTCTAGGTATAGAATCATATTGCCTGCAAAAAGAGATAATTTGACTTCCTCTCTTCCTGTTTGGATGCCTTTTATTTTTTTCTCTTGCCTGATTGCTCTGGCTAGGACTTCCAGTACTATGGTGAATAGGAGTGGTGAGAGGGGGCATCCTTGTCTTGTTCCGGTTTTCGAGGATGATACTTCTGGCTTCTGTCCCTTCAGCTTGATGTTGGCTGTTGGCTGTCACAGATGGCTCTTATTATTTTGAGGTATGTTCCTTCAATGCCTAGTTTGTTGAGGGTTTTTAACATGAAGGGATGCTGAATTTTATTGAAAGCCTTTCCTATATCTGTTGAATGATCATGTGTTTTTGTTTTTAGTTCTGTTTATATAATGAATCATATTTATTGATTTGTGTATGTTGAACCAACTTTGCACCCCAGAGATAAAGCCTACTTGATCATAGTGTATTAGCTTTTTGATGTGCTACTGGATTCAGTTTGCTGTATTTTGTTGAGGATTTCTGCATCTATGTTTATCAAATACATTGGCTTGAAGTCTTCTTTTATTTCTATGTCCTACCAGGTTTTGGTATCAAGATGATGCTGGCCTCATAGAATGAGTTAGGAAGGAGTCCCTCCTCCTCAATTTTGGAAGAACATTCCATACTTATCGACAGGAGAAACCAATATTTTTTAAATGGCCATACTGTTTAAAAGAAATGTACAGATTCAATGCGATTCCTATCAAACTAACAATGACATTCTTCACAAAATTAGAAAAAAAGCTAGTTTAAAATACATATGGAATCAAAAAAGAACTCGAATAGCCAAGGCAGTCCTAAGAATAAAAAATAAAGCTGGAGGCATCATGTTGCCCAACTTCAAACCATACTACAAGGCTACAGTAACCATAAAAAATTTAGAATCATTTGTCCAACCCCATAGAACGTATAAGAGTAAACTCTAATGTAAACCATGGACTTTGCATGACAATGATGTGTCAATGTACATTCATTGACTGTGACAAATATACCGCTCCAGTTTGGGATGCTGACTAGGGGCAGCCTATGTATATGCAGGAGGAGTGGGTATACACAAAATCTCTCTACATTCTGTTCAATGTTCAATGTTGCTGTGGTAGCATGTGGTGATGTCCCATATGTGAATCTCCCTTCAGAATCCTGATGAAGTCGGAAGTTGATTCCACTCCTGCTGGGGGTCCATTTCTCCCATAACCTGAACAAAGAGAGCTTGAGCAAGGAATTCAGATGAAACACCTGGGCTTGTAGCAATGAACCTTTTCTTCCTTTATTTCTTCTATACATCCTTTCTCGTAATACATCCACTTAGACGTATTTTTTTTCGGTTATCTCTTCTATTTAGTCAGCCATTTCCCTGACTTCAGCCCACTGGAAATCATTCCTATGCAATTAATGATGATATATTTTAGCCATATAAATGAAATCACATTTTTGTTTTGTTTTTCTTTTTGTCTGGGGATATTAAAATATCCCCATTCGACTATTCAATAGTCGACTGAAGCATCAGAAATCAATTTGCATTAGTCAGGATACTGTGAGAGTGTTTAGGTATAGCTGTTGACAAAATTTATGTCAAATAGCAAGATAGGAATTATGATACCTGCATTTATTTCTGTTCCGGTCATTATTGAATAGTGATATGACAAATATGCTGCCGAACTTTTCCTACAACTGATAATAACCCAAGTAGCTAATGATATCAAAAGTGCCCACTAGCATTCATAGCTTATAGATGTGGGGTTCCAGGCTCATTCTCTTCTGATAATGGGATAGGTAAAGAATAGATCAAGAGGCCAAGTTAGATAATTTTAAGGAGCATTTGGTTTACATGTGGTTGAAGTACAGAACCAGTTTAAAATCCTGATAACAACAACAATCGTAACATCCAGAACAATAATGGATGTAACAAAAAAAATTATGACCTGAGCCAGACATTCCTTTCCCTGTGGTACATCATGTAATTCTCACATTCTCAAAGGTCTGTGTCTAGGCAGGAACCAATGTGGCTGGGCTCCATTCATTCCCAGTAACGCAGACACCCCTGCAGGGAGTGGGACCTCGCACAGTGATAGATCCTGGGGTGCTGGGTGATGGATCTATTACTTTGGTACAATCTAAGTGATTGATTTTAAGTTAGATTGATTCCCACGGTCTTCACCACCCCCCACCACAAGCTTTTTTTTTTCTTGTCACTGTTGGGTTTCATTATTACTATTTGATATTTTAATGTTTGAAGTCATCATGGAACCTACAGTCTTGTGGGGCAAGAGTGACCAGTATGTAAACAAATGCATAAGACAAGGTTAATGACAAGAGTGACACTGAAGTCAGATACATTTCTCCACAGCCTACTCTTGCTCTCCCAACAGCTACTTCTGTGTTTGGATCAAGGCAAACAAGAGAAGTATCTTTTCTGAAGACTTTTCTTTAATGTAGTATGGGCTGTAACTCTCTTTGCCTCTGCCTTCTCTGTCTTTTTTTATGTTAGTTTTGTGATAACATTTATTTTGTGTGACTTTGATGCTGTCTCCAGAAAAATGTGTCAAAATTTATGGCTTGCTAGTGTTGTTTTGAATTTGGTGGGATATTGGGCGAAAAGGGTCAAAAATGAGTGCACTTACTCTGCTATTTTGATCCAGACGGGGTACATCCATCTTTGCATTTTTATCAATTTTTCCCCCTTAGGATCAATTACTAAAAATGGAATTTCCAGGTCAAAGGGATGAGCTCTCTAAAAGTGTTTGATACATATTGCTAAAATGTTCTCCATAAAGGTTGTATCAATTTATTTTCTTGAGGTATGATGTGGTATGAAGTATGATTTCTTACACTTCTGCATCAACGCCGTGTGTTCTCTTAAAAAGGGTTTTCACCAAACTCTTACGTAAATATCTCGTTATTATCTGCATTTATTTCATTGTTTGTGAAATTGATCACATTTAACATATTTTAAAATCATTTATAAATGTCCTTTTCATATTATTTGCACATTAAAAAATTATGGCTTAGTGGACTACAATAAAAATTGTATTGTTACAAAATGTTTTTCTGGGTTTGAAGTTCACTCTTAAAGTTTCTTTTGATGGATTATTTTGTCATTCATTTATTTAAAAGTACTTATCGGTCTCCTTCTGAGTGGAAACAGAATGCTAAGATGCCCCCAGCATCCCCACCCTCTAGACAGGTTCTGGATAATCGTCTCCCCTGGAGTGTGGGTGGAGCTTGGCACTCTCACATAATTTTGCTCCTGTAAATATTTTATGGCAAAGTGAAGGGCTTTTGTAGATGTATTTAAGGTTCTTAATTAGTTGACTCACTCTGGGTTGGCCTGACATAATCAGGTAAATCCTTTAAAAGAGAGCTCAGGCCTTCCCTGAAGAGAGATTCTAAGTAATAGATTCTCCTGCGGCCTTGAAGAAGCAAACAGCCGTGTTTGAATTGTCTGCAGAGAGGGACACGTAGTGAGGACCTGAGAGAGACTCCTGGGAAGCGAGGGGTTCCTAGATGACAGCTGGTAAGAAAATGGGGGCCTTGGCTACACCACAGGGATGTGAATTCTGCCAACCATCTGCGGGAACTTAGAAGTGGATCTTTTTTCTAGTCCAGCTTCAGTATGAGGATCAGCCAGGCAACACCAAGATTTCAGCCTGGGGAAATGCTGAGCGGAGGCCGTAAGTGGAATGCATCAAATTCATGACTCACAAAAATCGTGAGATAGTAAATTTTTGTTCTTTTAAGGCATTCAGTCTGTGGTAATGTGTTACTTAGCAGTGGAAAATGAACACACCCTGTATGACAAGCACCAGTGGTACTCCCCGACTTGAAAGAGATGCGTCTCATCGGAGCCATGGCCTTTACGGCTTTGGCTTTGATGTCATGTTTGAAGACACTTTGTCCTCACTCCAAACTTTTGTAATTATTTACCCCATAATTTATTATTATTTTTATAGTTTCACTTTTACATGAATATCTTAAAATTCAACTGGAACTTATTTTCCTTGAAGGTATAAGACATCTAACGTTTTTTTTCCCTTTGTAATTAGTCTGTTGTCTGAAGAACATTTTTTGAATAAACCACCTACTCCTCATTGATTTGGCAAGTATCTTGGTTTAGAAGTACAGTCACTTATTTCTAGTAAGATATTATTTATGAAATACCAATTTGGGCCATGGGTTAAGAACGGTTTAGTGCTGATTACTTCATTATTATAAATTATGACCCAAGAGACAATGCAAGGAGCATAAAGATATAGTCATATTATCCCTTGCATTTGACATCTTGCTTTTTTTGTCCAGGTAACCATATATTTGAAATGGTTTTGTATGAACCAACTAACTAAAATAAAACACTTTTAACCATTGGCTAAAGTAATTTCAATTGTATAGGTTGCTTACATTTTCTAAAACAGACATTTTCCTTCAAATCAACAGCAAGTATGATTAAAACCTGGTGTATATTTTTAATAATGTGTGACTAGACTATAAATTCTTTGTGGACAAGGACTATGTCTGAATCATGCATTTGTTTCTAGTATCTAGTACAACCATGTTTAATAGTATTAGCTTAATAATTTCTAAATGACTGAATTATTTTAGCTATACTAATGCTGCTATGAATTTTATAGTGCTGGTGTATGCATTATTTTCTGTTAATCAGTGATGGTAAGAATGCAACCAAGTAAAACAGTCAATTTGGACTTTAATCATTAAAAATAAATACATTCATTTAAAATTAAATTTAAGCATTCTTGTACAAAATAATTCTTAGAGCTCTTTAAGATAAATAGTCTTTGATACTTTTTGTTTTGTCAACGAGTAGATCTCACCGTTGTCTAGCATATCAAACTTAGTCTTTGATACTTTTTGTTTTGTCAATGAGTAGATCTCACCGTTGTCTAGCATATCAAACTTAGTCTTTGATACTTTTTGTTTTGTCAATGAGTAGATCTCACCGTTGTCTAGCATATCAAACTTAGTCTTTGATACTTTTTGTTTTGTCAATGAGTAGATCTCACCGTTGTCTAGCATATCAAACTTAGTCTTTGATACTTTTTGTTTTGTCAATGAGTAGATCTCACCGTTGTCTAGCATATCAAACTTAGTCTTTGATACTTTTTGTTTTGTCAATGAGTAGATCTCACCGTTGTCTAGCATATCAAACTCACCTTCCTTACCTTACATGGCTCTAATTCTTTCCTACATTGCTTATCATTATCTCTATCCCCTTTCTTTGTCTCTGTCTGTCTTTAATCAATCTAGTCTTCAGTATTGTCTTGGTGGGAAAATTCTCCGAAATATTATCCTGAAAACTTTTAGAATCAAGAGATTTTACAATGTACACTCTGTAAACAAAAACAGTATGATAAATTATATATTCTGAATACCAATGGGCTGACATTTCCAAAACAAATATTAAAATATTAATGGAGCTGTGTTTTGTGTCTTCCTCTATATCAAATGCAATTGTGTTTTTGTTGGACACTACTCTTTATTTTCCTGCGCAAGTCATCTTTTATCTTTGCAGGGCTGAATATGAGTCTAAAGGTGTCCACTTGCTTATTAATGAGGAAAATGTACTGAGAAAGAGGAAGAAGCATTCAAAATTTTGGGAATGTTTTGTGGTTTGTGGTGGGGGATGATGCTGGTGAGGAGGAGCGACCAAAGGAATGAGCATTCGTTGAAGATGCCTTCAGATGACTTATTATTTTACTTTCTTTTTTATCTGTGCCAAATAAATATGTGTATTATTTATGGGGAAAAGTGGGAAAATGGGGACAGGTTCAAAAATATGTTCGATTACTTACTTTACTTTTTTTTGTAAACACAAAAGTCATTAAGTAAGCTGGCATTGGTTGTTGTGGAATGTTGGCCCTACAAGTAAGTGGGATGGTTTAGAATACACATTAGTAATAAACCTAGGTTTGTTACAGTCAGCATTTCTCGAGCCTGTTTGACCACAGACCATATATTTTTCAACACATCTGTTAGTATTCTCTGGGTCCAGTGTTCCAGGATATATAACTTCCTGGAATGCAGGTATACAGCAGACCTGCACCAGACTCAGAGTCCATTCCTGATAATGCAGTTTCCCTTGTGTGTGCACAGCATATACAGACATGTACACACCTCTCACGAGGAGAGTTTGGAGTCCTGTTTCAAATACTTCTTAGTAAATAATTTTCTCTGGCTTTTATTTTTGAAATATTTCCACAAATGTCCTTATATTTGCAAAATTGTCCTCGACAGACATCCTCACTCTATTTGATCACCCCCTTTTCACCCCGTTGTGGGAGAAAGGATCCCCCACTCTAAACAGTAGGAGATGGCTGGACACATAACACCCAAGACCCGATGGGGAAAATTAAACAGAAGTTTATTAATTAAACCTACTCAGGGCCCCAGGAGAAGACATTGCACACCACACAGGGCCACGAGGGGACTGCACTCAACAGCAGAGACTCCAGCAGAACAAGCAGGGGCTTTGTAGTAACAAGAGGTGGGGTGCCCCCTGGTTTCCGTGGGGAGGTGGGATTGTGTGCAGAACTCTGTGCACTGGCAGGGAAGTGAAACCTGTTAGTTCAGTGGGGGGACCAGTGGGGTGGGGCTCTTTCAGCTGACAGGGGAATTAGTTGGATGGGGTCTTTCTCACTGTGTGGGGTCTTTCTGGCCAGAGCAGGGATGCTCATGGTTAAGCTTCTGGGGCCCCAGGAGGCTTAGAGATGCCAGGGCAGCACATGAATTCTAGGCCTTCCAACGCCACCTCCTGCAAGTGCCTCAAGGTCTGTGTTTGGTGTGTTCTGGGTGCGGCTGGGCAGCTCGCCTCTCCTTATCCATGGCAGATGCCTCTGACCCATGGCGTCAGCTTCTCTTCGTATCAGATCTCAGTGTCGATTCACTTGGTATTCAAAGCCAGCTTGATTTTTATCCAACATAGCATTCTGGTACTCCCCTGGTGTGGCTCCTTGCTATTGCAATTGATGGTGGCTATTATACTTGATTCATTACAATGCCATTGATCTTCGAAATTTTGATTAATGACAGGGAAACCTGAAAAGTTCAGAGTTTGGCTTTGGTTCAAATGAGCACCCGGAAGTTCAAATGCTTAATTCAAACTAAGACTCTTGGATAAGTAAATGTGGTTATGCAAAATTAGTCTGAAAAATCTCCTGGAAACAGTCCCTCTCTTGGAAATTTCTGGTATTTCCTTCTACTTAGGCCATGGACCATAAATACTATGAAGACTTTTTCTTTCTTTTGTTCTGCTAACTTACTGCTGGCCATAGCCCAGGTTCTTAGGTTTTTGGGAATAGGTAGCGAATCATGGGGAGAGTTCAGGGTGGCATTGTTGCATCACCAGCAGTGCATGCATTTCCCATGCACCTGGGCATACAGAGACACAAGCCCATCAGGTCCCAGGGTTCAGAGTAAAGAGATACCTGTTTTTCCCTGGAAAACTGACTTCTTTTTCAGATCCATGAGAACATGCTAATACCATGTGAATAAACAAGTGTCACCTAGACAAGCAACAAGTTGACAAATGACAGTGGGAGAAATTCCCTCCAAAACGTACAGTTAACTCTTCTCAGCTCTCCCTTGCTTAATTCAGCCAGGCAGCCCTGAGTAACAGAGGGTCTGAGGGCTGCTCTAAAGGCCGGTGGAGATGCTAGCTCTCAGGTCCACAGAGAAAGACTCTCCAGAGAAAGGGCTCTTGAATGAGGACATTCGAGGACCTTACCTACTCCAACCTTACCGCCCAATACAGTCCCTCTAAATTCAGACCAAGGGTTCACTTGGCATGCTAACAGTTTTGGGAGGTACCAGGCTAGATATGGCAGAATACAGTTCCATGAGGCTCATCTGGAACTGATGCCAATCTATGGTTTGTTTCTAGTCAGTGACTCATTTCAATTTCTTTGAGAACACAATGTATAAAACAATGTGTTCATTATAACGAGAGATTCTATTTGGATTTGGATTATCTTGAGAGTATTTAGAAAAACCAAATTAAAACTTCTGACATTGGATGTGTGCATGTGTTTTAGGTAAGTTGCAGATCCCAGGAAACATTAAAATAAGCACTGAGCATCAACTCTGCAGCTCAGAATTCTGGGAGAGCTTTCGCTCAGGTCTTCACTCTGGGCGGACAGCTCATCTGGATGTTAATGATGGCTTGTCCACACCTGGACATAGCATAGGAGACCTGCTAATTATTCATGCTGTCCCAAATTACAAAACTATTTTGAGTAAAACAAAACCCAAAGCCTCCAGTGTCTGAAGAGTGAAAAGGGAGATCCCATTCGAACAGCACACATTATTATGGTATTTATAATATTGTTACATAATAACCAAGTTAGGGTTCAAATTTTTAATTAAACAATAAAACATAGTAACTTTGGATTTTAGTTACATGTTCTTTTAGTAGAAAAGCCACAAATGTATTACTCCACTATCAATTCGTAAATTGATTGACTGGAGAGTTATTATGAAAGACCAGTAGAAAATTTTGTTACATTGACTTTATTTAATAACTTAGTTTTCATAGTTTTGAATTTAAAAGTTAATGTTTAAAAGCCATATATTTCTAGTTTATTATTTTTATAAGCATAACGATTTAGAATTTTCTTTCTCAATATGTATTATATGTTTATTTTGTATGAAAGTATAATAATTTTTAAATATAAGGGCTTCGGAAGTTAACACACCAGCAAGCACTTAATAGAGATTTCCATGCTACTTATTTGGTGGGTTCTGTTCAATTATGTTGATATCATTTTGACTAATTATTAGACTTTTCCTTTTTCTTAGGTCTTTCCATGGTAGAATTTATTTCAGTAAATGGAATCTTACTAGATTGACATGTAGCCACTTTTTACACAAAATTCTGCCCTATCAGGTGCTAATATGGAACGTGGATAGTAAATATTAATGTTTTCTAAAACTCTCATCTCTGTCTCTCTACATCTGAACCCTTAAGATGCATTGGTGTCAGTGGAGGAATTGTGTGACCTTACTTGCTTTCGTTTAGAACGCTTGTTTCCCTACCTAACACGACTCACGGTGGCCTTGTGATTAGCACTTGCATGTGTATCTGCAGTGAGTTCAGGCAGGTCCCCCGGTGCTCAGGAAAGCTTGCTTTGCCTTGCACCCATGCAGGGGTCTCGCTTCAGCCAATTGCCCTTTGGCACTGCCTTTCTTGCTGACTTTTCCAGGTACTGACCTGGCAAGCAGTGGACGTCCAGGCAGGAAAGAAGCTGTGAGAAAAACACACAGGAAGGAGCCCTCTGGGTGGAGGCAATGTCACCAAATACGAGTAGCCCCTTTAAAATGGAAAATGTGGTTTCTCCAATGTAACTTTCAGAGTAAAATTTAAACGTGAAGAAATAGATGGCTTAGATAGCAACTACATCCTTGTTTCCAAGCTATTCCCTGGAAGTACCGATGGCTTTTAAAAAAGTATATTTTTATTTTTGCCTCTGAAAAGCCACTTCTTATTCCGGCAGTGCATAAAAGTCACAGATTACATTTGGAAAAGAAAAATGAAATTTGAAAAAGAGTTTTTTTTTAAGCTGTCACAGCCAAATAGAGGCCACATGCGTTTACACAAGGGAGTGAATCATTTTATTTTCACAAACACAATTACTATTTTTGTTTGTTTGAGATGGAGTCTTACTCTGTCACCCAGGCTGGAGTGCAGTGGCACAATCTCGGCTCACTGCAACCTCCACCTCCTGGGTTCAAGCGATTCTCCTGCCTCAGCCTCCTGAGTAGCTGGGATTATAGGCGCCCGTGACCACGCCTGACTAATTTTTGTATTTTGAGTAGAGACAGGGTTTCACCATGTCGGCCAGGCTGGTCTCAAACTCCTGACTTCAGATGATCTGCCTGCCTTGGCCTCCCTAAGTGCTGGGATTACAGGCGTGAGCCACCGCACCCGGCCCACAATTACTATTTTGAAAACAGCATCGTGTAGACCACCATTGCACTAAATCAAGCGACACTCCTGAAATACATGATGGGTGAGTCTGTAGCAGCTTTGTTTGTGCAATGCTGCGTGAAAAGAGCTGTAGCTCACACAGTGAGCTTTTTATATTCTCCTGGAGGGTCTCTAAAGAGAGGAAAAATAGAATTGATCAAGAATTTGGTGTCTAAATATTTTAACTCTTTGTAGAAGCCAACGTAGTATGAATATTCTTAACTTTGGTAATTCGGTAAAAACATTTGGTAATAGTTTCCAGGAAACTTAAAGTGTTTTCAGAAAACGTAGATGCCAGTAATGGGGAATTGATTAGATAGCTGAGGAGCCACACTCAAGAAATGGTTCTAGGTGCCGCGAAAGCCATAATTTTACAGATGATTTACAGCCGAAGAAGCAGGAAGATGGTATACCAGATGACTTCAGCTCCTTTCAACCACGACTGTGGGAGGGAATTCAGCAGAAAAGGCTTCCAGGGGCAGAAAGCAGGCATGGAAAGGCTGAGCCTTCCCTCCTCCCAGCTCTCCTTTCCTCTCCACCCCTTCGACGCCCCACCTCCCACCTGATGTACCGTTGAAATGTACGTCTGTTTTGACACTTCTGGAGTCATTGCTACAACTTTAACCCTGACTGTCATTCCAAAGCTCAAAAAATGTGTTTATCCACTGATTCTGGGTTGAGACTGTGAGTTTGGATTAACAGCAATAGGAGATGAATGAGCGACATCTCTAAACCTCACAGCACCCTAAGGCGCTCCATGTATTCATATTTCTAATGACCAGTGTATATGTGGTTTTGTCTAATAAAATACTTACCTATATCTTTCCATGAACAGCTGTTTTGCTTCTAAAAAGGTGGGGTAGAAATGAAAAACCCAGCTCCCCTTGATGGGATGGCTGGCCTAGTGTAAAGCAGTCCCTGGCTAGCTTAGTCTCTGAGCAATGGGTCTCCATTAGTGTTTTCTGTGATTCTAAGGATTTGGTTCATGCTGTGTGTTTCTTATCTGACATTAGTCACATCTACCCTTACACAGTGAGTCTGTTTTATGTAATTTCACATTAAAAATTCAGGGTGCTAGAAGGAATTGTCTTGGTTTGGTTTCCTGATCATCATGGATTCTCCCAGAATTTCTCCTCTCCCTTTCAACTACTATATAAAAGTTTCTTTTTCCAGCATCAGTGTGACAGTGAACTCTGCCACAGAATGATTTGCATAGGAATTATTACACTCAAACCTTGAAACAAAGCTGAGGGAGCTTAAAATATCACTTCCAGTACCTGCTATCACATGTATATAATTAAAAACCAAACATTTCTTTTTTTCGTATCACTGATAGAACAAAACAACATAGTGTAGATCCAGTTTGTTAGAAACCCCAGAAGACGGTCACACACCATTGCATTAAGACTTTGTCCTGCTAAGAAAACTTTATATATAATAAATATAAAGTATAAAAGACAACCTGGGTTAAAGAAACAGATCCAGGAGCTGTTTTCCAAAGTCATCTGGGCCATATTCCTGCAGACAGGAGGGTCTCCCTCTCAAGCTGGTATTTCTCTGTCTCCAAGGAAGAAATGCCCCTCCACATATTTGAGAGTGCATTTAGGTACAATAACCTTGACTAGATAGCCCTTGGATGAAGGATAATGGAATTATTTTGTATGATCTGAATTTAGAAAAAGGACCACATACCTAATCTTTAATAAGAAGAAAGGCAACGATAGGTTTAGTTTTGTACTACAGCATAACAGAAAGATCTTCTAACAATGTCCTGCGGCTTTCTGGTTTCTCCAAGCAGGAAGTGTTGTCTGGGAATGAGAGCCACTCTGGACATTGCATTCGACTCATTTAGGCTGCTACCCACTTAAAGCATCTTTCTAATCAAAGCAGAGTCTGGGGATTAAAGGGACTAAAAAAGCCATCAGTCCACCTGACTCAGTGTCTGAATCCACAGAAAAATTTGCCAAGTTTAGATACTAGAGCAGAGATTGTTTATACATTACAAGTTGTCTGAATTGATAAGTTATAAAGGAATTAGTAAGATGTAAACAACTTCACGCAGGTTCCCCCTCCCACCTCACTGAATACGTAGTGAAGATTGAATCGTTGTAAGTTGTCTCAAGAATAGATTTCATTACAATGTGAATTTGAATGGTGTGACTGATTTATGGTACTGCTGATTTAGAGCTTTTTTATATTGCTCGGGTGGTCCGTCTGGCTAGCTTTCAAATTCAAAGTTTTATCTTTACTTTGGTTTGTGTGAGCTACTTTATTCCTGGAACATCAAATGTAACATTTTAATCAAAAATAAAGGAAAACAGTATCATGTGATTTCTATACAAATAAAAAAAAAGAAAGAAAGGCATATTCATCAACATAAAAGTCAATACTAAGAGAAAACTGGAACTTCCTAGCATTCATGCATTTTAAGAGAAAAAGAGAAGACTTTTAGAAAGAAAAGCTTTATGAAATAAACATACTTGATAATATTAAAGAAACAAAGCTTTACCAATGAGCTAGGAAAAATTTAAGATTATAAATAAAATATATTTTGTGAAACTGAAATTAAGAAAGTAGAATGTGACTTTATTCACTTTTCTAGGTCTTTCAAATACTAAGCAAATTTTATTTCTATATTCATTCATATAAGGTCAATATTAAATTATATTCTATTTTCAATTCATTTATGAGTGTGTGAGTGTGTTTCGTGGGTAAAATGTGGTATTGCCAATATTGAACTCATGTAATTCCTTTAGTGGTTTTGGAAGTTTGGGACTGATAAAGTAATTGCTACTTTAAAATTGAATTTAAAACTTAAATTTGCTTAAATTTAAAATTGCTTGGTGCAGTGTCTTCCTTTAGAAATGGCTTTCTAACTAGAGTTGTTGTCATACAAAAAAGAAGGTGCGCAATGCCATATTCGAGTGTTTCTGGCTGCAGAAATTCACAAAATATTGGCCTGAGGTTTGAATTAATAAGACCAGTGAACACATTTTTAATCACATTATTTGCCTGACCTTGGGTAACAGATTCCTAAAAACATAGCCTTAATGTTAAGTTTGTTTCTACTTTGGGGAATAGAAAAAAAAAGTTAGCATTTACACTTTTTATGAAAAATCCAATGTAAATCATTTTGAAACAAAAAGTGGGATAAAGAGTTACAGTTAAATGAGGCGATGCTTGCATAACATTTCATAAATGTCACGTCTTTATTCTCATGAATGACCTTCTAATCAATAGGTTTACAGTTCTGACCAGTTTATAGATTCCACATTTTTCTGCTGGGGAGCTTCATGAATTGATGATGGGTGACCTAGTTTTTATAAGAAGATCCAGGGGGCTCCCTTTGTGCTCCCATCCAGAGGCTGTGAGCCTCTGAGCCACTCAAGTACTCATACCAGTACGGTCAGCTGCAAATTGTAATTGGTAATTTACACACTGATATCTCCAGAAAAAGTACTGACAAGAGGTTTTAAATCCAAAATATTAATACTTCCTTGCTGATAAAAGCAGTAAGAGGAAGAGGAGAAGAAGATGATGAAGAAACAAGAGGAGGATGAAGAGGATGAGGAGGAGGAGGTGGAGGAGGAGGAGAGGATGAAGCAGAAGAAAGAGGAGGAGGAAGAGAAGGGAAGATGAAGGAGTAGGAGAAGGAGAAGGGAGACGATGTAAACCTTTCTGAATGTCGTGTAAGATTCTACTTGGCTTTCAGTGACAAACATTGTATGTTAATTTTGCTAGGTGAATAAACATAGCTTTGCTTACATGTGTCTTTTCATCTAGTTATAGAGTGTCACTTCTTGAGGGAGGTGAAGAGATGAATAAGGAACTTCACACAATTGAGGTCCTAGAACCAAATAACACCATTAAACTGTGCAATTGCAAAAGCTGCTTATAATGCTTTCTGTAAGTTATGCTTCTAAAAATATATTTTGCAGATGTCTCCAGGTATTGTATTCTTTGTAATAGCAGTCATAACTCTTTTCTTCTATATCTAAATCATTACATCAAGGATGTAGTTACTATTGAGCTTTTGGGAGCACTGAGGCGTCCAATGCTTTGCTACTCAAAGAGTGGTCATTGGACCAGCAGCAGCAGCAGCAGCAGCAGCAGCAGCATCCAGGAGCTTGTTAAAAACAGAGACTGTTAGGCCCTTCCTTTCTCTGTGGAAACAGAATGTGTTTTAACAGGGTTCCTTTTGGGTGATTCATGAGCTCATCAATGTTTCAGAAACACTGATTTTACTTTCTTCTGTATCTTCCCAAGCAGGAATATATCCATGCATAGATAGGCATTAATAATGAGAGTTTAAATGAAGAAACCAAGCCATCTTATTGGAGTGTTTAAGATGCACATGCTCTGTTTCCAAGTCATGAGGTTGTTTTGTTATTTATGTGGAGCCATAAAACACAATAGGATTTTAAAGTCTATTTATATGCATAAAGCTGGCATACATAGTCTCAAATCAATGCATTTATTTTCATTATCCTTGCATAATAGCCAATAACCCATAAATTATCAATCCTGTCATCACAACTTTTGCAAATCCTAAAATTGAGCATAATAAACTTTTTGGATGATTAAAATGTTACCCTAATTATTTATAACAATTAATTTTATCTCCAGCTCTTGGATTCTATTTGATCTGCCTTTACACATAGTTATTAAGAAAATCATGCCAGTATGTTTGCACACGAACATCTGAATCAGAATATATCCAAATCCACTGGATTATTTCAACTCTTGACAATAAATCCCAGTTTCTGTGTGTGTTACATAGCAATTCCTATGACTCAGAAAGGCGATTTGACTAGATCTGCTATTACAGCAGAGACCTAGCAAGAAGACGAGAAAGCTCAGTGGTGGAAATGTAAACACATTGTTGATGAGGTTACATTAGGCTATTTAAAACATTATTTAAGTACAGAGAAGAGATATCTGCCGTACTGCAAGACAACCCAAAATTCTTATTGATGGATGACTTGAAAGAAAGCATGGACTGAAACCAGGGATCAGAAAGTCAAAGCTATAAGGATCCACTTAAGTTAAAACGACTGCATATTTACAACAGTCCTTCTCTCTCCTCATATATGCAAGAGCACTAATGGGATCTGAGACCTTTTTTTTCATGGCCAATTGTCTTTCAGAATTGCCAGATTTTTAATTCTCTGAGATAGTTTAGACATAAGCCTACATTAAATAAAAAATGGCAATCCAATTAAAATATGTAAACTATTTGTAAATGTTTATTTCTTTTTGCTAAATTTAATCAATGTACTACCAAAATAACTGGTCATTGATGTATTGCAAAGTAGAGAAAGAATAAGGCATTGGGTGTGTATTTATTTTTGCTGTTGTTCAAAGGGTGGCTCTTTAAGAAGCTAAGATTGTAAGAGCAGGTAGAAAAAAGGTGAACAATGTTTAATTGTCTTCTTGTTTTCTTTTTAGAATTGAGCAAATAGCTGGCATTCAATCATTAGCTATTAATTGGACTACACCTCTTAGCCTAGTTCCTACTGTTGCTAAATAGCCACAGAAGTCCACTGGACAGGGAAGGCAATGCAGCTTAATGCCTAATTATGCAGGTCATTTTTGTCCAAATGCTAGCTTCTGTGCTGTGGGAATAGGAAACAGCTTCTTGCATTCTGTAAGCCACATTTTTTCTCTCATCTGTAAGATGGGCTTACACCTATGTCAAAGGGTTATTTTATTTTAAGAATTAAAAATTATGTGTAAGAGTACTGAATATGATGCCTGGGATGCAGAAGGCCTCAATATACAACAATGCTTTTATTATTGCCGAGGTTGCAATGGAAAACTACCAGTACTATCTTTCCCTTCTCAGTGCTCAAGGTGCTGGGAGTAGCAAAGACAGATAGATGGTGGAGAGGGGAAGCTGCATGGATAAAGGTACCATAACTGTTGCTCCAGAAGTAAACCCTTGCCTTTATTATTTGTTCACATGCTCCCAGCATGTATGGGTCAGCAAGGGAAACTGCATGTAAACATGTGGCTGTCTCTTTGTAACCCCAGGAGCCACATCATATGCCACCTTCCATTAAGGTTTACTTTCAATAGCTAAATCCTGGCATCCTCTAGCTACATTAAGAGTAAATAGGGTCCTTGAGGTTCATCCATATTGTTGCAAATGTCAGGATTTCCTTTCTTTGATAAGGTTGAGTAGTATTCCATTGTGTGTATACACTATATCTTGTTTATCCATTCATCTGTTGGGCATTTAGGTGGATTCCATATTCAGGCTGTTGTAAATAGCGCTGCAGTAACATGGGAGTACAGATATCTCTTCAACATACTGATTTCATTTCCTTTGGGTTTATACACAGCAGTGGGATTGCTGGATCATATGGTAGTTCTATTTTTAATTTTTCGAGGAACCTCCATACTGTTTTCCATAATGGCTGCACTAATTTATGTTTCAACCAACCCCGTAAAGGTTCTCTTTATTTCTACAGCTTCATCAACGTTTGTTTTCTTTTGTCTTTTTGATAACAGCCATAGTAACTGGAGTGAGGTGATATCTCATTGTGGTTTTGATTTGCATGCTTCTGGTGACTAATGACGTTGAGCATTTTTTGATATACTTGTTGGCCATTTCTGTGTCTTCTTTTGAGAAATGTCTATTTAGGTCTTTTGCCCATTTTTTCAAATCATGTTAAGTGAAATAAGCCAGACACGGAAAGATAAATACCACATGATCTCACCCATATGTGGAATCTTAAAAAAAAAAAACTGATATAATAGAAACAGAGTAGTACAGTGGTTATCAGAGTATGGGGAAGGAAGGGAGGAGCGAAGGATGGGGAAAGGTTGGTCAATGGCTACAAAGTTACAGTTCGATAAGAGGAACAAGTTCTGATGTTCTATTGCACAGTAGGGTGACAATGGTGAACAGTAAGGTACTGTACGTTACAAAATAGCTAGAAGAGAGGCTTGTGAATGCCCTAACCACAAAGAAATGATAAACACATGAGGTGATGGATATATTAACTACCCTGACTGGGTCATTATACAACATATATGTATCAAAAACCCAAACTGTACCCTCATTCACATGTATGATCACAATGTGTCAATTTGAATGGATGCATGAAAAGAGTAAACAGTGTCATCACAAGGTACCTGACTATTAAGCAAATCCCAAGGATGTGCCCAGCCCCTGCTCCAAGTTCAGTTCCATTTTCTGGAATGTTCAAGAAAACCACTCTGACTAATGTTCAAGTCCTTTGGTTTCCTCAGTTGAGTAAAATAAAGAATGATTTCACAGAAAATACTTGGATGAATTTTTTAAAAAGCTGAAGGTTTGAGTGAAAAGAGGGAAAGGAAGGAGAATGTGTTTACTGCTGTTGGAGGAGCACATGACCTTTGCTTTATCACCCTGAAAAGTGGAACCCATCTATCAACTATCGAAAATGTCATTCAGTGACACACTTCTGTTTTCTTCTTTATTTTAGGTGATGGCCCTGTGAGGTGCAATTATCTGTAGTTTAAACCTCAGGGAATTACATTTAAGACTCTCAAAATGGTACATTTGGCAAATCATGAAACTTTTACATTGTATTACCCCATCATTGACCTGTTTTGAATTGTGAAGATAATTTTAGCTCGTTTCTCTTAGCCATATTTAAGACACCATGCATATACTTGTGTGAAGCTTGTAGAATGAAAATAAAGCTGCTTGGGATGATTATGTTGACATATGCATGTTAGCATGTGGCTCTGTTCTCCTGCACCCTTACATCGTCATCTGGTAGCATTCCAGCAAAATCATTCCAATTCATCATGTATTGTCTTTTTCCTCTTACTATTTCATGATGAAAGTTTTTAATACTAATGCTGCAAAGTGGGTATTATGTTGATCTATGCTAATCAGTTTCATGGATGCTGTCATATTACATTGTTAAGCAATGACACTGGTGAAATATTCTTTCATCTACTGTTATTGTGCAGACAGGCCAGTAGTGCCAAAGTGAAACATTCAGGCACCTGCCACCTTTGCTTTTTGATGGTTTCTGTCCGGCATGGATTTGCTAAGAATAGTGAGAAGGGAGGCAGAGAGGGTTTTGTCTGTGCTGTTATATGTCATCTTAAAGAAAGAAACACTGTAGAAAAAGGGTTTTTTTTTTTTTTTTGTACACATACAATGTATTGTGTGTGCATGTGAGTGCCTGTGAATTTATAGTGACTTCATTGGCACGTATTATTTTCATGGCAGTACTTCTGTAAATGGTGTGTTAGTATCTCCTAGAGGAGCTGCTGGCTTTAGGATTTTACCACTAGCTCATAAAACAGTGAAGCTCTACTGTTAAAGCTAAAGCTTCGGGAGGCAGTTTTCAGAGATAAGTTTATTTTAAAAGAAAAGTCTACAAGGGGAGATTGATTTGGCGGTTATAAATGCTGCTTCTGCAAACCTTTTTGAGCTGTGTTTTCGCCTCTGAACATCTGAAGCCACTTTATAGGGAACTAGAGAATTGCATGGACAGAGGTATTCTTCCCAGTAATAAAGATATACTGCCAATAGAGTCAGCTCATGAGGAGCTGTTGGGTCGGCAAGGTTTGTCTTTATTGCCCCTCTGCCTGTGGGCAGAGCCTGCCCCACTTCCGGAGTCTTGGGAAGTCCCCAGGGTCCTGGGCCCGCTGTTCTGGAACTCTTCACACAGGCCACTCTCCCTACTCATTGTACCTGTGCCATCCACTTGGGATGCACTTGAGTGTTGACTATTGAATCGAGTAAGATAATTCAAAAGAAGTATTTTGATTGGCAACAGTTTTATGTGCTGCCACTCAAAGATGTCATGTGCCTTTCGACTGCATTCCAACGTCCTTAGAGGTGTGGTAAGATCTGGGAGAGCAAAACGATTGTACTGCCTTCTTAAGTTCCCCAACACTGCTCACGTGTTCTGTAGGTGACCTGCTGTCTCATCTGTCCCTAAAAGTCCTCCCTTCCTGTCCAGGTGAACATTATCACGCCGGGACGGTGGCTGATTACCCACAATGTGCAAAGCATTGTTGCAGGAACTGTGAATTAAGGAGAAATGAGAAACAGTCCTGGTCTCTGAGGCACTGACACCCAGAAGGTTATTGAATGTTATTGTAATTATTGAATAACGTGTGTGTACATGTGTGTGTGTGTCTGTGTGTGAATGTCTCTGTGTGTGTGCATGCCTGTGTGTGTGTGTGTGCCTGCAGGATTGAACTGTGTTTTATTTTTCTCCGTATCACAGGAGCCTCTATCCAAAGCTTTTGGCAAAATAGATACTTTATGTGAGTTAATTAAGAACTGATAATGGTGTAAAGAAAACTGTAATTACTGTGAAACATAAGTACTGGTGAGCTTCTTGCAGATCCACAAAACATGTGTAAATACCTAAAGGAGGGACCTGTGTTCTTTTACAACAATGGCTGAACAGATGCCAAAGGGTAGCACATAATATGATTTCATGGGAAAGTCTGGTCCATGATCTTTAAAAACTAATCACCACGAAGGAGCTCCTCTTGGGGTCTTGTCTTCCACTTCAATATTTAGCAATCATTTTCACACAGATCTGTTAAAGCAGAAGAGTCCTGCTTTGGCCTTCCCACCTGTTATGAAGTGTCACCTCAAAGCCTAGATTTTAGCTCAGCTATTTCTCAACGAAAGCAACTGGAGATTAATTATACACACGAAGCTTAACTCCTGAGCTCTCTTTTTGATCACTATGTTAATTTAACAGGAGAGCTTCTATCTAAAGCAAAAGGAACACTAGTCCCCTGGAAGTGGAGCATGCAATAAAGGCTGTGAAATGCTACCTCTGGGGATGAAGTGTGGCCTGAAGACGCAGCCAGATACTCAGGTCCCTCCACACCTGCCCTGCTACAGAGAAAGAAGGAAGCACTAGGCCACTCCACTTCTGACAACGTTTATTTAAAAAGTGAGCTGGGTTTAACCAAAGGAATTCATTGATCATTTAATAGCGAGGACTTAGCCTTGGAAAAATAAATGTCACGTCACTGACAGTAATCCACTAGGAAAAAATAAATGACAAACAGTGTGAGGGCACCCTTTCCACTTGGATTCCTTCCTTCTGCTATGCTATTTGCCCCTAGCTGGCGTTTAGACTCTAAGTTAGAATAATCACGATGCCAAGTACCAACTAGAAATTATCACACTACTTTTCTTTTGACATTCATGATTTATTTTCCTAAAGAGTGTCTATATGTGTGGTTTGTAGGGCTTGGGGGTGTGGGGAGATGGAGAAGGAGATCTGGTATTTACCTCATGAGGAGTGTTATTCAAAGACCAGGAAAGAAACCCGATGTTTGCTGCAGCTAAATGACAGTATTTATTATGTACTCACAAAAGGGGAAAAAACGCTCCTGTTGATTATTTTGACATTAAATTGCTTGCAATACATGAGGGATTAATTATGACATGGCACACTTCATTCTGCAACCTGAATTAGCTGGAGTTTTAAAGAAGGGTCCACGTTCGCAGTCTCATTTGTCACACGGTAAGAATATGGGTTTCTCTGTGCTCTATTCTTTACGAGGAGGTCTGATCATAAACTCAGTGGCCTCATTGAATGCACGCATTTCTTACTCAGATCAAACAAAGGTATACAGCCAGTCTTTATGTATCATCCTCTTTCATGCAGCCAGGCTTTTATTGACTTGACTTTTAACTGAGGTGTATGTTGAGAAGGTTCCATCTTGTCATCTGCCTGGAAGGTGGTTACAAAGCCTTGCAGCCAGCCAGTCTCCCCAGATACATATGTGGACATATAGAATATGACCTGCTGCTGGTCCTCAAATAGACGACTGTTGAGTTCTGTGGGTAGAAGGGATGAGGTCCAGTCATGCATGTGTACCTACAGGAACGGAGGTTGAGAGGAAAGTGTACCAGATGACAGCAGATGATGACATGGGAAGACCCTTTATGCCCTATGTTGTTGGATGACCAGGACAACTCTTGCCTCATCTTGCTGAATGAACAGGGAAGGAGATTTTCTAGTCCAAAGCCACTGGAATGGAATGCAGCTCTTCGACGCAAGTGCGGATCGCTCTGTCGTGCTTATTACTCCTAGTTCCCAGGCTAGAAGTAGAAAACCCCAGGCCTGGCAGAAGACTGCAGTCATCCCTGAGAGAGGAAGGAACTGCCATGTGGAACGGAGAGAACAGGGCTGGTGCTTCCCTTTCTGTGCCAGAATCTGCATCACCTGCAGGCATGGAAATGAAAACGCCCAGGCAGCTGTAGGGAGAAGTGTGGTTGAGGGAGCGGGGAGGAGGGCAGCCCAGGAGCTTCCTTTGTTATCATGAGGGCCTGATGGTTTCTGACCACTAGTTTTATGGGCTATTCTATATGGAATCCCAGTGAATACATCCCTAGGTAATTGAGAGAGCCCAGTTATTGAAACAAACACAAAACCCTCCTAAACTGCTGAACTGTAAAGAATAAACGTGATGAGGGGCTTGGCTGGTAGTGGTGGCTTGAAATTTTCATCCATGGCTTTTAGAGCATTTTTATATTTGAAAAATGTTTTTCAATCATTCTGAGCAGTTTTTGCTTGTGATGATTCAGCAAGGTCACCTGAGATTGCCTGAGTGATAGATGACAACACCTGGGTGAGGTGATTTTCAAGGTCATAGAACAGGTGCCTAACAGATGCAGGACCAGGCTCACAGACTGCCGGACCCCAAATGTGCCACGCACCATGGAATCCAAGGTCCCTTCTAAGGAGGCCCAGGAAGAGGAGCTGGGAAAAGCAGGCCCCGGCTCTTTCCACCCACCACATGCTCCTGTTTGTAGCCGACTGGAAGACGTCCCTGTGTGTCAGGAGTTTGTGTATTCTGATCTCAGAAGCCAATGAGTGAAATACATGGGGAGAATCCAGCTCAGATAAGGGACTTGGAGCTACAGTATCAGAGAAGTCACAGGTTTCTGCTGAGGGCAAAATTCCTTCACAAGAAAGAACTTGAGCCTACAGGTCGTGCTGGGGGATCTCTGTGGTTTGTTCATTCCACCCACAGGAACTTTAGGTCTTGTGAAAAATGTACGCGTCATAACTGTGCAATATAATTTATTTAGCCAGAAAAATGATCTTTTATTTACAAACTTGTACTGCTTTGACAGAAATGCCAGAGTCTCTTACCTTGAGATCCACAACAACTGTGATTCTTGAAGGAATTTTCTCGTCCCACTCTGTTTGTCTGTCCTATTTCTATATCTAACATAAAAGAAAAATCCAATAGCATTGAAGTTAAATAATACATTTTCCCCTCCTAGAACCAATAAATCTGTTTAAAGATGCATTACTACTTTTCTGGAGGGATAATTTAGACTATGTATCAAAAAGGAAAATCAATAGTTTTTTTCTATTACAAATAATTGCCTGTTTGACTCTTTTCCACTTTTTCTTTTTTATTTATTTTGGCTTCAGAATATTTCTACTGAGAACATCTCATGCTTTAAGCCTAAACTAATAAGGGTTCTTACACGACAATGTCTTCCATCAGAGGAGCCCCTCTTCTCCTGAATTTGTAGAGCTTTCCATATTCCATAAGAGGGGAAATCAGAACAGGCCAGGCTCTCATGGGAACAGTTTGAGCTGTAACCGTAAACTAACAGACCTTGCCCACAGCAGGCAAAGCTGCAGTGAGTGGGAATAGCTCCCAAAAGCAGGCAGAAAAGAATGCCCACTGTCTGGCTGATGCCAGGGTAGAGGGCTCAAGGCAGAGCTGCTGGCCCCAAGAGCATGAGTGAGAGTTATCTTTCCTACCTAGGTTTAAGCTAGTTAATTACAAAACTTCTTGTATAAACTGTGGCCTGGAAGCCTCCATTCAAGGCCCCTCTTTAAGCAGTTAGAATGTGATCAGATAGCTATCTGAGACTTCTCTGTCCAAAGAATATCTGGTGGGAAATACCTAATAAGGATGATAAGAATATGGCAGATAGGAGACAACATTAACTGCAGCTCCCATTTGGATGGACAGAACAGTGTTTGGAGATTGACATCACAAACTCTTGCTCCAAGAACCATGGCAGGAAAACCGAGAGAATTCACAGATCCTTTGAAAGAAGTGGCATAGCACTGCAAATTCCATGAGACAGGTGGAAAACTGTGAGTCCCCACCCAAACTGTGAGAGGGGAAATCATGCCTCCGAACACACATCGCCACTGGGGAATCTGAAAATCCAGATCAAGGGAGAAGGATTTAACCTTACCTGGAGGTGAAATGGATTTAGAGAGCTGTGCAAAATATGAAAGTAGCAGCAGCAGCAGCGGGCAGAGCCTTATAGGCGCTCCCAGTCTCAGCTTGAGCCCAGGGAAGCCATCCCTGGCTATACCTCACAGGGGCCTTCAGAAAAGGCACCAAGCAGAATTGGGGAAGGGTCACTGGCTGTAAGAAGCTTGCAACTGAATTTTGCATTAATTCTGACTGGACATTAACTTTTTGGGGTGATTGGGATCTGCTGCAGATAGGAGATAGGAGGGCAGGAGCCGCAGCCGACATAGTAGGCAGATAGGGAGGGCTTACTTGCTCAATGGAGTAGCTTATGGCCTGGGGCAAGGTCTGAGTGTCCCCCCGCTAACAACCCCCCAACACACAGGCTGCCTGGAGATAAACTCAGTGCTGTTAGTTGGGAATGGTGGGAGCGAGGCTGGCCTTGCCAACTGTGTGGGAGGTGGGAGAGGCCTTTCAATGCTGACTTTCCTCACTTCCCTGGTGAACAATACTGCTAAGCAGAGGTAGCTATGCTCCCCTCTGGAACATAACCCCACTGGCCTGAGAACCACCCCCACATCCCCAACACTGACTGCGACAATTTCCTCCCAAGGAGACTCTGAGCCCAGACCCGCCTAACCCTGCCCCCATCTGACGGTTTTTCTCTACCTGTCCTGGTAGCTGAACACAAAAGACAAACACTCTTGGGAGCTTTATGACCCCAACCATTACCTGAATAACCAGAATACTCACCCTGGCCAACTTAGCACAAGCTTATATCCCCCTTCTATTACTGCAGTTGGTGCTCTCTTGCAAGTGCCACCTCCTGGCTAGAGGCCAACCACCTCAGGCCATTACAGTAACTCATGACAGAGCAACCCTGCTCCAAGGAAGGAGAAAACAACAGTTCATCCCACCGCCTGCAACATTCTGGCTAACCAGAGGCCCTGAGTCTGATCACATGACAACTTCACTAATCTTATTACCAGCATTTAAGAAAGCCAGCACACAAAAACATATCTACAACCAGGGCCTCTCCTCTGCCACCTCCATCAGAGCAGGTGCTGGTATCCATGGCTGGGAGACCAGAACATGGACCACATCACGGGATGCTTTGCAGACACCCCCCAGCACTAGCCTGGAGCCTGGTAGCCCTTCTGGGTGGCTAGATCCAGAAGAGCAATAACAACCACTGCAGCCTGGCTCTTAGGAAGCCCCATCCCTAGGGGAAGGAGGAGAGCACCTCATCAAGCACCACATCTGTAAGACAAAAAAATCTGAACAGCAGTACTTGAGTTCCAGATCTTTCTGCTGGGGTGTAGTTTCTCACAGCAGAGACACAATTGCAGTGCTTGATGCTATAGGGAAAATCTGCACCTATACCCCAACAGAGAGGCAGCCTCTGTGATCATGAAGGGACTTGGAGAAGGGGTCCTTGTTCCCCTCTGGTACTCTCGTGAAGATATAGCTGGGGCTTCTCCCACAGGAATGCAGCATGGAGGCACCTATAGACAGGCTTTCTGGAACAGTCCAAATTGAGTGCAGTCCCACAGGAGGACCGTGCTCCAGATTCAGGCCTGCACGAGAGGCAGAGTCACAATTCCTCCCTACTTGGAGCATCAACATTCCTATAGATGAAAAGAGGTGCCTATCTGATCTGAATAGCTAAAACACCAGGACAGGAGCGAGGCTGTTAGGTGAATAGCTTTGCTGCTGACCTGGGAGGGGAACTGAGGTAGGTCTCACTCTTCACCATGATAAAACCTCAGCATATCTGGTTGAGTGCTTCTCCAGCCACCCTCATCAAGGCTGGGGCCTCGGCCTACTGGTGGCTGTTACATCTACCCACCTGCCTTAGCGACAATGGATGCCTACCCAGGGTTACCTCCTTGATCGGCCTGAAGCCTGAATCATCAATACAGTAAATAAAACACCAGGAAAAAATTAAGTAAATAGATAAAGTATACACCATGAGAGAATGGGATAAGTTTCAAGAGATCCCTGCCATTCCAGCTCCATTGGAGACAGTGAACTCACCCACACACCAAGAATGTAACTACTACAAAGAGCATCAGGGAAAACCAGTGGACAAAAACTCCGTAACTAAGGATCTCATACAGAGTCTTTACCCCTGCAATCACCAAAAATCAAATTCGGATAAAATAAACATTAAAGCCTGATCCTTGAGAGGGAAAAAAGAAAGAAAACAAAAGCAAAAAAACACAGTCCAATGAGAAATAAATTCAAGAACAATTTTAAGAAATAGTCTACTCAAACGACAAGGAACCAGAGAAGTAATTCTGGTAATATGATGAAACGGGTTTCTATAACACCCTCGAAAGATCACACTAGCTTCCCAGCAATGGATCAAAACCAAGAAGCAATCTCTGAATTGCCAGATAAAGAATTCAGAGGGTTGATTATTAAGCTACTCAAGGAGATGCCAAAGAAAGGTGAAAACCAACTTAACAAAATTTAAAAAACAGAATATGGATGAAAAATTCTCCAGAGAAATAAATATCATAAAGAAAAAAACAATAACAACTTCTGGAAATGAAACACAACTAAAGAAATACAAAATGCGGTGGAAAGTTTCAACAATAGACTAGAACAAGTAGAAGAAAGAACTTAAGAGCTCAAAGACAAAGCTTTTGAATTAACCCAATCAGACACAGACAAAGAGAAAAGCATAAAAAAATGAACAAAGTCTCCAAGAAATTTGGGATTATGCTAAATGGCCAAACTTAAGAATAACTGGTGTTCCTGAGGAAGAAGGGAAATATAAAAGTTTGGAAAACGTATTTGAGGGAATAATTGGGGAAAACTTCTCTGGCCTTGCTACAAGAAGCTCAAAGAACTTCTGGGAAATTCATCACAAAACATCATCACCCAGGTACATAGTCATCAGGTTATCTAAAGTCCAAAGGAAGGAATCTTAAGAGCTGTGAGACAAAAGCATCAGGTAACCTATAAAGGAAAACCTATCAGATTAACAGCTGGTTTCTCAGCAGAGACCTTACAAGCCAGAAGGGGTTGTAAGAAAGAGATTGGGGTCCTATCTTCAGCCTCCTTAAACAAAATAATTGTCAGCTAAAAATATTGAATCCAGCAAAACTAAGCTTCATAAATGATGGAGAGTTAAGGTCGTTTTCAGACAAACAAATGCTGAGACAATTCACCATTACCAAGTCTACACCACAAGAACTGCTAAAAGGAGTTCTAAATCTTGAAACAAAACCTAAAAATACACCAAAACAGAACCTCCTTAAAGCGTAAATCTCACAGGGCCTATAAACCAATAACACAATGAAAAAAACGAGATATTTAGGCAAAAACTAGCATGATGAATAGAACAGTACCTCACATCTCAATAGTAATATTGAATGTAAATGGCTAAATGCTCCACTTAAAAGCTACAGAATAGCAGAATGGATAAAAATCCACCAACCAAGTATCTGCTGTTTTCAAGAGCCTCATCTAACACATAGAGACTCACATAAACTTAAGGTAAAGGGGTAGCAAAAAATATTTCATGCAAATAGGAACCAAAAGTGAGCAGGAGTAGCTATTCTTATATCAGGCAAAACAGACTTTAAAGCAACAACAGTTAAAAAAAAAAAAGAAAAAGAGAGATGTTATATAATGATAAACATAATGATTTCTTGTCCAATAAGAAAATATCACAATCCTAAATATATGTGCACCTAACTCCCAAGCTCCCAAATTCATAAAACAATTACTACTAGACCAAAGAAATGAGATAGATGACAACACAATAATAGTGGGGGACTTCAATACTCCACTGACAGCACTACAGAGGTCATCAAGACAGAAAGTCAACAAAGAAACAATGGACTTAAATTATACCCTAGAACAAATAGACTTAACAGATATTTACATAATATTCTACCCCCAAACTGCAGAATATGCATTCTTTCCATCAGCACATGGAATATTCTCCAAGATAGACCATATGATAGGCCAGAAAACAAGGAACGATGTCCAAGTCCCTGACTTTATGATGAGAAGGAGTGAGATGGAGCTGGGGCTGATGACAAGGGTGGAGGGAGGGTTTTTAAAAAAGAATGAAATGTCCTCAGGCTCAAGGGCTTTAAGAAAGCAGACATAGAGAGGAAAAAAATCAGATATAAGAACTCCCTCATGGAGCAACATCTAAGATGGAAACAAAGGGCGGGGGTCACAGGCACAGTGGAGGATTGGCTTTGAATAGGAGAAGCAGTGGTCCTTCATATGTAACTCCTCACATATAATTTCATTGTGAGAATGTCTGGCCCATATCTCAGATTTTATGAAGATTATTGTAAGTACTGTGTGCCCAGGAACATCCCAGAACATTACTGGGGAAATCTGGAGCCTCCTCTGGGAGGTAGAAAAGAGCTGCAAACACAGGCATTTGGAGGAATGGCAGGTGGGCTGGGGGCAGAATTCAGGGCTGATTTGCTCATTTTCTTAGAGATGTGACAGCCTGGTCATTTTCTGGGGGTCCAGAATTGACAGCCTAATGAGGATGTCACTGGAAGCCTGCTGCAGCCGCTGCACCATGTGCATTCCCATCAACAGCCCCAGGAGCCCGGCAGGGAAAAGAAGAAGACTCGCTTAGTGCAAGACTGAGATTTGGGGGGTATTGGGGGTGATGGCGAGCTTGGCCCTCCAGTGAGCAAGGGGCCCAGGTCTCAGAGTTAGAGCATGGTCAGATGGAAGTTCATTTCTCCCAAGTTGTGGTCAGACCCTGATGTACTGGAGCTGCCCTTTCCAGAGATTTGCAAAACAGAGAAGCAACCCCAGCACTAAGCAGCTTCAGTGGGCAGAGGCTCCCGATTTCTCCAGTAATGTTCTGGGATGTTCCTGGGACACAGTTCTTGTAATAATCTTCATAAAATCTGAGATATGGACCAGACATTCTTACAATGAAATTATATGTGAGGAGTTACATATGCACATTGAAATATTAAGAAGGTGCGCTAAATAGAGATTGTAGGACTTCCTGGCCTGTCAGCATAATTTCTGTCACCAGCACCTGTTGATGCTTTGTTCCAAGGACCACAAACTCAGATCCCTTCCAGGGCCTGAGAGGTCACAGAAAGGAGGAATGGGTGGGGTGAGCAATAGCGAAGAGTGGGGCCTGAGGGAAGTTGGGAAGTGATGGATGCCCTGCTGGAAGGCATCAGAGCCGAAGCCATTGCCTCACTGCACCTGCCCAGCCATGTGTCTCCAGCCAGGGAGTGCTGCTTTCCCGGTTGGTGTGCGAGCCTCTGTCCTCCCGGCTCTCCCTGGACTCATGGTACCATGGGATGGCTTCCACTCCCTGTGAGACCACCCTGAGTGTATCTTCATCAGAAAAATTGCCTCCCCGCAGCCACCAGAAGTATCTTGTTCACAAAGAACATGCACCACATATTTTTGAAGCATCCAGGAAAAACTTCTTCCATCCACACCAGTGCAGCGGTGAATTGCAGGGAGTGATTTTACCCCCAGGGAACATCTAGCAATAGCTGGAGGCATTTTCGGTTGTCAAAAGTCTTTGGGGACAGGTGTGCTGCTGGCATCTGTTGGGTAGAGGCCAGGGATACTGCCATGTATCTTACAATGTGTGAGATAGCGTCCCCAACATAAGAAAGTATCCAACCCCAAATTTCAACTGTGCTGATGATGAAAACCTGGCGCCAGTGGGCAACCATTTCTCTACTGTCCACCGTTCAAAAGCCATGAGCCCTGCAGTGGCTGCTGACCTGCTTGGTCCCCTAGTTCCACCTCCCCAGATCTACCAAGGATGACAACTAAATCTGTTGCACCAACGGTCACCATATTTTCATTTCTGTTCTCCTACCTCCTGGGGTTTCCTCTCGTCTTTTTCTGTTCCTCCAGTCTTTTCCAGGCCACACTTCCCAGAAGCCTCCCTTCCTAAGTCACCACTATAGCCTTGGTTCACAAAAACCACCCTGGGAATAAAGCAGGCAGAGTTGTTTTCACTGGAGGCTGGTGGACCAGATAGAAGCTTCATTGTGGTATGAAGCAAAACAAGCCAGACCACAGAGAAGCTGGGTAACTTGAAAACTTCTCCTTTAGTCCTTCCTCCTACCAGCCATGCCATGGAGATTACAGAATTAGACAGCTTGGATAATGATTGCAGATTATCTATTATCCAAAGCAAAATTCAGTGGTCCTTAAAAATGGAACCCATCCATTTGTGAAAATAAGCATGGCCAGGTGCGGTGCCTGATCCTGAGAGTGCCAAGTCGAATAAGACAAGATTCCTGCCCTTCAAGGCTCTCATGTGGAGGAGAATATAGATCCACAAACACACCAGGATTCAAATGTGTTAAGGACAAGTCAGAGATACTTAAATTGTCACTGAAGAAAGGGATGAATCCCTGGAAGAGCCTTGGGGTGGGTGAGGAAGAGTGGCGTCAGCGTGGAATCTTAGAACAAAGGTTTAAGAGAAATTTCTTTAAAATTTTCATAAAGTGGAAGAAAAAACTTACATTTCTTTAAAAACAGTTTATATTAAATGCCTACCAAGAGCCACACACTTTTTAGGTGTTTAAAATACAAAACTAAGCAGGAACGAAAGGGTTCCCCCTCCCACTGAGGCCACCTTCCACTGTGAGAAGAAGACAAAGGCTCAGGCAGCATGGCTTCCACTCAGATACTGACTGAAGCTCTGACATGGAAATAAGGCCAGTGGCTGGGGACAGGCAAACACTACATCAGGCAGCCAGGGAAAGGCTCTGTTGGCGATGCGTATTTAAACTGAAATCCACAGGGTGAGAAGGACTGGCCGCCAAGGTGTGGGGCGAGAGTGCCCCCGGCAGAGGGAACAGCAAGTGCGAAGGCCTGAGGCAGGAGCAGCCCAGGCTTCCTGGAGGAAGAGGGCGGAGCCAGCATGGCTGAGTGCAACATGCGAGGTGCTTGGGGGTAGGATACGGGGTGCCAGGGACGGCGAAGACCATCTCAGGGTGTTTGGATTTTATTCTAAGTACAATGAGGAGCCATCAGAGGGTTTGAAACAGGGCAGTAACATGATCCGATTGTGCTTGTAAAGACCCCTATGACTGCTTTGGTAGAAAGAAAGCAGCGAGACAGCCAGGTGTCCAAATGAGACATGATGGCAACCAGGCGATCCTGGATGAAGTCGCGGAACGTATTAGTTAGGATCAGGGTCAGCCGCAAGTGACCCAAAACCCCAAGTAAAAGCAGGGTTTAAAGGAGATGGAAGTTCATTTCTCCCACAGAATTCTAGGTATGCAGTCCAGAGCTGGTAGGGTGCTCCACCGTACAAAAGACCCAGGATTTTCTATCTTGTCCCACCATGCATGGCCTTCATTCTGAAGCTTACCTTATTGTCCAAGATGGTTGCTTTAGATCTAGCCATCAGGTTTGCATTCCAATTAGAAGCAAAGTATGAAGAGAAGGAGAAATGCGTGCCCCCTTCCTTTAAGGACATTTTTTGGAAGTTCACACACTGTCTAATTACATCCTATTGGTCATGGCGGGCTGCAAGGAAGATTGGGAAACGAAATATTCTTGCACCCAGCTAAAATTCCCAAGTTCTATTACTGAAGAGGATGAGGTGGATAGATGGTGGGGGACAGTGGTTGCATAAATGGATTTAAAATGTGTTTTAGATGTAAAGCCCACAAGACTTGCTGATGGGTTAAATATCAGTTTTTATTGCAAAAAGTGCCTGGGATGAAGGAAATATATGATTTTTAGGGTGTGTGTTTAAAGAAATAAGACCAGATGATACAGAAAAAGAGATTTAAGGATATATTTTCCCAGAAGAGAGTAAACTTTTTATAGCAAAGCTATGGTGATATGCCCACTGCTACACCCATAAGAGGGTAGGATCACTTAATCTCTAAGGTCACGATTCATTGTTGATCTGTTAGCAAAGAAGGAGGGTTTCCAGTCCAGCACTATGACCAAGGCCATGTCTGCCTGTGTAAGCCTGTGGTGCCCTGTGGACAGCTGAAGCAAGAGTCATCATGACCTCCATGCATTGTTCTAAGCATATCCCCTGAATTGGCCTATGCTCTGAAAACTGAGGGCCACACCAGCCTGTGGACGTGGGCACAGGCAGGGCTTGCATTCTGCGTGCCTATGTCTTGCTCTTCTCTTTTTTTTTTTTCTTTTTGACAGGGCCTCACTCACTCTGTTGCCCAGGCTGGAGTGCAACTGCACTGTCTGGCTCACTGCAACCTCCGCCTCCTGGGTTCAAGCAATTCTCCTGCCTCAGCCTCCTGAATAGTTGGGATTACAGGAGTGCGCCACCACACCTGGCTAATTTTTGTATTTTTAGTAGAGATGGGGTTTCACCATGTTGGCCAGGCTGGTCTTGAACTCCTGACTTCGTGGTCCGCCCGCCTTGGCCTCCCAAAGTGCTGGGACTGCAGCGCTGCCTTGTTCTTTCCTACTTGAAACTTAAAGAGAAGAGCTATTGCAGAAGCGTTGCTGACTGCAGACCCTCTGGCACTAGCTGAAAATGTGGTTCACAGAAATGCACCGTGGATCTGCCACACGGTCTTACATGCTTCACTTTCTCAGAATTACCTGGCTATGGCTGTGGGCTCAGATCTGGCTTTGACAGCCCTAGAGAAAGGGCTGCTGACCAGGCACTGTGGCTGCAGACAGGGCAGTGGCCCTCCTGAGGCTGCGCCAATGCCCTCAGGGTGAGACTGTGGGTGGGTCCAGGAGGTGTTCCCTTCCTGCAGCAGGACAAACAGCTGCTCCAATGCTGTCTCTTGTCTCTGGTTCTTCCAGGACTCTGGTGAGGAGTGACATGAGGGTCATTCATTCTGAGATGTGCCTAGTCATAATGCAAAACCTAGAGTCTCCTTGGAAATATGAGAACAGTCTAATTTTCCCAGTATACGCACTTTAAAAAAAAAAAGACCACTCATGCACAAATTGACTACTTTGAACAAAGTCTGGGATTTTTCTATTTCCCTAAATGTAATAGAGTTTTGTTTACAGTACAACAAGTCCCACATTGAAAAACAGATTTAGGTATTCCAGCAGGCCACGTAGGGGAATTTTTGAAAATTCTTTGTTTTTAGGGATGAAATTGAAAACCTAATTCTGAACTGCGGGACATTCCACCTAGTACCCCAATAGCACGGAATGTGTATTGGTCCCTGTGATGGGGTGGGGGGTTCCGAGCCAGTCCCAGAATTATCACACGAATGGTTCACAAAGACAGGAGGAGGATACATATATTTGTTTTCAAGGTCTGCTCAAGAGCCCTGATGGGGAAAGTCTCCTGGAAATAGATGATACTTTATTGTGGCCGAAACGTCTAATACTTTCTAGATAACCCACGGGAATATATGTTTTACAAGAGAGATGAATATTATCTCACAATCTGCCACAATACCTAATATCTATCACATTTCAAAATGAATAAAATTACTACATAAATCTCAGCATTGACAATTTTCCTCTCTCTCTGGAAATGTTTTTTAATTGAGAGCATTTTAAGATTTGAGAGAAAATCCACCAGTTATTTCCATTAGATACTTTAAGTGTATTTGGTTACTTGGGAATGAAATAGCTCCTCCTTCAAAGAAAAAATATTCTTTAGGCTTCTGTGACAACTGCATTCAGCAGAACAATGAGCTGGTGTTGCCTTTACTGGAGTTTACAGATTGAGTGAACGATAGGACAATCTATGCGAGAAGATGCATGCATGCAACTTCTCCAAAAGAATTTCTTTTACTATTTTGAGAGCAAAAGCATTCACATAGAAAAATATCTACATAGGTATGCTTTTTTCCTCATATCATAGCCACACAATGCTAGAAACCTTGAAGAAATACTAATAAAATAAATTTCACTATGTATTAGTCTGTTTTCATGCTGCTAATAAAGACATACCCGAGGCTGGGCAATTCACAAAAGAAAAAGGTTTAATGGACTTACAGTTCCATGTAGCTGGAGAGTCCCCACAATCATGGCAGAAGGCAAGGAGAAGCAAGTTACATCTTACATGGATGGCAGCAGGCAAAAAAAAAAAAAAAAAAAAAAACAGTTATGCAGGGAAACTTCTCCTTCTAGAACCATCAGATCTTCTGAGACTTATTCACTATCATGAGAACAGCATGGGAAAATCTGACCCCATGATTCAGTTACCTACCACTGGGTCCCTCCTACAACATGTGGGAATTCAAGATGAGATTTGAGTGGGGACATGGCCAAACCATACCACACTATTAGCCATTAACTTCCTATGTGAGAGCTTACCTTTTGGGTAAAGATTTAACTCTAGCTTTCTTCAATGGATTGGCTGATAATATAGAATTATCCAACTTAGCAGTGAGGAAATTCAATTCTTGCCTCTATCCCAACATTCGCTATATTTTCTTTCAACCAGACTGGAAATGTATTTTTCTTTGAAAATTGCAAATTACTCAAATTGTAAAACTATAAAAGCTATTGAGGTACCACTTTTTTCCTACAGGAAGATAACATTCAGGATACACAAAGCACTGCCCCTAAGTTAGACACCTCAATTGAAATTTCAGGTGACAAAACGAGCTCGCAATTTTAGCTGTTACTGTGATTTTAGCAGTTACTCTTGAAATCACTGTGAATTCTTTGCTCTTCCATAGTTGATAAACAATCAATCCCCATTGTACTGGGGATACTATTTTGATTCATAATAACTGCACCTCTGGCCCTGTGGAGACTTTAAACCCCAGGTGTAAATGGAAAAGGAGAGAGACCTGAGTCATGTTGGTGGAGGTGGCTGTGTTCCTGGAACTGGATGCAGAGACCAGCAAATGCAGCTGAGGAACAGGCAAGTCTAAAACCCCTTCCCTCATTTTTTCTCCCTCATATCACTTTCTTTCTCTTTGATGAAGCATTTCTTCATTGATTCTTAACACTAAAAATACTTTCAGAGGAATAGTTTGAGGATTTCGGTTCAAATATCATCATCAAAATCCTGGAAGATCTCTGTGAGATTTGGAGGACTTGAGATTTACCATCAGAGAGACACGGGTAGAAATGCTGGTCTACCAGTTTCATCTGCTACAATTTATTAGCAATGTTGGCAGGTTTCTAGGATTTTTTGACTTTAAATTGCTCCAACTATAAAGTGGAAATTATAAAATATACTTTTCAAAGATTTTTGAAGATTAAGTGAACTAGTATGCGATATACCAGATATTAGCAGAATTATTTTTGGAACTTAATAAAAATAAATCAAAAGTGCAGCTGGAAGAAAAATAATAGACATTCTTATTATTTGAAATACTTCCATAAATCAAAAATGAACATTACAATAGAAATATAATTTTTTGTAAAAGATAAAAAAAGCACTGAAACTTGAGAAGTTTAAATGAAGATCTAAAATGTGATAAAGGATGCATTATAAAAGAAGTGAAAAGGGGTGTTATCCAACAAATAGCATTGGAAAAATGGCTACTCAGGGGAAACAAATAGAGATTGCATTCTCTTCTTTCCATTAACTATGTTCCAAAAACATTCCTGATGAATTTAGGGATAAAAGTAAAAAAAGGAAGCCATTAAAAATATTAGAAAAATATGCTATTTAAGTGGGTCCAGGGTAGAGCAGGACTTTCTATCACACAATAAAATGATACAATCAAAGAGAATGACTGATCATTTGACTGTATGAAGGTTAAAATATTTCATATGCCAAAAATCATAAACAAAACTAAATGGCAAAAGACAAATGAAAAAAAGACCTGCAACAAATGTGAAACTGAAAGGTAAATATCCTTAACACGCAGATGGCAATCCATATGAGAAACACTACCATTACAATACTTTAAAGCAAGGAGACATAGAAAGATGGTTTGCTTAGGAAGAATATGAAAATTGATCAATATGTGAGAAAACCATTTTTTTTTAGTATACAAAAATGGAAATTAAAACAACATGCTATTTAGACAGCATCAGATTGGCAAAGATAAAACACTAGAAATAGTGCATTGCCCTTGGAGAAAATGCTGCTGTCCGGCTAAGACACCACCTCCCATCTGAGCTGCTGGCTCTAACCCCGAGGGGCACCGTGGCGTCTGTCTCAGGAGGCCACTGTGTGCCCCCTGGTATCCTGCCTGGGCTGCTCAAAATAAAATATTTAAATATCTTCAAGTTTCTAAAAATCCAGGAGGCTAACAGGGACACAGGGGCGGGGGCATGGGCACTTTCACACTTCTATGGTGGGGTGTAAATTGAGGCTGTGCTCCTGGAAACCACGTTGGCGGGATGTATTCGAGCCCTGACAGAGTTCATACCTGCAGATCCAGTCCTGCAGTTAGTTCCTCAGGTAGACCAACTCTCCCAGCTAGTTCTCACCAGCCACCCAAACAGGAGTAACTCTTGCCCCATCTGCCCACGCACGACCTCCAGCCCTGCCGCAGCACCTTCCTCCTGCAATTATTTCTTAAACACTCAGAAAACCTGCACCAAACCAAGTAAGAGCCACAATTACAGTTACCATGGAAACCAGAATGCCTTCGCTTTCTCCTGTGCAGCAAGCCCCTTGAGGAGCCTGGCCTGCCGTGACGCAGCAGCCACCCAGAGGACGTTGCTGTCCTGCTGAGCACACCGTCTCCACAATCTCCTCTCCACACTGCCAGCTCTGACCCCAAGGGGCACCAGGGCCTGTGTCTCAGGAGGTCCTGAAAATAGCATTCTGTTTCGACAACAGCCTTTTTCCCCATGGAGCTCGAAGTCCACGTGCCAGGTGGTTAGGAGAGATCCTTTCCAAACCATCTACCCATTGTCAGAAATGCAACGGGAAAATACCTCCCTTGTGTCTGCACTCAGCACCTTATCTCCAGCACTCAGCAGGCTCAGCATAGGTTCAGGCTGTGACCTCCGCTACAAGGCCTTGATGTATTAGTTGCAATGTCAAAAATGCCAGATAAATGACTAACAAGAGAGGAAGGTCTAAACCAATGGTAATACGCACCTATGTGTGTTTACAATCCCACATTTTCCTCTCTCCATAACCCTCTGTTTCCTTGTTTCCCACTGTTAGCTCTAGGGCTTAGCCGAGGACCTGGCCTACAGTGAACATTTAGGAAATATTTGCTTACTGCGTTAATGAATACATCTATTAGATGGAATACTATACAGCATTACAAAAGCGTTTAAAAATAATGTTTAATAATGTTAGGCAATGCTCAAAAGAAAATGTTAACTTTCAAAAGCAGAATAAAAACTAGATGTATTAATCTAATTTCATGAAGGAAATTTTAAAAATCGATGCATGCAAAAAAACTGGAAGGAAATGCACACAAATGTTAAAGGTAATTATGTGTCGTAAATGAAGCTGCAGGCAACATTTGTATTTTATAGTTTATAATTTTCTGTATTTCTTTTTTAACAATAAGCATGTGTTACTTTTACAGTCAGTAAGAATTGCATCTGTGTTTATGTAAAGCATATCGATTTATCCACAAAGCTTACGAGGTGCACCTGAGGTCACAGGTAAGTGGCAGAATCAAGATCAGGACGTTCTTCCACTAACATCTTTGCCAAGTTTCTTTTCTTCTCTGGGAAGCTGCCTTGTCATCCTCACCAAATAATCTTCTATGCTATTTACTTACTGGACCACCATTGGCTCATTTTAGTTCCTTTCATCTACCTAAATGCACCTGATTTGTAAAGATAATCATATGTTCCTTCCAGGTCAACTCTATTAAATGGTATTTTAATGTGGAAGTCATTGTGTTTGTACCTCAATTCAATTCCTATTGTTAATGAATGCCTGGTACAATGCCAGGTGCTGGAAAGTCGGCATGAAGAAATCCTTTCTTGTCTTCCAGAGTTTACAATACAGGAAAAAGCACACATTAGAAAGCAGCTACACATAAAGATCAAGGCATAATTGAGGCATACAATTCTTACCTTTCAGTGTCCCCTTTACGTGGTGTTTGCTTATCCATTATCTTACATTGTTTTGAGGTTTCCTATAAGGTTATCCACACAATGTGCATGCTGCTGTGATTCCTTTTCCATCACCAACGGTTATATATTAATTTTGCATCAAATATTCCACACACGCCTCATCATTCTAAGGCCTTTACATTTCCCTGGCTCTCCTCATCTTCTTTCCCACTAAATCCCACAATGCTGACATCTGAGATGGAGAGGTTTCCTACTCTTGATCATTCTTCCTATTTTGTACTATTTTTTATTTCTTACTTTTTGAACTGGAATTTGCTCATCTTTCGAACACCACTGCCAATGTTTTTGGCTTCTGAAAAACTGATTTCTGCTTTTCCCATAGTGTCAACAGAAAGGGTGCTCTCTCCCACCTCGAGCATCTCAACCCTCCCTCCAGGCACATAAATCCCCGACTCTGCTGGCCTCACCCTCTTTCCCGGTTGCAGTCCCAGCTCTTCAATTGCTTCCTTCTGGCTGCAGCTCTAGAGGTGGAGAGGAAGGTGCTGTGAGCTCAGAGCCCCGGGGCTGGTGGGCACACTGCCCTTTGCTGCAGAACCACAACCACAGCTGACCAGGAGGGAGAGGCCCCAGGTGCTGGCCTTGCCCATGAGGCCCATTTTATTCAGCCTGGGTTTCCATAGAGACTGCAGTGCACTTTGCATCTCCAAGTACCCCCTTTATCCCTAAGCGAATGATGTACCTACTGCACTCTGTTCATCTACTCACTTCCACAGTCGCTCCACACACGTCTGCTGAACCAGGGATTGCTGAAGGCACAGATATGGTAGGGAAGGTGGGCTGTACACAGAAGCAAGCTTAGCCTGCTGTGGCAAATGCTTTCATCAACTCATCCTTAACTTGCTGTGGGTACACAGAATAGAAGAACTCATTCTGTGTAGGATTTGGGAGATGGCTAAGCTGGACGGGGCCTTAGAGGATGAATAGGAGTTCACCAGGCAGTGGGGAGAAGCACGTCACGGTGGAGGAAAATGCATTTGCAAGTGACATAAGAGGGAAGTAACAGAATCATCAGCGATGCCAACGGGGTAAGCTCCAACTCGTGGGTCTGCCCATTCCTGGGACACCAGATCCCCCTGCTAGGATGTAGGCCCCATGAAGGCAGAGTCCTGCGTGGTTCTGCAGTGGCACAGCATATCCTAGTGTCCTCTGCAGTGCCTGGTGCATTGGAGGAACACCCATCGCTGGATCTCCTCGACCCTCACAGCTGGGACACACCAGATCCTTTGGTCTAGAGGTGCCTGGCTGTCTCTTGTCTCTGGAATTGCCCTTCTACTCCCTGTACCCGGGTTTCCCAACGTTTTCTTCTTCCTTAATCCTCACTTATACTTCAAAATATAATCAGACAGAATATATGACCCTCCCAGCCACTAGCTGGTCAAGAGATCCTTCCATCTCTGCCTGTTGTCCTCCTCCATCCCACCGAGGCTTTGCCTGGTAATTTGTCTCACTGTTCACAAGGGGAGGGCTGACCAGGGTCCTTGATCTC
Source organism: Pan troglodytes (assembly GCF_028858775.2). Classification (NCBI taxonomy): domain Eukaryota; kingdom Metazoa; phylum Chordata; class Mammalia; order Primates; family Hominidae; genus Pan; species Pan troglodytes. Next base: position 85,579,539 of record NC_072415.2, read on the forward strand.
CCATTCCCCCAGGCCTGGCAAAGAGTTGGCCCTCAGAGGTTGCCTGGTAAGTGCTGTTGGTCAACTATCAAGTGCGACGGGCTGTCCCCTGCATGATGGTGGCCACAGGTCAGGACGAGTCCAGAGAGAGTCTGACTTTAGCTTGGCCCCCACAGATGTGGAATTCCTCTCCTGCCCTCTGCCTGTCTCTCAGGAGCCGTAACGCCCCTCATCTGTCATGGATGGGTCTCCTACTCTTTGACATAAAGCTTCCATTTCAGTGGGCAGAGCAACTTCCTCGCAGTCTCACCTGCTGTATGGGCTTGCTCAGGTTGCACTGATAACACAGCATCACAGGCCAGGAGGCCTAAATGGCAGACACTTGCTGTCTCGCAGCTCTGGAGGCCAGAAGCCCAAGATCAAAGCGTTGGCAGGGATGGTTTCTCCTGAAGCCTCTCTCCCTGGCTTAGATGCCACCTTCTCTCTGTCATCGCATGGTTGTCCATCTGTGCATGTCTGTGGCCTGATCTCTTTTTAAAAGGACACCAGTCATGTAGGATTAAGACCCACCCTAATGACCTCATTTTAACTTAACAACTGCTTTAAGGACTCTGCCTCTGAATACAATCACATTCTGAAATACTGAGGGTTGGCACTTCAACACATCAATGTTGGGGCATGTGATTCAGCCCTTAACACCTGCCATTAGTTGTTTCTGCTTTTGCTTTTTGAGTTATTCTCATTCCTTGCTTTGTGGACTTCAGTGAAAGTAATTTCTTTTTGAGTCAAGCCTCCTTGAATCTGACTGTATTTGACTACCACATCCCGTGTTTGGCCACATGTAGCTATGCTGCTTTTGTTTGATTTTTTTTTTCTTGAGTCCACAGTTTCAATTCCACCCCCGCCCCCATCTTTCTGAATCCCTGTGTCATTGCTTCCTCTCCTCTCATGGCCCAGGTGAGTTCCCTTCATTTATTTATCATGGCAGGTGTTACCAGTGTCTTCCTTTTATTTCCCCCTTGCCTCTGGCACTTCACACAGGGCCATCTGTGCCAGTCTAACTTATTATTTAATCTGCCACATCTTTCCCGGGCACCTACTATGTGTCAGGCACTGTGCTGGGGAGGTCCTGGCCGCTAAAAGTGAACAAGACCCATGCTGCCCTCCAGGGCCCAGGATTTGGTTGCAGGGCTTTGCTCTGTAGCCAAGCCCAGGTAAGACTCTCCTACCACGAGCACTTTGCAGGGTTCTCAGCCTCTGTTGCAGGGGCCACTTGCAGATGTGTGGCCTGGGGTGCTCAGAAAACACACACTCGGTGCATGGGCAGTCCTGGGGCAGAACCCAGGCATCGGCACTTCGTGCGAGAACCACATGAATTGCTGAGCACAGTAAATGTTGAATGTGGCTTCACTGCCATAACAAATGGGGCAACAATTAATATGATCATTGTACGGCAGTGGTAATGTCTAGAGTAGTGCAAAGAGAACATGATGTGGAAGCATGGCCTTCAAGGATGAGCAGTGGCTCACCAGAGTGGCAATGGGTGGGAAAAACTCCATTAAAATAATATTCTAATAGAATGATAGAATTAGCAGAAACACGATGGAATGGAAGTACATGGCAAGCTCACGGACCATGGGGGGACACAACCAAGTAGAGTCTGGGGAGGTTGGCTGGACAGGGCTGGGAAGAGGACGCGTATGGTAGGTGCTGAGAGGGATGGGATGGCTGTCAGGCATCTCAAGTAGGCATGCATACCACGCTTGGATCCAGTTCTGGCTTCTGTACCCTACCCACATGGTATTGCTGCTTATAGAGCAAATTTTTAGAAAGAAAAACATCCAGGGTTCCATCTCCAGGAATCCTGACTCAGTGGATCTGCAGTGGACTCAGGTAGCTGCCCTTGAGTATCCTTTACAGAAGATGCTGAGAAAGAGCAATAATTGAGCACCACTGAATTGCGTCGGCTCCCACTAAGTGATCCCCATCTGTCCCTCTTTTATCCCTAGTGACGCTCACAGAAGATTGGCCCTGAGGGATTACTGGGCTGTCCTCCGTCCACCCCAAGGCTGGATCACCCTCTCTCCCTCCTGTCTTTCTGTCCCGGTGCAGCAAAGAGGAAACAGTGGACACCATGAGGAGCATGCAGACACTTGACTCTGGTAAGTTTGGGTGCAGATCCCTGCACCCCCTGAAAAGGAGGAAGTGTGTAGTCTTCCTAACCCTCTGACATAAGAACAATGACACCTACCTGAAATTTCATCTGTGTCCCCTGTCTCTGTTCTTTTTCCCTCCACCCCGAACACTCTGGTTCTTCACTGAGTCTTTTCCCGTCGGTATTTCCAGGAATACTGGGTCCTCAGCCTCACTCTTCCCCAGCCGTAGCCTGGGAGGAATGTTTACTTTGCCTTGATATGAGTCAGGTACTGTCACTCCTGTCACTTTGGAGGCCAGTTCACTTGCAAGTTCTGCACACCATCATCTAGACATGCCCTGCTCTTCCCACAGTGGAACTTTCCTTCCTCTTCCTCCCCAACTGCTGTGGGTGTGAGGTTTATGCAGCTCATTTGGTCATCGACTGCCATAAGAAAGAAGTGAATAACCATGATTTCCCTGTTTTAAAAATGGAGAAACTGAATCAGTATGTCCAACGGATTGACCCAAGACTGCACAGGAAGATATTCCTCCTTTCCTAGCTCGGGGCTCCCAGAGAGAGTTCAACATTTTTCTTTTCAATTTATAGCAGTTTTCTAGAGGATATTAGCCACTGGCACTGTTGCCGAGATGGAAATCATAGCAGGGGATGGGGAGGGATGCTGATATTTGTTTTCTTTTCTTTGAGAGTATTCATATTATGAGTGGTGCATGGGAGAACAGGGGAGGCGGCAACAGACCCAGATGCCTTGTGTCGATTTAGTCACAACTGAGTTGGGAGACAGCCCTGGTCAGCCCAGAAAGTGCCTGGCATCCTGGCGGTCCTTGCAGAGCCCCAAGAAGAGAGAGCAGGGATCTGATGTGCTGTTAGCCCATGCACCTGACCCAGGATGGTTGGGTAAAACCCCCCCTTCCTGGTGGGAGCAGCATCATCCTGTTGGAGGTGATGCATCTGGAACCACACATTTCAGCACATCTGGAGAGCAGAGAAAAAATAACCCAGAAGCAAAGCACTGCTAAATGTCAGCTGTTTATTGACTTTCTTCTTTAGAAGCAAAATACTAAGCAAAACAAGGAGTTCAACCCTGGAAGCCCTCCACTGATGGCTGAGGGGGTGGAAAAGTGGCCCAATCTCGGAATGTGTGTCACCTGGGCCAGTGAGCATTTTCTGAGAGCTCTTCTTCCCCACGCGAGCAGTGCTGCAGAACCCTGCTGTAATGAACTCATTGCTATTGTTACACTAAACACCAACAGTACGGGTTATTTTAATGGACATATTGCTTTAAACTGAGCGTTCACCATCTGTTCAGTCCCTAATTTTGAATGCAAAAAGAACATATTTCACAATTACATCTGTAAGTAATGATACAAGTAATTTAAATGCATGTATATGTTCACACAATGCAGTAGACAGCTGGGATTTTTTTTTCCTCGACTCGTATGTTTCAGGCACAAATCAAGGGAAAATATTCACTTGTTCCTTATATAGTGCATTTTCCCATTTATGTGAAGTTGTTTTTGCAGGAAACAAGGTTTTCTGCCCCAACCATACCTAGGAGTTCAAGGCGAGCTCAATAAACTAGATCACAAAGTCATTTTTACAACGCTTGCCTGGTCTTCCTCCAAATCCCCCCTGGCTTGAATGACAGCTTGGCAGATGCGAGGCATTAGATCCATCAGTTTCAATAGATGTTCGTGAGAGGCCCAGTCGGCCTGTGTGGGCCAGCAGTTCTTTCAGCTCCCCCCCCCCCCCCACGGAGACAAGAATGCAAAAAGTGCACCCATATAAGGAGGAATCTGAGAGTGACCAGCATGCCCACCTGGTGAGACACCCCAGACAGAGGGGTGACAATGATATGGTGCCAAAGACAGCCACGTTGCTGGGCACAATCAAGGGAATGAGCACTCGCTGTGGGAGAGTGGAAGACGTTGGTGCAGGGGAGAAGGACGCTCTATGCTGATGATTAGGAAACTTTGCACCCAAAGCCTGGAGAGGTGGAGGCCCCATGGCCCACTGAGTGCCAATTCCTGGGTCCAAGCTCAAAGGCTGAGTCCAGAGAATGATGCCTGTTATGTGCACAGGGTAATGTAACTAACGCTCCTGCAGGATGCTGGGATGACTTCAACAGGGAATCTGCCAGATGGAAACTCTGCTACCTACTTTTCTCTTTTGAAAACTCAGTCCTTGAATACCGACATGCTACAGAGAGTGCAAACCGTGCCTGCGTTTTTGAAAGAGATTTTTTAAACCCAATTTTAACACACACACACACACACAAAATATTTGCTTTTGTGGTGTTCCATGACCCTGTGCGACATAGAATTGTTTAAAGGCTTTGTATTGCCCACATTCTCAGCTAGAAGTGGAGGAACTTATAAATCCTCCAGCGTGACGTCATTGCTGTTTTATAGCTACAGACTCCATATTTATGGTGCCCGCTTCTTTTTGCAGCTGTGCCGTAGCTTACAGGGGTGGATTTGCACGGGGACTTAACGTTACCATGCGCCAGGGCTCCCTATAGAGATACTTCCTCAGCTTGCGGTAGTTTTGATTTTTTAACTGCTTGTAGGCAATGCATTTATTATGTTTTTCCTCAGACAAATGTGCTAGCTTGAACTGATGGAAGGTTTATTTTAGAACATTATCAACAGCTTAAAAAGTGGAGATGTTGTGCAAAGGGATAAAACTGTATAAAGGATTCTGCATAGTACATTTTTATTGACTGTCGCTTATAATGACCCATAAGAAAGGTTAACTGTGTTGGCCCCAATATAACAGATGTTACTGTGGGCACACTTTTCAATAAAAGCTATTTACAATTTTTGACTATTAAAAGCCTTCCTAATTTACCCCAATATTAATGTATTCAACTCTGAATTTACTCTTAATTTAGCATTCATTCTAAATTTGATCAAAATTATCAATGAATTACATCTCCAAAGAAATTGAATTTACTATCTAATTACACAGCCCACATAAATGGGTTAAAAAACAGTTATAGAAAGTGAAAATGCAATCGTTGCTAAGTTATTTCTAAATCAGGTTGTAGTTCAGTGTATAGTCAGTTTGCCATGAGTTTTCCATTCACAGGTCTCTCAGGAGGGTTTGAGAAATGCTACAATGAGACTCTGCCAACTTCTGAGCTTGTGAAAGGAGCTGGATGGGTGGATATGTGCCTGACACCAGCCCTGCCGGGTTTTTGATTGGCTGGTGAGGCTGTGAAAGTGTAGGCTTTTGCACCAGATTCCTGACAGTGCTTAACCCCCTATGCCTCAGTTTTCTGAGCTGCAGAATGGGGACAAATAAGAACATCAGCCTGAGACATAGAAGGTGCTTAGAGAAATATCTTTTCTCTACATGCTGCAGCCATACGAGCCATAGGCAAGACTGTGACTGCTTGTGGCGAGGAAACATTTGCCTCTCCACCCCTATTTCAAGACAAACATTTTAAGGACTTCCTATCGAATCCAAAGTTTGTCCTTTCTCTCGGACACAAAGAGGAAAAAACGCTGTGGCTCATATGATCTGTCCCGCCGTTGGTGTCTCTCTGGCTGCAGGCACTTCCTGACATGGAACATGGGAATTCCATCTGCTTGAATGAGCTGTTGAAATACAGGGCCCATATGCCCCGGACCCAGGGGAGGACATCACGAGTTTGCACAGGATGATTCTAAGGGCTGAGAAATGTGGACATCATGGCCAGCAGGCTGTAGTTGTCACTCAACATTTGCCAGTCTGGAAAAAAGGGCAAAAGCATTGTAATCAAATTAAGAGAATGAGTGAAGCAACAGATGTAAAGGACAGCGGAGGAAAGACACGGAACACATTTCCTCTGTATATTTTAGATGAACAAAGTTTCTAAGTCCTCTTGAAACATGTCAGATTGTCAACACCCAAGTCAGGCCCAGGAAAACCTAACACTGACCATCTAGGAGGCTTTGCAGAATGGGGGAATGTTCTTTCCAATGAAACTGAGAGCAAAAATCAAGTTAGGCCTTGGGGGGTGTCATGTTTTCTAGTTTGAAAATGGTACTCATGTATTTTTAGCAAAGTGAACACATGAAGCAGGCATATATGTTACTTTGATTGTGACTAGTTTGCCAGTTTGTGAGGAAGGTAAGCCGTCAGCATCAACATGACTCCTTCAAAGCGAATGCTTGCCTTGTAGTTTAATCATTACTTCGGAAATGATGTCACATCTGGAGTATTTAAAGTTCCGGGTATGAGTTACATTCTCTCTCTTGTAATGTTGAATTGGAATCCTTTGTTTGTTTGTTTGTTTTCAATCCTAAAACATAAGAGGAGGGTGAAAGAATTTTCGAAGGCGTTGGAAGAGCCAAATCCTAAAAACCTTTACCCCCTCCGCCAACACCCGCCATGAAAACACACAGGATTCGTGGCTGGCTTGAGGCCATGACGACAGCAAGCAGATAGAGTCCACCCAGACATTCTAGCTCTCTGGCCTTTTAAGCCGGTGACAACAGAGGGCTTCGAGCAGGGGAAGTGTGAGTCCCTGTAGAGCACAGAGCAGCTGTACCTCTAACCCAGCTCCCTGCCTGGTGAGGGGGTTGTGTCAGAGATCGTGTCGAAGTCAATGAAAATGATAGATGGACTGTGGGAAGGAAAGAGAGGCTGCCGAAGAATGGTATTGAGGGGAAGGCCAAGGGTCCTTGAAATCAAATGGCCAGGGAGGGGTGAGGGCAACAAAACACAACAAAAGCAATAGACCTAGTAAACACGGGCAGGAGAAGCAGGCACACAACCAGGCAGAAACCTTCACCAAACCCGGCCACCCGGAGCTGGCACGAAGGCGGGTGCGGAGCAGAGGCCATGTGCCAGATGCAACCTCACTGCCAGAATGGAATTCCCACCCAGGGACCCGGAGAACTGTGTGGCCGCCTGAGTTTACTAATTAAGCAGCCCTCAAGAGCACCTACATTTAATAGTGGATTTCCATATGGAGCTCTGGAGCTGCCTGCCATGGGCCAGCTTCTCACCCCACCGGGACACATCCATTAGCTTTCCTATGGCAAACGGAGGCATCCAAGAGGCAGGATGTTGCATTAACACAGTTTTCCAACCTGCATCCCCCACCACATCTGTGCTGGCTTAAGTACGCATATTTTAGGGATGAAGAGGGTCATTTGAATGATGAGCTTAAGGAATTCAGGAAAGAGCTGTAAACAGAATTCTAGTTTATTTTTCCTACATAGACATATATTCAGATCAGACATAATGACAATTTCATGCACATCAAGGGGACAAAATGGTGCTGACTTGATGGCATCCTTCTTTTGATGGGAATACCCACTGGTATTTTAATAAGGAGTGATTAAAATGATCTCCACGTAGCTCATAGACCACCAGTTCTCACAGTTTTATGACAACCTCTGATGGTCTACACTCTTGTAGATACATTACATTCCATAATTTGAATATTGGTGAAAGACAGAAAAAATGGAGTCAATAAAGTTTAAAAATAATTTGTTGTCTGGTCAGTAGGTCAGTGCTATTTACAATAGAAAATGGAGCAAACTATTTCCTTTCCTTTCCTTTCTTTTCCTTTCCTTTCCTTTTTTTGAGACAGGATCTCCTGTGTCTCCCAGGCTGGAGTTCAGTGGCACCATCTTGGCTCACTGCAGCTTCCACCTCCCAGGTGCAAGCAGTCCTCCCACTGCAGCCTCCCGAGTGGCTGAGACTACAGGCATGCACCACCATGCTTGGCTAATTTTAAAATTTTTTTGTAGAGATGAGGTTTTGCCATGTTGCCCAAGCTGGTTTCAAACTCCTGACCTCAAGTGATCTACCTGCCTTGGCCTCCCAAAGTGCTCGGATTACAGACGTCAGCCCACAGAGTAAACTATTTCAAATGTTCATGTTTTAGCGTATGGTATGAGACACTTACAGATAATTTTACCTTTACTTTAGGCTTTGGCCAATAAACAGGTTTATATAATGTATTCATCATTCAAAAATGCGGGTACTGAGCATAGCCAAACGCAAAAAAACCTGGTCCCTGCCCTCAAGAAGTTAATGATGAAATTGATGTGAATGAGTGTGTGTGTGAGTGCACAGAACTTACTTGGAGATTTGAATATCCCTAGTTAGTACTGAGAGATACAAAACACAGGAATCTTACTGCTGAACCCAAATATGACAAGATGACACCAGCAGGAAATAGAAAAGAAACAGATTGTTCCTGCCACACTGAGAAAAGCAAATGACACAATTATGGGTAAGGAGGAAAAGGATTCCAGATAATTCACATTCTTAGCAATAGAGAGACAGATGACATATTTTCCCAAGCCCAACCCTTGCAGTGAGCTCCAGCCTTTCTCTTGGAGAAGGGCTTTGAGGAAAGGTCATTTGATTGTGTCTGCTGTGAGTCCTTAGGGTTAGGGACACTCTCGGTTGTGGGGGTGAAAGCAGTCCCTGTGTTTGGTTGTTCTCTGATTAACAGCTAGATATCAGAAGATTGCGATCAGGTTGTGAATATTATATTTGTATTTTTTTAAATTCCCTAGCTTCAGCTTAGCCTCAAAATTAAAACACCACCAAAACCCAATATCGTCAAGAAAAAGCATCAAGCATGCATGTCCTTTATAACTTTATATTACACATATATACCATTATATTTGTATATGCATATATACAAATATATACACACATATATCATTATATTTGTGTATGTATATGTTATACACATATGTATACATATATACCATTATATTTGTCATATGTATGCATATATATGTATATATCCCATTATATTACCATTTTAAAAACACAGACTTGCTCTATGATTTTTCGCTGCAATCACATCTTTGTATGGTTTTTTGAACGTGTGTTCTGGGGGAGTTCTCTATTCTGTGAGGTGGCAACAAGCTTGCACACAAAGGGCCTGCACAGCAGCTGGCCTGGTCAGCCGTGCACATTTCATCTGCTTGCTCCTCCCACCAGGCCAGGGAGGCAGGCAACATTGGTACAGTCATGTTTATGGCTAAGGAAACCAAGGCCCAGAAATCTTAAGCAACGTCTCCAAGTTGAGAGTAGAATCCAGGTTTTCTGGCCCCAAAACCTGTGCTTGTCATCTGAGATGGCTCTTGATGGGGGTCCCTGCCTGCCATTGTGAACTTTGGAGATATTTTTTCCTTGGTGGGTCTGAGGACTATTGTATTTTGGTGACGTGGCCAAACAAAGCAAACATCAAAGATATTTTCTTGTTATAATTTGGGCTTTTTAAAGATGCATTTAAGGATTTTGTTTATTGCCTTTTCCATTGTCTCTATTCTGTGTTAATATTGGCTCAAAAATTTTTCAAAGCAATTAGCAAAAAAAAAAAAAAAAAAGATTCAAACACCAAGTAAGATACATTTCTCATATTCTGGTTGCAGTAGTCATTTAAATAACATAAGCTTTGCCCAGGCAGGATTTGCTTGCTTTGTTCACAGGTACATCTCATTTGCCAGGACATCTGGCCATGGCCGGCCTGCGGCAAGCACTAGGGGAAAGGATGTGGGCTACGAGCTCACTATGCTCGCCACACCAGGAGATGCTTAGGGGACATTTCTTATTGTAGTAAGTGTCGCCTTGTAAGAAGCAGGGTGTCCAGATAGGATGTTTCAGCCTTCCTTCAATTTTCAAACCTCTGAAAACCCTAATGGACCAGATGCTCCCCCTCCACCCAATACAAGCTCTTAAAATACTTAATTTTAGCACGCTGCCATTATTTCCCAGTGCCACCTTCCACTCCCTTCTGAGAGGGTCTCAATCAGGCTGGAAGGACCCCAGAAAAGAAGGGAGGCCCATGCTCAGCAGACTTTGGGTGGCCCCTCCCCTTCTCCAAGGCTCTGGAGTCCTAGGTAGGATGTGGTGTTGGGATGGCCATGGCCGTGCACACTTTCAGCAGGATGAATGAAAGGTCTTGCTAGAATAGATGCTGGACACATATCAAGGGCTTCAGTCTGGGGAAACCGTGGCTCTGGCAAACTGAGAGGCAACAGAGTGAGGCCCAGGAGAAGGAAATGGCCTGGGGCTTAGCATTGTTTCTGGCCACCCGGCCGAAATGAAGGCAGAGAAAGGCCAAGGTTCCATTCCATATGGGTTGTCCCATTTCTGCTGGGGAAGCAAAGGATGGTCAGGGAATAAAGTTTGCTTCATGGACATTTGGCAAGAGATGCCACATGATCACATTTCCCAAAATGAATCTTAGCTGTAGGAGCCTGGAAAAAGCATGGAATTCCCAGAAACAAATGGCACTGGGGTTACCGACAAGGACCCAAGTGTTGTCAGCACTACAGCCTGCTCTGTCCAATTCACAGAGCGATGTGAGGCTCATGTGGGGTCTGTCCACTGCCACGGAATCACAGAACAGGGCCTGCAAAGAGGAACTGATTCATGCCATGGGCTTTTAATGGAGAAACAATGTTTTCACTCACGTTGCAGTTCATGAGCTAGAAACAAAACTATCAATAAGACACACGCTAAAAGAAACACTTTTAGTTATTTACTGCGGAAGTCATGAGAAAAAAACTTAGGACTACAGGCAGAAAGGTAAGCAAAGGATGTAGGGGGGAAAAGTCAATTTGATTAAGATATAATACAACACGATAATCACTTTTTTAGGTGTAGAATTTCATGGCTTTTGATGAGTGTATAAAATTTCCAAATCTTTCTTCCCTACCCGAAGACCCTGCTATCTGCTGGTCTGATTTCTGTCCCTATGTCTCTCAGTATGTCATATACATCAAATAAAATCACACAACCTACAGCTGTTTGTGTCTGGCTGCTTTCACTTAGCATAATGCTTTGAGGTTCATCCCCAGTATTGTGTCGATTGGATTTATTATTTTTCATTGCTGACTAGTATTCATTGTTCCAAACATTCTTAACCATTTACCTGTTCATGGGCATTTTGGATTATTTTCAGTTTTTGGTAACTATAAATGAAGCGGCTATAAACATTCACCTATAGGATGTGTGTTTTTCTTTTTCTTGAGCAAATATCCAAGAATAGGATGTTAAGTTGTAGGGGAAGTGTATGTTTAACTTTTGAAAATGTGCCAACTGACGTCTACAGATATTATACCATTTTGGATCCCCCCCCCCCAGCTGTGTGTTAGTCTTTGGGTTGCTCCACAGCCCCAACAACACTTGGTATGGTCAGTTTCAGATGGTCTAATGAGGATGCATAGCAGCATCTTGGGAAGATTTTAAATTCCATGTTGCAAATGACCAGCAAAGTTAAACGTCTTTTCATGCACGTATTTGCCATCTTTTTTGGGCAAAGTGTTCCAATCTTTTGCATTATTTTAACTAGTTGGCTTTGTATTGAATTTTGAGGTTTTACATTTTTTAGTATATTTTGGATATTAAACTCTTATCAGTTATGCAATGTGAAATATTTTATCCAAATCTGTGGCTCGTCTTTAAATTCTCTAAACAATGCATTTCAAAGACCAAAATTCTTAATTTCAATTAGCCCAATCTACAAAATTTTTTTTTCCTTTACCGCTCCTACTCTTAGCCGAAGGGCTCAAAAAGAGTTTCCGTATGTTTTCTTTTGGAAATTTTATAATTTTAGGTTTAAATTTAGGTCCTGAACTATTTTGAGTTTAATTTTTGTCTAAAGTATGAAAAAGTATTCCCCCTGTATGGCTCTTCAGTTTTCTGGCATCATTTGTTAACAACATCCATCTTTTCTGAATTTCCCTGTTATTTGGTCAAAAGTCAGTTCACTCAAATGTGTCTGTCTATTTTTGGACTCTCTATTCTGTTCCGTTGATCTATTTTTCTATCTTCATGCCAATTTCACACTGTTTAGATCACCATAGCTTTAGAAAAATCTTGAAATCAGGTAGTCTAAGATTTCCAATATTGAAATTTAGAAGTCATTTGTCAGTTTCTACAAAACACTCCTGGTATTCTGATTGAAATGGTGTATGTCTTCTTTTGTTGATACCTTCTTTAATTTTTCTCAACAGCATCATAGATTTCAGTGTACTTGTCTTGCACATCTTCGTCAGACTCATTCTTCAGTACAGGATATTTCATATTTTGATATCATTTTAAATGGATTTCTAAAAGATTTTAATTCTCTGTACATATTGCTAGCATACAGAAATGCAGTTAATTTTTTGTGTATTTATTTTGAATCCTTCAGTCTAGTTAAACTGACTTATTAGTTCTAGTAGGTTTTTAATTTTAATTTTTTAGATGCAATGGGATTTTCCATATATACTATCATTTCATCTCCAGATAAAGTCAGTCTTAATTATTCCTTCCAATCTGTATGCCTTCTATTTCTCTTCCTTGCTTTATGACTAGCTTCCAATACAGTGTTGAATAGAAGTAGTAAGTATCTGCCTTGTTACTGATCTTAAGGGGAAAACTTTTGATCTTTCACCATTAGGTCTATGGTTAGCTGTACTTTTTAAAATATATGTGGTTTATCAGTTCAAATAATTTCTCATCTTTCTAGTTTTTATTAATGCACTAGAACTTAGTCTCTCTTAGTAAATGTTTGTGTGCAGTAGAAAATAATGTATATTTTACTCTGATTAATGGGAAGCCAATTTAGCATACAGTGTTGGCCAAGTCTGTTATAAACTTACTGATTTTTCCTCCACTTGTTCTATCAATAACGAGAGAGGGACATTGAAACCTCCAATTATAACTCTAGACTTATTGATTTCTCCTGGTAGTTCTATGCGTGTTTGCTTCTTGTATTTAAAGCTCTGTTGTTAGATGTGTAAACATTTAAGATTGTTATATACACTTGATTCTCCTTTAATATTACGAAATTACTATCCCTAAAAAATCTTGACTTTGAAATCGTCTTTGTCTGACATTAATATAGCCACTCAAGCTTTGTAAAAATTAATGTTTTTATGACATATAGTTCTCCATTAATAAAACTTTCATCTAGTTTGTGTCTTTATATTTAAATTGAGTTTCTTGTTGACAGAATATATAGCTGGGTATGGCTTTAGAAATCATTAAGACAATCTCTGTCTTTTAATTGGAGTGTTTAAATAATTTATATTTAATACAATTTTAATATGACTGGGTTTATATCTGCCATTTTGGTATTTATTTTCTATCGTGCCATCCAGTTTTTGTTCTCTTTTTTGTCTTTTTCTGCTTTCTTTTGAATTATTTGAGCATTTTTATCATTCAATTTTGTCTCTTTTGTTGGCTTATTAGTTAGAATATTTTGTTATACATAACAAATTATTGCTATATGGTTGCTATAGGTGGCTATATGGTTGCTATAGGACTTATGGTATCCAACTTTAACTTATAAGGGTTTACCTCAAGTGATATTTTATCACTTCTTATACAGAATAAGAAACTTAGGAAGATACAGCTTTATTTTTTCCTAGCCTTGTGCTAATGTTGTCATATATTTTATTTCTACATGTTATACAGCCCTAACTACATTATTACTTTTGCTTTTAACAGGCAATTCGCTTTTTAATTTTATTTTTTTTTACATTTACTCACATAGTGACCATTTCCAGTGGTCTTCATCTTTTGTGTTGATTAGCGATTCTCAACGAAAGCAATTTTCTCCCTTGCAAGAGGCAATTGGCCATGTGTGGAGACTTTGGTCATCACAACTAGGGAGCGGGGAGTGTTACTGGAACCAAATTGGTAGAGGCCAGAAATGCTGCAAAATGTCCTCCAGTGCATAGGAATCCTCCCACAACAGAAAATTATCTCCCCAAAGTGTGAGTAATGCTATAATTGAGCAACCTTAGAATAGGTCCAGAATTACCATCTGGGATCATTTTCCTTCTCCTTGAAGGACCGACTTTAACATTCCTTGTGGTGTAGTTGAGCTGGTGATTCTTTCAGCTTAGATATATCTGAACAAGTGTTTGTTTCACCAATGTTTTTGAAAGCTATTTTCATTGGTACAGATTCTAGGTTGGCAGTTTATTTCTCTACTTTTCTTTTTTTTCCCTTCCCTTATTTTCCCTTTCACTTCTGTACTTAAAGATGCTTCTCCATTGTCTTCTGACTTGCATTGTTTTGACTAGAAGTTTGCTGTTGCTTATGCTCATTCCTCTGTACACTAACTTCACCACAGCTCCCTGATGCTCTTTTCATTTTTAAAATTCTACGTCCTCTACGTATTTATTGCTGTGTCTTCAAGCTTACTCTTCTTTTCTTCTGAAATGTCTAATATTCTGTTAATCCAATTCCATGCATTTTTAATCCCAGACGCTGTATTTCTAATGTCTAGAAGTTTTCTTCGGGATTTTATTATATTCTCAATGTCACCACTTAATCTGCTCAGTCTATTTCCAGCTTCTTAAATATATAGAATATAGTTTTACTAACTGTTTTGATGTCCTTATCAACTAATGCTCTATTTGTGTCATTTCTGAGCTAGTTTTGATTAAGCAAATTTCATCTTAATATTGGACATATTATCCTACAGTTGCATGGCCAGCCTTTTTGATGGATACAATATATTTGAATTTTACTATGTTGGGTGCTGGATATTTTTGCAACTGTATAAACATTCTTAAACTTTGTTCTCATGCAGTAAAGTGAATTGGAAACAGTCTGTTCCCTGCCTCTTTTGCTTTTTAGCTTTGGTAGGTAGGCCTAAAAGAGCATTTAGTCTGTTTTCCCCAAAGTTGATGAAAACAAATTATCTGAGCACTCTGCCAATACTCATCTGAAATCATAGATTCCAAAAGGAAATGGAATAAAAATTTTCAACTGCTGAAAAAATACAACTGTCAACCTAGAATCCTATATACGGTAAAACCATCCTTTAGGAATAATGGGGAAATAAGGAAATTCTCAGAGGACAGAAAAACTAAAAGAATTCGTGGCTAGCAGAACTACCCTTAAAGATTCACCAAAAGAAGCTCTTCAAATAGAAAAAGAAACAGTAAAAGAAACAACCTTGAATCTGCAGAAGGAGGAAGGAGCAATGGAGGAGCAGAAAAGATGGGTACATATGGTGGAATACTTTGTTCTCAAGCGTTTTATAAATTACATTTCATGATTGAAACAAATATTTTAACAGCATCTGATACTCAACACAATGACCTTCTAAATGAAAGGCCAAAGGGGCCTAAATGGAGATAAGGGTTTCAGACTTAAAGTGGTAAGACATTGATACCACTAGATCATGCCACATGATATATGTATATTTTAATAGCCAGAGCAATCACTGTGAAAACTATACAAAAAGATACATGTAAAAACTCTACACATAAACCAAGAAAGATTTGTAAAAATATGTTTAAATAACTCAAAGGAAGTCAAGAACAGAGAAAAAGAGGAGAAAAACTAGAGAAAACACATGAAAATGATAGACTTCAACTCTAACATACAATTACCTTAATATATATGGACTTAATATACTAGTCAAAATACAGAGACCAGCAGAATGGATGCAGAGTGTTATTCAAGGCTGGTCAGCAGTTGAAAATCAACCAAGGTTTTCTACCATACGAACACACCAAAGAAGAAAAACCGTATGATCATATTAATTAATATAAAAAAGCATCAAATTGTCAAAAATCTGACATCATTAATGATTTAAAATATATTCTCAGCAAGTGAGGAATAGAAGGGGCTTACTTCAACTTGATAAAGAAGATTTATTTTAAAAAACTATAGCTAAAATCATAGTTAATGGCGACTTAAGGCTTTCCTCCTAAGATCAGAAACAAAGCAAGGATGTTAGCTCTCACCAATTGTATTCAACCTAGTACTTGCAATTCTATCCACTGCAAAAAGATAAGAAAAGGAACAGAAAGCACACAGGTTGATATGGAAGAAATTAAAATTTCTTTGTTTGAAAATGACATGATTGTATAGAAAATCTCAAGGAATTTACACATACAAAAAAACCTTATGTAACTAATAAGTGAGTTCAGCAAACTTGCAGGACACAAATTCAAGAAGAATTTCTATATATCAGTAATGAATGTGGAAGCCTAAATTAAAAACACAATACTATTCATTATTGCCCTTGAACAAAATGAAATATGTACTAAAGTATCCACTTTACCAAATATATATAGAATCTGTATGCTGCACGTTGAAAAATGCTGATTGAAGAAGTCAAAGAAGACATAAACAAATGGAGAACCAAACCATATTGATAAATTAGAAGAATCGACATAAAAAGATCTCATTTCTCCCCATATTGATCTACAGGTTTAATGCAGCTCCTTTCAAAATCTCTGTAGGATTGTTTTTTGTAGATATAGATAAAACTTACTTTAAAATTCATGTGAAGAGGCACAGGCCCTAGAATAGAGAAAATAATATTGATGACAGAGAATAAAGTAGGAGGAATAGCTCTACCTGATATCAAGCCTTACTATGTAGCTGCATGATCTAGATAGTGTGGACCTGGTGGGAGGATAGATACACAGATACTCAGAACAGAATAGAAAACCCAGAAATAGAACTCCACACATATGCTCAACTTATTTTTGAAAAAGGTGGAAAAAGCAATTTAATGGAGGAAGGATGAACTTCTCAACACATGGTGCTTGAACAATTGGACAGAGATAGGAAAGAGAGACAGGGAGAGGGAGAGGGAGAGAGAAAAAAGACCTGACCCATGTTCCACACTTTATACAAAAATTAACTCAGAATGAATGATAGACTGAAACATATTGCATAAAATTAAAGAAGTTTTAGAAAAAAATTCAATAAAATCTTTGGAATGTAGGGATAGGCACAGTTCTTAGACTTGACACCAAAAGTCTAATTAATAAAAGGAAAAAAATGGGTTAATTGGTCCTCACCAAAATTAAAAACATTTGTTTTTCAAAAGTTCCTATAAAGAGTAGGAAAAAACCCTGTCAATTGTTAGAAAACATTTTCAAACCACATACTCAACAAAGGAAGAGTATCTAGAATATATAAAGAACTCTCACAACTCAAAATTCAAAAAATAAACAATCCAATTAGAAAATGAACAAAAGACATGAACAGACATTCACTGAAGAGGATATACAATATATGAGCAATAAATATATGATAAGATGTTCAACATTATTAGCTAATAGTTAAATGCAAATCAAAACTGCAATGAGCTATTACTATATGCCTATTAGAAAGGCTGACATAAAAATAGTGACAATATCAACCGCTGGCGAGGATGGGAATCAATCATCCACTGATGGTGGGAATTTGCAATGGTGCAGACCCTCTGGAAAAGAGTTTTTCAGTTTTTAAATAAAGCTAAAAGTGCAATTACCATACAACTAAGCAATTGTACTATTCAGCAGTTAACCCAGAGAAATGAAAACAGGTTCACAGAAAAACCTGCACATGAATGTTAATACTCCTTTCTTTTTTTTTAACTGGCCCAAAACTAGAAACAACCTGGCCATCTTTCAACATATATATGGTTAAATAAACCATGGAATACCACTCTTCAATAAAAGGAATAAAGTATTGATATACACAAGGACTTGGATAAATTTCTAGTGATACACTTCCAATTATGAATTTGTAATTATGCTTAGTAAAAAAAGCCACTTCATCTATAAAGGATTTTTCAATGACAAAATTTCAGCAATGGATAACTGATTAGTGGTTTTCTGGGGTTAGATACAGCAGGGGAGAAGCTGGAGAGAGGGGCCTGTGGTTATTAAATGGTAACACAAGAAATCCTTATGATGATAGAATGTTCAGGATCTTAACTGCAGTGGTAGAAACCTATGCATAGAATAAAATGTTGGAGAGCTAAATTCACACCTATGCATGAGTACAAGTAACATTGGCCCAGTTTGTAGTAATTTGTTTTATGGCAGCAATAGAAAAAAAAAAAGCAATGCTGTTTGAGCCAACATGAAGCAAGAAACAGGCAGGATGATCTGATGGAAATCAGAACAGTGATGCGTATGTGGTGGGCAAGGAGAGACTGGAGATCAGGCAAGAAGCATGTTCTGGTGTGATAGAAATATTTCGTATCCTGACGAAGCCTTGGGTTACTTAGACATATGCATTTGTCAAAACTTATCAAACCATACACTTAAGTAAGATCTGTGCATTTCAGAAAATGTAAATTATACCTCAGTTTAAAAAAAGTATCTGATTATAATCTGAAAATTGAATTAAATGTTCTGAATATTTTGTAGCTAAATGAGGTCTGGTAGAATAATTTCTCTAACTCTTAACGGATATTGAAATCAAATTTAAATACTTTTACTCAATTGTTAATACTTGTGTAATATTTTCATAGCACCAAACTATTAAAATATAAATGAGAAATAGATGATGGTGAGGACCAAACACTGCTTGTATTTGAATTACGGTTCTTCAGCTTATTGGTTCTTGGTTTTCAGCAAGTTACTTAGCCTCAGTTTATGCCTTGACCAAAGGGGATATTAGTGTTGAATTTGCAAACTTACTTCGTGAGGATAAATGAGAATGTGTATCAAGCACTTAGTATCTAGTAAGTGTTCAATAAGATTGATCACTCTTGTTATTTCAAATCACAAATATATGGTATTATTTATGTACCACATACAAAATTAATCTTAATCTAATAGAAATCTAGTGGAAAACAATAGGTGAATAAAAATTCTGATTGTTAGGCTTGTATTTGCTCCTCATCTCAAGATGCCATCGAATAGTGGGGATGTCTTACGGTCAATGACGGTTATTTCCATAGTCAATGAGATTCCTACTCAATCCATTTTGGGGTTGCAAGTGGTAATCAAACCAAAGTGTCAGATGAGATGCTTACATGACTCACAGAGTACAAAATGGGAGAGTTCAAAGAAACCTCGGAACCACTGCTGGGAACAACAGCACGTGCACCAGGACCCCAACAGAAGCTGGGCAAATGTCCGCTGCTGCTACGAAGCCACTTGGTAGAAACAGGTGTGATACTTTCGACCAAAGCCTCTTACGTATGAAAGAAGGAGCTGGTTTTGCTAGTTGAAACTCTGCCCAGAGGCAGCACGGCCCAGCGGGTCATGGGCCATCGTACCCTCCACCATCAAGAGTGACCCCCCAGCAAGTTCACCCCCAGGGGCGGGCTGCGTGTGCTGGGAGCACCAACCATCCAGGAACCACATTGTCTGTTTCTCTGCCACAGCCTGATTGGGTCACCATCGTCAAAGAGGAATATCGCTTGCTAACTTTTACCAACATCTTATCTTTTATTGTAATAGTGTAGAAGCGCATACTCATGTGGAAACAATGACTTAGATGGGTTTAGTCACTTCCCTCAAAGAGGGCTGCTGCTTTCATGAAGGTCTTGGAGTGTGCACAAAGTCCAGGGCCCTGGTGAAGACACAGCTGTCCTATCTTGACATTTGTTTGCAAGCTCCCTGTTTTGCCATGCTGGTATGGACATTTAATAAATACGCTGAAATGGAGAATTAAAGTAAAAGCATGGGGGAAGAGATTTTTTTTGCTCTATGTGAAATTGGGACTTTGAAAGACTAAACAATGGCTACTCCTTGTAACATTAATTATCTGTAGAATGAGGCATCGACGGCAGATGTGCCTGTGGTTCCGTCTCAGCATCAGCTTCCAGACTTCAATCAGTGTGTGACTCACAGTTAGTGAAAGAAAAATTGTTCGGGCTATACAAGAAGAGCATAAATATTATGTGTCACTTGGTATCATAATTAACTGCATGCTTCAAATATTTCTTTCATGTCTGCTTTCACAATAGGTAATATAATTTACTGTTAATAGGATTAAAATGTCTTTTTTTAAATAAATAAAGGTAAATACTTCAGTGGTTTAAACTGTTTTCTATTTGTTTGTGCTGATACATATTTTGCCACAGGCAATCTCTTTATACCCTGCAGAAGAAAATAATGAGGAAAATTGGAGATAATTTATGCGGTCCAGAAGGAAAAGCTTTGCACGATTATTATTTTTGCTTTTGCTCAATAATAAAGCAGCCTCTTTTCATGAAGCATTGGGAGAAAAACATCCTGACTTCCAAGCTGTTGTACAATTTTAAAGATCTGAGGTAAAGTAGGAAAAAAAAAAACCCATCATTGCATGAAGACAGGAAGTTTACCCTGGAGAATTAATGCAAGCAGTTCAGGAACCTCCAAACAGAAGAGTGCCCACGTTCAGGCTCCTTTTCAAAACTGATAATTGAGAGAAAGGGAGGCTTGTTTAGATGATTTTTTTTAAACTTTCCATTTTATATCTTCCGTAGCACGCTCAGCACACTGTCATGCGGGCTGACACAAACCAACGCAGGTTAGGAAACTCATTACAACTCTGAACTTTTGCAATGTTCAAACAGGTCAGAAATTAAAACCTATAACCTATGGCATGGTGTCTCCTAAGGAGCCAAGTTTTAATTTGATCCAGAAAGAAGGAACCATTGTTTAACTAGGCATATGTCTAAATACAGCATACCATGCGTCATAACGTGTACACGCTCCTGATAATGTCCTTAAAGGTTAGGGGATGGTGTGCTTGGCAGGGTGTAGGGAGAAAAGGCATGGAATTGCAAATCTAGAAAGAACATTGGGGATGAGCTAGATGAGTCTCCTCTTCTTGCAGAAAAGGCACTGAGTCCTAGAAACGTTAGGTGACTTGCTCAAGGTCACTCAGCTGCCAAGTGGCACAGCCAGGCGTAGAATCCTGGTCTGTAGACACCCACTGTAGTGCTTTTCCCATTATGCGATGCTGCCTCCAATGTCTCTTTGGAAGTGATCTTCTCTTTCCAGCCATTACCGCCAAGTGGAATTTGGCATCAACTATTGGATGTGCTCACTTCACTGCCGATCTATCTATTGACGTTTCATTAGGGAGCCATGTGCATTTGCCAAGGATGAATGAGTTCGTTAGCACTGAGACTAATAAACTTTAAAAAGTTAATAATGTGAATATGTTTGATTTAGAATTATGCACACAGGAATTAGGAGTCACAAAAAAATGGCTTTCTTCATATGCTCAGCTTTTTCTATAATTTTACTGGTGTGATAGACTTAGATTTTCTGAAAACTCAGAATAGCACTCACTCTCAAAGTATACTTATCATCCCTGTCCTCCATTTTTGTGGCAGTTTCTCCAATTAGTGCACTTCAGAAACAACTAAAACCAACAGCAAAAATAAATAGTAACAACAAAACAATGAGTTTTATCTCAACTGTGAATTTCTCTCCCTGTTGTTCTGGTTTATATTGTTACTGGTTTCTACCCCTTACTTACTCTGTTTATTCCCTTCTTTAGTGAGGGAATGGGAGTGACGATGGTTGAGTCTTCACCCACAGGGCTCAGGAGGGATTTCCAGAGTTCGGTACCTTATAATATTGACTTGGATTCACTAGGGCAGGTTCTTGGGTGGTAGGTGGGGACCTCCAGGAATCCAGTACATTTTACCACACTCTGGTAAACTCTCTGAATATGTTTCCATGTGGATATGGCATTGGGTTAATGATGCTTGCTAAATATTCTGGGTTTTCTGTTTCCTGCTGTCCATACCTGGGTGTAGGGAGCAGCCCAGTGAGGACTCTGGGTCAATCCCATGACATTTGGTGGAGGGAGATGAGAGGAGGTTTGGGTCACGGAACTATCCTCTTATTGATCCCCAAAGAAACAATAACGTTTTGTTCCTATAAATATAAATATTTTCTTCAACTAGGAATCCAATACGAAAAGGTTTTTTTCCTCTGAGACTGACCTACTCATGATTAGCCTCTTTGAATAAAGGACCTGTTTACATTTTCCTTCTACAATGGTTCTCAGATATTGGGAAAACTCAAGCTTTTATTTGGAGGTTATTTAATAGAATCCCTTAATTTTTTTTTTGATAGTGATTTTTCTTAACTGACATTCAATTTCAACAAAATGTGGTCTTGACTACTTAACAATTTTCCAACGTTGGGGAACTTACAGAGAAATAGGTGACACCCAACAGAGAAACACAGATGATGATGGGGCCAGTGAAGATGAAGGTGAGGCCCAACTGCCCGGAAAAACTGCAGGATAAGCAGAGGGAGGAACTCCCCCAGACCAGCAGAGGTCGTGCTTCTGGCCTTACAGGGCCCCCCGACACCTCTCCCCATGGCTTTTACCCTGAGAGGTGGTTCTGCCTGGGGTTGAGAGTGTGGGCTCTGTCGTCCCGTTGAACTCAAGTTCTAGCAGTTACTGACTGTAGAATAGGAGTTCAGCTTCTTTCCTTCTCTGAGCCTCGGTTTGCTCATCTGTAAAATGAGGAGACTATTAGTGCCTATCTCTATCTCATAGAATGGAGTTGTTCGGACTAAAAAAGCAATTTATTGGAAGCAGCTGCTGCTGGCGGGTGTGCCATGGGAAGTATTCACTAAATTCTTATAACCGTTACAATCACACCTCTCATGAGCCTCTTGACTCTTCTGTGACCAGACCCTTGCCCCTCGATTCTTCCAATACACCATGGCTGAGCTTCATTTTGTCACTCTCTTACTAAAAACATCTGTCCATTGCTCTAGGATAAAGCGCAAACTCACAGCGTGGACTGATGTTTGTGTGTGAAATATGCCATAAGTGCACAGTAAGTGCTCTGTAAGCGTAGCTCCCACACATTCCTTCATTTGTTCCTTCAGTGATCCTGCAATGGAGACTGAAAGCCAGCTGGACCTCTTCTCTGTGCCCTTACCCTCAGATCAATGAACACCTCTCTGGGTATCCTTTCCTCAACTCTGTAAAGAAAGTCTGCTGCACTATTTACAATAAAAAAGACTTGGAACCAACCCAAATGCCCATTGATAATAGACTGGATAAAGAAAATGTGGCACATATATACCATGGAATACGATGCAGCCATAAAAAAGGATGAGTTCATGATGAGTTCATGTCCTTTGCAGGGACATGGATGAAGCTGGAAGCCATCATTCTCAGCAAACTAAAAAAGGAACAGAAAACCAAACACCACATGTTCTCACTCATAAATGGAAGTTGAACAATGAGAACACATGGACACAGGAAGGGGAACATCACACACTGGGGCCTTTCGGGGGTTGGGGGGGCTAGGGGAGGGAGAGCATTAGGACAAACGCCTAATGCATGCGGGGCTTAAAACCTAGATGACGGGTTGATAGGTGCAACAAACCACCATGGCACATGTATACCTATGTAACAAACCTGCACGTTCTGCACATGTATCTGAGAGTTTAAAGTAAAATTTTAAAAAAAAAACAACAAAAAAAACAAAATAAAAAAAAATCTCTGCTGCCACGTTACACTGATTTCCTTAGGCCGCTGATGGTTTCCCAGGTGCACCTTCTCCCCAGCTCAGCTCAGCCCTGCCCTTCTCTCCTCGGCTCTTGCTCTCCCTCTGAGGGGAGGTGGGGCTCAGACACCAGACCAAACTGAGGACAAGCTGAAACAGACAGAGCAGAAGCTGTTTCCCATAAGACACGCCCACCAGTGTGCCAGGTCAGTTACCATTGCCATGGCAACACGAGGGAGTTACCACCCCTTTCCATGGCAACAACCCAACCACCAGGAAGTTACCACCTCTTTCCTAGAAATTTCTGCATAATCTGCCCCTTAATTTGCATGTAATTGAAAGTGGGTATAAATATGACTGCAGGCCTGCCCCTGAGCTGCCACTCTGGGCACACTCCCTGTGGGGTCGCCCTGCTCTGCAAGGAGTTAGGACCTCCGCTGGTGCTTTGCATGGCAGCTTCAGTAAAAGTTGCTAACACCACCAGCTCGCCCTTGAATTCTTTCCTGGCTGAAGCCGAGGATCCTCTGGGCTAATCCCCAGTTTGGGGGCTTGCCAGCTCATCCATGGTCAGCATCACTTAGGCTTTGTCCTTGCTTCCTAAGGAGTGGGGGAGAGGAGAGGGAAGGGCAGAGGTGGGAGTTTGCTGATTCCCCTGCCTCCTTCCTGGGACGCTGGCAGGTGCTGCCCCTCTTGGGGCAGGCTGGGCCTCTTTGGGTAGCCCTTCCTCTACAGCCAGCACCAGGCTTTCGGGAGCAACTTCCTGCCGTCACCTCTCAAGCTGTGTGCTAGCCACGGCTCCCACAGCTCCCTGTCTTCTGCAGTCTCACCGCCCCTGTTGGTTTCTGCTGCTTCCCACACCTGTGTGACTCTATTTTCCGCCAGCCCCAAATGCATCCTCCCCACCCTAAAGCCCTACCCATACTTCCCTCTTATGGAGAACCATTCACTATTCTTTCTTTGGCACAATTCTCTCCATTGACCAAGGCTCAGCTCCAGTCAAGCCTTCTCCATGAAACAGTCCCTTCCCACAAACATGTCATGCTTCTCTGAACTCATGACAGTCACTTTTGTAACTCAACCAAGAACAGCCAGGTATCACCTGCTCCAGCCTTGCTAGCTACTTTGCAATTGTGTTGTTAACTCTCACGTGTTCAACTTTGTGGCAAGATGGTGAATTCGGGAGACTAGAGTCTGCCTTCTCCTCACTCATGTGTTCACGGACGTGTAATTACTGAGTGCTGCTAGTGGCCCATGCTCCACAGGTCACTGGGACACAACCCCAAACATGACCCTGTGGCTCATGCCCTGTGGGCTGTATATGCCAGTAGGGGAGACGGGCACTGGACAGTCAGTCATAACGCACTGAGATGAACATTCCGATAGGATATGAAAGCACTGAAGATGAGACCCTAACTTAGTCTGAGGAAAAAATACAGACGAGACCTGAGGGATGAGGTGAAATCAGCCAGGAATAAAAGCGGAAGACGAAACTTTCCCACAGATGTACCAACACATGTGAAGGCCAACCGGGTGCATGGGAAGATCTGGGGGTTTCTGAGGAGCCGAGAACAGGAGAGAGGGCTGTAGCCAAGTCAAAGAGGAAGCCCGGTGAAGATGGGGGTGGAAGGAGACCAGAGGTGGTCAGGGGAGCCTTGCAATCCCGGTGCTGGGAGAGTGTTAGGAACCCCCAGAGAGGTGTGCAAGGGAGGGAACAGGTGGTGGTTCCATTAGAAGGGCAGGTTGGGCTGCACTGTGGGAAATAAAATTTGTGTGGCCGGGGGGATGGGGAAGCCCATGTGATGTCTTCCGAAGCATAACTGAGATGGCGACGATGATGGGGACTCGGCTGACGCTGAAAGGTTGAAGCAACAGGGATAGACGAGAGATGTGTATAAGGAAGAAGAAACAGGACTGCTTCTGGGAGCGGGGCTGACCTGGAGGGCAAGGGAGAGGGAGTTTCAGAACGGATTCCAAGCAACTAGGTGGAAGTGCTATACAGTGAGCTATGGAACCCTGGAGAAGAACACTGCAGGAAGAAGTGGTTAGTTCAGTTTTTGGACATGTTGAATTTGTGGTGCCTGTGAGACTTCCAGGTGTAGGTAACCAGCAGGCAGATGGATAAATGCACCTGAAGCTTGGTAGAGAGGTCAGAACTCTAATTTTTTAGCACAGATTAAATGATGAGGGGAATGTCACTGTATTAACAGCTGTCCCCATAAGGTTCCTAAGAAGGGCATGGTTTATTTAGAAAGAATTCCTTGACAGGCCCCGTGGGTTACAGGCTTGAACTGGAGGGCTCCGGCTGGGGCAGCCCCACTCTGTGTACAGCGGAGGAGGGGGCAGCACTTCTCAGGCCCTTGCCCAGAAGATGACCCCTCCCAAGTTCCCCAGTGCTGAATGCTAAGTTCTACCAGAAGTTTGAGAAGATGCTCATCAAGAGCAGTGCCTCTTACCAGATTGCATGTGGCTGGACTGAGGCATCAGAGGAGGATGGGCGGAGGGAAGCACGAAGGAGGACAGGGGATTTGCAGAAATCTTGGGGTGGGCTCTGGACTCACAGGCCCTGTGAACCTGGGTCACAGTTTGAAAGTCTCTGAGGGACCAGACAGACTCAGCTTATCTTTGAGCCCCCACCCTGTGCCAGGCCCTTCTGTTGGTGCTGAGGATAAAGAAATGAGCATAATGGACAGATTCCCTGCCCTCGAGGCACGGCACTCAACTGGAAGCTGTGTTTATTGCTGCATAACAAGCTACCAAAATCTCAGCAGCTTCAAACAGAACCCATCTATTCTGTACAGTCTTGGTGGTCAGGAGCCCAGGCACTGGTTAGCTGTGTTCTCTGTGCAGCATCTCACAAGGCCGGAATCAAAGTGTTAGCCAGGCTGCATTCTCCTCTGGAGCTCTGGGAACTCTTCTGAGCTCACTCAGATTGTCAGAAGAATTCAGTTCCTTGAAGTTGCCGGTCCCCTGAGGTTCCCATTTACTTGCTGGCTGTCAGCCAAAGGTCGCTCTCAGCTTTTAGGTCTGAGCCATGTGGCCCTCACATAATGTGGCATTGTACTTCTTAAAACTTTGCAGGAGAATCTCTTTCCAGTCTGCTACCCCAGGACCTCATATAATATAACGCGATCATGGGAGGCCCTACCCATAGCCTCCATCAGATAACATAACCCACGTCAAGGAGCCACCATTCCACTGTATTCACCCAACCTGTTTGTGCTCCAGGGTGTGCAGCAGGAGACAGTGATCTGCGGGGCCAGTTTAGGATTCTGCTTCCCACAGAAGGCTAAAGACAGCAAATGAATGATCAACAAATAAATAGGATTTCAAGTGGTGTAAAGGGCTGTGACGCAAATAAAGGAAGGAGAGGGGAAAGAGTCATGGAAGGGGCAACTTGGAGGAGGCAACATCTGAGCAGATGCCTGATCACACTGAGAAAGTAAGTGTATGTGGATAGCAGAGCAGAGTCTTCCGGGAAGGATAAAAATGCAAAATCCTTGAAGAGAAGTGAGTTTGACCTTCCTTATGAATAGTACCTGGGGCTGAGGGTATCACCACTGGGAGCACACACGGAAGCTCAGAAAGCCTCTGTGGCCAGAGAAGCTCCAGAATCTGAGGGATGGGGAGAGGAGTCGGAGGGATGAAAACCCCAAGCCTCAGCCCAGAGGATCAGGGACGTGTGCTGCAGGGTCTGGAGGCAAAGGGAGGGGGTGGTGGAGGAGAAGGGGGTGGGAGGAGGTGCCAGCTGCATCACTGGAGAGCAGAAGACTACTAAGACTGGGGAGGTGCCCATCCGACTCAGCAACATTCAAGGCTTCAGGGCTCTTCCCAGTAGCATCAGCAGGGTGGCAGAGCAAGCTGAAGAATGGGTCTAATATGGGCGATTCTTATAACTTGTGAATTCATACTTGCGAATTCACTTACTTGATAAAATTTATTTTTGATCTCGAAACAAATACAGCACTATTACAGTCATTCACATACACTTGCAGAGAGGTGGGAAATTTGAGTCACCCAACATGCATGTCCCAACCTGAGGTCAGACAGGACAAAGCTCTGCCTTCTTAGTTTCAGCCCAGACTGCACAAAACGTCATTTTTGAGGTCTAAGTAGTGTCATGGTTTTCAGATTTTGTGCCTTTTCTTGGTGATTTCCCTGTTTGAAATGGCCATCAGGTGTAGGGCTGCAGGGCTATCTAGAGTTCCCAGGTGTAAGGAAGCAGTGGCACACCTTACTGAAAAAATCTGTGTCAGATTAGCTTTGTAGGCATGAGTTACAATGCCGCTGGCTGTGAGTTCAATGTTCCTGAATCAACAATAGATATTAAATAAGGTAACTTTGAACAGAAGCACACCTAAAACAAGGCTGTATGTCGATTGGTTGAAGACATGCGTGACCAGAGGCTCCCAGGAGCCTGGCTCTGTGTTTCCTCTAGGAGTCAAGGTTTCATATTCTCTAGCTCAGTGTCAGAGGTGACTTTGTAGAATGCTGTATAGACTTTACAGAGCTACCAGGAATAATGAATATCAACTCTATTTCGTGTGTCCCCTTATATGGTCTAATAAGTTTCACATATTGATGTTTAAAAACTAGTTTTCACCAAGTCATGGAAGTATGAAAAAACGTTGGCTTCCATGTGTTTTCTCTGGGCTATCACAGTCTTGGGTGATGCTGAATGGAAATTGAAAACGGAAGAGAAGGGAGGATGGTGTATTGTAGCAGAGTGCTGGGCCTGATGACCGGGTTTCAAATCCCCACTGTCACTTGCTCTGTTTGGTCTGTGGCAGGTTAGCTAACCTCTCTGTGACTCGGTTCCCTTGTCTGTAACACAGGGAGGTGGTAGCACCTACATCTCAGCCTGGGTGAGGCTCAGGAGATGACAGGCACGTGTGCACTCAGTGCCTGGCGTGTAGTGAGCGTTAATAAAAGCAAGTGCAGTGCAGAGCAGGTCTTCAGAAGGAGAAAGGGATGGGGTCAGCGGAGAAGGGAAAGGCAGTCTCTGGCTTTCTTTAGAGGAACAATTCAGTTTAACGGTAGAGGAAGGAGATGGATCCTCAGAGCAGATGCTCGGTGCAGGATGAGGAACACATAATTAGCTTGTGCTTTGCCTTTGCTGTATCTCCTAGGAATCAGGCAACTGCCAGGCAGATGGGGATGGAGGAACTCTTAAACTTACTTTCAAAATAGTTGTTAAAAAAAAATCACCTCCCCTGGCCTCACTTTCAATAAAGGATCTTGGGCTTCTCGCTTTCTAAGCCTTGAATACTGTTTCTTACCTGGAAACATTATCTTACTTAGGAACTAGGAACCATCAACTTTATATTGATCTATTGCCAATAGAGAAAATGAGGGGCATCATTTCTTTCCATATTGACCACCAGCTCTCCTCAAATAAAATAATTTTGTTCTGCAGTTGACTATGTGCTCAGCATATAATCAGGTTTTTTCCTTTTAAAGAATAACTATAATATGATCAAAGATTGACAAAAAAAAACTTTTGTTTTACTGGCTCCTTCCTTGTGGAAATGTAATTTAATGGGAGCAACACAAATCTTTAGTAGAGATGTTTAGCCAATACTACTACAGTATTAAAAAAAGCATTTTCTTTTTATGTTGTCTGGGATCCTTTGTTGATCTAATTTCAGAAAACCCCTGAACCATAGCTTACCTCTCCTACTGAAATGGCTAAGCTTTCAGAATCTACAGAGGCTAAAACCAGCTGTTATAAATGACTGAATTTCTATCCCCTTCACTCCATTTACCAAAATGACTCTAGCAATGTTATTAAAACATTAGCAGTACAGTCTCAGTACTTATCAAGCTTAGCTTGCTTAAGAATCACCTGGAGAGTTTGTTAAAACAAAGCTTCCTGATCTCCACAGGCAGAAATTCTAATTCAGGAGGCCTAAGAGGGCCTGAGAACGCGCATTTCTAACAAGCTGGTGGGTGTTGCCAATGTTGCTGGTCGGGCATTTAAAGTAGCAGCGCCCTAGGGCCTGTGCTCTCAGTGGGGAGCAGCCACATCTGCCTCTTTCACTGTCACATCCCCTAGTGCCTACTGCTGTCTGGCTCGTATAGGAGCCCCACGGATTCCTGTGCAAAGGCTAAAAAAGAAATAATTTGAACAGCAAGCTTGTGATGAAATCAGTTAAGAAGCCTAGACCAGTGGAAGAGCCAACTACCACTTATTGTTTCTATTTCATGAGTCTATTCTCTGCTTTATTGTGTGTGTGAGTGTGAGTCCATGTGTGTATGCATGTGTGAGTGTGCGAGTGTGTGCACACACGAGTGTATGTACACAAAGACTAGTAGAGTTGGCAGAGTTAGTGAGGCAGAAATTGGATGTTGGCAACCTTAGCAATCACTAAATCACTGATTTTGCTGTTTTTTCTCTTTTATTTTTCAAGTCATTTGGGGGCTTTTCTACAGTAAACACAGTTATAAGGTTTCAAATCTCAGTGCCTGACTTGTTAATTCATAATTTTCCATAATCAGCACTTTCCTAAGAATAACGTTTGCAGGCTTCATGCATGTAGTTGGGAGATAATTTGCATATTGAATTTTTGCTGTTTAATAGACTTGGGCCCTGAAGGAATACTATAGGGCCTATCTCAAGGCAGGAAGTGGGGAACTAGATGTGATGCGTACAAAACAGCATGGTAAACTGGCTTAAAGCCAGAAAATTTACTTGCCAGTGGGAAGAAGCTGGTTTCCTTTCAAGACAGCTTTGGATAAAATGTCTTTTCTAAATGTCTCATCTGGTTATAAAGTGAGACTACAGAGAAATCCATTTCCCCTAAGCACTGTGTATATCGTAAATGTAGCGTTGGAAAGAATCTTGCAAATGAATTGGGAAGGAAATTTTGGGGGAAGATAAGGTCATTGGGTGGAGACAACCTAATGCATGTTTCTATCCTCCGTCCAAGGCTCCAACATCAGACTTGGGTCAATCGCGGCCGTGCATTTCCACTTTTATCAGCGTAACTGTGGAATTCCTAGTTTGGCATTTCTTGTATGGTATGGATATCTTGGCTGCTTAAGGGATGTATTTTGTATTATAAAATACAAATCCTGTCAAAGCACTGCCAAGAACAAAAGCAGTTTTCATGTAACTAGTTCAAGAGGCTCCTTGGGAGCACAGACACTAATCCCACCGTTGAAGACCCACAGACCCCACTCACTGGGAAGCAGCTGGTCCAGCGCAGCCATCACTGCTTATTTTACAGATGAGCTGCCCCAGGTCTCTTAGGTCATGTCTACACTAAAGGCAAGTTTTCAACCTTGCTTGAAGAATTTGGTGAAGATGGCGCCTCCCTCTCCCAACTCCTCTATGGCCTTTTGGAATGTGTACTGGAAAGTCATGAAGGTGATAAGAATACTTCCGTGACTGAAAGTTAGCTTTGAACTAAAGAGACTTTTGCATTTGAATCCCTGCTCCTCTGCTTACTAGCTGAGCAGTTTTCTCATTAGAAACTGAATCAGTGCTCTGTGTTGCAAAGAGTACTCATGCAGTTGAAATTTATTTAAATTTATTATTTATTGTAAGGATTCTGATATTCCTCATGAAACCAAAATATAGGATGCTACCAAGTCTCAGAAAAGAATGGAAGCGGGGCTAGGCTCTTGTTGAGGCCGTAGCTACGCCTTTCATCCCTGTCTCATTCTGCCTATCTCCTCTCCTCGATCTCTGCAGACCGTCTTCTTTACTCCTTTGGTTCGCCTAACAGATGACACAACAGCTAACTGCTCCCAAGCTTCATGCATTTTGGCCCAGACACCCAAAGGGAGACTGACTTGGCTTTCTTGGGACAAGCCCAACACGTTTCTGGGAAGGACCCACTGGCCCAGGTTTGGTCAGTTTCCCACTTGCTCTGATCAACTGTAGCTGGTGTCTGGCTACATTGCAATGTGGCTACTTCTATTGCAAACGTGTGTGTTTGAGGTGCGGGGAAGGGGTTGCCAAGAGGCAATTCCTGATCATGAGGTCCTGGGTAAACTGTGTCATAGGCACCATGTTGTGAGTGTTTGATGAGATTACACAGTGTCAGATGTTCACATAAAGGCCTTAATGAATCATGTCCATTGTTAATAAGACCAGAATAAAGGGAAGGAGAAGAGATCAATAACCACAAATAATATAGCCAAACTTCCAATTTTAAAACTTGCAGACATGTATCTTTAAGCTTTAACTTTATCTTTATCTTTACTGTATCTTTAGTGTTTAACTTTATGATTTTGACCTATCTCACTTACAGAAAAGTTACAGAGGTAGATGTTGAGGTTTGCTGAAAATTAAATATTTTTCAGAGATTACCCAATCGCATTGTTAATAAATTTGCTGACTGTGTCCATATGTAACAGTTTGTGGCTGAAATGTTCATTGATTAGACACAAGCCAGGGCTGAATTGGTAGCTGAGATTCCATTCTTCCTAATCATCTTTCCTATTTTCTCTTCTCCTTTTCATCTACCTCTCCTGCCTGGCAATGGACAGCCCTATGAGAATAGTCTTCGTTGTTTAAGGTAGTCCAAGGACATCTAACTAGGAATAATGGGATGGAATTCAGCAAGGGACAATTTATGCTGAATTATAAGAGAAATTTCCTAACAGTGAGATCTATTAGACTAGAGAATAGGCTCCCGAGGGAAGTAAGCACCATTGCCAGAGTCATTTAGACTCTGGCTCAAGTCCATAAGTAAAAATAAATTTGGTTGTCTCATTTTATTCTCCATTTGTGTGGACTCTGCAGCACCACTGAAAAGTTAGACAGAAGCGACATCAAATAATTGACTTAAGGGAGATCCAGCAAACTTGGGAAGTATTTTGCCCTCATTTTCTGAAATACTGTTTTTGTTGTTGTATCTCATGAAGTCCCACCACCTAAATTTAGGTAATTTCAGCAGGTGTTTCAGAATGTCTCAACCATGTGGGCTGCATGACTCCACTTTTCCAGAGTGCACCACTTCAAATGGCATCTGAAGGTCAATTCACAAGTTAACCAACCTGGGGTGCAGAGGTCTTGGATGCAGAGATCGGAACCTGGGTTGTGACAGCCCACCAGAAGCAGTTCCCCTCTGAAGGCGTGGTCTGAGCCCTCAGCTGATGTCTGCGAGCATCATGAAGACTTCTCCCTTCATCTCTTTAAAATTGATGCGGACCACGCACCCACATTTTTGGTTCAAAATATTGTCATAAATTATCATCCAGATGATCATTTCTAATGAAGTGACACATACTCTTTCTTCAGCATTTGAACGTGGTGGAAAATATTTTCAGAGTCTTTGTATTACAAAAGCTCCTAGATAATTTGAGGTAGTCTAGTCTACCAGGAAACCAATGAAATTTACTGGGTTCCCAAAAGGCAAAATAATTTATCAGCACAAATAAATAAAAATGAATTTGCATTATTCAGGAGTTGGGGACCATGGAAAAATATTCGAAGCCTTCCAAACTTTTAACAAATGTTTACCTAGCAAGGCAAAATATGCCCATATCAACAAACTCCTAAGTACTGGAAAATTGCTTCTGTAAAGTGTTCACTTTTTTTGTGTCTTAGGATTCCTGGAAGTGTTAGACACACAGAAAGAGGGAGAAAGTCCATCAACTACCTCTTTCATTCCACAACAGTTCTTAATCCAGCAGAAAGCCATCAGAATTCTGCTCCCGATATGTGTTTTCATTGGCTAGCATGTGAGTTTGCACACATGGGGCAGGAGGCAAGGTAATACCTCTCTCTTAATCAAGACAAGCGTATTTCTCTCAAGTAAGCTTCCTTGTTCATGTCACATCTTTGTCAAATTATCAGGAGCGGGCTCTGTCTTGCTGCTCCACTGGACCGAGAGAGGCCCTAGTAACATGATCCCCCATTTCCAACCAGCACATCTGCATTCTGGCAGCTGGAAACAGGAACAACTAGAAGGTTAGATGTGTGGCTTCTGTTCATTTCCATTGCTCAGAAGTTTTGCATATGGCCGCACCTGGTCAAAGGCAGGCTGGTAGAATAACTTTTATTCTGGATAACCATGTGCCCAGCTAGATATTTAATTACTATAAACTAAAGGGACATTTACAAGGTAGAAAATATTTTCCACCATCTTTAAATGTTGGAGAGAAGTATGTGTCTTATAAAAACCAGTTGAAAATGACACCTTCCACAGGGCTCTGGAGACACTGTTTTGTTGTTTATGTTCTCTGGAGCCTCAGTGGTAGGGTGGCTGGAGCTACACATATTGTATTTTTAATATAACTTAGTGGGGCGTGGAGCTTTTTCTCGGTGAGGGCACAAGGGTATTAATTCATTAATTGCCACTCTTTCCAAGATGGCATAAAAGGGTTCTACACCAGAAAACTGGAGCCCTTCCTGTTCGTGAATCGCCAGACCCATTGTTTTCAGTGTTTTATAATTTTATTCCCAGATAAAAATGTGTTCTCCAGTTTCACAGCCATTTGGTTCCAGCTTTCCTTCCCTTATTTTATCACTTCTGTTTCAGGAGAGAGAGCTGAGATTTAACCAAGGAAGTACAAATATAATAGGAAGTACAAATCTGGCTTTCTAATAGTGGGTCTGCAGCTGCCGGAACTGTAAATACATCTGTTTTTGTGCTGGTTGGAACAACAAAGTATCCATTATGATGATTTGACATAAATTCTAGCATCTCCTTCTGGGGATGGCAGATCATTTACAAATACTCAGGTATCTGATGTTACAAATTTGCTAGGCTCCAGTTAAATAAAACACCACTTAAAAATATAGTTTTTAACATATTTTTTTTTAAACAAGCATATAAAAGTCAAAAATATCTTAATTACAGGGGCAAGTAGTAGGTGTACTGGAGACACGGGTTATGAAGGACTCACTGCAAAACACCCAGCATTATTTCCTAATAATCACATAGTAACTGCCTGGCAATTCCGTTAAGCACAGTGGTAACTGTGGGGTCAGTTGCACATTGGACAACATGATAAGTCGCTTGAGCCTCTGCAGCAAAGTCTTCCCACAAAAGGAATGCCCCCTCAAGTGTGTTAGCGACAGAAGAACAAGCAAGAGGAAATGAAGGGCTACACTCAAACCCAAAGCAGCCTCATACACGTGCTTGATGGTGCTCATGAACAAATATTTTTTTGTCTTTCATTTTGGAGAAATATAGACAAATAATGTTGCATGGGAAAAATAGGTTCCCAGGAGACTGTATTTAAGAGACCCTTATTCAACATGTCAGAGTGGAGAGCTCATGAGTGTGGAATCATATACAACCAGACTCAGATCCCACTCTACTCACCAGCTCTGCGAGTGCCATTGCCCTGCAGAGCCTTGGCAAATGGGGTTAATAACACCTAGGGCTGCTGTTAAGATCGACAGAGTAACAAATGTGAAGTACCTGCCACAGGACGATTATTTCATAATAATTAATAAAAATTAATTTTGCTTCCTAGTTTTGTCTGACTTAAAGGGTGAATCCCACAACTAACATCAAGGTTTCTGCAATTTCCTAGTCAAATTCTGGACGAATGTAGAAGCAGTTTTGCTTAGTTTTGAGCCACATGAAATTACTTAGATTTATTCATTCATTTGTTCATTCATTCATTCAACAAATATTCACTGTATTCTAGTACCTGCAAATGTATCCTATGTTTTGCAGGCAACTAGTTAATATTAAACAGTAGTATCTTTAATTCTTACTGCCAGGGAATTGTCCAAGGGTGTTTCATAAGAATCGTCATGGTTTTTCCCAATCAGACATTAAGCAGGAATTAATTCTTCCCACAAAAAGGGGTTTAAAATGTGACTCCCATTACCACAATACACTGATTCTGGGAGAACAAAAGTCAGGAAACAGAAGGCAGAATCAAACATGGAGAGGGAAAGATGCTGGGCCAAGCGAATGGAGGCTCGGGAAGGAGGGTCTGCTGAGATGCCCTCACAGGGAGTGCAGCAAAGTCTGCACATGCAAAGGCCACGTGCTCTCCAGGTGGCCAGATGAAGCAGAGACCCAAGGCTGGAACTGGGACTGGCGGGGCCCTAAAGGCGCAGGGTAAAGTGGGAGAACTGAAGGATTCTGGCTGGGATGAGAAAAGTTATCATGGTCTTAGCTGCCCTGGTTTAGGATTCTCATGGTTATTTCGTGGGGAGAGTCATACTGCAATTCCACTGGATGGTTTCATGGCTTGTGAGATATAATTATAGTGTATATGTGATATATATACACACATATATATATAGTGATGCATGAAGAATACATATGATTCTAATTCCACAAAGGGTCTTCAGTTATTCTTAATAAATCCTTTTGCTATTTTGGAAGGAAAAAGTTAAGAAAGCCCTCCCAGGTGGGAGAACTAAAATAGCAGCTCCTGGGCAGCCTCTGCCTTCACTGGGACGGTGGCCATCAGAGTGTGCTCTGTGCAGTGAGGACAGTGTGTTAGCCACTGTGGGCTCCACATGGCAGAAAACAGGAGCTCTGCCCCCATGCAGCTGAGAGTCTCACAGGGAGATGCACGCGCATCAGTCTCTAAGATACTGACAAGGATTTGTCATCTTCTCCTCCCACAATTCTCCTCTCAGCATGGAACCCTGGTCAGTGCCACCATCAGCCTCGTAATTGTTCCAGGCTGGACTGTGGGTGTCCCCATTGGACTGGGCTTGACGCGTCTTCCCTCGTAATTAAGTAAACACCAAGTCTGGTTGTTTTGGCCTTGCTAATCTCTTGCACATCTCTCTGCATTTTCATTGCTACATTCTCAGTTCAGGAAGAAATACAATCACACATCTGGGTGACTCTCACGGTCTTCCTGCCTTCTGTCTCAGCCAACTCCAACTACTGATCCAGGCTCACCTTAGCTTAGGTATCTGACCTCTGAGCTTGCCATTGAAGCCTTTGCTGTCCAGGCTCCTGACAAGTGAACCTGCCATTCCATACCAGTCTCTATTTCTCTTTCTCTCACTCTTTCTCTCCCTCTCTCTCTCTCCGCCCGCCCCCCCGACTTCCTCTCGGTCTTGATACAAGCAGTTACCTCCCAGATAATTCCAATCAATTTTTTAGTTCTCCTCTTACGAGTTGCCTTTTCTGGGATTCTCCTGGACAATTTACCTTCCGGATAATTCCAATCATATTTTAGTTCTCCTCTTACAAGTTGCCTTTTCTGGGATGTTCCTGGACCCCTCCATTTGGTTGGGCTCCTCCTACGTGTAGCCCCGTGGTATTTCTTGTTCAGCCTATCTCTGCCCCAGCAGTCTCTGGTGCACTCATTTGTTTACACAGATGCTCTCTTCAGCTAGACTGGATGCTCCTGGAGTCCAGCGCTGTGGTCTTGACTCCCTGTTTCCTACCACCTGGCACAGGCCTTGCCAAAAGTTGAAGGTAGCTGAATGACTTAATGAGCAGGTGAAGAATTGGCCATGCCCTGGGAGCAATTTGGATGAAGTGGGGTGCAAATTCAGCCGAAGAAAGACTATGTCCTGTTGGGGGTTCAGGGGGGGCTCTGGGGGGAGTGGACAAGCTGTGCATTAGTGGCTAGCAGGATGTGCAGATTCAGAGGT
Source organism: Pan troglodytes (assembly GCF_028858775.2). Classification (NCBI taxonomy): domain Eukaryota; kingdom Metazoa; phylum Chordata; class Mammalia; order Primates; family Hominidae; genus Pan; species Pan troglodytes. Next base: position 85,616,397 of record NC_072415.2, read on the forward strand.
CTGGGTAGAAGGAGGGCTAGGTTAGGAAGGATAAGTTCAGTATCATCAGGAAAGTGGGGGCAGATGTTGGCAAGAGCTCTAGACTTGTGATATTGGCATTCACTCCAGACGAAGGGGATGCCTGATGCCACAGAGGTAAACGGAGGCCATTAGGAGAGGGGAAGTGGCTCAAGGGCTGTGGAGAATACCCAAATTCATCAGGCAAGAGGGGAGAGGGTGCACAAAAGAGGATAAGAAATGATCAGTTAGGAGCAAGGGGAGATGAGTGCATGTCACTGAAGCCCAGGGAAGAGGAATGGTCATGGGGTAGGGGGTGCCAAACTACGTGGAGTGAGCGGTGGAGGCTGGGGCATCAGATCGGAGCACTGGGAGCTCAGGAATCACTTGGAAACAGCTGCGTTGGTGGAGTGGTGCCAACACAGAGGAAGAAAGACAAGAAGGGGAGAGAGGGTACACTTTGACTCTTGGTCCTGCGAGACACAAAGGCTGCAGTGATAAGGGGCCTCTGGACGCAGCAAGAGCAGGCAAAATGAAACAAGTGCAGGCACAGGGGAAGGCCAGCCTGGAAGAGTGGGAGGCGGAAATGCGGAAGCATTGAGAGGCAGAGAAAAGAAGGCAAGTCAGTATCAGCACAGCTTTTCTGCTCTGGAAAGCAGGCAGCAGAACTATTTGAAAAAGTGCAGGGCTAGGATTCTAGGCTGAATAAACTGTCCAAGATGCTGAGAAGTTACTAGAAAGGCTGACAGGGAGGGGTTGGAGCATGTTCTCACCATGACTTGCAGCAGATCCCACAGAGGCTGGGTGCATCATTTATGATGGAACCAACTGCTTGGTTCTCTTCAGCAGGTCACAGGCCCGGGGCTGAGAGAACGCAGCCCATGGTGTGGCCAACTGGGCCAGAGCCAGCTCGGTGAGACCAGGCCGGGGGCCCAAATGAGCTTAGCGGGATGAGGATCAAAGAATATTTGAAAACAATATAACATTGTTTCAGCCAAAATAACGGGGTGCGCTTCTATTTGTATTTCTGTGGCTTGGCTCATTTCTACGGTTGTTTGCCTTTTCAGAGGAAGCATGATTTCCCTTTGCAATTCTTCTTGGTGCTGGTTTGTATTCATCTGACTGTCTCTGCTATCAATATGTGTTGATAATGTGCATTTTATAGGTCACTCAACAATGTATTTTGGTTCTTTTGGTCTCTAAGGTAGAATACCTAAATGTAATATGTTAACTATGCAACTCAATTTTATTCCTATGGAAAACATGTTCAATATACATTTCCTTGCAATTTAATGTTCTCGGAGCATATTTGTGACCCAGCGTGCTTCTTTATGTTGACATATTGTTCATCGGGTTTCATTAGTCAGATGCTATGTCACATCACATATGGAACATGAGGAAAAGTGACATTAATGACAATCTGGTGACATTCAGTACTATGCGACATATCAGGTTAAAAATAAAACAGGCAAACAAAAAAGATCTTTCTTATTTCCAGTAAGGTCTTTTCTTTTTTTTCTTTCTCTCTTTTCTTTCTTTTTTTTCTTACTCATGAAAGAACTGTGCTCTGTCTGGATCAGGAGTGAATTTTTACTGGCAAGATTCTGTAGGTAACTAGTGATGCAGATATCAGCCCGCCCACTGCATTTGTAGGTGAAAGGAAAGGAACGGGAGGATTTCTGCTGAAGTGTTCATTGCCTCTTAAGTCTCCATTTTATTTATTTATTTATTTTTGAAATGGGGTCTCACTCTTGTTGCCCAGGCTGGAGTGCAATGGCACGATCTGGGCTCACTGCAACCTCTGCCTCCTGGTTCAAGCCATCCTCCCACCTCAGCCTCCCGAGTAACTGGGATTACAGGTGCCCTCTACTATGCCCAGCTAATTTTTGTATTTTTAGTAGAGACAGGGTTTCACCATGTTGGCCAGGCTGGTCTTGAACTCCTGACCTCAGGTGATCCACCCACCTCAGCCTCCCAAAGTGCTGGGATTACAGGCCTGAGCCACTGCGCCAAGCCTTAAGTCTTCAATTGTCCAAACTGTTCAGTTATAACACTACATCTGTGCACATCTGCTCGTGTGTCATTCAGCTTCGGCGGGGTGGGTCTAGAGAGAGGTGGTGGGTGCCTAGGAGCAGGTGCTGGCCAGACTGACAGAGAACTAGTTCACAGGCAAGTGTGGACTTCAGATGAAATCACTGGCAGACAAAACACAGGCTTTCTATAATTTATGGGCTGCAATCTCTAGCATCCAGTGAACAAAACTCACAAAGCGTTGAGACCTATGATAAGGCCACCCAATCACAGAAGTTGAAGGGCTAAGACCTAAAGGAAGGAGCCTTCTGGAATCTCCTCTCCACGAAAAAGAGGGCTTCAGCTCAGCCGCAGAGGTCTCCAGCTCCTCCCCCTTCTCTCCTGGGGGCTCCCCCAGGAAGAATTGCCCCATTGCCCCTGAATTCATCCACTCCCGTTCTAAGACATTCTGTGTGAACAGGATGACATGTGGCTAACTGGAGATGGGGAAGTGAGGGAAAAGAATAGAGCATTACTTTCTGAATGGAAGTCAGCCTCTTAATTTTCAGGTTCTGTTTTTAAAAATGGAGAAATACATGGAGCTCTTCATTTAAAATGTAGGCATACTGTAATTTTCTACTTTTTAAATGCATGTGCCTCATTCTGATACTGTCTTTATATTCATCACAATATGTTTTGGTCAGCATTTAAACAACTGGCTGCCTGGATTTCTGGATGCCAGATTTAGAGAACTAGGTTGTTCATGCTGTCTTACTGCTTCTGCCAACCCCTGGATGCCACTGAGCAACACCTCATGACAAGACCCACATCTCCTGCTCCTGGTTCAGGGATGCATCACTCTACCTTGTTTCTTCTGTGTTCTCTTCAGAGAACATGATGTCCAAATATCTTGGATTTTTCTTAATTGACTGTGTGTGCCAGGGGAGGATTTATCGTACAAGTTTTGTTGTAAGCAACAATCTCTATTTTCCTCTTTTCTTGGAGATTTTTTGGAATGAAGAGGGGCAGAAACCAAGTGGTCACCAATCTCCAGAACTTCATGGACCTGGTGCACGTGCCAGGGGCTCTGTGGTTCCCTGCCAATGTTTTGGTTCCCTTTAAAATTTCTACAATTATCGGTGGCAGTAATTTGGGTGCAGTTAGTTCAAAATCATGTTGTCTCCTTACATTTTGTTTGTTTGCTTACCATCTACTTCCTATTCACAGCCCCTTTTATCTGTACCCCATATGACAAGATGAATACTATTGCTTTTTGGTGGGGGCATGGGAGGAATCAGGCAGAGGCAATATATAATACAATTGATTATAAGAAGAGGAACTTTGTACTCAACACAAAAATCATGCTTGGAGGAATCATCTTGTCTAATTCTGTGTTTTCACTGTCATGTATCTGAATTCATGGACTGCATTATCAGACATTCTTAAATGTCTTATCATGCGTGTGTTAGTGTCTTTGGGTGCTGTACCACATTACCACAAACTGGGTGGCTTCAAGTGTCAGAAAGGCGTTCCCTCACAGATCTGGGGACCAGAGGTCTGAAATCGCGGTATTATGGAGCCAGGCTTCCTGTGAAGCTGTAGCGGAGACGTCTTTGCCTCTTCCGGCTTCCGTGACAGTGTTTGCCGTCAATCCTTGGCGTTTTGGGGGCTTGTGGCTGGGCCATTCCTGTCTTTGCTTTCGTTGTCACTTGGCATCCTCTCTGTGTGTCTCCATCTTCAAAGGCGGTCTTCTGATGAGGGCACTAGTTATGCTGGCATGGGGGCCGTTCTCCTCCAGTGAGACCTCCTCTTACCGAATTCCCTCTGCAGAGATGCTGCTTCCAAATAAGGAGCTCTTCTGAGGCCCTGGGGGTGGGACTTTAACATAGCTTTTTTGGGGAACACAGTTCAGCCCATGGCACTGGGAGCTCAGCTTATCAATCCCAGCAATGAGGACCATCACCAGTGAACCCATGGGGGCCTGATACCACCTGCTTTGGTAGAGCTGGCTCTGCAATTGCCCCTGGCAGGGTCCTCTTCTTCTACAGTTCTTGATGGATTCCATGGCCCACCAGTGCCAAGATCTTCTATTCCCCAAACAACTATAATCATTGAGTTCAGAAGCATTTATTGAAAACCAATAAGCACACAGTACATGATTTTACAGGACAGTTAGAGTAGATGTATGGACAATGAATTGCTCATTCCCCTTGCATGGGGGAGTCCTGTTTGGTTCACTGTTTCTTCGTTTTCCTTCTCTTTACACAAGTGCTGTGTTTTCCCAGTGGGAGCCTGCCCAGGTTCCCTGACCCTGTTCCCTCTGCCTGGTTCTCTGCTGCACTGACTACCAGCCTCACGTCCTCTCCTGTCTCCATGTGCTGCTGGCTGGAACAGGCCCCAGAGGAATTCTTCCCCTCTGGTGAAGAGCAGCCTTCCCATCCAAACCGCTTCTTTCTCCTTCCCTTGTGATGCTCTCTGCCTCTCACAGATCTGTGCTTTTGTACTATAAGCAATGTCAAAACCATCCATCTGCTGAACAGGGCCATGTTCTCAGCTCCTCTATTCCTCCAACGTTATTCATCTCTCCATACTGGGACCTCAGTGTTCTGTTCACCTAGGCTAGTTTTCCGCAGTGGTCACCGATAAAACTGGTCAAAACACAAAACAAAACAACTTTTGGAGAAATATAAACACGATTGTTTCTCTTGTTTATTCACCTTAAATTGGCTCCATTGCACCTGCCTTGTAAGGTCAATAGGATGCCTGGAGTGGATCTTGTAGCTCTGTATGACAGGGGCTAGGTCCTTACAGGACTTCTTGTCCTTGGGGAGTGAGCTCCACCTGCTACATTGAGGACCCCAATCCTGGCATGCCATGCTGAGACACAGAGATGAGCTGCTGCAGTCACAGGAGTGGTGGGTCTGGAGTTTGCTTGCTGTAAAAGAGCGCAGGAGGGACAGTGCTGACCACTGTCACACTCTGCAGAGGTGAGATAGGCTGACCAAGGCATCATGACCTCATCAGAGTACAGCCAACGTGACCAGCACGGACCACAGTGAGGTCATGAGGGCCAATAAGTGAGAAGACCCAGTAAGGAGGAGTGCAGGGCCAGCGGCCCTCAGATGATCAGAAAGGCCAATGTCACTGATCAGTAGCTCTGCACCAGGTTGGGATTAAAGAGCAGAGTTTTACTTATGGGACTGCCATGGGCTCAGTGGAGCCCCATCATCTCTAGTGAAGAAGAGTAAGAAGATTGGGATGAAAGGAGCTATCTGTTGGGTACAGTCTGTAATTCTGGTATCACCATGTTGGGAACACATTCTAGGCTTTGGAGTGTTAGGGTTCTTTTTAAAGGTGATTAGACATATTGGCTGTCAGACACACTGGGAGGGCCATAAAACCAGCCTGTGAGGTATGGAGCCAGGGGCAGCATCCAAGCTCACCATGGGGACAGCTAGTGACAACCATGTCACTGTCCCTTGGCTTCAGCGATCTTGGGAGTGAAGGTAAACACCCCAGGAATACCTATTATCTCTTAAAAACAGGACCTCCACACATGTGCTTGCAGCTGCCTCCCACCCAGCTCACTTGCTCTTCCAATTCATGGGACTCAGGCCACATGGCTGCACCTGGCTGCACAGACCCCGAGCTGTGAGTTTCTGCTTCTGCATGGGGAAGGTGGGGATCATGATGCAGGCTGTTGAGCACCAGGACAAGGAACGTGCTCCACAGCCCCCGCCCCCCAGGTGGGTGGCCATTTAACACTGCCGGTATCTGTCTCGGGTGGGTTTGAAGACTGAATTCTAGTTCATGTCTTTAAAGGTAGAGATAGAGGGAATGAGGTGTGAGTGACCTCAGCACCTCCGGAGCTTGGCCTCTAGCCCCATAACTCATACCACAGGATAGTGCAAGCGACCCCTGATTTACAACCGTTTTGGTTACCAGGATGTATTTGTGATTGAATTGTTTGAAACCTAAATTTGTTTTTTTATAGAAACCAAAATAAACATGGTGCTAGTTTCCTTAGCTGGCCCATATGCTCATCTAACCTGCAAACTGATGAGACAGATCTATTAATGCTAACCAGATAATAAGAGCCATCTAACTCTATCTATCTCCCTATCTATCTAGCTATCTATCTTATACATAATACATAATTATGTTATTTTGATGTTGTATGCTACATTGTATTATTCTTTATTTATATCATGGTTAATCCCAGAGAGTAGCTCACGCTTCCACAGAAAACTCATTTCTCAGTGTAAGTGAGAAGACGGGGCTCTGTGCACACCCATGTCCTCTCCTGGACCCCCGAATTTTGAAGCTCCTCTGTGCTGAATTGCCACAGCTGTGCACCTAGGACCCACAGGCCTCTTGCCATAGACATCTGTTTGCTAAGTGGAGTGAGCAAGAAGTGCCATGGTCATCAGAAGACAGGGATATCTGAATGGACAGGAACGCCCAGGGAGCTTCACAGATGGAGCTGTGCCTAGAAAGCTCAGGCCAGGGGTGTGATTCAACAGGCCAAGGGGGTGAGGAGGGGTGAGTGGAGTTGTGTGAGTGGCAGGGAAGCATGGTGCTGGCTCCGTGATGGGACCCATCTGCCTTGTTTATTGCTTTTCAAGCCCTGGCAGAGGGCCTAGAATTTAGTAAGTTTCAGTAACTATCATTGAATGAACAAATGGCGAGCAAAATCAGGTATTTTTTTTTCTTTTGGAATATTCTAATTTTGAAGATTTGGGGATCATTTTATATGCATTCATGAAGTCAGTTGTAGCCATAGTGTCCACCAGCTTTCTTCCCGATTGTGCCATGTTAGCTATTTTGGCACCGATGGAGTCTTTCTTAGGAAGCAAAAATTAGGGGACAACTGAAAGTGTAAACTGAGAGTTCGAATCTACTTGGTGTTATTCAAACTTGAAATGTAAAACTAGTGAAAGGAAATAGACTCTAAGTATCAACCAATATATATAACTTAATATTTATAAACAATACATGTATGTCATCTATCTCTCTATCCATCTATCTATCTATCTATCATCTATCTATCATCTATCTATCCATCTATCTACCTATCTATCATCTATCTATCTATCCATCCATGTATCTATCTATATACCTGTCTTTCTACATCATCATCACCACCACCACTATCACCATCACCATCTCTCAGTCTGGTTTGTACACATGTCCTGAGAGCTGTCTGAAATGGTTTTTGCCTAACATTCGTAATGGTGACTTGTGGTTTTATAAGAGACATCCTTTGGATAGATGGATGGATATGGATGGTGGTAAGGAATTAGGCACTTATTTGTTTGTTATTTGAGTACAGTTACATGGCCAAGTTTTTATTTTCCACTTTGTACAGTTTTGAATTTAAATATCAAATACTCAAAAGATATATTGGTATCTGCTCAGTGCCAGCCACTGTTGGTGCACTGTGGACACAGTGGTGAGCAGTGAAGATGGGCATCCTGTCCTTAAGCTTGCATTTTATATAACAAGTTGCAGAAAAAGTTTAAATTAGACCAAGTATGGAAGATTACTGGGCCAGTGTTCATTTAAACAAAATATTGTAAGTGTGAATTCACAGAGCACTTCCTAGTTTAGCTCCCCTCTAAGGATAAATTCAGATTCCATTTATTTTTAACTTAAACCGATTAGATCAAAACAAAAGCATAATATTGATGAAATGTGGTCCTGTATGCAAATGACATTTTGGAATGTATTCATGTGTCCAATGCGATCTGAGGTTCCACCATGTGCAATCTGCAAGAGCTGCTTCACTAGCCCAGGTCCATCCTGTTCTGGGTTCATCCCAGTGATGTGCTGTTAAACGTTTAACAGCCAGCTCTCAAAAACAAACTGAAGCGCTCCCATCTATGTTGTTTGTCAATTATACCATAGCTCATTTCCAGCTACCAACGTGATGTCGCTGAACATGGAATAGGGAAGGATGTACATAACTGCCCTGGTCTCATAGCAGCTTACACTGAATGGAAACAGCTATTTCATAACTATTCCATCATCCAGAAATTGTTTCTACACATAGAAATTATTTCAGCAGTTGTCCCTAAATCTCATGGCTTACAAAGGAATAAACAGAAGAACAATCTATTAAACTACTGAGGCTGTGGGGATGAGTTTGTAACTTCAATCACATGGTTAATATAGTGAAGGGATGCTTCTCATCTAGACCACATCAGAATGTGACTCAAGTGCTTGTCTTTACACAGTATTCAGTTAGTCAACACTCAGATCTTCTCTCTTCTTCCTTGAAGTATTTCTCCAGTGTGTGACTTCCTTTCCATTGCCCTGGCGTTAGCTTCCTCCAGATCTTCCCCTTTTGAGGCCTGTATCTCTTAAACTAGATTCCTTAGTTTCGCCTTTGCCCGCCTCCTATTTCATGCCATTTCCCATTTAATATTCCTAAGATTCCGGGCCGGGGGTGGTGGCTCATGCCTATAATCCTAGCCCTTTGGGAGGCTGAGGCAGGCAGATTGCCTGAGTTCAGGAGTTCGAGACCATCCTGGGCAACATGGTGAAACCCCATCTCTACTAAAAATACAAACATTAGCCAGGCATGGTGGTGTGCACCTGTGATCCTAGCAACTTGGGAGGCTGAGGCAGGAGAATTGCTTGAACCTGGGAAGCAGAGGTTGCAGTGAGCCGATATCTTGCCACTGCACTCCAGCCTGGGCAACAGAGCTAGATTCCATATCAAAAAAAAAAAAAAAATTCTAGGATCCTGATATAATCTCATTAACTTCTTGCTCTTTACACAAGTTATCAGCAGCCTCTTACTCCCTTCAAGATAAAAGTCACCTCCTTAATCTGACATTTAATGCCTTCTGTTATCTGATCCCATCTTACCCATAAAAATGAATAAGCTGGCTGGGCGCGGTGGCTTACACCTGTAATCCCAGCACTTTGGGAGGCCGAGGCGGGCGGATCACGAGGTCAGGAGATCAAGACCATCCTCGATAACACGGTGAAAGCCCGTCTCTACTAAAAATACAAAAAATTAGCCAGGCGTGGTGGTGGGCGCCTGTAGTCCCAGCTACTCGGGAGGCTGAGGCAGGAGAAGGGCATGAACCCAGGAGGCAGAGCTTGCCGTGAGCAGAGATTGCCCACTCCAGCCTGGGCGACAAAGCCAGACTCTGTCTCCAAAAAAAAAAAAAAAAAAAAACCGAATAAGCCATTATTTCTTCTCAAGAGCCTTTTAGTTCGGTCAGAGTGATGACCTATGTTCTTCAAGGACATCCTATTTTTTAATTAGTAAAAATCTAAAATAATTTTAGATTCACAGGAAGTTGCAAACATAATACAGAGAAGGTCTATGTATTTTTCACTCATTTTTCTCCAATGGTTACACTTAAATAACTATGGCACATTATCAAAACCAGTAAACTGACATTGGTACAATGTATATGCATAGTTTTATGCCATTTTGTCACATGTACAAATTCATGTAACCATCACAGGGATGAAGATACAGAACTTTTCCATCATCACAAGTATGATGTGCAACCCTTATATAATCATATAATCAAATAATCAAATCCACCATCATCCCCAACCATCACTGGCTTCTGTTAAATCAAGTTCAGCCTAAAGCTGCCTCCTTACATATTTTAAGTTCAGTCTAAAGGTTTCTCTGTACAATGTGAACTATAACCTAACTGGAGTTGTTAACAGACTACAGTCTACTCTTGCACCGATCACTGAGTTTTAGCTAACCAAAAGTGGCCAACAATTCAAACTGTGTTCAAATAAGGTGAACGTTGAGCTGTAACCAGTTTGGCTGTTTCTGTACCCTACTTCCATTTTCTGTAGGTCACTTTCCTTTTTCTGTCCATAAATCTTCTTCCACCATGTGGCTGTGTTGGAGTCTCAGAGCCTACTCTCGCTCAGAGGCTGTCCGATTTGCAAATCGTTTTTTGCTCAAACTCTTTTAAATTTAATTCAGCTAAAGTTTTTCTTTTCACACATCTGACAACTGTAGATTGCGCCCCCATTCCAACTTTGGTCATTTTGAGAATGTGAGGTAAGTGGGGTCATCATATGTGACTTTGAGATTGGCATTGTTTACTCAGCATAATGGCCTTGAGATCCACCCAAACCATTGCCTGTGTCACGAGCCCCCTCTTTTTTACTGGCGAGTAGTATTCCACGGCATGGATGTGCCACAGTTTGCTTAATCATTCACCAGTTGAAGGACATCTGCTCTGTTTCCAGCTTTGGACTCTTATGACTGATGCTTCTATGTACAAGTTTTGTGGGAACATAAACTGGAAAAATGCCCGGAAATTCAACTAAAGGATAGTAGGAAATACTGCATTTAGTTGTATAATAAACCACCAAACTGTTTTCCGGAGTGGCTGTACCATTTTGCATTCCCACTAGCAATGTCTAAGAGATCCTATTTCTCTTCCTCCTCACCAGTCTTTCGTGCTGTTACTATTTATTATTTTAGTTGTTCTAATAGGTGTGTAGTAATACCTTATTGTGGTTTCAGTGTGTGTTCCTTAATGGCTAGTGATGTTGAACATCTTTTCACATGTTTATCTGCCATCCAGAAAAAACATCTTATTTTTGTCTCCAATAGTTTATTTGTGGTGTACTTTCTGCAAACAATAATGTTTGTCTTCTTCATCCATCCGAATTGTACTCATTTTCTGTGACCCAACTCAAATCCCATCTCTTCCTCAAATTTCAGCTCTATTGCGCTTGATCTACTCTGAACCCCCATAGTAACAGTTGTCATGAAGTGGCTTGTATTTTTACTGAACCATCTCCTATTCGTAAAGGACACTGTTAACGGTCCTCCTGGATCCCTGGATCCCTGTGCTGGGCTCCCATTCCCTGGCTTCCCTGTGAGTAGAAGAACTTCCACTCTGCTTTGAAAGTGCCCAGTGGCCGATACTTAACTTCTATTTGAAAGATTGTCCTCAGGTTGCTGGAGCTGTCTCCACACATGCAGAGACCTGGAGACCCCAGGATTTTATATTCACCTGGGGGAGCTTGCAGCCAATGGCTGAGGCATGTAGGAGTTTGAACACTCAGCTTCCTCGCCCCGGGTTGAAGAAATTCGAAGACATAATTTGCACTCCAGAACTCCCCTGCAGCATTGGGCTTGGGCTGCCCTCCTGTCTTAGTCTAAACTTATATCCTTGCCTGGCTCCTTCTCTTTCTTGTTCTGCTCGCTCTCATTCCCTTGCCACTTTCTCCTGGGAGGATTTTCTTAATAAATCCCTTACATGCAAATTTTCGTCTCAGGTTCAGTTTAGGGGAACTCAAACAAAGATAGTTGGTACTGGGAATAGTGCTTGGAAACCGAATTTGAGGATGGGATTCTAGAGTTAGATCACTTACAGGCCAGATGGTAGCAGGTCCTTTTCACTGGTGGTAAGTGGAGTATTGATCATCTCTGGCATGTGGTAGTGTGCCGTTGCAATTCTTAGGAGTTTCATGAGTGATGGGTTTAGACGAGATACAGATTAAGAGGCTGCATTGACTTTTGTGATAGCTCTGTTATTTGAGAGAGATGGGGGAAATGGTCACTTTAAGGATGGGGAATTAGTTGTGGCTGAGTAATACTAACAGATTGCAGAGAGGTCAGCCAAATACAAAGTTAAGGCAGTGAGAGAAAGCTACAAGGTCTCCACAGAGCATATAAAAGACCCTCATCTTTGGCTGCCAAAGAGAAGACTGTCCTAATCTTTAAGACCAGGACCCTAAAGAGAACCAGAACCTCAAAATTGTCTGAATTTTCACCCTTCAGTCTACACCAAAGTTAGAGAAGGAAGGGAACCCTAAAACTTGGGGTGAAGATACATGCATTCTAGAACACTGGGCCCCTGTATCCCCGGAACTTTCTGTGCCTGCAGAACACTCGCTTCTTTCTTTCTTGCAACCCTCTTTGCCTGAAGACTATCTAGGTCTCAGTTGAGGCATATGGCTTGCAGAAATATGCTTGCCCAACCCAAGATCTGCCTTAACTTTCCCCCATGACAATGAGAGCAACATCTAGTGTTGAATTGTCTAATGACATGACTGGGGAAGTAGCATCCGGTTAAGGGGGAGAAGAGATTATTCACATGAAGAGTTGCAGGACTGGCTAAAATATACTGTGAGAAAGTGGTAGTACGTGATTGAAATGGACCTCGACGGATCTGCGTGCATGAGTGGGTGTGTGCATGGAGGGGACGGATATCAAACTGTATATTGTATAAGGCAGCCTTTGTTGATAGGAATCCTTAACTCAGCAACACCCTGGAAAGGACTCCTAGGCCAGTCCTATTGTGCTTGTGGGTTGACTCTAGAAAGTTTAGGAAAAAATGACAGCCTATAATAAGTGGGCTGCCAGAACTGCCTTGGCAGGATGTTGAGGAAAGGATCAAAAGAGTCTTAGAAATGAGCATGCTGCAATGAATCATTGTAAAACCTGAGAACCCTCCAGCCACCGCTGCTTCTTGGGAAGGCACAGAGGACATTCCTTCCACTGAGGATGTAAGGAATGCACCAGTAGAGAGTGTCGGAACCACTGAGAAACTCTAGCAGGGCTGAGGAGAGGGGTTGCTATAAAATAATCAGGCCTCCTAGTATTATAGAGTTCATAGGATTGCAGAATACAGTGGCCAGGAGGCAGCATGTGCCCAACAGAGTCAAGGTGGCCATGATTACCATAACAGACAGCAGGAGCAGAAGCCACCATAGAACCTACCTTCAGTTATCTATGAAAATGGATAATAGACCACCCTCAGTTATCTATGAGGATAGATAATAGATCACCCTCAGTTATCTATGAGGATGGATAATAGACCACCCTCAGTTATCTATGAGGATAGATAAGAGACCATAGGGTTCCTACAGGCAAGACATGTGTGCAGCTGACAAGAGTATCACTTTACACAATCAAGAAATAAAGAGTGGATGAGCAGTAAGCTAATGCTAGTGACTCCATTGTAAGACAGGATCCCTCATCCAGTTTCCAAGTCTGAGCCAGTTCTCAGACCCAGAGCTTTTGGATGGAAGGAGAAGCAGGGTAGCCTCGAAAAAGAACCCTGAACTCTGTCAGGTATGCAGTAGCAATTCCTGACGTTCTTCTCCAAGGGGACTTTCAGAGACTGGTCTGAGTAACACACCACTTAGAAAAAAAACACTGCCACGTTTTTCAAGGCCTAATCAACAAGAGGTCTTATGGGATGCTGGCTCCAGGGAACCCAAAGTAACATCACAGCCACCTTTTGGAGGGGGTCAGGTGGTATATGAAGTCCTGACTCAGGACTGTCATACGAATGGATCCACGAATGGTCATTTTTCTGGTTCCCAAATGCATAAGTAAGATGGACATTGTTAGCAGGCTGCAGTACCCTCACTAGTTTCTTGATCTGATGAGTGAGGGGTACCATGATTGGAAAGGCTAAACAGAAACCCCTTCACTCTCCTTGGCCCCAGCCAAGATAGCGTGGGAGAAAACTGACCTCAGCCTGGGTGGAATGGCTAAGTATTGCCCCTCTCAAAGACTTAACTGATGCAATGTGGTGTTCTCTGTTATATCTACAGTACTGAGTTCATCAATCTGGCCAGTAAAAAAACCTGATGGATCCTATGGGATCAACGTGGACTACCACAAACTTAACCAAATGGCAACTCCAGTCTCAGACTCTGTGGTAGATGTGGTCTCCTTGCTGGACTCCGGTTTGTGGTATGGCTATGGAGTTAGTGAATGCATTCTTTTCTATACCCATCATAAAGGAGGGCCAGAATCTGCTTGTATTCACTGGGAAAGTTGGGCAGTTTGCACCCACAGCCCTGCTCCATGGTTGTGTTATCTCCATCACAATACAGCCTGAAGGGGCTGGACCCTCTGGGCATTCCAAAGTATCCTGTTGGTCCATTACATTGATGACATGTTTATAGGACACGATTAGCAGAAAGTGGTGACCACCCTGGTTGTGCTTCATAGGGTAGGAGATAAACTCTACAAGGTTTGAGGGGCCTGGTATACTGGTGATTTTTCAGGGATCCAGAGATCTGGGGTGGGCCAGGCTGTTCACTCTTAGGTAAAAGACATGTTATGACATCTTGGACCTTCTTCCATTAAGAAAGAAGATGGACTTGTAGGCATATTAAGGTTTTGAAGACAGCACATGTCATATTTGGAAATACTCTATCGGCCCATTTATCAAACGACTTGCAAAATGACCATTTCAAGTGGGCTTAGAGCAACAGAGGCTCTGTAGAAGGTCTGAACTGCAGTGCACACAACACTGCCTCTTGGGCCGTATAAGTCATCCTATTCCATGCTGCTGGATGTACCTGCCATAGATGTAAATATCATGTGGAGTCACTAGCTGGGCCCAATATGAGGGTTGCAGTGCACATCTCTAGAGTTCTGGATCGAAGCCAGGCCCCCTGCAGCAGAGGGACATGTGGAAAGCATCTCTTGGCTTGGTCCTGGGCCTTGGTGGAGACTGAGCGTCTGGCCATAGGCATCACATGACCACTCAGGCAGAGTTGTTCATCAAGAGCTGGCTGTTTTTAGACTCACCAAATCATAAGATTGGACAAGCATGGCAACAATTTTCATGGGAGCAAAAAGATATGCCCCAATGCATGGAGACGATGAATGTAAGTTATAGTCTTAGACCAACGGCTGCAGTGGGAGCTATAGGTCATCCCACTAACCTTCTCCTTGTGAATTTCCCCCAGACATTGTGACTAACAACCACCTTGAAGATGTCATGACAGTATAAAGCAAATGTAATGTGAGTGTATTTGAGCAAAGCAAGGGGTGAAGTGAAATGAATATTGTCAGTGCTTCTCCCATATTCCCTAGAATCCCCACCTGGTGACTTTCCCCTTGCTCCCACCCCAACATCTGGATGGTTTGCCTTTGATGACTGCTACCTTCAATGCTTCTTTGAAAGATGGCCTTTGGGCTACTGGAGTCACTTTTATTACATGTGCAGAGAGCTGGAATTACCTAGGAGTTTCTGTTCCCTTGATGCAGACCTTAGCCAATGACTGAGAAGTTCAAGAGTACAGAAACTCAGCTCCAATGTTTCAGATCAAGACAACTCCTAGGTATACTTTACACTTCTGAATTATCCTGAAGGACCAGGCTGGAACACTTGCTGTAGGATTTTGCCTGAAATCACATCCCTGTTTGGCCTTCCCCCTTCCCCACCCTGATTCCTTCTTTTTTTCATTATTTTCTGCAGGGAACACTTTCTTAATAAATAAGTCATTGCACGTGAAGTCTTAACTCAAGTTCTGCTTTCGGTAAAACTGAGCTATGACACTGTTTGTCTCTTCTTCTTAACCAGGATTTAAGATTCTAGAGGGCTGAGATGGTTTCTTACAAATTCTTGAGTTTTCAATCATTGTGTGCAGTACAAGGCATGGATGTCATAGACAACCATTTGAGTCTCAACAAAATCCTTGAATCACTGTAACAAACTTTAAACAATTATATATTTATATATAATTTACAGGAAATGAAATATTTGCTTACTAAATTGAGATGTGATTTGCCTTTTTTTTTTTTTTGCAGAATGATGGGAAGCTATTCATTTTTGAAATCTTCATTTTATTTTGACATCTTCCAGCATGATTCAGATACTACTCATTACAAAGGGTCCATCACTTTCTCATCAAGGTGAGGAATGACACAAAAGAAATGCCTCATGGCAATAAAAATTTATTTTTAAAGTAAAGTTTGATTTTCTAAGATCTCACCGCATACAAATGAATTTCCCTTTCCACTTGGCTATCACAATATTCACAGAAAATTACAATACGATGAATCATTCACATCAGTCAGAAATTCATGATTTTAAGATCTCATACAATGCCTCTGATAAGATAATGTGTAAGGAAAGAACATAATTGAAGTAGCAGACAAGGCTCTCCCTTTGATAAAGATGACAAAACCCTCCCATCAAAAATATGGGAACCTTCATTACCCATTCTCATTCCAAACGTTTTTAAAAGATATATTCTTGACTTACTTTGGTAATATGATATATGTGTGTGATGGAAGAGAAGCTGATCTTCTGAAAAATAACAGTTTCAGAAAGTAATGTGAACAGCAAATGGGGCAATGAACTGAAATACATTGGGAGGAAAGATGCTCTCCTAAGCGTGAGCAGAGCCAAATCCACGCCCTGTGGAAGGTAGGCAAATACTGAGAAATACGCAGTGAGCGAATCTTCACTGGCATCGCCATGACATTGTTCTGGCCTCTCGCCTTGTGTTCATGCCATAGATTTGCACTTTCTGTCCCTACCTGAGGTTCGTCCTCACCCCTAAGTTCTGGTCAGTGAATTGGGAGCAGAATGCTGTGTGTCACTTTTGGGTTGGAGCATTTGGTGGCCTGTGGGAGATCCCCTAGAGCTCTCTTTCCCTCTGCCATGGCAGCTGGAAATGTGGGAGATTGTGGCAACATTGTCAACCTGGAACCCAAAGCAGGGACTATGCTGAGCACAGCGCCACCTTTGGCTAAAGTGAGGATACAGTGGGAATAAGAAAAAAAGTGTTGAGATGTGGGTCAAAGGTACCAAGTTTCAGTTAGAAGGGAGGAATAAGTTTTAGTGGTCTATTGCACAGCATGGTGACCATAGTTTATAGTAGTTTATTATCTATTTTAAAATTGCTAAAATAGTAGATTTAAAATATTCTCATCAGGAAGAAAATTAAAAGTGGGTGAGGTGATAGGTATAATTAGCTTGATTTAATCTTTCAACAACATAGACATATTTCCAAACATAACATTGTACTGCATAAATATGTACAATTAATCTGTGTCAATTGAAAACTTACATTTTTAAAAAAAGAAAAAATATTTGTAATGTTAAGCTACTGAGATAATCAGATTTTTTTTTCACGGAATATCAGCCCATCTTGCCTGATCTGGAAGGTATGTTTACCTTCCCCTTGATTTCCTACCATTCTTCCCTAACTCCCTCCCCTTCTACAGTTCTTCCAGTCAGTCCCCCAGGCTCCCAGGAGTTCTGTCTCTCATTCCTCCAGACAAAACTTATTGAGAAATTAATTTATACTAGGGCATAATGAAGCTTAATTTATTGTATCTTTCTGTGGTATTTTTGTAAGTAAGGACAAAATTTAAGGCAAATAAATACATAATGGGTAATACAGATAGAAGACAGACAAACACATTGTAGGGAAAAGAAGCTCTGGCATTGTGAAATTATCTGCACAAGTCTTCCATCACTGGTCTGCTGTAAGCATTAGCAGAGCATTAGGATTCAAACATAGACTCTGGTACTAGGCAGAACTGGGTAGAAATGCTCTTACTGTCATTAGTTTTGTGACATTAGCAAAGTCATATTAATACGTAAGCCTTAGTTCCACATCTGTGAAATGGACAAATGCATATGACTTGGGGTTTATATGAAGATTTAGTGGAAGTAATGTATATGTTCTTTGCTGAGTGTCTAATAGTTATAAATAAATCTTTTTATTATCGCTCTCCCTATTACCTAACATTCTCTTTCACTCCATTGTATGATCAAAAACGTAAAGGGTATTATCATTGATATTTTTATTCATGATCACTTTGGAAATTCCCCTTACTTTTCATGGTTAGTTGCCATGTGTACTGAGTGCTGTCAGATCTTTAATTTCTCAGAGCTATTCCTCTCCTGTCTAAATGAGGAAAATCAGTCTCATTTAAAAAAAATCCATAGCCTATATGTCTTATAGATATATTTTAATTCTTTTTTTCTCCATAGAAGGCTAAAGGCTTAGCCCATATATTCCTTGGCATTTTCCAACAATCAAGTGGATCATGCAGTTTCCCTGGGTCACAAGACAGTTCATTACAGCGTTGCTCAGTTTTATACCATCCGCTAGCCAGATAATGAATTTACAGAAGAATCCAAGACAGAGGGAAGAAGGTTTTAATTTCACTCTAAATATACATATACATACATATACACACATACATACATATACACACAAATATTTTGTACATAATATGGGGAAGAAAGGTATTAAAAGGAGAGTAGGAAGGAAAATGAAAGATAAACATTGCCTTCCATATCAGGCAAGATGGGCTGGTATTTTGTAGGAACAATCTCATATATATGTATACATAATATATACATATATATAGTGTGTATATATATATACACACTATTCTAATATATATTATAGTGGAATAAATATTATATGTAGTATACATGCTAGTATATATAGTGTGTGTATATATATAGCATATATAGTATATATACTAGTGTATATGGCCAAAGTGGCCAGCACTGACCAGAATGAGGTCATGGAGTCCAATAAGTGAGAAGATCCAACAGGGAGGAGTGAAGGGCTGGCAGTTCTCAGACGATCAGAAAGTATACATGGTAATCTTTGGTAATGAGGACAATATGATCATTTGTTGCTTTTTAAAATAAATTTCATAGATATTTCAGGTTTTAAAAATTCCTCAAAAATGCACAGTAGTTCCACTTCATCTCTTTGGTACATCTTTCCAACATCCCATGGGCCTTCAACTCACTAAGTGAGGGCAGTTCATATATCTAAAAGTCTAACCCCCTAGGAAAATGTTTTCCATGCATATTGTGAAACTATGTCCATGAATTATTCTAAAAGAGAGTGATTAAATTAAATAAACACATTTTAAAGATATTACTTTTAAATGGCAAAAACTGCAATTAGTTTTGCACTAACCTATACTATATATATATATCGATGGATATAGTAGAATCAGGTCTGACTTCCAAAGTGAGTTTAACTTATCTTTTGGATTAAGATTTTAACCATGATAATATATGGTGGAGGTTTTCAAAATTTTGAAAATGGGATTGTGAGTCAGAAAAATCCAGGTTTACGCTTCCTTACCGGTCATGTGACCTTGAATAGTTCAGTTTTATGAAAGTGAGTTTAATTTCTTTACATATTAAAAATGGGAGTAATAGCTGTCTTCTTAATGTTATAGCTTCTTCCTAGATATCAAATGACATATATATGTGGAATACTATACAAATGAGGCAACTGTTATCACGCTTATTATCTTGAGGGAGGTCTGTGTCATGTACAGAGTAAACAAGTGGATTGGCTGAGTGGGATTAAGAGCATGAGAATCTTAAGGCTAATAATTTCATTTTGGTTGGTTCAAGTGAGAACTTGAGTTAGTGTCTTTAAAATGTATTAGTTTAATCACTCCCTTTTAAAATAATTCATTGACACAGTTTCACAATTTGCATGGAAAACATTTTCCTAGGGGTTTAGACTTTTAGATATATGAATGCCCTTATCTATTGAGTTGAGGGCCCATGGATGTTGGAAAGGTGTACCCAAAAATGAAATGGAACTACTGTGCATTTCTAAAGATTTTTTAAAAATTAAAATGCCGATGAAATTTATTTTAAAAAGCAACAAAAGAGTGTATTGTCCTCATTACCGAGGATTACCACATTCTAAAATGACTTTCCTTTTAGAAGAAAGGCTTTTCATTTCCCCCATCCCCCCTTTCTCTCCCCACACCCACCGTGAGTGTGTTTGTCTAGAATGTTGGCCAAGCCACAGTTTAAACCCGTAAGAGACTGTTCTTTTATTATGACTTAATTCAATACAGGCTTAACTAATCTAAAACTTTTTTGTTTTTCAGAGTAATCCTAATACATTTGCACTGGAGCCAAAACCTTCTACTGTGTTTTCAGCAGAATGCAAACGAGTGGCACTGATCA
Organism: Pan troglodytes; assembly: GCF_028858775.2. Lineage (NCBI taxonomy): Eukaryota > Metazoa > Chordata > Mammalia > Primates > Hominidae > Pan > Pan troglodytes. The sequence continues at coordinate 85,636,136 of NC_072415.2, forward strand.
AATCTCTTTAAACTGGGAGGGAGCCTGTGGTGGGAACACAGGCCCCTTAGTTGTAGTGACATTGATGATAGTGGGGGAAAGCTTGTCATTTGGCGACTAGTAAGAAAAGCAGAGGGTTTCTCAGTCATGGCTTCTTGCTTAGGACTGGATGGGGACTGAGGAGCATCACTCCAACAATGTATGACTGATGAGGACAAATTGAGAAACCACGGCTTAGTGCCCATCCTCATGAGAGAAGGCAAAATATAGGCCACATGTCCCCCAAATTCCCGATGCTTGGAAGACGAGAGCCTACAGAAATGCCAAATGGATTCTTAGCATATTTTGCAGCAGCTTTGAATAATATTTTCCTTTTTCATTCCTAATGAATCTAAGCTTTCTTTAAATATATATATTTTTCCCTTCTGCATAAAATGTTTCTGAAAGGACTGATGGATGAGAATTCATAGGTAAGTTCTTTAAGTTCTTTTTTTAATTCTGATTTTTCTTTCATTCCCCTGCATTTGGAGAGTCTTTCAAACTCCCAATTTTAATGGAAATAAAGTTTGGCAATTCGGGATTTTTCTATTGCCCACAAGAATCCCCAAATGAGTGTTTGCTCTGTCAGACCCTGTACATCGCAGCAACCTCAAACATAAAAATGCACTATTTCCAAAGCTAATGTCCTTCAAGGTTCATTATGGTGGGTAAACTTTAGTGGTTCAAATGCTCATGATACACACTGTAGAAGAGTTTGCACATTTGAAATCATACTCCACCTCGCAACCGCAAACAGAAAATGCCAAAGGAATGTAAGATACAGAATGATCAAAATAATTTTCATATTATTCACTCCAGGAAAAATGGTTTATTTGGTTAAAAAATGTAAATTGCTGGTCAGCTTAATCTTCTAAGATTGATGGCAAGTACAGCTGCCATGTTGAGTCAGAAAAATAAACTTTGACTCAAACACAAATGTGGTTTTGCCAGCTCGTTGTTTAGCCACAACTTTCAGTGTCTCTGGATAGACACAACCACACTCCTTTCCAACTATCTTACTCTGAATTCCTAATTCTTGCAGTTTATTTTCTCTTCATATGACTCAAGAAACACATTTAAAAAAATATAATCACAAAAAGGAGGCAGGAATGTTTAAGGAGGTTTTTATTTGTGTTTGTTTTCCTCAGTGTTTGTCCTTTTCCTGTTCCTGACAAACTGCTTTTAAATTTCTTAAGCCAGGGCCTTCTCAAGGGCAAAAGCAGAGAGTTCTGGAAGACATGATGCTTTCTGTCCTTTGTAAAAAGTCTGAACTTGGAACTGAGTACAGGGATCGTGAGATGGAAGTGATAGAAAGGAAGCCCCTTCAGATCCAGAGGGAATGAACTTGCGTGGCAGCCAGGCCCACCAGGACAGTGCCGGGCACGTGGCAAGACCTGAAGACACAGAGGCTCCACTTGCTTAGGGAGGCTGGGCCCAGCCCTGCAAACAGCTCCTGGACCCCAGGTTCAACATGAGAGCCACAGAGAGCCTCTTAGGAGACCACACAAGGAGCACAGACCAAAAACCAGAGCTTCCCAGGTGGCACGCCCTGCTCAGGGACCCCTGCACTGCTCCAGTCCTGGGTGGGTGAGGTGAGAGCTTCCCAGGTGGCACGCCCTGCTTGAGGGTCCCTGCACTGCTCCAGTCCTGGGTAGGTGAGGGGGGGACACCCTGGGATGGCTGAAGATGGGTAAATGCGCTGTTGGCTCCTCTCAGAGTCTTGTGTAATTTGGCATTAGGAGAACAAAGGTTTGGACATTTCTTAAGCATCCTATTATTTAATAGAAAAGTATACATATTATTAAAGAAGCGAAAAAACAAAACACTTGAAAAACTCTTGAAAGTTAATGATTAAAATCACCCCTAAATTCACTACTTAGTGATTGTTAACGTTAAGGTGTATATCTTCCTAGCTTATTTTTCTATGTATAAATATATGAATATATCTATATATTTCTTAATAAGTAAGATTTTACTTGGTACATAATTCTGAATCATCTTCTCACATAATATGTAACAGGAACTTTTAAAGTCATTATTAAAAAGAGGTACCATTAATGGATAAATGCTATTCCATCATATGGGTTTAATCTACTTTCTGTCACACTTTCTTTGGCTGATATTGCAGCTATGTGGGATGACCTCCAATAAGCTGTGTCCATCCTGTGGTGGGATGGGCCAGACAGAGTCCAGTTCCACCAGGGACCGAGCACATCACTGGATGTCAAGGCCATCGTTGTTGAAGAGGAGGAAGGAGCTGCCGGAGTACCCTCTCCTGGCGTTCCTTTTGGCCTTCCATAGACCAATATTTGAGCAATACCAATGGGATAGAGCCCAGGTAGCGGTGCTTCCTCCTATAGCTCTATGAGACTCAGACAGTAGAGTAGAATATAAGTCAGTCCGGATTATTATTTTCCCTACCTCTCTCTGGCTCCCTTCCATCACCCTTGAGGGTTTTTGCACAAAAGTGGTTATGCACAGTGGAAATGGCAGCAGTGGGCTCAGCACCACACTGTGGATGAGGCCCCCCATCTAGCAGCTGCTCCCCACTAGGGCACAGTCCCTGGTCAAGGTGATGATGATGCCTGGAGGAACCTCAGTGCTCAAGGGAGTCATGCTGGGACAACCCTCATTCCTGGAAATACGTTGAGGAATAAATGAGGATATGCACCGATAATTGATGGGTGTGTTCACAAGCCAATGGCAGATGCTCCTCATGGATGCCCCCAGTAACAGGCCCTCTTAGGCACTGGATTCTGCACTAGTGAACGAGGACACAGGAGAGATAGAACTCTGAAATGAGCAGCTTTGCATGACATTTGATTCTTGCATGGAGATTCTTAGGAGGAAGATTATTAGGTCCTAAGATCATGAACACATTTAAAGCTCTTGCACCATCTTACTGATTTGCAGAAAGAAACCAACTCACATCTTTTCAGAATTTTGAGAGATTTAAATTTCACTACATCCTTGCTAGCATTGGCAGCTAGACAGAAGGGACAAAAATGAAAAGGAGCTTCTAAGGATGAAGCTATCAGATAGGAGGATGAGAAGAACAAACTTGAGCTGAAGTTCTGTGGAGTGGTTCGTGGCAAAGCCAGGACAAACCTCGTTCAGGAGATGGGCGTGGCGATGGCTCACTGGGTGGCACTGGCCTATTTTGGGATGGACACCTTGGTGGCACGGGCAGTTGAGAGAGGAGGAGGTAAAAAGCTAACCTGTCACGGAAAACATGCACTCAGGCCATCATTCACACTGGAATGCAATTTTTAAATTATAAGGTCAGACACTTACTGCAGTTGAAATACTTTGTACATATAGAGTAAAATTTCCAAAGCTGAACATCAAATTAAGGCAGATCTGACTTTACTACATATAATTGCTTCCCAGGGCTGCCATAACAATGTGTCACAACCTGGGTGCCTTAAAACAACAGAAATGTATCCTTACAGTTTTGGAGGCTGAGAGTCTGAAACCAAGGCGCCATCAGGGGTGTGCTCCTCCTATGGCTCTGGGGAACACTTTTGCCTCTCACTCAGCTCCTGGTGGCTCCCAGCAATCCTCCGCACTCTTGGCCTGTGGCTGCATCCTCCCAACCTCTGGCTCTGCCATCACCTGACTGTCTTCTCTCTGTGTCTGTGTGTCTTTCTCTTTCAATAAGGCCCACCCTACTCCAGCACAACTTCCTCTTACCTTGATTTCACTGCAGCGACCCTATTTCCAAATAAGATCACATTCACGAGTACCCCAGGTTAGCGTTTCAGCATATTTTGGGGGAGAGGAACATATTTCGACCCACTAAGGCTAATATATTTTCATTTCTTTCATTTATAGAGTACTTTCACATTTGTTTGTGTTAGTGTGAAGTCTTTGTAGGCAGAGTTTCCTTTTAAAATGTTATGCTTGCATTTTGTTTAGGAGCGCATACTGCATGTGCACGAGAAATCTCATCATGGGAAGCCCCACAGTCAATGATTTGGTGGGCTTTTTTTTGTCATTAATAGCATTTGTGTGCGTTCTATTCCCAACTCTCTCTGTAGAAAGTCTTTCAAGGGATAAAGAGTATCTCTGTGTGTCTTGCTGTGTACCACACTCAGCAGAATGCTTCGTGCACCTGGGCTTTTATTATAAATGTTTAACACAATGATGATAAAAACTAGTTCTAACAAGGCATGTAATTATCTCTCCCTCATCTTCACCCCATTTATTCAGCACTTTGAGCTGCAGGCATGTTTCTTATGTTTCTGTTGATTTAAACTTTCTTTGCCTTTCTGCATTTTACCATCTTGGTTCTTACTATTTTCTCCAAGTCTGGCAATGTGTCACATCCAAATTCATATTGTGCGATGGACACTTTATCTCATTTACATAACTGACTGCTATCTTTACCAGCAATTCCATCATGAGCTTTATTTGAGTAAGGGGTTGGGAGATAAGTTCAAATTGGACTCCCAGCCCCGAATCCCATGTGGGCATCTGTACTGACCTGCGACTGGGTCACAGAACATAGGCCTTAGTTGCTTTCAGCTTGTAATGACCGAGCTGCCTTACAATTCTGTTTTCTCCTTTGTCTGTTTGGACAGAGTGTCTTGTGCAGAACAGAGCATGACAAATTGTTTTTTTACTATAAATGCAAGGAGATGATCCTCCATGCTTCTCTCTTCCTTTTTCTCAATAAGCGGTATTTTTCAGTGTTTATTGCATGTGTTTTTCACTAAATTCTGGTAGAGTGCCTTTTGACTTTTCACTGCCACTTCAGCAGGGATCTGCATTTGGCTTTGGGAGTGGTGTTCTCCTACCTCTGTCTTCCACTTCCTCCCTCCTCTCTCCTCTCCATATGATTTCACTTGCAAATGTTCACCGATATGCTAACTGCAGTGGAGCTCTGAAAAAGCGTAAGGCTGGTTTACTGTGCTGATCCTGAGACAATCTAACAGCTTGCTTATGCATCTATTTGGCTTGGATGGAAAATTAGAACAGCTTTAATCTGCTACCAGCATCAAGCAGGGAAGCACTCCCTGGAGTGAGGAGTTGGGAGCATCACAGCAGGCTCTGATGAAGGCGGCTGCTGTGGTGTCAATCCAGACAGCAGAGCTCCAGTAGCAAGGAGGGTGCTAGCTTGTTTTAAAGAAAGCATATTATATTTGAGGGGGGTGGGGGTGGGGGGAAATAATCATTATACTGAACTTTCCCAGAGCTGAGTAGCTGCATCATGGAAAAATACAAACAGGGATTGCTTTTTTTTGTTTGTTTTGTTTTTGTTTTTCCTGGGTGCCCACATCAGTGGGGATAATGGAACTGAGGTCTTTAAAAACGGACACGTAGTGCAGTTCGGTCAGATGAGCATTTTAGATTTTAGTAATTAGTAGTTAGGGCTTGATGAAGTGTAGGAGGTAGGAGGGAAGCAAGTCTATTTTAGGAGATTAGAGTGATAAGGCCTTTGCATGTTTTTATCAGTTCATGTAGAATTTGACATATGGTAAACAGGAAAAGATAGTATTTAAAAATCCCATAAATACACAGGGTTGAAAAAAAAAAAAAAAAAACCAAAGTAGAGAAAGGAATGCCTGCCAGCAGCACTCCCCCTTGGCTTCAATAGTAGGGTAGCAGGAAAGGGCTACATATCACTGTGTGAACCGGATCCGGCAATACAGAAAGTCAGCAACTGAGGATCCTAGATGGCACGTTAATTAATTCCAGCCAGTTGTGCCCAAGTTCACCAGGCTCCATTTGGCATCGCCCACTGGTCTCTATATTTGGAATCATGAACTTCGATAATACTCCCCACCCTCGGGGAAGCCAAATTCTAGGTTGACTTGATTTGTCACATTCCTTTGTTTTATAGCTTTCTGTCAAAACCCCCCAAATTAATGCAACGCTATGTTGACTGTTTTGTTTCTTAATGCAATGAAACTGTCTTGAAATTACAGTTGGATAGAGCTTTTTAGAAATTTGCATTGACATCATAATCAGATCATAATGAAACTGTAGTGGAGTCTCATAGCTTTGCATGGACGTATCTGTTGTCAAGGTATGGTATTAAAAGTCTTTTATGTGATTTTTAATGTGATTTTTCTACTGAATTATTTTTTAAAGTGTCAAGGCACACATAGGCATCATAAACAAATGACATTAGCTTCTGTTGCCTAAAAAAATCTAGTTAGATATTGGGTGAGCCTAACTGAGGCTTATTGTGAGGCCAAAAATGATATTTGATGAGAAAGTGCTTGGGAAAGTTAAAAGTATTAAGAAAATATTAAACCCAGAACAAAGTATTTTTGGTAAGTGAGTAATAATGGCAGTGTAAAATAGTTCATTTTGACTGGAGCTAATTCAGTATTACAGGAAATTCTCACTATATATCTTCCAAGTAAAAGTTTCCATCTTTCTTTGAGACAGGAAATTGTACCACAATGAAATATGGAAAAGAAAAGATTTTATTTTTAGTATAACCAAATCATGTTAAAGTACTGTACTAAAATTCAACAATGTCTTTATATGTGTATATGAAAATAGCTCTACTAAATAGCGGGTAAAAACAAACACATACTCACTATTTCTTTACCTAATATAATTGTAGCCAGCAGGATCTTTTGTCATTAGTTTCATTTTCCTTTTCCTCCTTTGGAAGGCATTAGCCGCATTTTCTTTGGTGAAAATGGAAAAGAACCTTCCAGTAAATTATGCCGTGGGTCTAATGTTGTTTCTGGAGCAGACACTGGCTGGCGACCCTGTCTGCTGCCACCCTTGGGCCTGATGGTGGCTGATGAGTGGCTAATGACGCCTGTAGGCGTGTGGCGCTCTGCCTTGGATCACAGGACCAGGTGGGGGCGTGCTAGACAATTCCACGGGGCCTCATCCTCTGTACGTGTCTCACGCGCCCTCCAGCTGTGGCCGTTTCCCCAGAGAGTCACATCTCAGGTGAAATAGGGGAGGGGGGGGAACACGCGGCTTTCCTCGTCTAACTTCCAAATGTTCTATATCATTATAATCATGTGAGTTATCTACGTCATCTAAGTTGGCCATCACAGCGTGTAAGCATTAGTTTCTATTTTCTTAAGATAAACAAATGATTTGGATCCTGAGTGATCAAAAGAAACCCCCAGTAATTCTGAAGGCCACGTAAACAGCGAACGAAAGGAGAGAGGGAAAATGATCCCGGCCGCCTGGAAGCGAGAGGCAGCCACAGACACACTGCTCCGGAAACCGCAGGATGTAACTGGGAAGTCCTGGAGAGTGACTAGAACCGGAAAGGGGGCAGACGCTTTGAGGGAGGCAGGCGGGGGAACAAACGGGCTGCAGCCAGCAGGCTGGGCCGAGGTTCCGGGGGAGATTTGTCCCCGGTGTTGAAGCAAGCTGGCTCCTGGCCGCTTACCGAGTATCCTGTGAACTCTCACATGGCATCCTCAGGAACGAAGCGCAGCCATTCAGTCAAAGCGGCCGGCTGGAGAGGCAACAAGCAGGTGGAGCTGTAGCCGTAACAAAGACCCTCAAGCTTTGAATGATTTGCTGGGCTATAGAAATGTATATCACAATAGGCTTGTAATCTCAGCACTTTGGGAGGCCGAGGCGGGTGGATCACCTGAGGTCAGGAGTTTGAGACCAGCCTGGGCAACATGGCGAAACCCCATCTCTAGTAAAAATACAAAAATTAGCCGGACATGATGGTGGGTGCCTGCAGTCCCAGCTACTAGGGAGGCTAAGGAAAGCGAATTGCTTGAATTCCGGAGGCAAAGATTGCAGTGAGCTGAGATCACCCCACTGCACTCCAGCCTGGGCCACAGAGCGAGACTCCATCTCAAAAAAAAAAAAGAAAGAAAGAAAAAGAAAAGAAATATATATCAAAATAGGGAGATGAGTTGATTTAATTTAGGGTAAGTAGGTAGAAGTATTATTTGACAATTATTTAACAATAATAATAGCGTTAGGGTTATTGTCAATAACCCAATTATTATTGTCAAATAATTGTTTTTATTTGACAATAATTGTCAAATAATACTTAATTTTAAAATACTTTTAATTATGGCATTGTCAAATAATACTTAATTTATAATGGACAACAGTTTTTTGCCTCCAAATCAGATGAATTGATCAGCATTGATATTTTAAGTTATAAATTAAAATCTCAGGTCATAGCTACATGACACCCAGCAACTGGTTAGTTCAACACATTCACATTGATATGATATTACAAACAATTAGTCTAAGAATTTATTGTGACCTAACTAGTTTGTCAGCTGTTTTGAAAAGCACCGTTTTTGTTTTGGAAATCAATTAATTGATTCAAAACACTTAAAGCGGTTGTTATCTTCCCTCTCATAAGGAAATTTGCATTCCCTCAAATTAGCAACATTGAATTACTCACAACAGTCCTATGAGGTATATGGCCAAGCACAGATACTGGAGCATTCATTAATTTAATAAGCAACCACATATTGAGAGTTCGTCATATGAGGCACTGAGATAAATATAAGCCCTGGATAATTTTCAGGCATCTATGCTTATACTATCATTTTTAAACTAATATTCACTTGGCAACTATGCTACTGATCTTGTCCTTCTAAACTTAATTCTGTGGCATTGTCAAATAAAACCATATAATTGGAAAAAGTAGCCTATCCAACTACACATAAAATTATAGTAAAGTCACAGCCTGTGCAACTTGTTTCCCAAGGACCTAGTCTTCATTGATTCTTCTGTTAACAAGAATCAACAAAATCTACTGATTCCTTGATACAATCTTTAAAGTGTCTGTATATTTGATTATATTTCTGATTATTAATATATTTAAAGCTAATCAAAATAGAAAGAGTTGTGTAAAAAACTCCATGTTTATCTATCATTTATCTTCAACAATTATCAAGTTGTGATCCAACTCATTTCATCCCTATCTTCTACCTACTTCCCCACTCCAGATTTTTTTAAACTTGTAGAGGAATTATAACATTCACTATTTACTATCATCTACAAAGTTTTTGTGCTAAAACATCTATAACAAAAATTTCTATTAGTGACATACACGACGTTTTGCAACAATCTCGGCTATCTAGTTCCAATACTTCTCATTTCTCTAAAAGGAAGCTCTGCAAGCATTAAGCAATCGCTTCCCATTCCTGCCTCCCTCAGGCCCTAGGAATCACAGATATGCTTTATCTCTGTGAATTGGCCGCCTCTGGATATTTCATGTGGATGGAATCATACCACATACAGCCTTTTGTGTCTGGCTTCTTTCACTTAGCATAATGTTTTGAAGGTTCATCCGTACTGCAGCATGTATCAGAATTTCCATCCTTTTCATAGCTTAAGAATAGTTCACTGTACTGTGTTTCATATTTTGTTTATTCATCAGCTGATGGACATTTGGGATGCTTTGAGTTTTTGACTCTTGTGGTGAGTGCTGCTGTGACATTTGTGTAGAGACTTTAGTTTGAACACCTGTTTTCAATTATTAGGGTATATACATAAGAGTGAAACTATTGAGTCGTATGGTAATTCTATGTTTAACTTACTGAGGAACTGCCACACCTTTTTCAACAGTGGCTGCACCATTTTACATTTCCATCAGCAATGGACAAACGTTTCAGCTTCTCCACATCCTCACCAACATTCATTTTGCATTATTTTCTCTTATTTTAGCTATCCCAGTGTGTGTAAAGTGGTATCTCATTGTAGTTTTGGTTTACATTTTCTGATGGCTGATGATATTAAATCTCTTATGTCATTATTGATCATTTCTATATTTTCTTTAGAGACTTGTCTTTTTATTATTGAATTATTAGAGCTTTTTTGTATATTCTGGATACCCTTGATCAGCATTGATATTTCAGTTATAAATTGATATCAGGATTTGCAAATGTTTTCTCCCATTCTATCAGTTGTGCTTTCACTCTCTTGGTGTGTCTTTTAAAGCACAGAAGAAGGTATGTGCTTTTAATTTTGATTAAGTCCAATTTATTTATCATTTCTTAAAATACTGGTGTTTTTGGTGCAATGTCTAAGAAACCATTGCTTAATACAAGGTCAGGAAGATTTATGCCTGTTTTTTTCTAAAAGTTGTATAGTTTTAGCTCTTACAATAAGGTCTTTGATCCATTTTTGTGTCAATTTTTGTTATATATTATGAAGCAGGGATCCAAACTAATTCTTTTGCATGTGGATATCTAGCTCTTCCAGCACAATGTGTTGAAAAGGCTATTCTTTCCCCTTTGCACAGTCTTGTCACCATTGTTAAAAATCAATTGACTATAGGTGTATTTTTTTTCTGGATTCTTAATTCTATTCCATTGATCTAATCCTTTTGGGGTGAACATAGATATAAACATGTATTTTCTTAACAAAATATATCATGAGCTCTTATTAATACTTCCAATTTAAGTTCAGGACTACAGTGTTCTCACTCAACCTCACAGGCAGCATGTATACCTCTTTTAGGCTATGCTGACAATTCCAGTTCTTAATGACAACAACACAATTACTTACTTGCTTTATCTGACATACACATACAAAAGTTTCAGAATAACAGTGCAAAGCTTACCACCAAGAATATAATAACTAAAAAAGTTATTGAAATATATTTTCACTAAGAACCCTAGGTTGACACTTTTAACCTTCAGTATTTTGAAGATGCTATTCTACTGTCTTCCAGCTTGCATTGTTTTCAGTGAGAAATCTGCTGTCATCTTTATTTTTGTTCTTATTTATGTAATGTGACATTTTTATCTGTCTCATTTGAAAACTTTATCTCTGGTTTTAAGTAATTTGATGATGATGTGCTCTGATGTAGTAGCTTGGGCTTTCTCAGATTCTTGGGTCTATAGGTTTATAGTGTGTATCAAATTCGGAAAATTTTCATCCATTATTTTTTCAAATATATTTTCTTCACTCCTCACCATCTCTTTGGGAACTAAAATTACACAAATCGTAGGCCACTTGAGGTTGTCTCACAGCTCACAACTCTTTCCTTGTTTTAAAATTATTTTTTCTCTGTGTTTCATTTTAGATAGTTTCTATTACTATGTCTTCAAGTTCACTAATCTTTTCTTCTTCATGTGACATATTGTTAAACCTATTCAGTGTATTTTTAAATCTCAGGTAATATGTTTTCATCTCTAGCAGTTTAATTTACATCTTTTTTACATCATTCATGTTTCAACTTCAGATGTTTGACTTTTTCCTGTAATATTCTGAGCACATGGGATAAAATTTTAATTATTATTTTAATGTTCCTATCTACTGACTCTATCATCTGAATCATTTCTGGATTAGTTTTTCTTGATTGGCTTTCTCCTAATCGTGGGCTGTGTATTTATTATTCTCTGCACACCTGGGAACTTTTTATTGGATGCCTTTCATTGTGATTTTTTTTTTTTTCATCTTTGGCTACTGAATATTTCTTTATTCCAAAAAAAATCGGAGCTTTATTCTGGGAAGTGGTTAAGCTACTGGAGTTACTTTTATCTTTATGAATCTTGCTTTTAAGCTCTGATTAGGAGGACTAGAGTAGTGTAGTGTTTAATCTAGGGCCAGTTTTGCCTTACTACTGAGGCAAACCCTTCTAACTACTCTCCCCAATGTCAATGAATTAAGAGATTTCTTCTTAGGCTGACAGGAACAGGAGCTACTCTCAGCTCTGTGTGAGCTCTTAGGCTTATTCCCTCTTATTCTGTTGATTTCCCCCTCAGTTTTGGAAAGTTTCCTCACATACATGCATTGATCATCACTTAGCAGAATGCTCAAGAGGACTTTTCTGCTGCATACTTGGAGGGCGCCCTCAGATCTGTAGTGCTCTCACTCTGCGACCTTGTTCTCTCTGCTCTGCTCCTCTGCCTGCAAACTCTAGCTGCTTTGGCTTCTGTGATAGGCTAAATAATGGCCACACTCTCCTCTACCATGCAAAAATGTCCACATCCTAAACCCGGGAACCTGTAAATATGTTACCTTAAATGACAAAAAAAGCACTCTGTAAATGTGACTAAATTAAGGCTCTTAAGATGAGGAGACTATCCTGGATTCTCCGGGTGAGCCCAATATAATACTATGGGTCCTTGTAAGAGGGAGAGAGGCTGGAGAGTCAGAGACAGAGAAAGGGACTAGAAGGTGTTATGCTGCTGGTTTACAAGATGGAGGAAGGGGCCAAAAGACAAAGAATGCAGGAACCCTCTAGAAGCTGCAAAGGACAGGAAAACAGGTGCTTCCTTCAAGTCCCTGGGAGGAACACAGGCTTGCTGATACATTTTAGACTTCTGACTTCCAGAATTGTAGATTATAAATTTGTTTTATTTTAAGGCAGTAAATTTATGGTAATTTGTTACCACAACATTAGGAAACTAATACAGTCTCTTTGAGCTCCCCGGCTTATCACCTCAGTACACAAAGACTTATGGGTGCCCCCTTTCCTCCCTTGCCTTGAATGACTGCCTGAAGACTCTCCCCAGGCAGCAAGCTGGGCAACTGTAGGGCCCGTCACTTGGTTTCCCATTTCACAGAGGTCGGTCTCCTTTGCTACCAGATGATGTCCAGTGTTTTCAGAATAATCAATTTCTAAATTGTGTCCAGTTTTTTTCAGTTGTTTCAGATGGGAGGGAAAATTCAGTCCCTGTCACTCCATCATGGCCATAAAAGGGAAGCCACCTGTAATAGCCACACAGAAAAGGCGTGGCTGTATTAGTCCATTTTCACACTGCTATAAAGAACTGCCAGAGACTGGGTAATTTATAAAGGAACGAGGTTTAATTGGCTCACAGTTTCTCAAGGCTGCGGAGGCCTTAGGACACTTACAATTGTGGTGGAAGGTGAAGGAGAAGCCAGTGCCTTCTTCGCAAGGCAGCAGGAAAGAGAGGGGCAGGGGAAATGGCCCCTTATAAAACTAACAGATCTCGTGAGAACTCACTCACTGTCACAAGAACAGCATGGGGGAAACCAACCTCATGATCCAGTCACCTCCCACCAGTTCCCTCCCTTGAAACATGGGGATTACAGTTTGAGATGAGATTTGAGTGGGGACACAAAGCCAAACTGTATCAGTCCCTATGCCACAAATTTGATACACAGTGAGATACACATTGACATGTCACTTTATAATGTTCGTGATTTTTAAATTGAATTTAACTTTCCTATGTTGTTAAATATTTTTAAAGTTATTTAATTTTCTAGCTTAGCTTTCCTTGTTCAAGGTAAGACCTCTGAATGCAAGAAAAATAGTTATTCTCTATCAGATGCCTAAATACCTAGATCAAAGAGAGTAATTTTCTATTGCTGGAAAATATTGACAACATAATATTTTGCTAAAATCTGAACTTGGGAACAAAGACCATCCCTTCACAACAGGTTCATTATTATTATAGCTGTTGAGAAATAGACATTTCTGAAAATTTGGGGTGTCTCACTGACAAAATATTTCTACATTAATAATAGCAGATTTGACTCTCTTTTTCAAAAATACCAATATCGGGAGTCTTTTCTGCCCTCACCACCCCAGCATCAGTTTTGTTAGTCTTCCTCTCCTTCTTCTCCATCTACCTTTATGTGCCTAAGAACACGTCAACCACTTTCGTGGAATTAATTATTCAGCCTGTTCAGTCACAGGATCATATTCTTGACCCTGTCACTAAATAAAGCAACACCCTTATGCCAATTAAAGCAACTTACCTACTTGTGAAGTTGGCCACAGCCCTCTTGGTTTAGGCATTAAAGACTTGTAAAGGCAACACCAAGGCATTTGAACACCTGGTTCATTCTACATCATGATCCTAGGCTTTAGTAACTAATTGAATTGACAATTATGATGTTAAACTCCATGACTGGGTAAGGAAATAAAGGCTGATTTAGAAACAAACACAAGCCCTAATCTCCACACGTTTTCAAAAGCCAGGTTGTTTTCCCTTATAAATTTTTATTGGTATTCCTTTCCCCCCCACCAGTTTTTTTTCTAAGTTTGGAATATTTTCTGATAAAATACAGGCCTGTCTGTCTTTTATGCTCCATCTAGTTTTGGAGAATAGACAGGACCCTTGAAGGTACTCTGTTTGAAATTGTGTGTAATAAGAATAAAGAGTCAATGCCATTTTTAGCACACTAAAAAGTTTAAAATGTCCTCAACAAGGCACAGTGGCACATTCTATAATTAAATGCCAGAAGGCAGTAAGATGTATTAATTATTGCAGTTGATACAACTGAGAATTTGCTTGCCATCCATTTAAAAATATGGACTATTCATTATGCTTTAGGAAGAATTAAAGGAGAACAGTATTGTTTATGGAAAAGAAGTAACAGGGAACAACAGCCTCTCTGTCACGTATGTTTACTTGCATGCCTGCAAACTCCAGTGCAACCTGTTTGGGGATCCCTCACACGACAATGAGCTTTATTTATAATCTGATAAAATCCTTAGAAATTAGCTATTTATGCTTTTGTCTTATCACATGGTTCCCACTCTCATCTTGTTTGAAAGTCAAAATCAGACCTTCATGGCACCAGAACGAATCTTTGATCTATGCAGCTCTTAACTGATGCTGAGATGCATGATATTAATTTCTTTCTTGCATGTGTTTTACTGTTCCTGGAAATTTGTTTGACAAATTGTTGTAAGTGTAATTTTCAACCAGAAAGATAAAGTCTTATGTAAGCTATTGGATCAGTCTACATACATTTTTTGCAAGATCTTAATAAAATATTGGCAAGTGTTATTTTTAAATGCATATTCAAAAATATACACTTAACCTTTTGTACTCTTATTTGGGAAAGAACCAATAAGAATACTCCCCTTTTTCTTAGATATATATTTAAAAGTATTCATTACTCTTTTTATGTTTTTTGTCTCCTATGATGCATTGACTTTATTGCTTAAAAATGATTTTTATTATTGTGTATGATAACTTCTTGTGTTTCTCACAAACTTAAAGGTAATTTTAACACTTTGGGTTTTTTCCCACCAAAAGTTTCTGCAAGCTATTTACATAATATTCAACGCATATTACTTTGATTATCAAAACAGAACTTGGTCTGTATTGTATTACACATCCTCTTAGCATTAAACAACTCATTTATTATTACTAAAAATTATCATCTTTTTGGAATTTCTAGATTCTCATTTTTATATCATAATACTGAGTTGTGTTCTATATAAAAATGTGAAATGGAAGAATTTAGAGGAGAACCATAGATATTACTTTATGATCAGGACTTCTGTAGAAAGCTAAAGAGTAGCATATTAAAGAGGGGAACATTAAGATGCCATGGCAATTCTGTTAGCACTTTGTTCACGGTCCCACAAATGCAGTCCTGTATCATGGCACACACACTCACCAACAAGTTCTCCCTTGTTCCTGTATGTCAGTGCACACAGCCGGAGCCTGCTGTGGGTAAAGCCCTTGCATTTTTGACAATCTCTTTGCCATAATTTTGAGTTCCTTTCTGCTACTTTTATTTCCCTCCATAATTGCCTCATTACACCTTTTTTGAGGAATTATTTTAATTACATACTGGCTAATTTTACAATGGATTCATAGGTAACATAGAGATATCCACTAGCTTCTGCAAAGAAAGCAGAACTGGTTTAAACAACTGAATATAGATTTTAAGTTATTAGCAAATAAACCTTCCACTCCAGAAGTGCTTTTCTTCCAATTCCTTTGGGATTTTACTGGCATCACCTCTTATGTGATAGCACGTAATCGCCAGTGGAGGATGAGAATAAGTTTTCCACCTCATCCTGGAAATCTCTTTTCCAGTACTTAATTGATTAAATCACCTGTCTTGTCCTTGCATTATTCTGGAAATGGGAGAATGAGGGCTGCTGAGTCATAAGGTGTCATTAGAAAATGACAGCTGCTCACATTGGTGGAAACTGGACAGGCGCAGCCTTCCCTCTGCAATGCAGGCGTTGCCACAACAGCAACAGGGTTCTCTGCTCACTGAGGACAGCGAGAGGCTCCATTTCAGCCCCTGCTTCTCCTCCCCAGGGCACTTGTCTACAGAGCACAACTTTCACAATATGTGGGAAGTATGGTTTTTTCTTGTTCTTAATGAGTTTCTATTTTTACGGCCCCATTTTGCCTCATTATAAATAGGGCCTAAATCCAGCCATGTCCCAAATTAAGGTAAACTTTGCCAGTATGATTCTAGTGATAATTTCTTTTTTTTCTCTTTTTCTTTCATGCCTCCTCTTCCCTGTAAGTTATTATCAGCAGCTTTAACCTTGGGCCTATGGAGAATTGCATGGAGAAGCTGAGCTGTGATCATCCAGCATACAGTGGATCTAAAGTGCAACCCCTCCACCCTGAGCCCTACATCTGGATTTATATTTTCATTTATTTCAAGGGCGAAGAGGCACTAAATTGATCCTAAGTCAATCATGTAAAAATTATATGCAGGCCACACAATTACATCTATGATCTTTATATTATTGTTGAAGCCAAAGTTTGAGTTACAAAGAATAATATCCATGATCCTTCACCCTCCACCAAGGGTTCATGAGGGTTACACAAAGGAAGAGCAGAAGGAATGCACAGAGCAAGAGCAACAGCCGTGTGCAAAACCTGAAGCCTGGGAGCTGATGAGAGACATTGCATGAAATATTTTGTTGACCTTTGTTTTTTTCTTCCATTGGAAATAGATTCAGCCTGTTTGCTAAAAATATGTAATGGTTCAAAAATTCAAACAATAAAGAGAAGCAAAAAGCAAAATGTGAGGTTAAAAAATATCACATGTGAGACTCTGCTGCCATGAGATGACCACTGTGGACAGCCAGGTAGACATTCTTCCAGAGCTCTCTCTATAATCACACACATATGTGCTCACATGCATGCCTACACTTGCAAACACATGCACACGCACTTACTGAAACGGAGTTACACTGTACATGCACAGTACATGGACACAACTTTAGGTTTTCATATCAATAAGTACCTAACTCCTTGTGTTGCATAATTAACATATTTACAGGTTTTTTAAATGAAGAGTATTGATCTGTCTATTCTTATGTCATTATTATGCTATTTTAATCACTAAAGTTTTACAACCTATTTTAATAACCTCATTTTTTTCAAGGCTCTGGGTTTTATTAATTCTGAGGACATATATGGCATAATTTTATGTAAAACATCTACTTCATTTGCAATAATCTTAGATCCCTACAAGTTGCACGTGGGAGCTAAGCATATTCTTCAGAAAATGGATCTGTTCCTCTTTTGTCAATATAATATTTCCAATCATTCTTCCTCTATAGACTTCAGAATTGATCATTGCATTTTCTCTCTTTTCTAAGTTTCTGTCAAACCTGTAATAATACAAGATGAATAAAATGGTAAGCAAACAACAAAAATAATCAAACCAAACTAAAATAATGAAAACAAAATATGAATGAATTGTTACAAGCTACCATGAATCAATAGTTTTCTTTTACTTCGTTGCAAGAACTATCACCTACTTTGATGATATTTTGTATTCATTAGTTTAAGAGTGGATTGTATTCCAAAAATAAAAAGCCCAAAATGATCAATACAGTTGTATTGTAAATAACTTACCAAAGCTTATAAAATTACCTAAAGTCAGGGAGAGAACACTTTTATCAAATGTTTTAAGAATTGAAAGTGAGCCACACCATGTACTTTTCTGCCCTTTTAACAGAATGTAACATTGAGACGTACAAAGGGATTCTATTTTAAGCATAGACACATTTTGGTATAAGAGATTTATTTAAAAATAAAGTTGTGTCTATGGGGCTCAAGGATATCTGCTCTATTACAAAAGTTGGAATACCTCCCAAACCAAAGAAGAGATATTTCACTCCTCTGTGGAAACCAGACTTGGACGTTTCCTTTCACTATTGATATTGGAAACTGACTGGGGTCATGCTCATATCTGGGATGTAGTGAGGATGTGAGGGGCTGAGAGCTCACATGCTTCTTCTCCTAATCTCCTTGTTCAGTTCTGACTTTGATCCTGAGCTGAGCACACACAGGAGACATGATGAAAATTCCCAAGGTGCAATTGAATCCTGTGGATTTGATATGAATGTCAGAGGATTCATATTCTTTTAATATGAATCCTGTGGATGAATGTCTGACCCCTTTAAGATTATCAGACAACCTAGGGTAAAAGAGACTTATGTAAAACTTCATGTGGATCCTGAAGGCATTTTTCAGGAGATAAATTAGAATTGAGGAATATATTGTCAGTCCGAATTCCCATTCTCACTGGTTGCATCTGTTGCATTCTGCTTTAAAATCACAAAGGGGTGCAAAATTAAAGAAACTGTGCAAATATGGAGACAAGTACTCCCATCTTGCTGTCTTCTAATTCTTCCTGCAAAACCCAGCTCACATTCTGATCTGCCTCAAAAACTTCCCTATGACACCATCTCTCTAATTTTAAAGTTTCTACCCTAATTACTGTCAATATGACAGAGTTTGTCCAAATCTGTTTTCCAATTGTTTTAAGTACATTGATTTTATTGCCCCACCTGGACTATAAACTTTTAAAGTCTGCAACCATGAATTTTTTTTTAATTGCCCATAATGCTCAGTGTAGCACTAGGCAAACAGAGGGCCTTAATATATACTCATTAATTGAAAGATGTGTAGAAACTCCAAGTGTTTATACTTAATGGATACTGGAAGTTTCCAATCATCAGGAGAAAAAAATCCCAGAAATAACTAGAATCAGTTGATTGTGACCAATCAATTAAAATCTGTGCCCAAGACAAATTAATTGATCAATGATGAATTTCTTGGGAAATGCTGTAGCCAGTGGACTCTCTTAGATCTAATTATAAACTGGACTGGTTACTTCTCCTACAGTACTTCTGTCTTCACACTGAGAGTAGCTGCCATTTTTGGACCCAAATATAACTGTCAGGCCACATTGAGATTGTAGGTGATATTGGAGAATTTGTGTTTAGAATGACCCCTATTAAAATGTTAGATTTCTTCCAATAGTCAACAGCCCTATTATAAGAACAGATAAAGTGGATGTCTGAATTGATCCAAATTTTTTTTATGGGAAAAAGAAAGAAATCAAACTTAGCACTATAGAAAACTACCAAACCAAAAAGTAAACAATAAGAGAGGAAGAAAGGAACACAAGATATACACAACAATGGAAAACAATTCATAAAAAGCAGAAGTAAGTGGTTATCTATCAATAATAACCATGCATGTAAAAGGATTAAATTATCCAATTAAAAGATACACAATGGCTGAATAGATTTATTCTAAAAAAAGACTTAACTATATGCTCCTTACAAGAGACATACTTCACCTGTAAAAGCACACATAGACTGAATGGGATAGAAAAGGATATTCCATGAAAATGAAAACCAAAAAAGAACAGAAATAGCTATAGTTATAATCACTTAAAATAGCCTTTAAGTCAAAAACTGTAAAAAGAGACAAAGAAGATCATAATATAGTGATGAGATCAATTCAGCAAGAGGATATAACAACTGTAAACATATATGCACCCAACACAAGAGCATCCAAATATATAAAGCAAATATTATTAGATCTAAAGGGAGAGTTGGAGTGCAATACAATAATAGTAGGAAACTTCAACACCACCCTTCAACACCACCCTTTCAGCAATAAATAAATCATCTCCAGACTAAAAATCAGCAAAGGAACATCAGATTTAAACTACCTTTCAGACTAAATGGGCCTAACAGACATTTACAAGACATTGCATTTATCAGTTACAGAATTCACATTCTTTTCAACTGCACATGGAACATTCTATAGCATAGATCATATATTAGGCTACAAAACAAGCCTTTGAAGACTTAAGAGGATTGAAATCATTATCAAGTATCTTTTCTAACTATAATGGTATAAAACGAGAAATCAATAACAGAAGGGACTTTGGAAACTTTACAAATACATGGAAATCAAAAACCATGTTCCTGAATAACCAATGGGACATGAAGACATTAAAATAAAAATTAAAAATGTTATTGAGACAAATGAAAATGGAAACACAACATACCAAAACCGATGGGATACAATGAAAGCAGTTCTAAGAGAAAAATTTATAGCAATAAATGCCTACATCAAAAAAGGAGAAAGACCCAGTAAATGACCCAACATTGCACCTCAAGGCATTAGAAATATAAGAGCAAACTCAACCTAAAATTAGAAGGAAGGAAATAAAAAAGATCACAGCAGAAATGAATGAAAGAGACTAGAAAAGCAATACAAAACGTCAACAAAACAAATAGTTTGTTTTTTGGGAAGATAAATAAAGTTGACAAATCTGTCACCTGAGTAAGCAAAAAGAGAAAGGACTCAAATAAGTAAAATGAGATGAAGAAGGAGACTTTACAACTGCTACCACGGGAATATAAAGGATCATCAGAGACTATCATGAACAATTTAGGTCAACAAATTGGATAAGTTAGAAGAAATAGATAAATTCCTGGGCACATATAGTCTACAAAGATTGAAGCATGAAGAAATAGAAAGCCTGAACAGACCAAAAATGAGTGAGAAAATTGAATCAATAATAAGAAGTCTTCCATCAGAGGAAAATCCAGGACCCGATGGCTTCATTACTGAATTTTACCAAACATTTAAAGAAAAACTACTATCAGTTTTTCTCAAACTATTTTGAAAAATTGAAGAGGAGGGAATTTTTCCTAAACCATACTATAAGACCAGTGTTATATGGATAGTAAAGCAAGTCAAGGACAACACACAAAAAGGAAACTGCAAACCAATATTCTTCATGAACATAAATGCAAAAATCGTTAATACGGTATTAGCAAACCACATTCAATAGCACATTAATGAGAGCATTCACCATGATAAAGTAGGATTCATCCCAGGAATTCATGAATGATTCAACATATGCAAGTCAATAGGCATGATACATCATGTTAACAGAATGAAGGACAAAAACCATATGATTATTTCAATAGCTGCAGAAAAAAACTTTTGACAAAATCTAACATCTCTTAATGACAAAAATCTCAACAAATTAGGTATAGAAGGAATGTAACCCAACATAATACAGGTCTTTAACACAAAACCACAGCTAACATACTGAATGGGGAAAAGTTGAAAACATTTTTCAAAAGATCTGGAACAACACAAAGATATTTACTTTTACCACTTCTATTCAATACAGTACTGAAAGTCCTAGCCAGAGCAATTACACAAGCAAAGAAATAGAAAGCATCCAAATTAGAAAGGAAAAAGTTAAATTGTCCCTGTTTGCAGATGACATAATCTTATGTAAAGAAAAGCCTATAGACTTCGCTAAAAACCTTTTAGATCTAATAAACAAATTCAGTAATATTGCAGGGTACAAAATAAATATACAAAAATCTGCAGTGTTTTTATACACCAATAGCAAACTATCTGAAAAAGAAATCAAGAAAACAATCCCACTCATAGTATCTACCAAAAATATTCAAATACTTAGGAGTAAATTTAATGAATGAGGTTATAGATCTCTATGGTGAAAACTATAGAACATTTATGAAAGAAATTGAAGAAGGCACTAATAAATTGAAAGACATGTTGTGTTCATGGATTGAAAAACATGAATTTTTTTCAAAAAGTACCTACTACCCAAAGCAATCTACAAATTCAATGCAATTCTTATCAAAATATTAATGACATTCTTCCCAGAAATAGAAAAAGAATTTCTAAAATTTGTATGGAACCATAAAAAACCCTGAATAGCCAAGGCAATCTTGAGCAAAAAGATACTAGTTAGCCATAAAAAATAAAATCCTGTCATTTGCGACAGCATGGATGAAACTAGAGGTCATTATGTTAAGTGAAATAAGCCAGGCACAGAAAGATAAATATGACATGATCTCCCTCATCTGTGAAAAGAAATGAGTTCTCATTTCTCTCCTGTGAGTTCAAAAAGTTGAACTCATAACGTGGAAAGTAGAATGGTGGTTCCTGGAGGCTGGGTGGCTATGGAGGAAAAGAGATGGGGAGACATTGGTCAAAGGATATATTAGAGAGGAGGAGAAGAAAAGTACAGAGTAAGTAAATATGGAGAGACACAAAGTAGATAAGTGATTGCAATGATTGCCTGGAGTTGGCGGTGGCGGAAGGAGAGGGTCAGGGGCAGAAACTGGGATGAGTGCTAATTGTTTCTCTCTTGGATGATGGAAATGCTCTAAAATTGATTGCAGCAATGGTTGTACAACTCTGTGAACATACGAAAAAGCAGTGGATTATATATGCTTTAAATGGGTGAATTGTATGATATGTGAATTATATCTCAATAAAGCTGTTTAATAAATCAATAAATAAAATTGGGTTTTTGCCTGTCTGTTTTCTTTTGAAAGTTGTGATTAATGGACAGAGAGACAAGAGGCTTGTGCCTACAAGAAAAACATGGTTAAAAAGACAAACTGCATATATGGAAGGGGCCCAGTTTCAGTGTTCTGTGTAACTCAAGATGAATTAAAGACTTAAACGTAGGCCCTAAAGCCAAAAAAGCCCTAGAAGAAAACCTAAGCATTACCATTCAGGACATAGGCATGGGCAAAGACCTCATGACTAAAACACCAAATGCAATGGCAACAAAAGCCAAAATTGACAAATGGGATCTAATTAAATTAAAGAGCTTCTGCACAGCAAAAGAAACTACCATCAGAGTGAACAGGCAACCTACAGAATGGGAGAAAATTTTTGCAATCGATCCATCTGACAAAAGGCTAATATCCAGAATCTGCAAAGAACTTAAATTTACAAGGAAAAAATAAAAAACAACCACATCACACAGTGGGCAAATGATATGAATAGGCACTTCTCAAAAGAAGACGTTTATGCAGCCAAAAAACATGAAAAAAATCTCATCATCATGGGTCATTAGACAAATGCAAATCAAAACCGCAATGGGATACCATCTCATACCAGTTAGAATGGTGATCATTAAAAAGTCAGGAAACAACAGATGCTGGAGAGGATGTGGAGAAATAGGAGCACTTTTACACTGTTGGTGGGAGTGTGAATTAGTTCAACCATTGTGGAAGACAGTGTGGTGATTCCTCAAGGATCTAGAACCAGAAATACCATTTGACCCAGCAATCCCTTTACTAGGTATATACGCAAAGGATTATAAATCATTCTGCCATAAAGACACATCCACACATATGTTTATTGCAGCACTGTTCACAATAGAAAAAACTTGGAACCAACCCAAATGCCCATCAGTGATAGACTGGATAAAGAAAATGTGGCATATATACACCATGGAATACTATGCAGCCATAAAAAATGAGTTCATGTCCTTTGCAGGGACATGGATGAAGCTGGAAACCATCATTCTCAGCAAACTAACATAGAAGCAGAAAACCAAACACTGCATGTTCTCACTCATAAGTGGGAGTTGAACAATGAGAACACATGGACACAGGGAGGGGAACATCACACACAAGGGCCTGTCAGGGGGTGGGGGGCTAGAGAAGGGATAGCATTAGGAGAAATACCTAATGTAGATGACGGGTTGATGGGTGCAGCAAACCATCATGGCATATGTATACCTATGTAACAAACCTGCACGTTCTGCATGTGTATCCCAGAATTTCAAATATAAAAAAAGAGAAAAGGATATACAGTATTTAAAAAAAGAATACAATCCCTTAAACTGAATAGCTTTTTCAAAAAAAGTAAATTTTATTGTATGTGTGTATATATATATGACATATATGTGTGTGTATGTGTGTATATATGACATATATGTGTGTATATATGACATATATGTGTATGTATGTATGTGTGTATGTGTATATATGACATATATGTGTGTGTATATATGACATATGTGTGTCTGTATATGTGACATATATGTGTGTGTGTGTATGTGTGTATACATGACATATATGTGTGTGTATGTATGACATATCTGTGTGTGTATGTATGTGTGTATGTGTGTATATATGACATATGTGTGTGTGTATATATATATGACATATATGTGTGTGTGTGTGTGTTTGTGTGTGTATATATATGCTTTGTGGAGGCTCCATAGGCGAGAGGATGAGGAAAGAATGGTAATCAAAGAAGTGGAGGTTTTAGAGATGTTAAGAAAAAGTGAAGTCAGAGCAAATGCTCTAAAAGGAGAAAAGGTTGTGGTCAGTGGGTGAGACATTTGGATTTAGGCTTTCAGGGATGGAGTTGGTCTGGGTGAGGACGTGATCCGAATGCGGCAACAGAGCCGCAGCTGACGGAGGCAGCTGACGGAGTTCTTGGGGTGGAGATCCTGACCTGGAGTGGAAGTGTTCCTCTAGTGGGGGACAGAGGGTGGTGACACCAGTGTGCCTCTCTCATGCGAAACATTCTCCCTGCCATCCCCAGGCTCCCGAAATCTGATTCTGTACTCGCAACAGGCTGGAGGTCTACTTGTGGTCCAGATTCAGAACCTCTTGATCTGCTGACATATGACCCGCAAAGACTAGGTACTTGCTGGCCCCTCCCTTGCCATTCCAAAAAAAAAGGTGGAAGAGGGATAAGATATGCGTAATAAACACTCCCATAGGTAAAGGAGAGTGATGGTCTTTAGTAAGTCAGTAAATCTTAGCTTAGCTCACCATTTGAGAGAGATTCTTGGACACTCAAAATTCATTTTCAGACTCCAAATTCTTTCAGATATTTCAAGCTAAAATATTGCTGCTGAAAAACTTCCTTACCCTCTTGTGAAGTCTTGCACTTAAAGATTTTTTTTTTTTGGCAATTGTATTTGATGATTACAAAGCAAATAATTGGTCTATTCTGACGAGGAGAAGTCAGCTGATAGTGTGACTATCCCGGTGGTCTTTTCCCCCAGAGAAACCTATTTGTTTGTCAGTATCTATTTGTTTTTATAATGCTAGAAACATGCACACACACACTTTTTCATAATCTTTGATATAAAAGAATTTTGTTATGATACAGAAGTTACCAATGTAGCTATAAAATATGTTTTAGGAGGAATCTTTATGATTGAGTTTAAATAGTTCACCTTCCACTGACTCTTGGGATGACCCTTGCCTGTCATTTACTTTTTGGTGGTGGAACAGTCATTGCTCGGGAGAAAACAAAATCCATGGGGTCAGTGAAGAGGCAGAGCCCTGGGTCCTGGGGAGAGGGCACAGTCTCTATCCCGGCCCCCCTGTGTCCTTCTCCCTGTTTTCCTTTGAGTATCTCACTCCCAGCACCTCTGCATGTCTGCAGGTAGAGAGGGTTTGCGCTGAAGCTCAGAGTAAAAGGTCATTAGAGAGAATGGAAAAAAATCTGCTACAGCAAATTTTGTTTTTTTAAGATTTGTTTATCTCAAATTTCTGATTTGGTAGTAAGTTTTGGCAAAGTTTAGAAGGTCTTCCTTTGTAAATGTGTTTTAATCTCTCCTGGAAACTGGAAACTCATAAAGATTGTGTTGAAGTTCTGAAGAAGGGAAGACTTCTCCCTGTTTGATCTGGTGGAAGGTAGCTATGAAGAGTTGACATAAACAGTCGACAGTGACCAGGACTAACAGTAGCTTTGGAGTGAGGATAGGTATTTGTTTTGTCTGGTTAAAATTTCCCTCTACAATGCATATTGGAGACAGGTCTGGTGAGAGAGGCTGAAGGAGGAACTTTTGGGTGATGAGCCTGAAGGCTCTAAGTTGATAAAAGAACCCCATGAATCAACACAACAAAAGTTGTTCCCTGGAAGCTGCAATGTGCCCTTGGAGATTAACAGCAGAGCTGAGGTTTACAAAGAGGGTAATGAAAGTTGCTAAACGGTACAGCTCCCTTAGCTCCCACCCTAGTGGTGAAATAATTGGGCCCAAAAGTGCTAGGGGAAGGGAATGAGGTTTTGGTGGTTTACAGGGAATGTGGGCTTTCTAGCCATGAAACATAATCCTAATTGGAAGAATTGTATTGGAAGTTGGCCATGTTGCAAAGAGCAGGATGCTTAAGCAAGTGAGCACTTTTTAATAGTACTGTCTACAAATGGCTTACTTTCAAGGGGAATAAAAATTAGTAATAGACCCCATCTCTCGAAAGCAGCAAC
The DNA here is from genome assembly GCF_028858775.2 of Pan troglodytes. Lineage (NCBI taxonomy): Eukaryota > Metazoa > Chordata > Mammalia > Primates > Hominidae > Pan > Pan troglodytes. The sequence continues at coordinate 85,662,145 of NC_072415.2, forward strand.
ATGTCATTTTCAGATAGGGATCTTTAAAAAGCAACGGTCTGTTTTTCCTTTTCCCTCCAATAAAAACTTCTGTCCTAAAAAGGTTTTCTCAAAACTTATCTGCTTATGCTGTTTGGGAACTTTCTTCTGCCCAGCTCCTCCTTGGCTCCTGGTTGGTTCCTGGTGGGAAGAAAAAACAGTGGATAAACAGCCATGTCCCAACCTAGATATAGCAGGTGGGATGAACTTGTTTCCCGACTCAGAGCTAGTGTTCTCGGCTTCTTTCCTCACTCTGTTACCTCACTCTTATTCCTGACTCCAGGTTGTTCAGTGTGCTGAACAACCTCAGTGATACTTATATGGATTACATGTTTACGATATTTCCTATTGCTGTTCAGTCTGTAACCTGCACAACTGTACTATGACAGTCCTGGGAGGCAAATTTAGGAATTTCCCAACTCTATCAACTGTCCAGAAATAAAACTTCCCTGAAAAAAAAGTTTTCATTAAGAAAATTTCAATTATAAAATATATACATTTACCCATTCTTTAAGTAAATATTTATTAAGCGGGCCTACTTTTGGCCAAGTGAGTTTAAAGCTCTGGAAAGAGAGGTGAACTAAATGGTGTAGGGGAAAATTTGTGGTTCAGTGGAAAACTATGGATTGTCTTGATGCTAGAGAAGTTTAGAGGTGCATGGAGGGGAACTCTGAGTTTGTAGATCTTTATTCTGCGAGGATTATTTCATAACCTTGCAAATTGTAGATAGTTGATAGCAATGTGAAATAATTCTTGTTTACCAACATGCAATTCTGTTGATAGAGGTTCAATGGAATTATATCTTCTCCCTGTGGAAATACCAGTTTTACCTCCATTTGGATATATCTTCCTACATTTTATTACACTATACAAATTGGTTCCTTTTGTTTTTAACTTCTCTTTAGAACTACTTATGACATCCTTTTGATTCTCTCATTGCTTGAATTAAATAAAATACTCAACGTGTCCTCATTTTATATCTTTATATTTTACTTTATAATAGCAATATTTTGCTATAATCGTTGTAATAGCAATTTTCAAAAAATTGCTTTTCCCACAGACTATGTCCTCAAACTCAAAAACAGAAAACTTGTAGAACAAAACAAAGCAAAGCAAACGTAAAAGTAAAAACGATATTATTTATAACCCTACCATCCACAGGAAAGCTGATAATAAATCAGGGTTCCATTGTATTTGAATGAGTATAGATTTTTTTTGGTAAAATTGAACTTATTCTGCATATGTAACATGTTTTATTTTTACTTTGCAATATAATGGGTAATAAGCATTTAAAAAATACCCACAAGCAGGTCTAGTTCATCTGAACAGCAGTTTGCTTTAGGAATCAGCTAAAATAATTATGAGCATTCTGACAGGCTAAAAAATTTAACTGTAAACCACAAATGTGGTATAGGTGTCATGGCAGCAAAGGGGGACCTGGATATAGAATTAATAGCATCTAACAGGACACAGTCAAGACAAGAAGTCTGTAGATAAGTGTGGTCTTAGAAAAGATACCAACAACAAAGCCAATACTCACCTAGGTGAACTGCAGAGATTGTTTTCTCTTTTGATTTTTAAAGAATTGTTGATTGTGTCCACCTGGAAGGTGGGCTTACTTTCTTATTTTTCTTTTGGGATCAACCTTGACAAGTATATACATGTGTTATATGTGCAATAGATTCATGTGCATAGGACAGTTTAGGAGTTTCAGCATGTACCATATTGCAAGTTTTATTGTCATTCAAAATCGGACATCTTGCTTCCAATTTGATACCCACTTGCTATAATGTCTGCTCTGGTAACTACCAATGCAGCAGGGTCCCAGCTGGGAGGGTCTAAATCTGCAGCCACGGGTCAGAGCTGTTTTTTCAGTATTCCCAGCTTTCTTTCTAGACACCAAGCATAAGCCATTCTGGGACAGCACCCATGGTTTATCCAACTCATGAGATAATCCAACAGTACCTGTTTAATTTAAGGGCATGATTAGGTCCAAATCTTTGACTTTCTTAGAAAACTAATGTGGATATGTTATTCAAATTGATCTGCACCATTGTTGAAGTTGTTTTGAGCTTTTATTACCTCTTGGAGTCATTGGTCTACATAGTTTACTTAATATCCAAAGTAATATCACTTTCTATTTTCCCAGCCATTCTTTCAGATTCAACAAATAGTTTGATGCTCCAGTTTTTTGAATTTAGAGAGTAATCTAAGTTTACTTATCCATTTCTTTTATAGCTTAAAAAATTACCTAGTATCCTCTTTTAATCCCTATCTTTTATCATCACTCTTTTCTTTGTGTTAGTGAATTGCTAAGATGCAGATATCTTGAGATTCTGTGCTCCTAGATGGCAGAGGTCATGACAATAATCTGTAATCTTCTGTAAAACTTACACTGACTGCATATAATAGGTGCACAGTAAAGTCTTGTTGATCCATTCAATAACAAATATTGCAAATCTATCTTCCTCTTTCCTCAAATTTTTAATCCATTTTCACAGGGATGTTTCTTTTTTAAAGCATATGTATCTAAATTTTGCCACAGATCACTGTCTGGTTGTCCCTGAGGAGTTCACTTCATCTTCATTCCAGTCATTTTTTTTTTTTCTAAGATGGAGTCCTGCTGTCACCCAGGCTGGAATGTAGTGGTGTGACCTCGGCTCACCACAACCTCCGCCTCCCAAGTTCAAGTGACTCTCCCCCCCTCAGCCTCCCCAGCAGCTGGGATCACAGGTGTATGCCACCATGCCTGGCTGATTTTTGTATTTTGAGTAAAGATGGGGTTTCACCATGTTGTCCAGGCTGGTCTCTCTCGAACTCCTGACCTCAAGTGATCTGCCCACCTCAGCCTCCCAAAGTGCTGGGATTACAGGAGTGAGCCACTGGGCCCAGCCCCAGTCATTCTTTATACACGCTGCAGTAGGGCAGTGGGCGAGGCCACCAGAACCCACTTCAGGCCTTCCCTGTCTGTGCCCAGGCAGAGAGAACCGGGAAGCTTCGTTGTCCTGGGTGCGCCCGACAACTCACTCCTCCTGCAGACTACAAAAGGTAGGGCTTGGCATAGTGCAAAACAAAGCATGCTTCGTTCCTTGTTTCTTTGCCTTTAATCCTGCCTTGCAAAATCCTAAAAAGCCTTGACAAACAACAAAATTATTGGGAATTCTCCTAGTAACTCTGCAGAAGATTGTTCAATAGATGATTTTCCAAAACAGGAAGCTTTCACTCGTCCTAGCCATGCACTTATTTGAAAAGGATTAGTTTATTTGGAAAGACAGAAGAAGAGAAAACATGCAAAGAATTTAGATTCACTGTTTTTTTTTTTATGTTAGAAAATGATGTGACTACATTTGCTAACTGGGCATGAATGAGTGGAGGTCTAAGAATCCCAGGAGTAGACACATCAAGAAAACTTTGGTGTGATCTGTTGCTGTTGATAAACACACTTCCAGTTCTCTTCATTGGAATCACCTTTTTCCGGAGCCTTTGTTGGCTTCTGCACATGAACACGCGGGTTTGGTACTATTGGGGGCCTCTTGCTTTCACTGGGAATTGGTGAGACGCAGATAGCAGTGGGTTCCAGCCCGGGTTTTGGCACCTGGACAGCCTCTGGGACCATCCGCCTCTCCTCCCAATGTGTGAGCATACGTAGCCCTAGACAGTGTGCTTCCCAGGCCCTTGGAACATGGGGAACTCCGACACTCTGCCAACTCTTCTCATTAGTGCACTTTGCAGCTGTGGAACAATTATTTGGCCAAGATGATGCAGACAGAATATCAAACTGTTTCTTGGAGGGGCAAGGCCTGACATGGGGAGTAGCCCTGTGCAGCACAGCGTCAACAGGCTGTGCACCAGCGTCAGGCACATCAAATGCAGTCACCAAAATCCCCTGGGCTGGGCAAGAATGCTCATTTCTTTTACTGATGCCTGGGCTGAGAGGAAATGATTTCCATCCTGACTGGTCAATTTCTCCTTTAAGTATTTATGACCTTAAGACCAAACATTATGCTCCAGGCATAGTATGTATATTTAACAGATATATTTTGAGCATGTAATAGCACAATCCTAAATCTTCACGGGCCATCCAAGCTTTAGAACTCTGAAGATGCGGTTGGCACGTTGCACTCCGGAAAGTTATGGCAGATGCAGGCCCCTCGTGGAACCCATTAACTCTAGTGCCCTGGATTCACCTGCTGTCTCCCAATTGCCTTTCAAAATTCAGCTCCAAATACCTTTCTCTTGTCTCTTTTCCTTCCAGTCATATAAGGAGGTCACTGATCCCCGCTCTTTCCTTTCCTTATGGACTTCCAGAAAAAAGAAGGATGGGAGGCAACCCGGTCGCTTGGAAGACACACCCTCCCATCACATCTATCAGCGTCCTGCAGACTGAGTGCTGAGCGCAGTCACCATTGAGAGCTGCTCTCCTCCTCTCTTCCTCTCTCTCTCAAGTTTTAAATTTCCCCAGCTAGTGTAAAACTTAATGAAAGCCCTGGAGTATACAATAGCATTTTGAAAACAGGAATTTGTGACTGCTGTGAATCATCACTCACAGCAGGGACCCAGAAATGTGAATTGTGGGAGGAACACACGAGCCCCTCTCTTTTTTACTGGGAATTTATTACAGGCGGGTCATTATTTACAATGCACCATTCACATCCTCTAAAGAGCCAATAAACTGGCTGCTGAATATGCATTTTGCTCTGTGGTGAACACAGATGTTTCCAGCTAATATCCATTTCATTTAATTTCTTTTCTCCTTTTTTTTTTTAAATTCTATCTTGCTATTTCTGTAGCAGCTGGGTAACTATTTGCCCGTCTTCGGTTTGGGAATCACTCCTCATATTTATTATCATTGGTGCCATTCACGTTGCTATACTTAAGAGTCTGTCAGCATTTCCATTAAAAGCTACTGTTTCTGTGAGTTCAAAACCAGGCTGGTAAAGGTTTCTGCGGGTTAAATGTTGGGCAGATGAGGTCCCAGCTTGGGATCACATCACTTTAACAGAGGGTAGGAATAAAACCAGTTAGGGTGTTTTAGTGTTATGAGTTTACAAGCTGAAAAAAGGAGATGGAAACATTGATTTCAAAAGCTGTTTTGTATTTCTGTAAATGAAATACTGTCCTTTGCAACTTAACTTTTTTTAACCATTAATCTTTGAATTTTTCTAATGTTTGCTGGAGAGAGGAAAATTAGCAGTGATCATTTAATGATTCACCTTAGAAGCAGATTTTACATTATTTAAACTTCGGTTGACAATGATCCTGCTCAGTAGTCTCCATCGTCTTTGCCATAACATGATGTAATAGCATACACATCATAACTCAATATGGTCTTCAATCTTGTGCCTTCAATATAGTAGACAGTCAACGCACAGTGATCCAAGTGAACTCACTCATGATTGTACTGTCTATAGTATACAGCTTAGCACATATCATTCTATCACGTATATAATTCTATTTTGCATATATATGATATATGTATGTGTGTATATATACACGTACATATATTTATGTATATATGTACATATATGTGTGTATATATGTACATGTATATATATGTGTGTGCATGTGTATGTATATGTAAATATATATACATAAAACACTACTATCCCATACATGCAGTAGTATTTTTCCAGCTGACCTGAAACGTCTTCCTGGTAAATACTGCAAAACAGCAAACAAACTAACAAGTTGTTAAGCACTTGTTAGGTGCCGTCTGAGTCTGTTTTGTGTTTTCATGAGTATTTTCTCATTTAATCCTCACAACAACATGGTGCGATAAGTAAGATGACAGCACTCTGCTACCTGTTATAGAGACTACCTTCCGCCAGGCTGAGCAGAGATGTTTTGTAAATGTTTTGAATTATTATTTCAAAAGTTATTTGCAGGTTATATGAAGCTATCTCAATTACAAAAAGCAAGGACTAGCAACAAAATTACTGTTATGAAAAATCCTTGTTTCTGACTTAAGAAGATATTTCCCTTATTTCTGAAGTTTTCTTTTCTCAGAACATGGCTTAGAGCAAGGGGTAGTGTAGAGAATTCAGCCAAAATGAAATACACATCCAAGAATGAAGCCATTCTTCATTGGCTGTTGGAAAAAATTTTAGAAAACCAACTCATCTTGCTGGAGGTGAATTAGTTAAGGAAAATACAGATTTTTGTTTTCACATAGTTTCCATACTTTATTACCATTTCATTTCCTAACGCAAACACCACTTAAGGTTGTCAGTTTTGGCATGAACTCCCTATGAGTTCTAAGGTCATCTCTATATGAGTTTGGTCATATTGTATGAGTTCTGGGATTATTAATGCAGTATTAACAGAGGATTAATGGAGAATGGTCATGCTAAATACTTACCGAATAGGAAGAGTATATTGTGCAAATTTAGATGTTCAAATTATTCTGGACTTAAGATCATTTTAGCATGCATTTTCATAGAAAATTGAAATAGCTCTTTTAGCTTGATTAAAAACGGTCAAGCTTATATTTTAAAAACATTTAATTTATAACTTTCACTGATACTCATTAACCTTGAAAAAGACTTTCAGATTGAATTATATTAGTGGAAGGTCCTCAAGTGTATGTTTCTGTGATAATCAGGGCTTTTAAAATCTCTCTTCCATTTGAGCGATGGCCTCTAACTTCTGTCTTTGTGTCTCAGATGGTCTTTTGAGCAGAAATAGTCTTTTGTCTACACTGTCTCAAATGTCCTCCTCACCTCAGGAGAATTTCTCATACTCTGTCTTTGCTAAGTGAACATCAGAAGTAAATGAAAAAAAAATTCACTCTTATGCCAAAAATAAAGTTAACATAACTTTAAATGAGGTGGCTTAAACCTCTAAGTCCCAGGCCATTCATTGACACAAAACTGAGACTTCATTCTTCACCACCAGTATGTGCACGGATATGTCCCAGGATGGAGTTCTCTCAGCTGATGGTAACTTCACTTCTGGAAGGAAACTTGATATTGCAAGGCGAGACCTGGGAGATCCTCTTTCTTCCCCACCCTTTCTCCAGTTCTTTGAACTTCCTTCCTTGCCGCTCTTCTTCCTCTTTCCTGGATCTGTCTTTTATTTTCTTTATGTTCAATTTGTTAAGAAGAGAAAATATGTATTTTGTGACCGTATTAACTTGTAGATTAAGTGTTAAATGACAGTTTTTCTTTTTTTTATTCCTTTACACCTTAAGCTGATTGGCTTTTAAATTTTTTCACTCTATAAGCCAATAATTAAATCTTAGACTGAATGGCAATAACAATAATGTCTGTTTTAAGAATATTATACTTACATAAAAACTCAGTAGATGGTAATCAATGGGTCTATTTTAGTCTACCATGTAAATAATAAAGAATCTCAAACTATTTTCTCTAAGTTATCTTCTGGCAAAACAGAGTGGCTCATCTGATTTATATAGTGTAAACAATCATTGTAACAAAAACAGAGTTTACTAGTTCCTTTAATTGTTCTATTGTTTGGTGAAATTGATTTCAGTAACAGGACTATTTTTTTAAAACCCTGGGTTCAGCTGGGCTTGGTGGTTCACACCTGTAATCCCAGCATTTTTGGAGGCCGAGGCAGGCAGATCACCTGAGCTCAGGAGTTCGAGACCAGCCTGACCAACATGGGGAAACCCCGTCTCTACTAAAAATAAAAAAAAATAAAAATAAAAATAAAAAATTAGCTGGGCGTGGTGGTGGACACCTGTAATCCCAGCTAATCTGGAGCCTGAGGCAGAAGAATCGCTTGAACCTTGAGGCAGAGGTTGCAGTGAGCCAAGATTGTGCCATTGTACCCCAACCTGGGTTACAAGAGTGAAACTCCATCTCAAAACAAAATTTAAAAACCCTGGGTTCATAGAAGCATAATGCAATATCACAGTGGCTGGGGTTGGAATGGGGACCAGGTTGGAATGGGGATCGTTGCCAACTCTGCATGTTCCATTGTGCTGCCAACTCCATGTCTTCCATTGTGCTGCTGAAGTTCTACAAAAAACAAACAAACAAACAAACAAAAAACAGAAGAGACAAAACCCTACTACACCAAAATCTGATCAAGTCAGTGGAATATTATCCAGCCCTAAAAATGAAGAAAATTCTGACACTTGCTTCAATGTGAATGAATCCTGAGGACATCATGCTATGTGAAATAAGCCAGTCACAAACGGAAACACAGTGTCTGATTCCATTTATATGAGGTACCTAGAGTAGTCCAGGTTATAGAGACAGAAAGTAGAAGAACAGGAAGCCAGCAAGCCTATAAAAGAACTCAAGAACACCACTAACCAACAAGACCTAATTTATATTTATGAAATAATTCACCCCAAACCAGAGGAGCACACATTCTTTTCCAAGGCCCTTAGAACATACAGCAACATGGGCCATGAAAATCCAAAGCAAATTTAAAATAATTGCAATCATATGCAGTGAGTTCAGCAAGGTTTCAGGATACAAGATCAATAGACAAAGATCAACTGTGTTTATGTATACTAGCAATACATACTTGAAAAGCAAAATTAAAAATATAATTCCTTTTACAGTTTCTCAATATGAATGAAATAGTCATAAATGTAAAAAAAAATTAACACAAGCTTTTATTCTGAAAACTACACAACATTGATTTAAAAAAAACCAAAGAAGATCTAGATAGAGATAGTGTGTTCATGGATTAGAAGACAACATAGTAAAGACATCAATTTATCTATTGACTAAACTGATGTATAGGCTTCATAAAATTTACATTAAAAACCAAGGAAGATTTTTTTTGTAGAGACAAAATTATTCTGAAATTTGTTTGGAAAGGCAAAGTAACTAGAATAGCAAAAACAATGTTGAATACAAAGAATACATTTCAAAGGGTCACTCTACCTGAATTCAATACTTCTTAAATAGTGACAGTAACCTAAACTATGCAGTGCTGATGGAAGGATGGACACATAGATCAAGGGAACAGAACAGAGACAAGGAAATACCCCTAAGCATATGCCCAGGTAATTTTTGACTAAGATGTAAAAGCAGTTCAATGGAGGAATCATTTTGGACAAATGCTACTGGAACAATTGGATTTCCGTAGGCAAAAAGTAAACTTCAGCCTGAGCCTCACACTTTATACAAAAATTAACTCAAAATAGAGCAAAGATTTAAATGTAAAAATAAAACTAAAATTTTTAGAAAGACACAATTCAAAATCTTCAAGATTAAGACTTGATGCAGAATTCTTAAACAAGACACCAAAAGCACAATCCATAAAGGGAAAAAATCTGTAAATTGGACTTCATAAGATCAAAAAGGTTTGGTCTGCAAAAGACCCTGTTAGAAGGATCAAAAGACAAGCTACAGACAGGGAAAAAATATTTGCAAATCACATGTCTGAGAAAGGACTCACATCTAGAATATGTAAAGGACTCTCAGAACCCAACAGTAAAAATCAAACAATCCAATTAGAAAACGTGCAAAAGACATGAAGAGACATTTACTAAATAGAGTGTACATGGGGCAAAAAAAGCACTTGAAAAGATTTCCGGCATTATTAGCTATTAAAGAAATGCAAATTAAGGCCACAATAGAAATCACTACATACGTATTAGAACAAGTGAAATAAAACAGAATGGCAACACCAAATGCGGTCAAGGATGCAAAGAAACTAGATTTCTCACATATTGCTGTGCAATGTCAAGTGGTACAGCCACTCTGGAAAGGAGTTCGACAGTTTCTTAAGAAACTAAACGTATGCTTATTATATTTCCTAGCAATCGTACTCCTGGGCGGTTATCTCAGAGAAAAGATATCTTATGTCTACACAAAAATCTGCAATGGTTGTTTATAGCAACTTTGTTTGCAAGAGCTAAAAACACTAAAATTTCCGACAATAGGTGCATGATTAAACAAACTATGGTACGTCCATACCAGAGAATAATACAACAATAAGGAAAAATAAACTACTGACATGTGCAACAACTTGCATGGATGGCAAAGGAATTAGGGCGAGTGAAACAAGCCAATCTCAGAAGGTCACATACTATAAGATTTATAGAGCATTCTCGAAATGATCAAATTAAAGAGGTGGAGATGAGATCAGTAATTTTCAGGGTTGAGAGATGGTGGGGGCTGGATGGCTTGACTTTAAAGGGGAAGCACAAAGGATGTCTTTGTGATGATGGAGCAGTTACGAATCTTGTCTGCGGTGGTGGTTACAGAAATCTACACATACCACCAAAGACACAAAACTATTTGCACACCGTGTCTGTGCCAGTTTCCTGGCTTTGATATTGTAGGGTAGCTACATAAGATGTAGCCAACAGGGGGAAATGGGCAGAGGATTCATAGGATCTTTCTGTACTATTTTTGCAAATTCCTGCAAATGTATAGTTTTTCAAAATAAAAAGGTTAAAAAGAAACAAAAGTCAACATTATACTTAGTGGTGACATGCTGCAAAAAATCTCATTAGAATCAGGAATAAGGCAATTTTATTTGTTATCAACATCATCCTTCTAATTAATGCTGGAAGTCTGGCCAGTGTAGGGGAAGGAAGAATTATTATTAGAAAGAGACCTAATAATTCTTTGACGTTTCTACAACTGTATACTTGTAATACCAAATGAATCTAAAAAAGTTAAATTAAGCAAAGTGATAGAAAGTTAAATAAATATAAAAATATTTTTCTCTACATTGTAATAATAGGCTGGAAATATTTATGGCAAAAATTACATTAATCAAAAGAAAGTGAGTGGTCTCACCTGAAGAAAAGACTTAGCTAATAAAAATGAAGAATGTGACTCTAGTAACATAAAGACAGTTTAAGAAATAAGAATGCATATTATTTTTCTTGATACTAAATTATTAGTGTAAATATAAGTCTTCCTCAAATTTTAGTGGAATAGTGATTTTGGAAAATTCAATGAATGATCCTAAAATAATCTGAAAAAATAAATAGTGAAAATGCCTTTTGAAGGTTTTATTGAGGTCTAATTTACGTGCCATAAAACTCTCTCATTTTAAGCGTGCAATACAATGATTTTTAGTAAATTTACAAAATTGTGCAACCATCACCATGATCTAGCTTTAGAATGTCTCCATCACAGCAAGTAAAAGTGTCATCCCCATATTCAGTCACTGTCTGATACCACCCCAGCCCTGGCAACTACTCATCTACTTTCTGTCTTTATAGATGTCCCTATTCAAAACGATTTGCATAAATGGAATCAGGCAACATGTGGCGTTTGTGTTTGGCTTCTTGTACTTAGCATACGATCTTAAGGGTTCATCCGTGTTGTAACGTGTGTGAAAACTTCATTCCTTTAGATTGCTGAATGATGCTCCATTCCGTAGATAGACTGCATCTTGTTTATTTATTCTACTTGAGTGGACAACTGGGTTGTTTCCATTTTTGGCAATTATGTGAAATGGATGTTTTCATACAGGTGGAAGGGAGGAAACAGCCGTAGGAAGGTTTACTCTCTTTAGATCAAGAATTTTATGCCTAAGAAAGTATCCTAAAGAAATGATCAGAAATGTGCTCAGAAATCGATGTACACAGGGAGTCATTGGAGCAAGTTTATGAGAGAAAATCAAGAACCTTCTGAATACCCAAGAATAGAGAAATGGGAAAAGAAATTGTGATATACTCATTAAAAATGTTGTGTAGCTATTAAAAATTATGCTTTCAAAGACTACTTCATACTGTATTAGAATTCTCACAACATAACATTAAATAAAAACAATATACAGTAGTACATACAGTGTGATACCACCTTCATACAATAAAATTGTATTCATATTTACCTCGATTTTTCTTTTGGATCAACTATACTAAATATACAAATACATTTTCTAGAATACAACTATGGTTATTTCTGGGAGGAAGAACTGTGGATGGTTTTCACCTTCTTTATAGTTTTCTGTATTTTCCAAATTTTGCACGAAAAAACACGTGTTGCCTTTATAATAGAAATAAAATAGGCTGGGAGCGGTGGCTCACGCCCGTAATCCCAGCACGTTGAGAGGCCGAGACGGGTGGATCACGAGATCAGGAGATCGAGACCATCCTGGCTAACATGGTGAAACCCTGTCTCTACTAAAAATACAAAAATTAGCCGGGCGTGGTAGCGGGCGCCTGTAGTCCCAGCTACTCGGGAGGCTGAGGCGGGAGAATGGCGTGAACCCGGGAGGCGGAGCTTGCAGTGAGCCCAGATCGCGCCACTGCACTCCAGCCTGGGCGACAGAGCGAGACTCCGTCTCAAAAAAAAAAGAAAAAGAAAGAAAAGATTATTGTGGGTACCAAGAGAAATATTCATTTTGCAAGTTCTTTTTAAGGTATGTATGCTTTCCCACCGCCCCTCCCCACAACTTGTTGGAAAATTACAAAAGAAAACGAAATATCCCTAAACCCTGACACATAAAGAAAGGTTTAAAGCATGAATATAATGAAGGGGCCAGCTAAGCTGAATGAAAGGCTGACCAGAATGCTTAGGAATGAGAAGGTAGGAAGGAGGGACTGATCTCACTGTGTCTGCGGGTTATACCTGGGGGTACTGTGTTATGCCCTGCGATGTGTGTGTGTGTGTGTGTGTGTGTGTGTATGTGTGTGTGTGTGTGTGTGTATTTGTGGCTGAGCCTTCCTTCTTTGCTGTTCCTTACACGCTTTCCTTCCTTGCGTCCCTCCCTGGTTTTACGCTATCCATGTGGATGGAGATTCTTGCTGCTGGCCTGCGTTTCTTTGGAGTTTGTTTTCAAGGCCCTTCCCGCACACACTGGTGCCTCTCCTTTCTATCTGCTGGTGACGTGAGCGTTGGAAACACACCAGGCACTGGTTTCCATGGGGAAGAGTTGACTTCCTCTATGGATCTTCGTTAGTTCGCAGAGGCTGGTGTTCTGTGCAATTCGAGTGCTGACCACACGCCATCAGAGTGAGCACCGACTCAGTCTTTCCCTAAGCTGGTCATATTTAACAAGTCCAGAGCACATCGCTTAACCAGGTCCCCCAGCTTGCACATCATAGGAACCCCAATAATTTAAGAGGAGGGGTAGGAGAAGCATGCAGAGAGTGGGCTAAGATTGACACGGGCCCAGGTCCTCTAGCCCAGAAAGCAGCCAGTGGCCTCTCTGATTTTTTCTGCAGAAAACCAGGGTCTGGCCCTAAGAAGACTGGGGGTGACTGTCAGGGCAGGACACCATGATGTGGGATGAGCCCTGTACCATGTCCACTCTCTGAACAGAGGCTCCTGGCAGCCGAACCCACAGCGTCCTGCCTCTGTGCTGAGACTCCAGTATGTGGCCGACCTTCAGCCAAGGTAGGGGTGCATGACTCCCACCCAGGGCATCTTTGATTATTTTACGTAGCCACCAACCATGAGGCCGAGCAGAGTCAGAGCTTGATCTAGGAGCCGTGGAGGTGCGTGTGGGAGCTTGGGGGAATCTTCTAGAAAGGAAGTGAGGGAGACTTCCCCTGGGATTTGCTGCCCCTGAGGAAACCGGCCCTGCGGGACTCATCCCGGGAAGCCCACAGTGTCTCCCCTCCGCCTCCCTCACTCCTTTTTCCATCTTTAGGGCCTGTGCCACGCAGGCGTTGACGTTAGGATGCAAAGTGTCTGATTGGAGGGTTTTCCTGTAGCTGCAGTAACAACGGAAATACATTTTGAAAAATCAGTTTTAATAAAGCCCAGGCACTGACCCCAGCCACGTAAGTATTTATATTATTGACTTCTGTATGAGGGGATTTTTTAGGAGAGAAAAAAAGTCTTTCTGCTCTTGTCTTGAGACCTGAGGGAAAAAATAACAAAAATTAGAGAAACTGGAGATAAAAACGCAGTGAGTGGAATAACGCCAATGCCCCTGGGAGGCTCGCCTGCCGCGCTCATTCCGCATCTCATCCGTTCTGCAAGTGTGATAGCTCTTTCCTGTTTGATGGTGTCATTACGTAGACGCTACACATTCGATTCCATTTACAAGTCAATGGTGTGAGATTTTATGACAATTCTTTTTTAGTGAGTCGATTCTGTACGATCCTACTCAGTTAAGAAAAAATATATGAAAAGAATTCCTAAATAGTTGCCTTTTGGACCTCTCCCCAGAAAGTCTCAACCTACTGGGCATTTTTTACTGCAGGACTTTGGCCTTCTGTTCATGGGAAATGGCCAGAAACCAGGTCCAGGTAGCCTTGCTTTTGAGGTAACAATATTTCATAAATGTAAAGGCTGGAGCTTGCCAGGACAAACATTCTGGATATCACGTAGAGGAACTTTGGATCCAATTCTGAAACCAAAAGGAGAAGTGAGAAGCCTGGAAGAAAATCTGGGGGTGGGATACTCACTAAACCCAGAGTGTGGCTCCCTCTGGGGCAGGGACAAAGGGTCTTACCAAGGTGTTTAGATACTTCTAACAGATGGACCCAGATATGGGGACTGTAGGTCTCAATGGTGAAAGAGGCATGAGGCAGCTGTTAGAGGTTGAATCATGTCCCTTCCTTAAATCCATATGCTGAAGTCCTGACTCCCAGGATCTCTGAATGTGACTCTGTTTGGAGACAGCATCTTTAGAGAAGTCAGTTAAGTTAAAATGAGGTCATTAGGGTGGGTCCTAATCCCATATGACTGGTGTCCTTTTAAGAAGAGATTTGACTTTGGGAGGCCGAGGCGGGCAGATCACGAGGTCAGGAAATCGAGACCATCCTGGCTAACATGATGAAACCCCGTTTCTACTAAAAATACAAAAAAATTAGCCAGGCGTGGTGGCGGGGGCCTGTAGTCCCAGCTACTTGGGAGGCTGAGGCAGGAGAATGGCATGAACCCGGGAGGCGGAGCTTACTGTGAACAGAGATTGCACCACAGCACTCCAGCATGGGCGGCAGAGCGAGACTGTGTCTCAGAAAAAAAAAAAAAAAAAAAAAAAAAAAGAAGAGATTTGAACACAAACATGCACAGAGGGAAGAGGATTTGAGGAGACACAGGGAGAAGGTGGCCACGCACAAGCTAGGGAGTGAGGCTGGGGACAGATCGCTGCCTCAGAGCCTCGAAGGAAGAAACCCTGTGGCACCTTGATCTCAGGACTCTGGCCTCCAGAGCTGTGAGACACTGCATTTCTGTTGTTTAAGGTCCTGGCTTGTGTACTGTGTTATGGCAGCCCTAGCAAAAATCATAGAGTGAGGAGGGAGATGTCTCTTCGGAAGCAGCATGACATCTGAACTGGGCTTTGAAGACAAGGCAGGGCTTTGCTAAGGTGAGAATGTTCACGGGAGGAGGCAGAGAGTGTGAAGGCAGGCAGGGGAAAGGCTGTGCGGACATTGGTTTGACTGGAGATGTGCAAGAATGTTTTGGGTGTAGTCTGAGCTGTAGCGGGGCACTCAGTAGCCACCCAGCAAGCATTGATCGGGCACCTGCCCTGTGCTTTGCAGCGGGAGCAGACACGAAAAAGATGAGCTTTGCTAAGTTTACACTCTCAGGAAAGGCAGGCATGGGAGGGGGTGGGAATTCAGAGTGGTAGGAGCAGCGGCTGTGGATCTTCAGAGAAGGGCGTGGAAGATTCCACCTCGAAGGTGGGACAGGTGACCAGAAAAGGTGGTTGCTGGAGGGCTCCAGGAATGGACAGGGATGGATGGGGAGTGGTGGGGAAATAGGAGTCCAGAGAGAAGGAAGGATGAGAATGAAGGCAGGAGTGCTTGGAAAGAGGAATTTCCAAGCATGGCAGAGTAGACAGGCACCCAGGAATGAGGATGGGAAAGGAAGGTGAAGATCCCAGAAAGAGGACCCCAGGGTCCAGGCACGAGGACACAGGATTCACAGAGTTTAAAGTTCTAATGATGGCCAATTTCCATAGTGTTTTCATTTCTTTTCATTGACAACAGTGGCCCCAACTTTATTTTTGTGACATTTAGGTACATTTTAGAATGGAAAGAAAATTAAATCAAATGAATTCGCTCATTGTTTTTCACTTATAGAAAAAAAATCATAATTTCCACAAAACTGGAATTTAAAACAGATTTTTTTTTTACAGGACTTGGAGTTTCAGTAGAACATTGACATATTTCTCTAATGAAAGATTACAATATTGTTACTTGTGCCAGAAAATATTTATTAAATGAAAGAAGTGAGCACATTATAGAAGTCACATAGTTCTATGTTTCCATGACTAACAAGTTGTTTTACTGATTTACAACTTAGTGGTTATGGTTTTCCATGCTTTTTCTAGCCATTTAGCTTTTTTCATTTCCTTTCCTTGGGTCTTTTATCTTTGGGTAGTGGAAATTAAACTAACACGCTGTCAAAATTCCCATCATGGAGGCATTTGGGTGCGACGGACAAATTGTTGTTAAAATGTTGTATATTTAGGCGTGGAATATGATCCTTAGAAAGGATCATTAATTACATTTATGTTGCTATGTCCTCGATTCTTGTGGGACATTTTATATTTGGTACATTTGCCCCTTTAGGCATGTTTCTCACTCAACCCTGCCTCTCCCACCCCCCAGGTGGAGACAGCCTCTGTGCCGGAGGTCAGAGCAGTGGCCCTGGAAATCTGTGCACATCCTTAGCTGAGAGCCTATGAGGCCACAGCTGTGACTGGGGAGCTCGGGAATAAACTTCCTGGGGCTGAAAAATAGGACGCTTGGCAGCCGAGTTCCTCAGTCTCCAAATCCCAGTTCCGTCCCTTCTTAAGTAACGGTTCTCCTGGCTCACAGTCTTCCAGGATTACAGCTTTGGGACAACCCTTGAAGGGAGGAGTGAAGCCTCCTAGGGACACATTTGCCCTTCAAATCACCACCTTTCTCTCCTGAGTTCTCTGGCGCTGATCTCACAAAGGGCAGAGATTGCCACATGCGTGGGTGTCCTGGGTTGAATCATGTCTCGCCGCAAATTCCTGTCCACCTAGAACTTCAGAATGGGATCTGATTTGAAAACAGTCTTTGCAGAGGTGGGGACATCCTGGGTTAGGGTGAGTCCTTACTCCAGTGACTCGTGTCCTTTTAAGAAAAGCAGACACAAAGACAGACAGAAGATGGCTATGCGAAGATGGAGACAGGGACTGGAGTAATGTGGCCACAAGCCAAGCTCCTGGGGCCACCAGAAGCTGAAAGAGGCAAGGAAGTTTTCTCCGCTAGAGTCTTTGGAGGGAGCAAGGCCTTGCTGATACAATGACTTTGGACTTCTGGCTTCCAGAATTGTACAAATGTGGTAATTTGTATGGCAGGCCTAGGAAAGCAATGAATGGGGCTGGTGATTTTCCTTGTTTCCAGCAGCCATTGTCTGCTCTTTGGTGTGGCATCTTGTGCCCAGTGCCAACCGCAGAGTTTAGTGTGTGCCAAGCCCTTCCCCAATGCACTAGGGGTGAGTAACAACAGCAACTCCCTGATTCCACCCCAAACCACCCAGTTCTGTGACCCCCTCCCCTCAGTCTCCCCCACTGGCTATTAAGTACCTTAATCAGAGAATTGAGCCATGTCAGACTAGAGAGATACCGATTGCACAAGGATAGAACACACTCTCAATTTCTCACTTATCAATTATCAACACCACACAGCCATCCCTACCCTTCCCCACATAACAATGGTCAGTTTATGCAACTTTCTGTTTCTGGTTTTTTCAATAGAGTTAGGAAAATGCCTGGGTTCCATTATGGGCTATGCTGTTTATAAACATTTTGTTTGCATGAGTTACCTTATCGTCTGTGCTTCCATACCCACAGCTGTAAATGGATTAAAAATAACAGTGCTGACTCCACAGTTCTACTAGGACAAAATACATGAATACACATGAAACCCTCAGAAGAATGCTTGGCACATAACAAATGCTCAATAAACATTAGGTTTCATCCTTGAAAATTTCAAGATTGTCCTTCCTCAAACTCTCTGTGGGCCTCTGGTTCTATCCTGATCACCCTCTGACAAACAAGGCTGAAAGGTATTTGTCTCTGTATTAACAAGGCCATGTCATACTTGCTGGCAGCATTACGAAAACTTCTTAGTGGATCTGGACAAGGGTTTGGCCACCCTGAATAATGAGCAATGGTTAGTCATAGTGCCCACCTACTGCGTGTCGGGCATGACTCAGTTTCCTGTCCTGTCCTCCACTCCCAGATTTTCTTCCTGGCCAAACACTTTGGCTAAAATGAACTAGCCTCCTGCAACCAGTTCCTGGAAGGATTAACTGGCTCTGTTTGGAATGAGCTGGCCTGCATAGCAGTGTGGACAAGCTCCCAGATGTAATCATACAACAGTCTGGTTAGAGGGAAAGCTAATCAGAGGCCCACCTCTCGTGTACCTGAGAGTCCTGACCCACCGTGGCAGCACCTCTAGCACTAGTCTGGGAAACAGTCCCCAGGGGTGTGGCCATGCAGTTAGAAGACAGAGCCAGCTGCCCTCCATAGCTAAGGCAGCCCACTAGTGCAACGCCCAGCCATGCTGTTGTTGAAACCTGAGCGGCTGTTTGATGAAATCTCGCCCTGCTGGTTCAGCAAGGCTCACCTCTAGGTGCAAACCTTGTGGTGAAGTTGGCTGCACCTGAAGCTCTTTGTGGCCATGGGATAGGAGTCCCTTCCTTGGGCAGGTCTTTAGGGAGTGTCTGACCTAGAAAGGGCTGTTCCTGCTGGGCAGCCTATTCCTGGATCTCTGTCTTGCAAAATCACATTCGTGACCACAGGGAGATATAAGGAACTCGGTGGCTCAAGACGAACAGCCCACCGGTCCAAAGGGTGTGGACTGTGAATATAGCAAAAGACAAACAAACAAAAACCATGATGGGTTTTAGGAAAGTTAGATTGGGATTGGATCCAAACCCCAGGACTAGTACTTTGCCTCTTTGAGCCTTGATTTCCTTATCCATTAAGTTGGAGATGATGATATGGTTCTGCAGTGATGGAGAGGAAAGAGCTCAGTGTAAGACCCAGCACATGGAAAGCAATCTGAGACACTCTGCATCTCTCCTC
Organism: Pan troglodytes; assembly: GCF_028858775.2. Classification (NCBI taxonomy): domain Eukaryota; kingdom Metazoa; phylum Chordata; class Mammalia; order Primates; family Hominidae; genus Pan; species Pan troglodytes. The sequence continues at coordinate 85,681,075 of NC_072415.2, forward strand.
CTCTATTTCTTCTCAATGCTGATGCCACCACTTCAACCGAGGCCACTTACCACCCATGGGCGCTTGGGGCTGCCTCTTACTTTCTTCCAAAGTGACAGTTTTACCTGATAGTTAGCAAGTGGGAGGTTAAACACCTCCCTGCCTTCTGAGAGGAAACAGAAAAGAAGCAGAGTAGAGCTCAGGATAAGGTTCCGGGGCCAGAGGCTTTGCCTCTGTCCCCACAGCAATGAGCAGTTACTCTTGTCTCTAAGCCTCAGAGACATTTCATCTGTGAAACAGAGAGAATAATAGTATTATGTTCTAGGTGGGTTTCACAATTATTTTTGGTAACAGATACAGGGGATGAGCACAGTATCTGCCACATAGTAACTGGTCACAAAAGTAGGCAAAGATAATGATGATAAAACATGGGCCATTACTCTCACCTACCAACTCCCCAAATGTCTACTCCCAATCTGAACCTAAAGTACAGATGGAGAATTCTAGTATAAAAACTAAAACTCAACTCATGGGCCCTTCTGCTCTGCCTGCTGGGGCCTCTGCCTGTACCTGGAGAAATCTACAGCAGAAGCTGCACCTCTGTAGTGATGATAGAGATCTCAGTGTGCACGCAGTTATGGGGCGATCTTGCTGTCCCTGATCCTGGGCCTCTGAGTTCTCACACTTTTACATCTGCAGAAAGTATGCAGCTTTCTGAGCAATGCAAGGGTGTTGCAAACTTGTAAAGGGTATGTAGCTCTGTAGGCTGCTGTTTTGACCCTAAAATGTCCACAAACTCTTAGATCTTCGTGTCCTATAAACCACTTATTAGTCTGTTCTCATATCGCTATAAAGAACTACTTGAGAAGGGCAATTGATAAAGAAAAGAGGTTTAATTGGCTCATAGTTCCACACGCTGTACAGGAAGCATGGCTGGGGAGGCCTCAGGAAGCTTATAATCATGGCGGAAGGTAAAGAGGAAGCAGGCAGATCCTCATGTCTGGAGCAGGAGGAAGGAGAAGAGGGAGGTGCTACAAACTTTTTAACAACCAGATCTCATGAGAAATCACTTACTATCATGAGAACAGCAAGGGGTAAATCTGCCCTCATGATCCAATCACCTCCCACCAGGCCCCTCCTCCAATGTTGGGGATTACAATTCAACATGAGATTTGGGCAGGAATACAAATGCAGACCATATCGCCAGGTCTCCCATGAACAGAGATCAGAGCTTGGTGCCTAGCCAGGCAGAATCCCCCTCTATTCACACCACCCAGGCCTTCAGGACCAGTGGGCTTGCTTCTGCATGTTTTTGCTATGTTGGGCTTCCTGGTGTCAGGATGGGCTCTGACACAGAACTTTTCCTTATAGCAAATCCAGGAGCTTTTGTCAAGTCCTTTGTTGGAGTGTCAGGCATGTTGATAATATCCACAATTTCTGCATAGTAATTTCTAATAATATCCTTAATGTGTTAGGCATTTCTATTGCTTTATCTCTCACGTCTTGGAGTTAAGCACCCTCCCTATAGAGCTTCAGAAAGAAAGTCAGTCTTTTCAATGTCATTCCCACAGTCAAGGAAGCCTTCTGCAACCTGAAGTTGATTTCATGTGAAAACCACCTTCGCATGGCCTCTGACAGAGCCTCTTCAAGGAGGGAAACTGCAGCAGACCTTTGTTACTTTTTACTTCACATCTTGGGTTACCCCATAGCACCAGCACCCAAATTTGGAAACCAATACTTATCCTTTTATTTGAAATAAAGTGTATTATACAGCTGAAAACTGGGTTGGGGACAGGGGTGTCACCTAGACTGAGGTAATCTGGTATATAGATGGTCCCTGACTTAACAATGGTTTGACTTACAATTTTTCCTCTTTATGATGGCCTGAAAGTGATTCTCATTCAATAGAAATAATTTGATTACCCATATGACCATTTTGTTTTTCACTTTTAGTACAGTATTCAATAAATTACAGTATTTGAGAAATAAATAATTTCAATAAATTAAAGATATTCAACACTTCATTATAAAATGGGGTTTATGTTAGATAATTTTCTCCATTCTGGGCTATTGTGTTTTGACCATGCTTAAGGTAGGTTAGGCTAAGCTATGATGTTTGGTAGTTTAGGTGTATTCAATTCATTTTTGACTTATAATATTTTCAACTTATGGTGGGTTTATCAGGACATAACCCCATTCTAAGTCAAGGAGTATTTTTATTCTGTTTCTTTCTCCACAGTAACTGGATTCCAGATGGCTCCATGAACCAAGTTAGATCATGAAAGTCAACGAAAATCATTTCAAGGACTTCAGTAGGAGCTGTGCAGGAAGAAAAAAAAATCCAAGTTTTTCACAGGACTGGGTGCTTAAATATACATGGAGGGAGGAAGTAGATGAATTCTTATCCAATTATTGATTAGCTGAGATTTATTTTCATCATGTAAGGATGACACAAAGTCCAGGAAGAATTATTGCTGCCCTCTTACAAGATCAAAACCTTAGATACTTGCATTAAAAGTCTGTTTTCATGCTGCTGATAAAGACATACCCGAGACTGGGCAATTTACAAAGGAAATAAGTTTAATGGAGAATTCACAGTTCCACATGGCTGGGGAAGCCTCACAATCATGGCAGAAAGCAAGGAGGAGCAAGTCACATCTTACGTGGATGGCAGCAGGCAAACAGAGAGCTTGTGTAAGGAAACTTCTGTTTTAAAAACCATCAGATTTCATGAGACTTATTTACTATCATGAGAAAAGCATGGGAAAGACCTGCCCTCATGATTTAATTACCTCCCACTAGGTCCCTCCCACATGTGGGAATTCAAGATAAGATTTGGGTGGGGACAGAGCCAAACCATATCAATCCCCCCGGCCCCTCCCAAATCTCACGTCCTCATATTTCAAAACCAATCATGCCTCCCCAACAGTCCCCCCAAATTTTAACTCATTTCAGCATTAACTCAAAGGTCCACAGTCCAAAGTCTCATGTGAGACAAGACAAGTGCCTTCCACCTATGAGCCTGTAAAATCAAAAGCAAGTTAGTTGCTTCCTAGATACAATGGGGATACAGGTATTGGGTAAATACAGCCAATGTTTAAAATGTCAGCAACTGTGCCACACATCTTATATCTAAAGCTAACTGGGTCCCATGCTAAGTTTTGAGATCTCTGTGTTCAATTAACTGTGCTTGGCAACTTCTTAGTTGAGTAAAGTATGACAAATCTTAGCAGAACAAAATAATATAAGGAAATATATCATTAATAAGTCTACCACAAATAAACCTTTTTACAGATTTGTCTATCTGTAACCGGACTCTGACTTAGTTGATTTGTAATAATGCTTTTTTTTCTTTCATAAGACTGAATGTGATATAAAAACACTGAAGAAGTGAAAAATGAAAAATGTAGATTTTTTTCTATACTCCTGCTACATCTGTATGTTTTGGGAATACCCAGATAGACTAAGATTTTCATTTTCCTTTCAGATAATATTGCAAGTGGTTTGTTTAATCCCATATTGTACAAAAGTTTACATTTAGTTTGCAGCCCCAAATTAAACATTTTTTACTTTTTTTTGCATTTAAAAACACAAATAAGATAACTTAATTATAAATTAAATAACTTAATTTTTAAAGAGCCATTCTGTTTGAGTATGCAACTTAGCATAGGTCAAGCTGAATTTTTCCTCTTCATTGCCCCAGATGTTGATATTTTCAGAATAGATTGGGTAGCATATACATGAGAATAAATTTCTTAGGCATATAAAGGTCAATGTCATGAGAACAAAAATTGTCTACCCCACATACTGCCGGGACTGCCTGGACACTGAGGACAAAGCCACCCCTTTCTGTTTACATTACTGTGACTTTGCTATTTTCACAGCTTCATTGTCCCTTCTTTACCTTTGCAGGACTGTTCCTCCCACACAAATGGTATGATTACTCATAACAGGAACTTCCTTAAAATCCACTAACTCTTCAATGTACCGCATCATTTGGAGTCCTGAGATGCTTTCAGTCTTTTACCTCAAAATCCTCACCTTGTGATTCTCACAAATTCACGGCTATTGTATTGGGATTCTTATCCAATCTTCACCAATTTCCTGTGGCGAAAGGCCTGCTTTAAGCCAAATTTTCACCTCTCAACAAATTCTGAACTTATTTTCCTATTTCTAACATCCAAAGCTTTGCAGAGTTGATGCCTTCCTTTACTGCAGTAAATAATGAATTCAGCCTTGTCTTATAAACAGGTCATGTTGGTCCTTTTTGGGTGTTGGTCCATATTTAGTATAGAGGTTCACTTTTTCAGATGTCCAGAGAGCCCCTCAGAGCTGGCTCCCTGACTGCCTCTCAGCCTCATGTGCCTGGCCTGCTGGCCTCCTTGTGCTAGCAATGTGAGCCACTCAGCTTCCCTGGGACACCATGCTCTTCAATATCTCCACATCTCTGCCCGTGCTGTTTCCTCTGCATACCCAGGAGTCTTCATTTATGCTTAAGTTCCAGAAAAAGAATCATTTCCCTTATGAGAACTTCCCTGATCGACTCCACCCTCAGACAGAGGTAATCATTTCCTTTTCTTTCCCACTGCTATTTTGTGCCCATGTATTTGCTATCAGATGAATACAAAACTCACTCTCACACAGTATTGTAATTACACATTTTCCTGTCCTTGAAGTACTTGAGATCTGAGTGTGTGTGTGTGTGTGTGTGTGTGTGTGTGTGTGTGTGTTTTAATATCTGTGTCCTTAATAGGTACAGGAAGGCCACTTGGATAAGTGATTCAAGAGAAAGCAAAAACAAAAGAAATAAATGCATAAATGGAGAAACCAAGAGAAGTAGAGGCAAACAAAAGGAAAAGAGGAAATATGATTTGCCTAAAATCCAGTTTCTCCAACATTCATTGACTCATTTCATGTATCTGCCAACATACTTAGAACTTTTGCTATTTTTGTTTATTTACTCTTCATAGCAAGCCTGTGCAGTATCTACTGTACACTTTTACTTTACTCTGTTTTGCAAATAAAGCAGATATAAAACCAGGGACAGTAAAGTAAAATGTTCAAGGTCACAAATCAGTAGGTGGTTTAGTAGGGATTTCAGCCAAACAGCATTTGCACATAGGTATCTTTGTGGAGATTTCACAAAGATCAAGGTAAGTTTTCACAGATATAAGCTGCACAGCATGCTATGGAGATAAGGGAGGACCCACACACATTTATTTCCAAATTGACTATGGGACAATGAAAGAATGAAATTTGGACCATTAAAAAAAGACAATACCTAAAAATCAAAGCAACATACATACTCCAAAGAAGCACTGCATTTCTGACACAAAGAGTAGAAAGAAGGTCCCTGAGTCCCCCAGTCGGTCCAGCATTTTCACAAAGAAACAGTGAGTACTGTACACCCAGCACTTTTCCAATGTCAGTGCAGCAAGGTGATCCCTGGATTCTAGATTACAAGGGATCTCAATGCTCTTCAACAGCATCAACCCCCATATGTAATTTAAACCATTACCAGGGAGTGGGAGAGAAAGTGCTGTCCAGATACACAGGTCTAGAATAGACGTTCTTAATGTAGGTGTAAAATTTAGGTCATATGGAGAAATGGACACACTGCAATTCCTGCATGTATGAGATGGAGAAATTTAATTCCATAGAGCTCCTCTTGGAGATGGAAAAAGTTTGGCAAGCTGTTTGAGATCAGAGAGAGTACCCCAAGGACATGCTCATTTAATAAAACGTGGTCACTAAGCTACTTTTCAAGAACAAGTCTTGCTATTTAAATAGTTCTTGGTTTTGTGAAGCACTGAGCACATTTGGTGTCTAGAAGCTATGGCTTCAAGAACTACTCCCTGGTAAGTAATCTATGCTGCCAGTTAAATGAAGACCATATGCGTTTACCATCTGCCAAAGTGGGGTAAAACAACAGTATAAGTGCCATATGCTTAGTGCCAACTGAGTGACAGAGAAGAGGTCAGACAAAGGAATGCAGTAAGGACGGATTGCTCCAAGTGAGTGGTTTAAGTGGGACATGGGTGGACTAGAAATAAAAGTCATCCATAATGAATAGAATACTTTAGGGTGAGGTTTGGATAGCTCACACATGTCCAAGAGCTGTACATTTAATTCAAGCAGTGGGTCTAGTCTGGATAACCAGTGTCTATTCTTTATGTTAAACTTGGTTCTGGAACAGTACATTACAATATCCATGTATTTATTTTGGAAGCACATAATCAAGAAAAGAGTTTGGAAATGCAATTCAGTTGACCCCACATCCCACTGGTGGCTAGAAAACACACAGAACACTGTAATTGTATTTCCTAGCCCTAGAGGCCCGTGGCATGTGTTTTGGCTAAATTTCACAGTCCTGCCATGAGTAATGTCTGCAAGTTCAATATGCTATACACAAAGGGCGTGGAAAATATGTTGTAAGGTTACACATGATCATCTGCAGGTAGGCAGGGGTGCAGGTCTGGCTCTATGATGTGACGCTCTTTTGACTTTGTTATTAAGGGATAAAGTTTGGCCCTCCCATTGTATATGTAACAGTCATGACATATAACTTCTTTGTAATGCTTTGGGTCACCCACACTGTTATAATCATGAACATGGCCAACACATTTTCCAGAGAGTCACTTTCGTAGGATTGTCCCCACATTGAGGGAATTTCTGAATGGGTAAAAGCCATAGAGAGTGAAGAATGTCCAAGGAGGATGAATTTGGATGACAGAGGCTCAGGTCTGCTCTGTTACATAGTAACTTTAGGAGAGTTACTCATCCGCTTACCCTCATTTCTTAACCTTTAAAAGGAAGTTCACAATACACACCCTGACCACCTGCAGAAGATATTATGAGAATCAAACTAATGTCATACGTCAATGAGATTTTTAAAGCTATAAAATACAAGTCCAAAGCAAGATTCTTCAGTGCCATGTTTTTTTAAAAGAATCTAATACATTTGGTCAGATAGTTGCTCCATTAAGAAATTCTTTTGAAACAATGTTGGGTTTGATTGACTTATTTGATTGAATTGGAAGATTAACTACATTGCTTCAATGGATGTAGTTCATGTGGTCGACTAACTGTCTGGGATAAGCTGAGCAGGCATGTGATGAAATACTATCTTGCTCTTGAAGGAGCATGGCCCACCTGCACTCCACTGAGCTGCCCATCCAGACATCAGTTATTCTCTTGAGCCTCTTTTGAACTGTATTCCAGGGCTTTATATTCTCTTTCCTTACAGATGTTTCTATGGAAGGAGGAGTTGGAAGAGAGGGTACTCCAGCTACAAGATAAAAATGGTACATCTTCCTGGAGGTTTAATTTTACACAAAGATTTTTAAGGGAAAAAACCCTACAAACATTATATTATATATACATATAAGCATACAAAACATATGACTTCATGGAATAAACACCAAAGAAATTTCATATGTAGAGAAATCTGTCCAGATTGTAGAGCCCACTCCATGGTCCTATCATAACAGAGTGATGTCAGGGTATGTAACTATAAGGTTGTCCCATTTGGCCCCATCTTTGTTTGGCTGAGGCTTCCCTTCACAGAGCTTTGAGATAATAAGATAACTGATATGGTTTGGCTCTGTGCCCCACTCAAATCTCATGTGGAATTGTAATCCCGATGTTGGGGGAGGGACCTGATGGGAGGTGATTTGTTCATGGGGGCAGATTTCCTCCATGCTGTTCTCATGATAGTGAGTGAGTTCTCATGAGATCTGATGGTTTAAAAGTGTGTGGCACTTCTCCCTTTGCTCTCTCTCTCTCTCTCCTGCCACCATGTGCACAAGGTGCTTGCTTCCCCTTTGCCCTTCCACCATGAATGTAAGTTTCCTGAGACTTCTCCAGCCATGCTTTCTGTATAGCCTGCAGGACTGTGAGTCAATTAAACCTTTTTTTTTCCCCCCTAAATTACCCAGTCTCAGGTTCTTTATAGCAGTGTGAGAATGGAATAATGCAATATCCAAGTCCCTTAACTTCATTTCCGGGACATAATAATTTCCAGGACCTGGGACAGTATGTTGTCCTCTTGAGAGGGTGCCCTGGAAGTCTGTGCTGAGCATGGTCCAGATGCTGATGGGGCCAAGATAGTAGCTTGTCTCCTTGAGTGGACACTGGAAGGCTGTGCTAGACAGGCCCAGAGCCCTGATGAGTGTCCTCAAACCTGACTCTCTGTGAGCGCATGGCTGATGATGCGAGTGACTGGTGGCTGTTTTTGGACAGCAGCATAGCCTTGTCTGTTGGGTAATGACTTGGCTTCTTTCCAGCCCCCAGGTACTCCTGGTGGAAACTCCTTTCCCCTGGAGCTCTCCCAGGCCTTCGTTCTTCCCTAGGGACCACATGGTCTCTCTCACCAGCTGGCGCTGCTCTCCAGCCTCTGGGGGCAGAGGAGCCTCTCTTTGCTAGGCTGCATCTGATCCTCTCAGTCATGCAGTGCTGCCAGTCTCTCAGTGTGTCTTAGTCCATTTGTGCTGTTATAGCAAAATACCTGAGACTGAATAATTTTTAACAAATAGAAATTTATTTTCTCACAGCTCTGGAGGCTAGGACGTCCAAAGATCAAGGAACCACTAGGTTCAGCTGTCTGATGGGGATGATCTGTGCTTCCAAGATGTCGCCTTGTTGCCCTTGTTGCCCCTCCTCTGCAGGCAAGGAATGAAGAAGAGAAAGTGAGCCAAACACTGCCTGCAGCCTCTTTTATAAGGGCCTTAATGTCATTCACGAGGCAAGAAGCTCATGTGGCCTGATCACCTCTTAAAAGCCCCACCTCCTAATACCATCAGAGAGGCCATTCAATTTCAACACCTGAATTTTGGAGGGAACACATGCCAACCATCGCATTTTCTTTCTTTTTCTGTTCTGTATTCCTGGAACCGAGGAGGAGGGAAGAGGTCTTTGGGGTACAGGTGCAAGAATTCAGTGAGTGGGCTGGAGGCACATGCTAATACCCAGAAATATGATCCACAATGAGTGATGATATTTCAGAACTCCCTTTTGCAATGTTTATTAGTGTCTCTATTTGAGGATTTCTATATTTTATAATATAAAACTTCTTTACATTATTCTAAATTCTTGTTCACTTCAGCCAACATTACTGAGTAGCCTCCACAGGGTAAGTGCTGAGTGAGGGTCCCCTGGGATGACAGAGGTGGGAAGGTAGAGTCCCTGCCTAAGGGGCTGCCCCAGTGGAAGGGCATGAAGTACACATGTGAGCAGTGTATGAACAAGTGCAGTGGGACCACAAGGACTTCAGAGTCCAGGTCTGGACGGGATGCCTAGGGAACGGACAATGTCTGGAAGGGCTCCAAGGAAGAAGTGTCTTGAGATGTGGCCTAAAGTTGGGCAAGATTTCTCAGATTTCTCCAAAGTCTTTATCCCCTTTCATTTCTTCTTCTCATGAACAGCATGCAGTATCCCTGTGGATTGGCATTTGTCGCCTCACATGCTTCCTTCACTCACTGCCTTCACATGCTCCCACCACCATCCCACCTGTTCTAGGGTGCATATTTTCCTCTAAAACAAGTCATTTCTACAGGCAGAGCCTGCTGTATCCACATAAACTTAGACTAACAGGCTTCTCTGTCTTTAGTTTTGACTGGGTGAGAATTCACTGGTTTGGCACATGGTGATCTGATTTGCTGAAGAATTCACCAGAAATGCCCATGGGCATATCACCATTGAGAGGGTAGAGGTGTTGTCTCCTGTGGAGAACCACACCAGGACCATGTAGGTTCCCACACAAGCTGATTTGTGAAGTTCTCCTCCTCTTTCTGTTTCTTTCTCAATTAAATTTTATAAACCAAGCTTGGAAAAATGTTTTAAGCTAAGTAGCAGTAAGTGTTTTTGAATGATGTCATTGATGATTGGGGTCTCTGAAATCTAGGACTCTAGTTCTACTCCCAGTATCCCAGAAGAGGAGTGAGCAGCACGCAGTGCACGGTGGGGTCTGCGGGCTGAGGCTGGCGAGTCCCGGGGCCGTGTCTCACGACACGCAGACATGCAGCATGGACGGCGTTCTGAGCAGATGCGAAGTTCCAGGCAGTGGAAGAATTCCCCTGCTCAGGACTCACTCCCCAGGGGGATGTCCGTGAACATTGTGCATGGGAGCAAGAAAACCTGACAGGGAAGTGGTATGTTGCTCAATGCGATCCTCATGGTCAGCCTGGGGCAGAAGTCCCTCCTCACAGGGCACTGCGAGGGCCTCTACGTCAGGAGCCGAGCTGTGGCTCACAGGTCTGATGATGCAGTTGTGATCCATGGGTCCGTGGACGGCTTGCTGCGGGGTTTCCTCGTGCAGCAGGAATCGACAGGGAAGGGTCAGAGACCAGCTGTCGCGCCTTCGAGACCTTGCTGTGAGGCCTCAGGCTACGTGCATCAGGAACTTTCCTGGCCTTATTTCTCTTACGATTTTTTCCCTTAACTTTATTGTCCCCAGCGTTTTCCTAACTGCTTGATAACTAACCAAAAAAAAAAAAATCACTTTAGATCATTTCTAATTTCCACCCGTATGAAGTCTAGGCCATGAAAATTCAAACCTACATTTGCTTGGGATGGCAAAGCTGTAGTAAATTATGTAGATTTAAAAAACAAAAGGAATTTACCAGAACAGCCTGTATTTGCTTTCTTGAATTGTGAAGACTATCATTTACTATTAGTTTGGAAATATACCCTGATTGCTTTAGTCGTAGAACATTTCAGATCTATGTCAGTTTCAGCCTTTAATGACTATAGAACAGGAGAGCCATTTTGTGCACACATGCTCCATCAACGTGCAGAATTTTCTAATGCACCCAAGGGTTATGGATGTGTATTTTTTAAATACAACTACAGGCTACTCCTCAGAGACAAGTATTTTATATCCTTGGCTTGATATGTGTTAGAAAGATACATATTTTTAAAAGACATAAATATAGTTGAGAATTCTATATTTTTATGCTAAGGGTGTCCTGGAGCAAGACTCAGAATGACAATGTGGAAATTATAATAATATAAGCAATAGTACTAGCCCTGACACTTATTTCCAAAATCAAGATGGCATTAATTTCTATCAGGCCTTTGAAAACTTTAGGATATTTATATTTCACAGCCCAGGAACATCTGCCACTCAGATAGGAAAAAGGTGCAGATTCTTTTGACATAGAGAAAATCACGGCCTTTTTTAAAAAATCAATGAACAGAGACAGGAGACAGAGAAAGGAAGTTATAATATCCAAGAAAAACGAACACTTTGTATCTGGCTGCACAGAAAGATCTGGACAAAATATGAAATCCCCTGGCTGCCGACAGGAGCAGAATTCCTCGAGTTACTCACTTTCCAGGGCTCGTTTCAGTAGTCAGAGGACCGATGAGTAAGAATAATTCTCTTTTAAGAAATTCCAAAGCATGCAACTTAGCTGAGGTGACGGCAGCTGTTGAGGAATGAGGCATGGGCTCTTTTTCAGCTGTTGGGGGTGGCAAAAATGCATTTCGTACATGTCATCTACAAACCCCGTCAACACCCATGCCGTGCATGGAGCTCATCATTTCACCAGGAGTGGCGAAACCCACTGCCCTCCCTGGGCCCCCTTGCCCTGTGTCTCCCCAGCATTCCTGGGGCTTCCAGGCTGCACCCCGCTCTGCAGCTCATGCCTGTGTGCAGCATGTGGACGGCTCGACAGGGAGAGTGAGGGAAAGGAAAAAAAAAAGCATTTGGCAGGCGGTCAGCGCAGCAGGAGCAGTTGCAGATGCTGCTATTTACACTATTTTCACATTCTGGAGAACAAAGAGCGGGAGGCTGCCAGCAAATCTCAGGAACTCAGCCTTGCCCCGCACAGCAGCTCAGCCAGTTCAGAAGCGCGGGAGAGACAGGCCATGGCGGCACAGACACGGGGCATCTCTATCCTAATGGTGCACTCTGCCAGCCACCTCTGCGCGAGGCCCAAGGAAGAAGGACGGCAGGACTCTCCACTTGTCACTGCTTCAAATCTTCTTTGGGAGAGACAGTGCTGGAAGCATCGGCTCTCGCTCAGCCCGGATGAGTGCACTGGGACAGATTGATGACCTCAGCCCTCATCGCTCCTTTGAATTGTAGATGCACCGAGTGGGTCTCTCCTCCGTCCTGCACTGAGCGCCTGTTGTCGGGGCTGCATCTTGCTCCCTGTGAAACCCAGGGCAACGTAGAGAGACAAAAGTTATTTATTTTGGGACCAGATTAGAACAAATTAATTCCTGGACCAAATCCAAGAGAGCCTGTGCAAGAGACCGGGAGGAGGAACGGGGCTATTACTCACCATCAATGGCACTATTTTGAGGACACGTGCTATATTTAGCCCAACGATAGCACATCCTAGGAGACTGGTATATTATCACGAAACCTAGAAGCTGCCTGGTCTGGTTGCGAAACACTCACCAAAGTGGAACCATCTCAGCTAGACTGGAGAGACGAATGGGGGTCCGGGGAATTGTGTTGGGTCCTACTCACCAGTCATATCACTGGGCAGAGCCCGTTTGCTTTCCCGGTTAGGAGATCTGTTGAAAGCATTGCAATAAAAGTTATTTAAGTCACATAGTCTTTAATCTTCCAGCACAATATTGCGCCCATGCCAGCAATGAATCATATCGCATTGTTATGCCTTTTTATAGTCTGATAATCTGTATTGTGTGTTTATAACCCTTGTATGCTGTATTTTATGAGGGGAAAAATTTCTACAACTCGCAATCCACAACCCATGAATTTACCACCTTAACTACTTGGGTTGATGGTGAGACGTGGAAGAAAGATTCAAACGCACAGAGTTAAAAGTCGTCTCTACATCACGGTGACTTAGCTCAGGGCCTTCTCACCTTCTGTTTATTCCTACACAGTGGTTACCTGAAGGGAATGCTTTCCCAACATTAAGCCCTTGGAAAGGGTGGGATGGGTGAACTAGACAGAAATCAGCGTCTTCTGAGAGCAAACCCGAGGCATTTTGTCTTTGAACTTCCCCTCCGGATGTGGGCAATCTTACTGCTCTAGACGCTTATACAGAAGCCACTTGTTTGATACATAGAATGTCCATTTTTCCCCAGATCTCAGTGGTCTGCATCCCAAGCTGGTACCTGGGAGCCTGCGCTGCCCTGGTCCTATGGTGCCATTCAACCTCCATCTGTGATTGTGTTTCCAGGCGAACATGACTGCACACAGACCGGCCTGCCCGCTCCTTTCTCTGTAGCCTTGGCAGTGGAAAAATAAGCTGTTCTCAACCAACTCCTGAATGTCCAACAGAGAGACTGGGACCCCACTGATCGCCGTGCCCTCCAGGCCCTGGTGCAGAGAGCGGCCAGCAAGGGGTGGTGGAGCATGGGTCTCCTGCGAGTACAAGCCCAGGGTATGGATCAGCTGAGGTCCTCCTACCTGGCAACTTTAGAGTTCTTCCAAGACCCCAGAGTGCTGGCCTGTCCCTTCTTGTCCCTCCTGCTCTGCTGTAAAATGGTGACTGGGAAGAGCCTGGTGTTCCATGCCCAGCATTGGGTATATTCTGGTGACCTGACCATCATTCGTCCCTGCTCCCTGCTCCTAGGAGGCCTCGTGAAGCGATCCTTGGAAACCTTGGCCTAGTCTGGGCCTCCTCGGCCAGCCTCCCTGAATAAACGTGAGAAGGCTAGCAAGTCAAACACTAACTAACTCACTTCCTATAAGTCTCTTCTCCCAGGGTTTGGGTTTTTGCCTGCTGATGCTCTGATGCTGACAACCACTAGCCCCACTCCCCCACCCATCCCAGAAGCCCACGGATGGAGGTTTTGCATTTTTGGTTATGAACCCCAGTTTGGATCAGTCCATTTTCCCTAGACTCAGCCTCACAGTGGTCTTGGCTTGGCCTCAGCTCTCCTTTCTGGAACATTGTCCAAGCATAAAGCTGCTAAATCATGGGCCCCACCACGATCCCCCACCCAGGACTCCACAACCACTGCTGCCTCTGATTGGTGTCCTTCTTCTCTTTCCTTCCACTTAAACCTTACAGAGAAATATTCACCACTACAGAACACTGTGGCTGTTTTGTGCACTAAGGACAGTGCTCATATCCATTCACCTATAGATGCATTTGTCCAGTTTTATTCATTATCCATGGAGCCGTCGCTGTGTTGCAGAAACCCTGCATCCAGTAGTTGGCGTGAATGGTAAGATGTGGGCCCCGTAGTCCTGCAGGGCAAGCACAGCACATGTGATGGGGTGCATTCGTGGAAGTGGCAGGTGCAGGCAATTCAAGGGATTCTGGTGTCTGACAGAGGAGGCTTTAACTACAGATAACAGTCCTCCAAACTGAAAGGGACTCAAGAAACAGGGGTTATGATCCCACCTTATAAGGAATCAGTAAACAAACAGTGTGAGGGTTGGCTCGGGAGCGCGACGATGCTGTCAGGGACCGAGCTTTTCTTTCCTTCCCTGCACTCAGCAATCTCCACCTGGTTAGCTTGGCCCTTAGGCTTGTCAGCTTTGGTCACAAAGTGGCCATCATGGCTTAAGCATCCTGTGCTCCTGTAGCCGTGTTCAAAAGGGGAAGGAGGGCACTTTGTTCTGAGGGTGCTTTCCTGATTGTGAGACAAGAAAAACATCTCCAGGGGCTCCCTACACATGTCAACTTAGGCCTCCACAGCCAGGGTTAGAACAGATCCCCATGTTTCTAACATGACCACAAGGTAGGCTTGCTCCCGTGGCTCTGACAGCTGAGACTGCTTCATAGGGGACTGTCCCAGGCATTTGATGGGCAGAAGGCAGGGAACATTGGTGTGTGTATGTATGTGTGTGTGTGCATGTATGCGTGTGCACACGTGTGTGTGTGTGTGCTTGAGGAAACAGGATCTGTAGGGGAAACTCAAGAAGTGTGGGTGTAGCAGCCTCCCAGGTTTTGCAGCCACACCCGCAGCTGTGGAAGGAAGAGAGGAAGCATCTGGGGAGTCTCCAGGACTGACAGCGGGGTGTCTAGATGAGGAAGAAGCTCTCAACTGCCTAGTGCTGGGGCACATACTTTGGTAAGCCCCTTCATGTTGTGTTGCCTTTCTCCCTTTTGTCAGCTCTAAAACAGAGTTAGTGGAGCAGAGATGAACTGAGGGACAGCAGTGAATTTTTGTGCTGCTTTTATTGGTTAAAAGTAGATTAAAGTACATATTCTTCTCTACTCACCCAACTCCCTAACTCCTCCATCGACTACCTGAATACGTGCCATTTAATTGATTTATTAGTTTTTGAAAGTCATCTTATTGTTTTTATAAAAATGATATCCTGCTTACTGTAAAACTTTCAAACAATACAATATAGGACATAAAATAATATTAGGAGTAACTTAAATCTAACCAGTTACTTTTGACATTTTGGTGGATATCATTTAAGAAATCTCCATCTATGTATCTACACATAGAAATTGAATGATTCAATGAACACATATTTATTGATCACCTATCATGATCAGGCACCATAAAGCTCTGGGAATAAAGTTGCAAGCAAACCCACACACAGCATAGGCCCTGCTCTCATGAAGTAACCCGGTCTTCACAGGAGACATACGTTAATCAGCTAATTACTAACATGTGGCTATCATTAAAAAGTAAATTAAGAGCCACAAGAAATGGGGGATGTTCCACGGCAACACAAAACAATATTATCTAAGCTAGGCTTGAGATCTAAGGAGAAGGGAAGCTAGCTGGGTAGATGGGGAGGCACAGCCTCTAAGGGAAGGGAAAATACGCACTAAGGCACATGGCAGGTGGGAGCTGGCCAAGGCTGGAGCCTGGAGAAAAGGCAGAGAGGCTGGAGCAGACCCAGCAAGGGGCAGAGGTGTGGAAAATGAGGCTGGAAATTGGACAAGGCCAGTCAGGGCTCTCCAGGATTGTGATGTTTAAGCAATAGGAAGACATCAGGCTATTCTAAGCATACAGGGAGGGTGGAGGCAGGCACAATGCAGACAAAGGCAGGTGATGATGACATTGTCGGATTTGGAAGCTGATGGTAGAAATGAGAACCAATGACAGATGCAAGATACATGGGAAGAAAAATGGGCAGACGCGGTAGCATATTGGAGAAGAGGTGTTAAAGGTCATCCGTGTGCTGACTTGAACAACTGCACGGCCGGTGGGTCATATGCCAACAGGAAATGCATGAAGACCGGGTTTGTAGGCAGAAGCTGAGAAGTGCACTCAGGGCTTGTTCCAGGGGCCCTCTGCTTCCAAGTGGCGCGGCCGTGTGACAGACGGATTGGGGGACTGGAGCTCTGAGGAATAGTTTGTGCTGGAGTTAGATGATATTTAAAAATTATTAGTAGCTATTCAAGCCTCAGGCTAGGTATGATTGCTGAGAAGGAGCAGATATAAAAAGATTGTCTTGTGAAGAACTCAAACATTTAGTAGCCAACTAGGGAAACCCAAGCCTGACAGCAGGCTGCGGAGAGGATGGGAGGAAAAGGAGAGCCCAGGGAAGAGGGTCCCCAGAAGCCACGTGGGTAGAGGGGAGAGGTGGCCTCAGAACGGGGCATGTAGCAACATTGCCAAACATTGCTGGAGGACAGCAAGAAGAGCCCAGTGAACACTGTCCTTTGTGCTTAGTGACATGGGGGTTATTGCCATAGAAGAGTGTTAGAAAGTGAGCCAGGTGACCAAGACTGCTGTGTGCAGCGGTCACTGGCAGATCGGGAGATGCCATAGCCTCAGCTGTCCTTGCCCTAGCCTTTGCTTCCTTGCACAGTTCTGCAGGTGGACCAGGTCACGTGACTGCACTCCTCTGCCCCTCGCCCTCCTGTCTCTCAGAGGAAAAGTGAAGATCCCTTTGTCGCTCACCAGGCCTCCAAGAACTGGCCACGGAGGGCAGTGACCTCTCAGCCTTCACTTTCTTCTGCTCCTCCCTCACCCCTCAGCTCCAGCCTCGCTGGTCCCCGGCTCTTCCTTGGTGGTGCCAGGGATGCTCCTTCCTCGGGGCATGCCCTGGTGTTTCCTCCACCTGGAATGTGCCCCTCACAGACGGCTGCAAGGCCAAGCCCTCCTCCTTCAGTCTCTGCTCCATGATCAGCTTCCCAGTGAGCCTGCCCCGACCTTCTCATCCAGAAGGGCAACCTGCGCCTCACCGCAAGCCTGCCCCCTCATCTGCTGCTCCTTTCCATGGTGAACATCACCTTCTGACTAATACACTATCTAGGCCTATTGTTTCTATGGTTATCGCTTATAGTTTGTCCTCCAAACTAAACATTAAGCTCCATGAGAGCAGGACTTATGTCTAAACAGTGTCTGGTGCATGGTGGGCACACAACACATATTAGTTTAATAGTAAATCTAAGAAGCAAATGGCTTACTTTTCCTCAAAAGTCAAGACCAAGAAGGTTCATTTTTGCTATGATTTATGAAGCCTGCAAAAGGTGCTCCAGTTCATTCAACTTATCTGAAGGCAATCGAGTGAGATCAAACAAATTGCAAAATGTACTTGTCTTTGACTCTGCACCCAACTTCTAGGATTCAGCTCAGAGGAAATAACTGCTTAGGGCCACATAAATGCTTGCGTGAGGATGAGCATTGTGGTGCTGTTTATAATAGTGAAAATATGGTGGGGAAATCGACCATTAGGAGACTGGCTATTTACAGTGCAGTATACAGAACAGGGATACAATGAGACATTTGGTAAGAATTAAATGTATGGTGCCTTGAATCGGGGTAGTGACAATGGGCGTGGTAAGGAGGAGTTAAACACAGGATGCATGTGTGCGCATGTATAAATATCTATATAAATGCACTCTCTATACAATATCTATATAAATACATGTATACGTAATATGCAGTAGATGTGCAATCCATATATGTAACATGTAATATATATCCAATCAATAAGTATATCATGTAATATATAATACTAATATGCAATATATATAAAAATTCATATGTGTGTGATACATAAATAATTCATGTACTATTGTATTATAGAAATCCTGGTGAAATATATAGAGAGAGAGATTGGGTATGGGACATGAGGAAAGAGGAGTGGAAGAAGACTCCGTGAGTTTTGATCTGGGTGACTCATAAAGCAGGCATGGTATCAAATGGGAAGCAGAATTGCCAAGGGAATGTGCTTGGATTGGGAAGCTCAGAATCTCAGTTTAGACGTGCTAAATTTGCAGTGTCTAGTAGACGTATGTTGCACGTTGAATAGTGTCCCCAGGAAGACACATTCAAGGCCTTATCGCAGGTGCCTGTGGATTGGCCTTCTTTTGAAGCAGGGCCTTGCAGCTGTCATTAAGTTAAAGGAAGACATACTTGATGAGGGTGGGTGGGCCCTTGCCTAATGTTCCTGGTGTCCTTATACAAGGCAGGAATGCCTAGAAGGTGAGGAAGAACAGAGAAAAGCTATGTGGCAATTGAGGCAGAGAGTAGAGTGATGTCTACAGGCAGGGCACATCCAGGGTTGCCAGCAACTTCAGAAGTTGGGAGAGACGTATGGGGCAGATCCTTCTCAAGAGCCCTCGGGTGAGGGTGGCCCTGCCAACAGCTTGATTTCAGGCTTTTGCTCTCCAGGCGGTGAGAGAAAAAAATCTCTGTTGTTTTAAGCCACTTGGTTGGCAGTAATTTGTCATGGCAGCTTTCGGACACTCGGGCGACACCAAGTGTGGATGGGTATCAAGGAGGCAGCTGCATGTATAATTCAGGAGCCCAGGAGAGTTCTGGATGTATTTAAAGCTGATGTGCAAAGTCGTGAGACTGGGGACCATCCAGGCTGCAAGAGAAGATAGAGAACAGGAGAGAGGGACTGGGCCCTGGCATCCAGGAGGCCAAGGTAGATGAGGACTGGGTTGAGATTTAGACATCGCCAGGTGGAGTCGTTGTGGCCCCGGGGAGAGCAGGGGCCGTGGAGGGGTGGGGATGTTGAGCTGACTGCAGTGCATTCAAAAATGAATGTCGGAGGTCTATCCGGGTGGGAAGCACAGACAATTATGTCACAGAGTTTTGCTGCAAAAGGCAGAAGAGTTAATGGGGCAGAGGCAGGTGGGGAGGTGTGGACAAGAGGAAGTCATTGTTGGTTTTGTTTTGAATGGGAGAAATAATGGCATGCTGTCATGTTTGGGGGAAGGACACAGAAGAATGAGGAGGATTCCGGCACTGGAGTGTTGCCCTGAGTAGGCAAGGGAGCACACGTCCAGTTGAGAAGCAGAGGACAGGTTTGAACGGGGGCATGGAGCCGGCACCTCCCAAGCAGCCAGGTGCAGGTGCTGGAGGGCGAGTGGGTGCCGGGGAGAGTCTGCGCATGAGCTCCTCCGGCCGCTTCCATTTCTCAGTGGAGCAAGAAACAAGGTCATTGCTGAGAGAATGGAAGAGGAGGTGTTGAAAGTTTGTGGAGGGAGGAAGGTGTGAAATAATTGTCTGGAAGACTTAATTTGCCTTTCAATTAATGTGCAAAGGATTTTTTTCTAATTATATGAAATTCAAAATAGAAAAAAGTACAGGGAGAATATAATAAACACCCATAATACATATAATAAGCATTAAGAAAGGCTAAAATTTTGTCGTACTTGCCCCAGATATATGTCAGCCATAAAATAGCAGCAATGAAATTGAGCTATCAGAATTTAAAGTTAATTATTTATTTACTCTTCTTCTGAACAAGATGAAGAAACTTAGCTTTAACTCTTAGCTGCCATCTTTCCTCTCTCATGGTTTTGCTTTCAGTATTTTAGTTCTGTCTTATGTTTACCGTGTCAGATTAGATATCATTATTTTTTACTGTCAATATTTATTTAGATTTGTCAATATGTTGACCAATTTATTTGTGTGCCTCTGCTGTATGCATTTCTCTTCATTATTTGGATTCAATTTCACACTGTCTGAAGTTCATCCTTTAGTAGTTCTTTCAGTGAGTCTGTAAGTAGTAGAATGTCTTAGTCTTTGCATGTGTGAAAATGTTTCTCCTTAATTATATATAATATTTTAGGTGGGTACAGAATTTTAAGTTGGCATATTTTCCTAATAGCACTTTAAAAATACTATTCCATTTTCTAGTGTATCTTATACCTTGTAGTATTTTGTAAATTTAATTTGCTCTTTCATGGTATTCTAATTACCTTAAGCCTTTCTTTTCCTTTTCTCTTCCTCTCTCATGCTTCGTTTTTCTTTCTTTCTTTCTTTCTTTCTTTCTTTCTTTCTTTCTTTCTTTCCTTTCTTTAGTGTGTAAGTGCCTTCTGAGATGGACATAGGGACAGAAAGGTAAGTCCTCGTCCATTCTGCTTTCCATGAGGTGTGATGCTAATAAGAACAATGATAATACAAAAAGGGGAAAGGATTCTTTTAACTTTGGATGTGTAATTTTTCTTGTGTGGCCAATATTCTCTGAGAAATGTCATAATATATAAGACAATCTATGAATTGTTTTAGGAATTCATATGAGTTGTCTAGTGGTTAATATATGCCAGGCATTTTATTAGGCACTTCGGAAACAACACATGAAACAAACCTGGTTCTGTTTTCAGAAATCTTTCAGTCTAACAGGAGAAACATACTTTAAAAAAAAGCTCAAAATACTTGGAAATCATGGTCCTTGGGCAGGAAAAATAAAATGATGGAATGGAGACAGACGAATTAGGGGGGGCTGCCCCTAAGTGAGCATCAACAGGAGTCTGTGGACACGGTGGTGCAGGAAGGCTCTAAGAAACCGGGAAGATGAGGAGAATCCACCTCTGAGGAGAACAGGGGAAGGTCACTCTAGATGCCTTGGCTCTATGATCTGAGAAATATGGAGGTTTAACCACCCCAATTATTTTTTTTCACATCAAAACAGTGTATGTATTACTAGAAAGCTTTATAAATTTCAGCCCAATAGCCAATATGTTGGAAGGTGTACACTGGTTTCATAAAATTCTCACTTGCTTCATGAAAAGCACCTCATCTTTCCATAGGGGTAAAAAGCACGTGAAGTTATAGTGAAGTTATAGCGGTCTCCAAATCAGCCTTCCTCCCTCCAGCCATCTTTCCCTTCATCCTTGATTTCCTTCCTAACCCTCTCTCTAATCTCCTTCCTCCCTCCCTACCCGTGCCCTCTTTCTCCCTCCCTTTCTTCCTTGGCTTGGTTTCTTAGAACACGATTCCAGGAATGCAAGGGAAAGGATGGCATTTGCCTTGTTCTGCTTTTTTTCCTAAGCTGGGCCCTAGGCAAGTGCTAAAGAGAAACTCTTTTCCTGCACTCTCCTCCATTTGCCTGTACTCTCCTTCCCTTCTCCTCCTTGTGCTGCTCTACTTTTCTTCTTTTTCATTGTGATTCATTCATTTATTATACATACATAGACTGTTTCAAAAAAGAATTAGAAGCAGTCTCTTTTCTTATTAAATTTTCCTTCCAACCATTTTCCTTCTTTCCTTCTTCCTACTACTCTAATCATGTCCCTTTGGCAGGACAATGCTAAGATAATTAAAGAATGCTGGTTCCTGAGCATTTCACTAAAATTGCCTTCTAGAAAATAGAACTCCCTGTATATTCAATGAGATTGTGTGAGAAAATAACTCATCTTATGGCTCAGCTGTTTCGGGGTTCAGATTCAATTTGGCTATCCATCCAAAAGTTGGGATTTTTAATAAAAGCTTTTTACAAACCACTTGGGTATTCAAAAGTTTAATACATAACAAACAATAAAAATCATACTTGGAAACATGGGAGAGTAAAAATGCTACAAATATTCATGTTCATACATAATCTGTACTCCCTAGGACTTGGTATTGAAATTTGGAAAACACATTGTAAATTCCATTAAGCACATCATATTTGCCTATGCAGTTGTTGTCAGAGCAAGATTTGGAGAAAATTTGAATTTTTTCATAGTTTAAGTATCTCACATGCTTTCCTTGCTCTGCTGAGCTAAAAAGTTTGACATGCTCCCTTAGGTAAGGAGGAAGGGCGAGCTTTTTTAAGATGTTTTGAAATAGTGGTGGAGTAATAGCAGGAACACTGGTTAGCGTCACATGTGTCTCCGCTCCTGCCTCTTTCAGGTACCCTGAGCCAGTGGTTCACGTCCCTGGGTATCTGTTTCCTCTGTACTATGAGAATAATAACAACTTCCACAAATTTTGTTGTAGTGATTAAGTGATAATGTACACTAAAATGCCTTAAAACCTGTAGAGTTTGTCCAAAAAGACTCCATTTATTATGTATTTAACTATCTTTTGTGACTGCCAAGTAGAAGTAGAGGGAGGTGGGCACATAACCAAGTACGTCTTGTGTTCTTGTGTGTGTGTGTGCATGTGTGTGTGTGTGTTTGTGTGTGTGTGTATCTGAGAAGTCTAAGCTGTGTGCAGAATGGCATGAGAAGAGCCATTATAATTTTTAGTCATCCTGATATTCCCTGTAAACATCCTAGAATACCTTTGGGCATTGTTGCCCTATGTTGCCATTCCTCTTCACTCGTTCATTTGTGCACACCTATTCATTGAACATTGTTATGTATTAGGTACTACTCCAGGCAAAGATCAAAACTCCTGCCCTGGTTGAATTTTCTTTCTAGCAGAGAAGGGGCAGGTGGGGATGGAAGACCGAATTGTGTAGAGGCCTCTTGTCCTGCCTTTTCTGAGGATGTGCACGAGGGAAGGCAAGAGAGATAAGGCCTTCAAAAGAAGCCAGAGAAGAACAGAGTGTTTCCCAGGCAGAGAGGAGGTGAAGCCTTGTGCAGCCACAGAGAGTCATGGCTGGTTATCTCCTGGGTTCCTGGCATTACTCCAGGAAGGTGGTAAGAACTCAGGGTGGTGGTGGTTAGGCTCTGGATGCTAGGTTTCTCAAACTTCTTGAAGTGTCCTGTGTCCCTGCTGTGCCCAGAAGCAACAAAGTAAAGCATTCTGAAGGAATGCATCAGCTGGTCATTGCATCTCTCAAGGGTAAACCAGGGGACCTGATGCTAGTGGTGAGCTTACACAATCCTTGAGTGGTGGGAAAAGAAGCCCAGTGGGAGATTTCTTGCCAGGATAGTTCTTTTTGTTAAACTCAGCTTGATTTTAAGAAAAGAAAACAAAAAGACGAGCAACTTTTCTTGCGAAGTAGATTTGAGATTGTGAATTCATGCAGTACTAAGAGTTTAAATGACCTGTTTAAGGTCACACAGATGGTAAGGACCAGAGGTGGGGGAAAAAGGCACATTTTCTCCTTCCTGAACAACCATTTTCCTCCATAACTCTTGTCTTATGAGGTCACGTAGGGTTTTGTTAATGGAAAACCACATAGGATATGGAAGTCATGGGATGTTAAGACTGGCTGAAAGTATTGAAATATACAATAGTAACTACAGTTCTGCCCTCAATTTCTAAAGCAAATAGGACATTTTATTCTATCCCAGACAAAACTTTCCATAACTTCTCTTAGATTCAGCACCTTCTTGTAAAGAGAACAGAGAGGAAGAGTATCTGCTAATGTATTTCATTGGCTATATTCTAGAATAAATGCAATGACTGGAAATCTGAGCCACTCCACAATCAGGTTTCTCTACATAAAATCATGAGAGAAAAGGCTCATCATAGGTTCAGGTTATGTTTCTAAGTGCATGTGTGTGGGTATAGCTCATTTCCTACTGCACTGCTCACCTTCCGCCAGCTGAAGCTTCAAGCGGAAACACCTTCTTACCTTACACCTGCACCTTGTAGAAAAGCTAGAGGCAAATCCTCCATCTCTGTCCCTGAGGAAATCTTGCTGTCCGTGCCTCTTGGGGAGCCCCAGTAGTCTTCTCAGTAAATAATGTCAAGAAATAGACCCCATCGTGGTACATGGCACTGCAGAAGAGGTGTCTGATACTCATTCTTTAGTTATCATTCATTGCTTACCCTGTGTAAGGCTAGCAAGCTGTTGTCAGAACAGGGTAAATGAAGAAAAGCTGGAAATCGATGGGTTTTGGTCCAGTCATCATCGGGAAATGGAAAAACAAGCACGATACTTAGGGAGAGTGGGCTCTGTTACATTACACATCTTTATGTTGGATACTGCATGCAACAAATTGAAGACACCTGTGTATCTCGTAGGAGCTTGTCATCTGCAACAGAGGAATACATAGTAAATGGGAGAAAGTGTGCCTCCTTTCTAGGGAGGTTTGGGAAATTTGCCTCTTTCACAATGTTTGCCTAAACCAATTACAAATAAGGAGCTATTTTTCTCTTTCCAACCTACCATTGTATCCTGATGAGCCTTTTTTCATTATGTGGAAATTACTTGCATTAATACTTTTACAAATTGGAAGTGCAGAGTTTGTTTCTGGGGTGATACAGTTGCATGTTTCTGCATGTGTCACCATGCCCAAGATAAGACCAAGAATCGTGCTTGCTTCCTTTTGCAGGCCCTCTGCGCAACCTCAAGAGAGTTCCACGCCCGCAGACTAGGGAGATCTGTTCAGGGCACCACATGGAGATTTCACAATCTGTTCTCACTCTGTCCTTGCTTTTCTGTTCTTTCTGTTACTCTGTGTGCTTCAAGAGTCCCTATCAGCTTGTGCTGTCTAACTTGAACTCTTTCTCCTCCCCATCTTTATCACTTAGCCCTGATTTTTTGGTTCCGTCTCTAAACGAGCATCATTTATGTTGCTTTCAGCTACAAATAATGGAAGATGGAACGGAAGTATCCCAAGCAATAATGATATCTATGACTGCGCCTAATAAGTTCTTTGTAGGGTGGTTTCACAACATCATTGAGGATCCAGGTTCTTCCAGATCTTCTGCTCTGAAATCCTCAGCTTGTGGACTTGGTCCCAGGATGGTTCTTGCAGAGCAAGGCAACACGTGTAGATGGAAGCATCAGGGGCATATGAGTAGAGGGTCTCTGCTTATGCCCCCTTTTTGGGAGCAAGGTGAAGCCCCACCCAACTTATAATAGCCAGGATGGTCTCACTGCCTAGGCCTAAGTCAATCATGATGACTAGAATGAGGCGACAATGGTTGATTTTTCTTCAGCCAAAAACCACCTGCACCACCCCCCAATCTTAAAAGACAGGGCTGCTGGAAGGTGAACAAGATTCGATTCTGTTTCAGCCAGAAAGACGACAGGAAGTATGGCTGAAAATTGGGCAGGTGACTTATTCTACGTGCCAAGACCCTGTGCAGACCATAAGTATGAGCGGCTCTTCTCCTTTTCAGACTTCCCTTGATATGTTGCTGCCACCTTAACCCATCCCAGACTCAAGAGATTCTACTTCAAGAATCTCTCCTTTCTCTTTTAGCTCTACTGTCTTCTCATACCACCTGTGATAAGAAAGATTCAGGGAGTTATTGGATAATTATTCATTTACCATATTGTAGAAATCTCTGAAAAATAAAAGTAAAAATATCAATGATCTCTTTGGTCAAATCTCTTAACCTTTAAGTCATGGTGTTTTTTTCAGCCTAAAATGTGCATTTATTAAACTCATGAGTTTCTGTGGTCGCTCAGGGATTCTCTCATTTACTCTCTGCAGATAGAGAAAAGATCCCCTTGAGAGAAAATGGGCATGATACTGAGTTGAATCACATGAGAGGCAAGAGGAGTGTTTCTTCAAAGATTATCTTAAGCATCATCAATTTTGATGTTTGCAGGACCATGGTGGCTTATATCTAAGCACCACGCCTGCTGTCCGAGCTGCCTTTGTAACCATGTGTTAAAATACCCCCTGCCAACTTACTCTTATAACTACCCAGTCTGGAGCCATAATCTTATGGTGAGTCAAACATTACTTGTGTCAACTTGTTGGTGAAGAAACTGACAGTGGCACAGATCAGTGGTGGGCTTTGGTGGTGGGACAGCAACCTGGAGATCAGTGGGGGATGGGGGTAAAGGAAAATTGAGAAATGTAAGAAAGGAAGCACTGGAAGTAGAGACCTAGGAATCAGTCCTTGGACTTTATATCTTATCTTTACAACATATTGCAGGCCCTGCAAAGAAGAGTATTGACCAGAATGATCACTTAGAATACAGCAAGGCAGGGAAGGCCTGGATGGTATACACTAGTGCTGTCCTCAGATGCAAGTGACCCAGTGACCCAAGTCAGGATGATCAGAAAAAATTCAGCAAGGTATCAAGGGCCCACTCTGCAGCCATCAGGTTCATAAAATCACCATAGAAAACAGTGGTCCACTAGAGTTGAAGGAGAATGACTGCATTCTGCCAGCTCACTCTGGGAGTGCACAGAGTGAAACCAGGGCCCTTATAATATAGCGATCTTTCTGCAATTTCTTTTCTCTGAAACCACACATAACTTTTGAAGATGTAAATTTGTAAAACGTCATGCTTTATGCATTGCATTTTTGGCATCTACTTTAGTTTTTAAGAATGGATGTTGTCTAATTATGCAGAGGAGCTTTGGATGAGGAAATATACTAAGTGTGCATTAAATAGACAACTTTAAATAATGGCACTTGTGCTAAGAAGTGTATTTTCTGGCAAGCAACTAATTTATAATGGTCATAGATAAATGCATTAGTGTATGAAATGCTTGTCTTTATTTATTGATTTGAAGGGGCAGTATTATATTTTTGAATATGTCTTCTTTATTGGGTCTGTTTTCTATCTTTTACTAAGTTGCTCATATTTTATGCTCATTGACATTTGCTGCATTAAATGTTGGAAAATGAAGGCAATTTTACAGTAAAAAAAATCAACATTAATATGAGTCACCCTTTGCTTTCTGGCATCAGGTAAACAGACAAGGGCAGAATGGTAGCTTTTCCCTTTCTCTCACCTTTTCCCCATGAGCACTGTGTTCTTTTTAAGTGTGCACATCAGAGGTAGGGAGAATGAGATTAAATGACCAAATTTACTGCATTCTTAGTGCATAAACCACTACCCTAGATCTTTCTGAGCCAATTTAATTTTTAGCTTTATTCTTGGCCTAATGCAATGTTTTAGTTCATTGCGCTTTTTGGATGTGCAGAAGCAAAGATAATGTGTTACACTACATTCATTTAATGTTTCATCAGGCTTTTTTGGTGTATCTACCTTTTGGTTATTTTAAAATGTTTCATCCTTATCGCTTCAGTCATGAAATGTAGATTCATTAAATTACTGTGCTGGGTGGTTCCGTGGAGCAGGCTGGGTGAAGAAGTAGCTCAGCTTCAGCCGTCAACATGCTGCAGCACCTGCAGAGCCGGGCAGGTTCCTCCCCACACAGCCTTAAAGACATTTCTGTTTCAAAGAACAGAACAAGGGTGTTTTCTGACTGGACCAGGCAGTGTCTAGGACTTCAGAATTTTAGTGGACCCCTTATAGACATAAGGCCAGACAAAGGCTCCTGGAAACTCACATAGGATTTGCTCTCAACGTGTACAAATAGTAGGTAGTTGTTTGCCAATAATAATAACAAAGGCAAAGCAGATATCATCAGGGTGATAATACCCTACGTGTGTGTTGCCTCGTGTTTAACAATGCTTTCACATATATCACCTGAATAGCTGTTATCTTCAGAGTTGAATGGATTGGGAGAGACGTAGCCATGTGAACAGAATAAATAAAGCTTCTGAAATAAGTTTGTGCCAACTGCATATTCACCTAGAACTGGATTTTACTCACCTCTCATTAACAACTGGATCCTCTACCAAGAAGCAACTCCCTCTTACTTGAAACAGGGCAAGTTGCTTGTCCCTGTCAAAGAAGTGGACCAGATTTTGCCTTCTCTGCTCGGAAAGTATGTTTGGCTGAACAGTGTCCTCGCCAACAGGGTAGGGAGTGACCAAGAGTCACATTTTGGTCATTCATTTCATGTGACATATTACATGATACAGGATAAGACATTTATTGCCCGGAGAAGTGCTGCAGTTCACAGTCAGTAAAAACAAGTGTGTCCAGCTATAAATGACAATCACAGGACACTGTTTCTCAGATATGAAATTCACAATGTTGTAAATCAAGGCTTCTGATTGGATTAAAGGGTAACGGAAGCCAGCCGGAGGCCCACCTTCTGGGTTAGCATCATGCCCACCTTCTGGGTTAGCATCATGGGATTACGTATGTTTTCAGGAATGGCGTGCAAGGCTTCCCTGCTTCTGTTTAAAACTAGGCCCCTAGAGGAGCTGTTTTCTGGGGAGGGTGGGGGTCTCTGCAATATCCCTGGGCTTTTCACAGTGAGCACAGAGGAGAGAAAGCTTCTGTACCCACAAGTCGCCTCAATCCAAGCCTGAAGCCATCAGAGAAGATTGCAGCCA
Source organism: Pan troglodytes (assembly GCF_028858775.2). NCBI lineage: Eukaryota > Metazoa > Chordata > Mammalia > Primates > Hominidae > Pan > Pan troglodytes. The sequence continues at coordinate 85,709,182 of NC_072415.2, forward strand.
TCAGAAGTGCTTTGTGTCAAGGCTGTTTCTGCCTGACTGAATCCGAAAATAAACACCTTTGCTCTCTATCATTACTGTTTCATTAACACCTTGGCCAAGTTCTTTGGCCAAAGAGACTGGATTTCAGTGTGATACTAAATTATTCCAGGCCCGTGTGTAATAGTCCTTGATAATTTCGTATCCACAGACCCTCTCTCCCAAATGACATATCCGTCTCCTAACACACACACACACACACATACACACACACTCACCATGAATAAGCACATACAAATTGGAGACTGTGCACAAAAAAAAGAAAGGAAGGGGAAAAAAACCAGGAAAGCTATTTAGGGCACTGTTCCCATTGGGTTTCTCTACAAAGCAGTTTAACTGTAGTTAGTAAGTGCTCAGTGTAATCTAATAAAAGGCATTTTGCAATATTAAGCAAAAAACATCTGGTACCCAGAATTCCCTGATCATTTTTAACTAGATGCAATATCTCTCTCTTTCTCTTTCTTTTACAGACATGTGAAAAATAGCCTAATAAGGATCCTTGTGGTAAAATCAGATGGAAAACGGGGAGGAAGAGTTCCACCGTCTCCAGCAGCTCATTTGAAGCAGCTCCTCAGAGTTTCACAATAATAATCAGTGCTGGCCCAGTGCCGCCGGATTATTTTGTATATTCATGAAGCTGCTCATCAGCCGTCAGGAGAATGTGCAGTAATCCTTGGATGAAATAAGGCCAATCAGTGGAATAATGAGGAAGGTAATATCTCCCAAGAGGCCTGGAGTGGGTTTTCATCAAACCCAGCTGTAACTCTCCAACTATTTGCTTTACAAATGCAGCCTTTGATCTTTGATTTGGGGAGAAGAGGGGGAGAGACGGACCTGCTGGTGTATTGTCCGGCCTGCAAGGATAACAAGCTGCCTCTGGAGGAGGAGCAGGAGGGGGAAGAACCTGGCTTTCAAGTCTCAGTCAGTTCTTGTTAACTAAAACCTCATGGCCTTTTTATTTACTGTGCCCTAATATACACTCACTTAGCAAGTCAATGGCCTCAAGCCTTCTTTCTTTAAAAAATTCTTCCATATATTTATGTGGACCATAAGCCTTCTCTAATCAGGAGGTGTTGGGCCTATATAAATACCTGCTCTATTTTTTCTTTTTTTGGCCAGGAAACAATGAAGACTTTCAAATGAACCTGAAAAACCATTTCAGAGCTTTAAGATCATGCAGTGAGTCAAAGACGGAAGTATCTTAATTATTTTAATAAAGTCTTATTTCCTCTTCATCATGCCCAAAAAGCAAAACCAAAAGCAAGATGAGGTGCGGTGGAAATAAATATTTAAAGCATTCATGTTGTTGTCTTTTTACAAGATAAAACAAATTTAGTCAACAAACGGAATAAACGACACCTACCACTTGTTCGCTCTGTTTGTATATTTGTGTGTGACAAAGAGATGGCTCAAACGGATCCTAGAAGAATCTGCTGCACAGAGACATCCTCCGTTAGACCACAGGAAGTGGCATGAGGGGAAGAAAACGGCCGCTCACCATCATCCCACTGTTGCCTTTCCTCCCCCATCCGCCTTCCCTTCCCACCTCCATTTCCTCTTCCTCCTCCTCATGCACCAGTTGCTCTGAGTCTCTTATCCTACATGTAGGCATTGTGAGCCTTTTCTTACTTCACAAATGTTAGTTTCTTTGTTTTTCTCTCTGTGTCTTTACACAACAATGGAAATGACAATGTTTTGTATTAGTTGAAGAGACAAGTTAGTTGCATGTTGAATACTAGAGTTGTACATCTGAATTGTCCCTTTTAGAGCCATCTACCTAATTAGACAAATTGCATATTAGACAAATGAATGCATGACTATTTACTTACTGCAGGAAAACAAAAGTACTACCCAACTATCTAATAGAAAAGGCCTGGACACTTACTCAAACCAATCATATATCTGATATTAGCCTCTCTGGGTTGAGAGGAATAGACATTTACATTTTCCATATAGTTCTTAGTGAGGGTGATTTTGTTTAAAGTTTATTATGGATTGTTAAGCCTGGAGAATTTTTGTTTAAACAAGCTATCACGCAACTTGATTATGAGTGAAGTAAATCTGCTTTTTAAAACAATGTCTTGTAAATTTTTGTGTAGTCTATTATGTGAAACATTTTTAATAAGAGTTTCTATTAAAAAGAAAGATAATATATGGGCTCTTACTAATATTAAAAAACTAATAAGAAATTGAAGAAAATTTTAGTATATTAAAAGCACTTCTTTGAAAATTAAGTATAATGAGGTGTACAATAAACAAGGTCAAACAAGTTAATTTGAAACGATCAAATGAGGTGAAAAGGAATTAAAGGAGATTGCTGGAACAGATTTATTCACTTACTGTATGATGATGTCATTAACAAATGCTTGTGCTGCATTATGGGCAATTGACATTACCCGCAGCACAAATGGTCTTTCGACAGAAGAGATTTCCTATTGCTCTCCTCAATGGGTTTATTAATTGTATTCCTGAGCACCTTGGGACAAGGCAGGAGGATTTCCGTGAAGTATTTGAAGCAGTATTGCCTTTGAAGCCTGGGCTTTCAGGAAGAGGTGACTTCAGCATCTTGCTTTTGATTCCACTGGACTGGGTGTTAGAATGAGACTATTTTAGAAAATGTGAAAGGGCTAAATTTGACATTTGATTCACCCTATGCTGGGATTTTAAACTGTGATGTAAATTAGTTTGAAACCGGTCTTTCTTCCATTTTCTCTTTTCAAAATGTAATACAGTTAAATGACAGAGATTAATTACTAAAGTAATTACTGTTCGAAAGCCAGGGGACAGTTGTATGAGACGGTCTTTCTTGTGATGACCAAGTCTTTCTTGACAATTATGCTAAATTCCAACAATGATTATTCTGTGTGGCAAAATCTACTGGCACTAGGGCACGTGAGCATTGATGCATTCTCACTCACAGGGAACTATGAGAACGAGGTAATTATATTTCAAGGAGCTGCAGCCGCTCCATTCCCAGGGGTGTCACCAGGACCTTTTACTTCCGGGAATGTGTCTTCCCCAACCCACGGTCCTATCCCCTTGTTTTCTGCATCATTTGCTGGTGCGAGGCTCACCATCCCTCTGTGTAGAAATGAGCATACGAAGGGTGTCATGAGCCCTTTGTACTTTCTCCTTGACACTCTCTTAAGTGCCCTTGATGTGTGTGAGTGCAGAAAGACATTCTTGAGAAGGGCTTAGCAAGGGATCCCTCCATCTCTGTTACTTGGATCTGTAAGTTAGATGGGGAAGGCTCACATGAGACGCATCATAAAACTCTGCAATTCTAAACACTTGCACATTTCCCCATGAATTAATGTTGGACCATCATAAAAAAAATATGAGTGGATGCTCCTGTGGAAAATGCCCACAGATGATTGACTGAAATAATTGGCTTGAAGATCTCATGTAGCACTTGACCAGCTTTGACTCTATCCTCATCGCCGGCTTCATCGGGGCCACTTCCTAGGACAGGATTACGTCTTGCTGTTAACATTAGTCTCGGCGTGGCATCTGGATGATTGGCCATGCGTCTTATAAATGGCTAACATAAACCCTGCAGGCCTGTCGCAGGCCACTGTGTAAGAGACAGCATGGCTCCACACGACAGTTACTGCTGGGATTCCTGCAAGGGCGCAGTCAATGCCTGGGCTGCAAGATCCCGAGGCTGAGAGTGGAGAGGAGGAAGAGGTGGGGAGGAGGGGGAGGAAAGGAGAGCAGGATAAAAGGGCATCCTCTTCCACAAACATTCAAGTGTGAGCATAAAAAGGAGCAGAACTGAAGAGCCCTACAGCTGGCTGTGGCTTGTGGCTGTTCATTTCCTTCCTATCACGATGTACTCATGAGGCCACCCCAAGAACTGATGTTGCTTTCAAGGTACATCCAGGAATCCCCAGAATGAGATAATTTGAAGAATAGGAACATTTAATGACTGATGATGGAGGCATAAAACAGTGGGCAGATGAGAAGGGAACTGGAAAAGGGAAAAAGAGGGAGAAATATGGAGACAGCTGGAGGGAGGAAGAAGGAGGCAGAGCAAACGGGGAGGGAGTGAGAGAGAGAGGAAGGAGCAGGAGGAAGACTTCAGGCTCGGCTGCTTCCTTCCAGGTGTCGATGCAGGCATGATTTCATCCGTGAACCATAATCAACTTCCTTAATGAAATACGTAATTAACATATTATAATTGTGGTAAAGATGATTTTGACAGAAATCATTTTCCATATCTAATACTATGCTAATTTAATCTGTTCCTTACTCCCCGACATGACCTTTAGTGATTAAGTTTCATGGCAGAATTGTTTTCTTCTTTTTTTTTTTTTGAAAGATTGATTTATCCACTGTGGTTGAGACCCCTCTCTTGGCATGGCTGTCATTCTTTCTCTTTCTAAAAATGTCTCACAGACATGCATGTCCACACACACAGGCACCAGGCATGCTTATGCACAGAAGAGAGCAAAGCATGCATGTGCAAGGAGGCAGGCTTGGCTTCTGCACGTCTGTGACTTCCAAAAAGCCAGCCATCAGCAGACTCTTAGAAGGTATTGGTTACACAGATCATGATGAAAATGTTTTGTTGCTCCCAACCACCTGTGTTCTAGCACTTTTTGTGTATTTTTTGAGTCATGGGTGTGACAAATGTGATTGGTATAATTAAAATAAAGTAAATCCATCAAACTATTTAGTTATCCAATATACGAATGAAAAGAAATTCAAAGAATTATGAATTTTAACTGGATTTTCTATGTTATACTGCACTTAATTTTGCATCTTATCAATATAATTATGTTATCAAAAAACAACTTCACCGAATCATTTTATAATAATTTAGTATACACATATATAATTAAATAGAGGTGGCTGTACTTTTTTCTCTTATTTTTGACATCATGAGATAGATTCTTAAAGGGATCTAAAGTGTTTAATAATAATTTGGAACATGTGAAGAGACAGAGGCAATGATGCTTTACTCCAGTGTTTCTAAAATATTTTTACTGCAACTCAAGAAAGGTATTGTGCAATGTCACCAAACACATACATAAGAATTTCATGAAGAAATAATCTTATCATGAAGGATATACTCTGATCTAGTCTTCTGTCCTATCCTATCCTACCCTATCCTTTCCTTTCCCATCCCATCCCATCCCATCCCATCCCATCCCATCCCATCCCATCCCTTCCCATCCCCATTCCATCCCATCCCATCCTATCCTAACTTATCCCATTTCATCCATCCAATCCCATCCTATCTTATTCCATCCCATCCCCACCCCATCCTATTATATCTTATCTCATCCCACTAAAAAATGATTGTTGAAAGCAAGTAAATAACTTTCACTACCTTATGAATTATTCTAAATTATAATGAAAAGTTGCTAGCTGAAGTAATCAACTTTCGTAAGTACATTCTTCTGGCTTTTGCATGTGATTCAGTTCTACCCAACTCCTTCAATGATTAGTGAAGTCTGTGTATTACAGATTTTGTCACATTTAGGAGGTTATACTTAGAAGATGTCGATGAGGAGCTTTTAATTCTGGTTCAGCCTTATCGGTAATTACATATGTGAAAATTGTCAAATTAGTCACATTATTTTCTGCCTTACTGTCTTGGTGTATAAAATAAGCCCCAAATTATAAACTTTTTATGTCATATTTTTAAGTCATAAAGAAAATTATGAAAAAATTAGGAAGTTGAACACATTCAACATTAAAAAGACAAAAATTTGGAAATATTAAAAATTAAAATAGCTGCCTAATTTGTTTAGTCTACATCATAATTTGGTAGATTATAAAGAAGAAACTAACTGAGACAGTTGTAGTAAGTGCTCACTGAGTTCATTTTTATGTATAAGATTTGTTCACGAGTAACATCTTAACCTGAAATGATTGGTCTGCATGTACTTATAATCACAAGTTTATTCTGCTATTTTAAGCTCATATTTAAAACATCATGAAAATGGCAAAGCACATTCTTTTTATTTCTGGATGAAAGGGAACATCTTTAAGTATACTGAAAAGCACATCAAGAATTGCAGATGAAGGTTTGCTTGTAACTCATTCTCAGATAAATTGGTCTTGTTCAACAATTCTGAGAACTTGAAATTGAACTTTCATATCAAGAAGAAGTGGGAATAATTATGAAAAATGGCAATCATAAAGACAAGATTATACAATCACATGAGTCTTCATGTGAAAGGGAAAGACAGTATCTTTTCCTCTGGTATATGGGAATGTTAGCTTAGAAGTGCTTTACAGATTTACAGTAGCCTTCCACCCTTCCAGCAGAATGTCTTCATATCCTTAGCTTTTAGGAATACATACCATTTTCTGTTTTCATTTTTTTTTTAAGTCAAGATTGAGTTTAAACAGCATAGAGTTGAAAAGTCTCTTTGTAATCTATTGTTTGCCAATCTCTGCCTTTTTAATGAAGTGGTTAGTCCATTCACATTTAATGTAATTTTTGATGTGATTAAATGCACATCAGTCATTTTACCGTTTTCAATGCCTTTTGTCTTTTTGTTCCTTTATATCTCCTTTACTGCTTTTTTTTGTGTGTAAAAGAACTATTGTTTTATCTTACCAACTTAATTCCCCTGTTGATTTTTATATTATTGATTTATGTATTTGTTGTTTTTAGTTGTTTTCTTAATAGTTACTCTAGAAATTTTATTATACATCTTATCACAATCTACTTAAAGTTACACTGACAGATGTAATAAAATATAGAAACTTTGCTCAAATATAGCTCAATTTCTTCCCATTCTTTGTGCTACTATTTTTATATACATTGCATCTATTTAGGTATAAACCTAACAATGCAATGTTATGGCATTGCTTTATGCAATCTTATAATTTTAAAAATAATTTAAAAGAGCAAAATACATTGATATCATCTTTACCATTTCTGGTGGTCTTTATATCCTTCTAAGAATCTTAATTACTATTTTGTGTCATTCTCTTTCAGCCTAAGGGATTTCTGTAGTGCTTTTTTAAAAAAAAATCTACTACAGATAAATTCTTTCTGCTTTTACTTATCTGGATATATCTCTATTCTGCCTCTTTTTGGTGGGGGTGGGTATAGAATTTTGATTTGACAAGTTTTTATTTCTTTCAGTGTTTTGAATATGTAATTCCACATGCTTCTGACTTTCACTGCTTATGATAATATATTTGCTATTTATTGCATTGTTTTCCTCTATATAATGAGTCTTTTTTTCTACCTGTTTCAAGATTATATTATCCTTATCTTTGGCTTTCAGCAGTTTGATTTTCATGTGACTAGATGTGAATCTCTTTGTGTTTATCATAGTTGAGATTTGTGAAGCTTCTTGGATCTGTAGATCCATATTTTTGTAAATTTGGGAAGTCTTCACGATTATTTTTTGAAATATGCATATTTTTCTGCTCCTTTCTCTTTTTCTTCTCATTCTGGAACTCTCATTACACATATGTTGCTATACTTTATGTTTATCCACAAGTCTATGAGGCTTTGTTCATTTTTCTTAAATCTTTGTTCCGTCTGTTCTTTGGATTCATAATTTCTGCTGATCTACCTTCAAGTTCATGGATTCTTTTGCCATCTCAACACTGCTCTTGAGACCATTTAGTATATTTTCCATTTAAATTATTGTGTTTGACTGTATAATTTCCATTTTTAATGTCTATTTCCCTGTTGAGAATTCCTATTTGTTAAGTCTTCAAAATAATAATTTCTTTCAGTTATTTAAGGATAGTTTTCTTTAATTCATTGAATATGTTTACAATAGCTGCTCTGAAGTCTTTGACTGCTAAACTAACATCAAGGCTGACTTAAAGTTAACTTACGTCAGTTGCTTCTTTCACCTGAGCATGGGTGGCACTTTCTTGTTTCTCAGCATGTCTTGCATAGTTTTCTTGAATAATACAATTCTAGAAAATAGATTGTAGCTACTCTGTATTTTTTTTCCTCCCTGAGATTTTTTTTCTTTTTTAGTTATTTGTATGATCTTAAAATGTGGGATCTCTCTCCCCTGTGGTGTGTGGCCACTGATGTTTCTATTGAGTTTTTATTTATTTTAGTCACTATTTTGTAGACCGCCTTCTGTGGGATCACCCCATGTCTTCACAGCTCAGTGATCAGCTCATGATTTTATCAGAGGTTCTACTCCAATACCTTGTGTCTGTGTGTTACTTCTGCCAATGCCAGTTGCTCTGTGTAGGATGGGGGGCATAGAGCTCAGCAACTTCTCCAATATGCTTTTGTAGCAGGACAAGCTGCAGACAAAACCCCTCAGACATCAAGTTAAAGAAGGAAGGGCTTTATTCAGCCACGAGCTTTGGCAAGACTCACATCTCCAACAACTGAGCTCCTCGAGTGAGCAATTCCTGGTCCTTTTAAGGGCTTACAACTCTAAGGGGGTCTGTGTGAGAGGGTTGCGATTGATTGAGCAAGCAGGGGGTACGCGACTGGGGGCTGCATGCACCAGTAATTAGAACGGAACAAAACAGGACAGGGATTTTCACAGTGCTTTTCCATACAATGTCTGTAATCTATAGATGACATAACCGATTAGGTCGGGGTCAATCTTTACCAGGCCCAGGGTGTGTCGCCAGGCTGTCTGCTTGTGGGTTTCATTTCTGCCATTTAGTTTTTACTTCTTCTTTCTTTGGAAGCAGAAATTGGGCATAAGACAATATGAGGGGTGGTCTCCTCCCTTACCCTCACTTTATACTCCTTAGCTCTCCCAGGTCTCCCTTGCACACGGGCATAGTTGATAGTCAGTAAAGCACTTGTTGGGGGCTTAGCTCTATCCCTCTATGACATTCTCTCACTTCCAGGATTTTCTGATTAAATTTATTCTGGTCTGCTGTTTGTCCAAACGGGAACAGCAACCCTGGGCTAGAAAAGCTGTGGGCTTCATTCATTTCCTATATTCTTTGTCACATTTATTAACAATACTCCCTGGGATTTTCAGCCTCTAAATCAGCTACCTCCCCCCACCCACACTGACCAGCCTTGGACTTGGAAAACCAGCATGTAATGAATTGGGTGGGAGTCAAAGGATGGACACTGTCACAGACAAGAAGGCCAGATATTTCTACTGTTCTTTAAAAAAAAAAAAAAAACACTCAGTTTTTGTAGTTGTTCCTGATTAAATACTTTTCAATTTGTTGCTTAAATTTGGTTAATCTCCAGAGCCCTGAAATAGCTGTTTTACACTTGTTCATATTTGTTTACATGGGAGATGATTTCCCAGCCTTTTTACACTGCCGTTGCCAGAATTCTGTCTCTCAAAATTAGATTTAAAGAAGATTTTTTATTATATCAAAGAAGAGGAAGGGGATGAAAATTACTTAACCAGTTCTCCTTTTCAGTGTTCTCTCCCAGGTCACATATCTGCACAACAGCTTAATCGTTTGCTCTGTGTGTCAAAACATCATGGTGTCCTAATACCTTTCTGGCATCCTAAGAACTTGGTCTTTGATTGTGAAAAGCCATTTTTCACTTTCCATCTGTATGCCTAGAGAGATTAAAACTTCCTTTCACTCAGCCCCACCCACTAACACAGGAAGATAAAATGGATCAATTTTTTTTCTTTCTTATACACATAGGGAAACCATAAAGTATGTTATCTTAAGAAATTGCATCACTTACTATCTTACATAAAGGTTTTATCTTCTTTATTCATATTTTAAAAAACAGCTGAAACACAAGAGGAATTAAAAAGTGTTTTATAGAATATTGCATCATGGTACATATTTTGATGGTGATCAGATAGGAGAGAAAAGAAGTATGATAGGGAAGAGTTGTATTCTAAAACATGATGAAATGCCTTCACAGGGAAACCAGTCATACATCACAGAATTTCATTTATTGATAAATTATTCTCAATAAATATAACTCATATGCTTAAAATTAAAAGCAACTAAACTTTTATAGCTTTCTATATTTTTCATATGAGCAAATTGATAAATGAGAAAAAACTGCTTTGTTAAACTATGTATTTTGATTTTGTCTTCAGATATATGATAAATATAACTATAGATAATACACCAGAAAGAGAAGCATTCAGAGAAATTGGGAGCTGGCATTTGAGGATCTTTATTTTTCTTTCATCACTGGAATGTCAAAGTGAGATAAGAATAGTTGAACTTTTCTAAATTTATAAAACAAATAGATTTCAGTTAAAGCAAAGGGAAAAGGCAATGGCTGAGAAGATTCTTGATTTATACAAATCTATTTGTGTTTTACTTGGCAATTCATGGTTGTCTGAGTTTAAATTATATTCATCAGCATCTTACTTTCTTAAATGTACATTTACTTGTAATATGATAATATTTTGAAATATATGTAATATGTCTTTTTATAATTAACTTTTATAAAATGTAATTCCATTTATTCTGATCCTTTCCTTCATTAAAGCTACAGGAGATAGATATATTTTTATAGAAATCGGATAACACAAAGATCCAGTAGAACTAAGATTCAGCTTCTTGACTTTGAGGTTCAAAATTCGGCCTTGAAATCCATGGCTCTCATTTGCAAGTGCAAGCACTTGAAAGTGGTAAAGACTCTTTTTCTTCCTTCTTTTAAAAACTTTCCTAGAAATTCCGAGGGAAATGCATGGTAAACAGCGCTGTATGTGGATGCCCTAAGAGTCACATGGGGAAGGCCTGAGCATTTTCTGTGTCCTGCAGAGGAGACTTAGAAAGTGAAATCCCGAGAAGAGAGCCTAAATCGGACCTGCCCATTCAAAGGGGTGAAAACCACAGGAAGGTGAGGTGGGCAGAGAGGGGAATTGCAAGATCTCACCTCTACCTACTTCTCAACATTTGATGCCAACCCTGAGAGCATGAGGCCAGGGCCAAGACCAGTTCCAGTGTCTATGACATAAGTATCATTCTTTGCACCATGCCACCTCTTCCACCCTCATGAAAACCATACCTTAGGAAGGAAAAGTTAGCTACTGCATAAAGCCACTTACACAATGCAGTCTGCATTCTGGAGGCTTCTCAGCTTTGGGTAATGAACTTCCTGTGTTAGCATCTGCATAACTAAGCAGGGTCTCAGGATCCTTAGGGAGATTCTCCTCACCTAAGAAGATGTATTTCAGAGGGCTGGAGGTGTCCATCCATAGTCATCAAGGCCCTTAGCATGTTAATCTTTGCAATGAGGCAGGGAACTGACTTTGGAATTTAGGCATTCAAGTCATATTGATTTATTTACTATAGGGAAGAGAACAAACATCCAACTAAAATCATGTAAACCCAACATTAATTCATCAGGAAGATCTTCCCCAGAATTGAAGAACAATATACATGTTGAAAAATAATACGTGAAAAACCAGTTAACATTTTCTTGAGGAAAAATACATGGGCTCCACATTCCTCAGATGTAAAGCAGATCATGAAAATCGTGTTTGTAGGTGTCAATGAGTGTGACTTATATAGCAAAGCCCTGAAGTTTCTCTCTTTTTTAAATAGCTGATAGATGAGGCAAGGGAGATTTATCACTTTTTAATTAAGCTCATGTCAACTCATGAAGTTTATTTCAGTACAAATCTGTTGACCAAAGTCTTTTTTGAAGAAGCTGCCCCGTTGCAGCTTAAGTATTCATGGGAAATTTCACAATAAGCTTCGACTGCTCCTTGGACTTAGCTGCCACATTTCAACCAGGAATGACATGCATTTTAGTGCTTCCTATGTGCCCAGCATATTTATGGAAATGAGTTTAAGATCAATCTTTGTTGTTTTAAAATCCAGAGCAGCAGGTCTTATTGCCCACAGGGGGAAAAAAGAACATTGAAATAAATCTTACGAAACTCCTATTGAACCCTAAACCAAAATATGCTGCACCCATAACCTAATTGTTACCCCAGACTTGGAATTTGGAGGCCACTGAACACAACTTAGAGCATCACTGATTATATGGAAATAAAATTAAAATGCAGATTGTGGTCCTTATTACCAAGGTCCAGTAGTTTTCCTTTTAATAACAATTACGATATTTATTAAAGTTTGAGGATGAATGTTTATGTGACTCTGGTGAGTTGAAGATATTGGGAACACAGGGAAAATGGTTAGCAAACTAGTCACCTAATTTCAAGTCTGGAAAGTAATTAAGAATATGTATTAAATTCAGATCACAGTTAAGCTTATCGAGATCTAAAATGACTCCCACTTGCTTTTCAAATGCTACTTGCCATTTAAAAGGCTGATTCAACTGTCGTGAAGATCCAGAATAACCACCATACACATCATGAAATCCAAGACAGGGTGAACAATCTTCCCCAGGGCTCCTTGGGGAACTCATGGAGGAGGACACCCTCATATGCAGTCGTTGAAAACTGGAGTCAGGAAGGGTAATCGGAGCACCACGCTTGTGGGAAAAGGCCCCATGCCACCCGTACCAGGGGCTGGTTCCAACGGGGTTTCCAATTTTTACTTCCACTCTTTCTATGAAGGCCTCTTTCTCCTCCCTGAAAGGCTTTGTTTTTGCCATTGATTCCTTCTCACGGTTTCTCTGTGACTATAAGCATTTTCATCCGTCAGTATCCCTTGCACTTTTCCATGCCTTTGCCTTTCATTGAATTTCCATTCTGCTCTCTTCCCTTTCTGCTGTGCTAATGGAGGCATTCCACAGTTCAGAACAGGGCTGGAGCATAGAAGAGAGGAGATGGAATGTGTCGTCCAACAGGGCTGGCAAAGCCTGCAGGAAGAAGGCCCTGGAAGAAGGGTGCACACGGCAGTGCTTTCTTTCCCAAGCCCATAACGTCACCCAAAACGAAGTGGGAGTTCACAGATTTCCATCTCAGTGAATGTAGTCCAAGGGAGAAACCTGGAAATGGATGATCCTCTTCCTCTTCCCACCCCCCGCCACCTCCCACAGCAGCAGGTTCTCTGATTCCATCCACCCTGTTCCCAGGAGCTCTCATTTCTATCTGTGCCTCTTCACTTCTGAACTTTATAAAGGACAGGTTTGGGTGTGCACCTTTGCCATTTCCTGCTGGAGAACTTCCAGGCCTTCTCACTCTTCTCTTTGCCTCTAGCTCTGTGAGGGTCTGAGGCAACCTTTCTGCTGCCGGAGGCCTCTTTCTAACACACAGACGCACCATGAAGGCCACAGGCTTCTGCCCTGACTCCAGGATGGCCGGTTAAGCACACTTGCTTATCACCATGCTGGCTCCTGCCTCTCAGGGCGTAGGAAGCTGTTATTTTCATGTTTAGAGTGTAAACATCTGCATTGCACCTAAAAACAGTGGGCACAGATATAGAAGAGGAAATAGGTTTGTGTATATGTCATTGGTCCCAAGCAGAAAAGAGTTTTAAGGCCACTCTTGTTCATGTGGGTTTACTGGGCAGATGGCATGGTCAGATTCTTCAGAGGAACAAGTGAAGGAAGGGTTAAATGAAGCATTTGAAATTGGAGACTAGCACATCACCGATAACCTTCTAAAAGGAACTTAGAGGAAAATGGGATGTTAGACGTCAGGTCGTCAGGTCTGGAGGGTTAGGTAGGGAAAGCATCAGGTCTGAAGTGGTCTTCCAAGCAGTGGAGAGGGAAGGTAAGGAGTGGGTGACTAGCTCCATGGTAGGACAGGGTCAAGGGAGGAGTTTAAAGTAATTTTATTTATGGTGAAAAAATAAAGAATTATAAACCTGTAGTTTCCATGCTTTAGGCTGTAATAACCTTCTCTCTCATGATTTTTTTTCCTCCACCCTTTGTATAATACCTGCCAAGCTCTGGGGTCCCAGGTTAGCACATCACACGGGGACGCTTGTTTTGACCTGGTCTAAGCATGATATACAAACCAGGATTTTAAAGGAAAACAGCACAATTTAAAATGTCACTATTATTGCACCATGTTTTCTTTATTTAGGAGCAGGTGGAGACTAGAACCTAAGGCAAATAAATACTTCCTTGTTGTTATGATATGAAAGAGAGTTTTTTTAATTAAAAAAATAAATATTATTATGACTTCTGTCATTTCATTAAAATTGATCAGCCAGGTTTAATACAGGATTGACTGCTGTAAATTTACCTGAAAGAAAAAACAATTTGTGCCAAAAAAAATCTACAAAAGAATAATTCAAGCAACTCTTGGAACATGCATTTCTGTACTATGTGAGTTATCCAGTGGGATAATATTTAAATATCACGTTTCTAAGACTGGAGGCAGGTCAGTGGCAACAGGGACAGAGAGGGACAAGTGGTTGGCTCAGCCAACTCTGATTTTTGCTGACTTCTATTCACTGAAAGATGATGCCCATGTCCTCTTGCTCACCAGTATCTATCAGGTAAGGCTCTGATACGTGGATGCCACATGCTGAGTGGTGTGCAATTTGAAGATAAGCGGTGTTCATTTACTTGATAACTCTTAAAGTCCATAGCAGAGGACAATATTGTGCTTAAAGCAAACACTGTGGGTGTAGTATGACAGCAAGTCTGTTTTCCTTGTACATGTGAGAAATAGATTCCTGCAGATATTACTAAATTTAGAAATTGTGAATAAATGTAAAGAGCCAGTGTAATAGTTATTATTTGCATTTTAGCTTTCATCTAAAGACTATTTAGTATTCATTTTTATTTTTCAATCTAGATCTGTTTCTCATTCCTGACATTTACTTTTATTGGGGGCTCATACTATAAAGAGAGAACCTGAGAAAAAGGAACCTGTATCTTGTACAGAGAGTTTCAATGTGAGTTTTGTAGCTTAAAGGATATTTCCTAATATATTAATTTATCACAAACTCTTCTATTTCCCCATGTATACTCCTATAATATTTATTTTCTCATATGACAAGAGGCTTCAAGGGGCTGTGGTGACATAAGTAATATAGAAAAAATTTGTTAAAAGCTATTACAACCTTCATTTTTTTTGTATTCTAATGGCATTGATGTTGAGTTGGTAATTATTTTTATACCATTCTAAGTTGCTCTATTTGAGTTTTGAGTTTCTTAACAATCTTAACTTGTTCTTTTCAGATATTCATCAAGAAAATCAAGCCATGGGGATTTCTGATTATCTAAAATAAATATTGAGGGCGAATCTTTTTTCATTAATGTAAATAACAACTTTGGAGAGTAAATAGAGCCTGTAACTTTGAAAACTGTTAACAGATAAGCCTCATAAGGTGGAGACTATTCCTTCTCTATTACATTTCCCAGAGGTGAGCAAACGTTTATTACACCATTGAAGTAATCGTATCTCTTTCCATGGGCAAAGATGCCTCTGTGTCATTTCATATGCATTTATTTTATTCTAGTAGTGTTAAACGAATCTAAATTTGATTTTAAAACTACACACATTAATATATATTATATTATATGCATATAATATATATTAAATTATATAGAAATGAAAACATATCTATAGCATATAACTTAATATGTTTAACACATATATCATTTAATTGTAGGTGTGTTTATGTGTTTATATAATATACATATTTCAAAGAACTGGATGATAAAATCATCCAGAAAATTAAACAGAGTTTTAAAATTAATTAGGTGACAAGGCACACTTTTGAGTTTTATGGGCATTTTTCTCCAAAATTATGTAATTACTAAGAGATTGTCTCTCTTGAACTTAATATTCATGTTAAGCGTATAGCCAAGTGTTGGACCTGATCTGCTCCCCTTGGCTCATCGATTAACCAGATAAGTGAGCATTTAAAAAATAAAGTTATGGTCAATAAACCATTCATGAGCCAATTGCAGCAGCCACTGTTGGCTGTCACCTCCACACCCATGCCTTCCCTTCCTTTCTTCCGTGGACAGCCTCCCAATTCTGTGGACGTGTCCATGCCTTCCATTCCTTTCATCCACGGATAGCCTCCCAATTCTGTGGGCGTGTCTGTGCTTCTCCATGAGTTTCAGGGGAAGCACATCCTTTTGCAGCTGTAGTGGTGAATCTTGATTAGCCTACGCCAATCATGGAACACATGGTACCTTTCTTAGTCTTGTTTAGAGATGGTCATGACATTTTTGTCTAGCTAGTGGAACTTCTCTCTGATAGGGAGTTGAAGAAGAGTTTCCTTGCTCCCGAGTTGATAAAATAGGATATAATTGCTTCCTTTTCTTGGATGCTATCTTGTTCATATGTGACTCAACTGATCTGGCCATCAGGGTGAGCCTGGGACAAAGCTGGCACGCTGAGCACTGCAGAGCAGGGGGATGAAATAAATCCAGGCCCATCAGTTCCCCACCGTGCTGCCCCATCAGCCGGCACTGCAGCCCCTTGAAGCTTCTTGCCATATAAGAAAGTAAATTACTTTGTTGTTTAAGCCAACTTGTGTCAGGGTTTTCTTTCATGAAGCTGAAGATATCCTTATTGACTCATTATCTGCTTAAGCTGATTGCAGGCAAGGATAGAAAGATTGGTGCCCAGTTGGGGCTAGTACTATTTAGCATTTACTAGGATGAAAAAAAAAAATCTCATTACTTTTGCTGATGCTGTAACTCTCCAAGGAAAATGAACACCCTGGATAACAAACTTACAAATCATAATGATCTTGGGTTGGGGATTAAAACAACTATAAGATGGAAAACTGTAGTAAAACATCTGTGGGAGTACCTACTCCGACCTAGCCTAAGACTGCAAAGTGAACATGAATTCGTAATAGTTATGATTCCTGATGTGTTGGGTGTGGTGATAGGTTCTTTCAACTCAGGAGAGGCAAGATGGAGTGAGTGAGCAGACCAAGCTTCTACAGCAAATCAGAAATAGAACTGAGATTCATACCCAGGAAGTGGATTCTGGAGCTTGTGCTTCAAGAGCCTGTGCTTCTAGAATCAACTTCCTGTCAAACTCAAGAGGCCCACAACGCTGAAGGTCAAGGAATAATGTGGTGCTATGTCCACAGGTCATGGAGGAAGCACTGTGTACCCGTGTTCACGTGAAGTCGTTTGCATAAGATTCAGGCATCCCTTTCTGAGAAGCTTTGAAATGTGTCCAAAAGAGCACAATAAAATGAATTTTAAAAGGCTGGAATATTAGGGGTCACTTTTTATAAAAAAAGAATTTTTAAAAATACAAGGAATTAAAATTATTTAGATTGAAAGAGATCCATTTTGAGTTCTCAAGAATTTAAAGTTTTGTTGCCAGAAAAATAGTGATCAACTATTCTCTATAAGGTAAATACCTTTTTTTCAAAAAATCTTCCAGTTTACCAGATACATATTCTTTATATAATCATTTTTGTTCTCCAGGAATCAGACTGTGACCTTATCCTTGCTCACATTTTTTTTTTCATTTTTTTCTGTTCTGTTTTTGGTAACAGTGTTATTTATCTCATTTTTCCTCATTGTGACATATTTATTTTAATGTTAATATGCACATATGCATATTTTAAAACATAAGAAGTAAAAATAACTTTATTATGAAACTATTAGAAGTTAATTGTAGAAAAACTAGAAAATAATAAAGAAAAAATTTAAAGTCATTTAAGTCCAAAGATAATCACTGTTGATACTTTATATTGATTCAAAAATATAGGCCTGTGAAGATTTCAGTATTACAAAGATGGACTAATGCTGTATGGAATGCTTTGCAATTTGCTTTTTTACTAACTAAATCTTGAAAACCTTTTGTGATGTACTTCTCATGAGCAGGATGTACATAATTTATTTTATTCTATCCTTTAATATTGGAAATTCACTTGTTACTAATTTTCAGTTTTACTAAGAGCTTTGAGTATAAAATTCTGGTGACCAAATCTTTGGCACATTTTTAATTAACTCCTGGGTACAAATCATTCAAAGGGGAATTATAAGGTCAAACTGAATGCGTGTTTTAAAAACTTTTGATAATCACCTGCTTGTAGACCTTTTTTGTTTCATCTTTTTGAATTGTCAGTTGCTGCATTTTCTTCACTTAAAACTGAAGAATTTGTTTTTGTATTAATTTATAATATATTTACATATTATGTCTATTAAGTTTTTGTCCTATGTACAAATACTTTGCTCATTTTCTCTCTCGATACTGAATTTTGTTCACTGTGCCTTTTGATGTAGTCAAGTCTCTTAGGCATTTCTTTAATAATTTTATTCTTTTACTTTTGCCTATAAGAGTTTCCCAATTTTAAGTTTCTTTATATATAAATATATTTTTTCAATATTTTTGTGGTTTGATTTCCTGGTAATTTTCTAATTGATTATTTTATCATTGTTGGTATTGTTTTATTGGTATTAATACTTTTAGGTGATTTTGGTTGACTCTTCATTTCTTAGGCTGTTATATCATCAGGAAGTAATTCTGCCTTTTTTTAATTTTTTTTTTCCTTTTCATGTCTTATTACATTATTAGACAATCAAACATACAATATAACATAATGGTGATCAAATGGGCATTATTAATTTATTCTTAACTTTAATAAAATTGTTATGATGTTGCTTCATACAATAGCATATTATCTGTTGGTCTGAAATGGCTTTGTTATGTTAAAGAAGCATCAGAGTATCCCAAATTTAGGGATGTTAAATTTTATGCAGCAGTTTTTTGTCATTTATCATGATAAACTAGTTTACCCTTTTTACTTATTAATGTAATGATCAATGTGGGGGGATTTTCTGATTTTAAAGCACTCCTGAATGTCTGGAATAAATTCTATGAATAATCTGCTGAACTCGGCTGGCAGTGCTCGTGCTCTGTCTCTCTTGATAAGTGATATTAGCCTGTAATTTTTTGTATTTGCTTTAATTTCTCATAATCTGTTTTTTCCATATGTTTAGTTATTCTGGAATATTTTCTATATCAAGTGTGGAAGCTGTTTATTGAAAGTGTGAAAGATATTGCCAATTTAATAACTGGGGCTTTCTATCTCTATTGGAAAATAATTTTCTTTCTTTGAAAACTTTAGGCCAGAGCTAAGCCTACTATATCACTTTTAGTCTCTTTTGGTAATTAATGTTTAACCAATAAATGTAATTCACACAGAATTATATGTTATTTTCTTATTTTATTAATCTCACCAATGTCTATTTTTATGTCTTCTTAATCCTAATTCTGTGTGAATTTGAAAGCTTTTTATTTCTTGATTATACATGAAGAAAAATGATTTTGTTAATATCTTAAGACTCAACATTTTTATTAATAAAGCTATTACTCAATTTAAAATTATTTTACATTCAATATATATATCTTCCCTTATGATGCCAGGTTTATTTTGTTTTCCTTTAGCTTCTTGACTTGACTGTTTAGTTGTCCATATGTATGTAATTTTGGTTACAAATGAAAGTTTTTAATATTTTTAATGAGTATTGAGTATAGTGTTATCCATTTTCAGCAATATATCATCCTTATTAATTTCTACACTTTCTATGATTGTAGTTTGAATTCTTTTTCATTCAATTATGTGGGAGAATGGTTTTGTCCTGCCTTAAATCTACTACTTTTGGGGCATTCATCAAATATTTTGTGGCATAATACTTGATATTTATAAATATTTAAATGAGACTGTACAGAGATTGAAATAAACAGGAATATCTTGGTTCAATCTTATTGGTTGTATTATTTTATCTTCTACCTAGTGAAATAATGATAATTCTCCCTTCTTCCCTTCCCACCCTCCCTTCTTCATCCCTAACTCTTGTATTTCCTTTCTTCCTTTTTCGCTGTTTATTTGCTTCGTTTTATCCTTCAACAGATAGTAATTTGGTCTCTGTTTTGTGCTAGGTGTAATGCAAGGCAGCAGGAAATGTACACGGAAACAGGATGGGCTCTGGACACCTCCAGTCAAAGCTGACCTCTGTCAGACTGAGAGAGGTGTTTACATTTCTCACTACTATTTTGTATCTTTGGCAATTTCCTCATATGTCTGATGGGTTTTTGCTGTATGAGTTCATGAGTCGTCATTCAGTGCCTATCTTCATGGTAACATGAACGTTCCACTTTCTCTCTGCTGTGTGATGCTTCCTTCTCAGTCAAGTCTCTTTTTATCTCTACCGGTCACAACTTTTTATTTTTTATATCATAAAGTCCAACTTTCACACAGAAGTTTTCCAGTCCTTCCTTATTTTTTCTCCTATTGTGAATATCGTTCTTTCTTGGCAGTCTCAGAGCCATCTTGCATAATCCTTTCCCTTGACTATGAAAGAGGTCTCTCTAGGCTTACTGTATGTCAATGCATTGGATAGAAATTATTTTTTGGTTGCCACACTCTTGGAGTTTACAAATAAATATCCAATTATTTGTTTTCAACAAATAAGTATTGAGCACCTGCAATGTGCCAGGCATTAAGCTGGGAATACAGCATAGACTATACAGACAAAAATTCAGCACTTACAGAGGGCAGCGTAGCAATGTTAAGTAAAATAATATTTCGTAAACAGGCACACTGCGTCTTCCTTTTGCCATTCGTCCTGGCTCCATTAGTACTTTGTCAACCAAAAACTCTTCTTTTGTTAAGGCCTCTGCTCTAGAGTTTTCAGAGTGAATGTTAATCATTCTGGTAAAGTTCTAAGAGTGGATTAGAAACCTGTGCTTATCTTACGAGAAGGTGCATTCTTAAATATCTTAGACGAAAATAGTCCATGCTCACTGACTGTTCTTACTTATCTCATACAAATCTCAAATCCAACATATTTTTCCCACACCATTTCATAGAAACCGTTCTGCAGGATAACATCAATGTCTACCACATTAGGTATGTTTAAGCCTAGATCGAGAATATATAACCCATATCCAGTTATCAGTCATGTTTCTTGAAGAACACAGTGCATATCTACACCCTTGTTTAAGGTTAATATTCAACACAGTGTGTATGGCAAGGACCTGGTGATATTAAATTGGTCATTTACTTTAAGTGTCTTTTTCATCCTCTGAATTTGAGATCTAGGTAGTAGTAGACTTTGATGCATGTTTTTTATGCTATGCTATGCTATGCTATGCTATGCTATGCTATGCTATGCTATACTAAATAAATATAGTATAAACCAGCTCTGTCTTAATAGCAGTGCATGAGAGAAAATATATGAGATGTTTATTGGTTGGCTAGTAAAATCAGCTAGCTAAACAATGGATTCCAGCTGATCTCAAAATATAATGACTTAAAGAATATGGACATTTGTTTTTCTCATACACAACAATTCCAAGGTGGGAAGTTCAGGTTAACTGGACAACTCTACCCTCTAAAGTCATTCAGAGCCCAGGCTCCTTCCTGTTTTCTGCTCTGTCATTTTCTGCGTGGTTGAAGCTCAGTCATTACATCTGGAGATCAGCCAATGGGAGGAGGGAAGAGAAGACACAGCTCTGAAGACTTTGTTTCTGAGTCCAGAAACGGTCCACAACCCTTGTGTTCACATTTCATTAGTGAGAACATAGTCATATTGCCCCACATAACTGCAAGGGAAGTTCAGAAATGTGATCTAGCTAAGCAATTATGTATTACGAGACTACTATTTTATTACCATTGAAAAGGAAAGGATGGATTTTAAAGGACAGCTACCGATCTTTCTTTTCAATGACCATATACTGAAATAGTATGTTTTTAGGAATGGGAGGAAAGAAATCAACTCTGTTTTTAGATAGAATTAATAGAATAAAATTATTCAGGTTCTAAAAAGTAATGACTTCACAGTCTTCTGCATAGATTATGCTTCTACAAAATTATATTATTTAAATTTTCGTGCTCTATTTTAAAATATGTAGAGATTATCCAGGGTAGTGCAAGCAGAATTATTTACTATTTAAAAATGAAGTATTAGCAAAACCAGTTGAAGAGGGCATGTATCTTCGAAGACAGTAAGACTGAGGGGAAGAATTGTTACTATCTTATTTTTGTGAAATCTATCATATAGAAGAGAAAGCAAGTTAGAAAGTTTGTTGTAATGATTGAAAAGTTGACCTGATCCTTTTAAGGTCTCTTCAGGAATGACGTTTCTATGAAAAATAGCAATTCATTCAACCTATCCTTAGCTAACTTTTATTGAGCTTCTATTATGGACTAAACACTTTGTTAGGTGCTAGGCACACAATGGCAGACAAGATCTATACCCCTAAGTTCACATCTCATTATATTATGGCATCCATGTTTTCAACTACATTTTCTATTTACTCCAGCAACTCAATCCCTTTTATCTGAGACCATTTCAGATTCTGTCCCTAATATTTCTTCAGTTGACTGTTGGTGTTTAGTTATTTTGTTACTGGATTACCTTGGGAGAGTCTAAAATAGAACCACTATCACTTTTTTTTTTCTTCTGTAAAAGTCTGTCTATGCCTTGGAAATTGTCTTTGAAAAAATGGGCATAAAATTGTGTTTTAAATGCCTCATTAGAGAATGCACTCTGGAATCAGGTGGTAAAGACAGATTTCCAAAGAATTTCGACAATTTATTCAATCTTGTTTCCTCTTGAATTTTAAATTTTACCTATAGAGCTCAAGAGGATTAAAATGTTTTAAAATGCACATAGTATAGAAAGTATGACTTTTATGTGAAATGCACTTTTCACATTCACACTTCGTGCTTTGCTTTGTATCAATGCTTGTTTTGCAAGGTCATCATTACTATTCACCACACCAAGACAAAAGGAGGGAAAAATAGTAGTACTTCTGATGCATAAAGTAGCCTAATTTTAGTTACAATCATTTATAGAAGTCAAGAAAAAATACAGTTGAGAAAAAGTTTGTGTGGGAAATTCAAAGCTTCTAATGCATCAAGCTAGGCAAGGAAACCATAAATCCTGTTTGTTCGTTTTCGTAAAAAAACATACTTTCAGCAAGAAATGGGCATAATGGGGAAATAAATGAAAAGGTTTTTAAAAATGTATTGTCTTAAGACAGTCTAAGTAAGATTTTTGAAATTGTTGTTTTGTATTATCTTATACTAAATGAACATACATCAAGAGTAAATTTTAAAGATACTTCAATACTTCATAAACATGTATTTGAGAAGAATTTCTGGAAAGTCTCTTGAGAACGAAGATCTAGGGTGTATTAATTAGGCAATTTAATTGAAACCTCCAAATCTAATAAAAGTGCAAATCCATTAGTCTCAGAATTAGATGTGCCTTTTCTATATGAAGATGAAATAAGAAAACTCATCCAGCTCATCACTGACCTCACTTTCATTGTAACTTTTCGAGGGCAGGGGCATTTGTCTGGCATTTGTCGTCATTGGGACTCTGAGGTCGGCCATAGCAGTTGGCACATAATAAACCCTCAGTAAATATTTGCTGAGTGAACTCGTGAATTATTGCATTTAGAAAAGACCTTAAGCTTCATCAGCAACTCTTCAATGCACACGTCGGCTGTGAGACTCAGAGAAAAGACATTGCCACATTGAGTGTTCATGGTGGACCATGCCTTGGTGTAGGGTGACCTACAAAGGCACAGGACTCATGCCTGGCAGGAGTGGGAAAAATTCCCTTGCAAGAAGATGCAGCCTTTGGCAATATTGTAAGGTGACTTTAATATGTATCCTCTGCCTTTTAAAAACTTAATATACAATTTCACACAATAAGAAGTTCAAAATCTTATGTGTTCAGTTCATTAATTTTGACAATTGTATGCACTTGTGTAACAACTAAACAAAACAAGGTATCAAATATCTCCATCATGCAGAAAATTCTTTTGTATTTCTTTCCAGGAATGCCACCATAGATTAGATGGTCATCTTGTTCTTCCTTTATGTAAAAATAAGCAGCTTGTATACTTTGTGATGGTTCCTTTCCCTCAGGGTAACATTTTTGAGATTCAGCCATGTTTTCACATGTACCAATAGTGTGTTCCACAAAATGGGGAATGGACAGTGTCTTCAATAAATAGTGCAGAGAAAACTATATTCACATGCAGAAGAATAAAATTAGACCCTTATCAGGCCAGGCGCAGTGGCTCACGCCTGTAATCCCAGCACTTTGGGAGGCTGAGGTGGGGAGATCACGAGGTCAGGAGATCGAGACCATCCTGGCTAACACAGTGGAGCCCCGTCTCTACTAAAAAAAAAAAAAAAAAAAAATTAGCTAGGCATGGTGGTGGGCGCCTGTAGTCCCAGCTACTTGGGAGGCTGAGGCTGGAGAATGGCTTGAACCTGGGAGGTGGAGCTGGCAGTGAGCCAAGATCATGCCACTGCACTCCAGCCTGGGAGACAGAGAGAGACTCCATCTCAAAAAAAAAAAAAAAAAAAAAGACCCTTATCACATACTGCATATAAAAATCAACTCAAAATTAATTGAAGACTTAAGTATAAGACCTGAAATTATAAAACTATGAGAAGATAACATGAGGGAAAAAAATATATGACATTGGCCTGGGCAGTGATTTTTTTTTTTTTTTAATGATCCCACAAGCACAGGCAACAAAAGAAAAAAATAGACAAATGAGACCACATTAAAATTTAAAAAACTTCTCCACAGCAAACAGTCAACAGAATAAACAGACATCCTGCAGGTAGGAGAATATATTTGGAAACCATACGTTTGATATGGGGTTAATATCCAAACTATATATAGAATTCAAACAACTCAATAGTAAGAAAACAAATAACCCAGTTTAAAATGGACAAAAGACCTGAATAGACATTTCTCAATAGAAGACATACAAAGAACTGACAGGTATATTTTAAAATGCTCTAAATCACTAATCATCAGAGAAATGCAAATTAAAACCATGAAGAATATCACCTCACACCTGTTAGAATGGCTCTTATCAAAATGGTAAAAGATAAGTGTTGGTGAGGATGTGGAGAAAATGGAACCCTTGTACTTTGATGGGGGAAATGTAAATTATTACAGCCATTATGGAAAACAGTATGGAGGTTTCTCAAAAATTAAAAATAGAATTACTTTATGATCCAGCAATTCCACTACTGGGTATACATCCAAAAGTATTGAAATCAGAATGTTGAAGAGATATCCACTCTTCCATGTTATTTGCAGTACTATTTGCAATAGTCAAGACATGGAATCAACCTAAGTGTGCATCAGTGAATAAATGAATAAAGAAAATGTGGTATATATACACAATGAAATACTATTCAGCCTTAAAAAAATCCTGTCATTTGCCACAACATGCATACACTTACGCGACATTATATCAAGTGAAATAAATCCGGCACAGAAAGACAAAAACCTCATGCTTAACAACACATGTAAATTGCAAAAATGTTGAACTTAGAGAACAGAGTAAAATTGGTGGTTACCAGAGGCTGGAGAATGGAAGTATTGGGGAGATGTCGGTCAAGGACACAAAATTTCAATTAGATAGAAGGAATAAGTTTATGAGATCTATGTACATGATGGTGACTGTAGTTAATAACAATATATTGTATATTCAAAAATTTCTAAGAGAGTAGATTTTAAGTATTCTCACCACAAAAATCTATAAGAGGTAATGCATATGTGAAATAGCTTTATTTAGCCATTCCACAATGTACACATATATAAAAGCATGTTGTGTACCATAAATATATACAACTTTCACTCGTCAACTAAAAATTAAATAGCCAGGTGTGGTGGCTCATGCCTGTAATCTCAGCACTTTGGGAGTCCAAGGCCAGCAGATCACTTGAGGTCAGGAGTTTGAGACCAGCCTGGCCAACATGGCGAAACCCTGTTCTCTACTAAAAATACAAAAATTAGCCAGGTGTAGTGGTGCACACCTGTAGTCCCAGCTACTCAGGAGGCTGAGGCAGGAGATTTGCCTGACTCCCGGGAGGTGGAGGTTGCAGTGAGCCAAGATTGCACTACTGCACTCCAGCCTGAGTGACAGAATGAGACTCCATCTCAAAAATAAATAAATAAGTGAATAAACAAAAATAGTGTATTCCTTTTTATTACCAAGTGATATTCCACTGTAAGAACTATCCAAGATGTAATAATCTCCTGTCGATAGGCATTTTGTTGCTGCTAGTTTTTGGCTATTTTGAATACAACTACAGTAGAAGGGATATTCTTGTTCAAATCTTTTCGTGGATATATATTTCATTTGTTTTGGGTACACATTTAGAAAGTAACTTACTGAGAGTGCAGACCTGTGTTTATTTTTGTATAAAAATACTAAGCAAAGTGTACCATTTTATATTCCCTCCAGCAATGTCTACGATAGCGCTCCACATCCTGACCAACACTTGGCATTACCAATGTTTTACTGTAACCATTCTGGTAACTGTAGTATGGTATTTCACTATAGTTTTAGTTTTTATTTGTTGGACTAATGATGTGATATTTTATGCATTTGTTCTTCATGTACTTTCTTTTGTTAAATGTCTGTGAAATGTCTCTTTGATTTTTATTGGGTTGTTTGTCTTTTTATAGATTTCTAAGAGTTCTTTGTGTATTTTGGATGCAAGTCATTTGTCAGTTATATGCATTGCAATATTATTCTAATATATGACTTAACAATTTATTGTCTTAATAACATCTTTTTAGAAATGGAATTTTTAATTTTTGTGATTTCCAATTAATAATTTTTATTATTAATGCTTTTAGTGTTATTTCTAAGAAATGTTTGCACATTCTGAGATGGCAAGGATAGTGTCTTATAATTTCTTTTAGAAGATTTCTGATTCTAGCTTTTATATTTAGGTTTATAATTCATCTAGAATTAGTTATTTTTGTGTGGAGGATCTAGAGGTTAGGCTTCACTATTTTTCATATAGATATTCCAGCATTATTTGTTAAAATGACTTTCTTTATCCCATTGAAAGGACTGATTATCTTGCTCAAAAATAAATTGACCATATGTGTGTGAGTCTACTTTAGACTCTATTCCATTCTAATGATCTATTTCATCATCATTATATCAATACCACACTCTCTTGTTTACCCTAACATTATAGTAAATCTTAAAATCAGATAGTGGAAATACTCAATACTCAAACTGTGTTCCTTTTATACAACATTGCTTCAGCTCTTCCAGATCATTTGCATTTAAACACATACATATATATGCCCATGTATCATTGTAAAAATGTCATTATAAGATTTATATGTGCATGTACACACACACACACACACACACACACACACACCAATTTCTTTGAAAGGCCTCCTTGGAATGTTATTGAAATTGCACTGAGTTTGTAAATCAATTTCAAATGAAATGACATCTTTCATTACTGTGTCTTCTAATCCATGAACATAGTATACTTCTCCATTTATTTAGGTCTCTCCAGATTCTGTTCAGGCACACTCTCTTCTTTTTTAGGTAGCATATTTACTCAGCAGTACTTCTGAGCTACCATGCAGAAGCTGGGGGCAGGGATACCTACCTGCTTCTCCTGGAATAACAATCCCTGCACTAAGGGTGGTTGCTTGGGGAGTGTGGTAGCTTCTGGTTTTCTGATTGCTCCTATTTATAAACTTCTGTACTACAAGCAACCTGGGGCAGAGACTGTTGGGGGCCTGGCACCTAGGGTAGAGCTTCTACCCTACCAGCAGAGGCTAGGTGAGGAAAGCAAGATCTTGTCCTCTTGGTCATGCTTATCTGCAACATGGGGCAGGTGGGGGTGAAAAGCCCTGTTGCCTTTCCCTTCCCATGGTGTAACCATAGCCCTAAGCTGGGAGCTGGGGATGCAGAGAGACCCTATCTTCTTGGCTGTACCGACCTGGAGTGGAACACCCAAGTAGAGCCTCTGTAACATTGACCTGTGGTGGGGGAGACAGTTGTGCTTCAAACGCTGCAGACGCTCACTGTTCTTAATTAATATTTAGTAGATTTTTAAAAATAAATGTTTTGCCATTTGCTGTATATCCTTAAGAAAATTTCTATGAACTTTAAATAATTGATTTTTATAGTTTTTATTCCAGTTAAATGGTTGTTTTGCTGGGGAGAGGATCTGATGGGCTCCTCATTCCATCATTCCAGATGTCTTGCCTCTAAACTCATTGGTTTTTTTTGATATCTTATTCTAAGGATGAAACTGTCATAAGGAGAGATGGCTCTTCCTGAAGCCATCATGATTGGGAAGAAGCCAAGTTCTGTGGATGGACAGTGGAAACTATGCTCCACACCCATCCTACCCCAAAGTCATTCTCCCTAGAGCTCTCCAGGTGGCCCCTCACCTGCTCACAGCCTTGTGCTCCAAGTGCCCTGTTATCTTTCATGGTTAGCCTCCTAAAACATGTCAGTGACATTTGTCAATTATATCTTTCTCAATTCTAAATTATGCTGCTCAATATGTGATCCCCTCATGGTCAGTTGCTCTATGTTTTCTTACACAGCAATAAGGTCAACTCATAAATGAATTCATGCTGATATTCTAATGGGAAGAGCCTGAAGGAATCCCTGAGCACACTCTCTTTCTTTCCACATAGCAAATATACGGCTGAATAATAGGCAGTGGGAGACCATATTCCCATTTTTATAGTGTTGGAGAATGGTTTCCAAATCTTAGTAACTATGGTGAAGCTTTAATCCAACCCACAAAAGAAGAGGGAAATAATGACAATTGTAACGAGTTTCATGAGACTAAATTTAATCACTTTAAGGGACTGCTTCTGGGCTCATGGTTTTTTTCTTTTTTTTTTTTTCTATTTTTGTTGTTAAAATGACCTTTCTGTAATGAAATGTTTGTTGTGGTAGATGGTAGTTTTGCCTGGTTTAATTTTAATATTATTATTGTATATTTCTGCTGTGCATATGTTACTGAATATGTTTGGTAAATTTCACTCTTTCTGGAGTCAGGGAACTGCAGCTCTAACCCACAGTTGGAACTAATGGAAAACATTTCAGATTGAGTTAGAGACAAACATAGCACCATTGAACTTATTGAAGAAGGCATTTTGGGCCATGCAGAGCTTTTCTCCACCATTCAGATCTACATATCTGACTGAGGATCTCATAGTGGTGTTCTATTATAGAAGATAAAGCAAATAGTTATAATCCAGCTGACATTTTACCTTTTGCTAATAAATATGTCCTATCTGAAGCCAAAGTCTCACTAAATCAGAATAACGTCTATTGTTTCCATTAGATTGCTGGGCACATGGTTTTCAGATAAAAGGAAATCTGATTAATCTAACAGTTTACATTCCATATAAAAAAAGATTTTTTCAGTACCATGATAATTTCCAGGAGGTGATAATGAGATGTTTGTTATTAAGGAATAATCATCCAATTTATTTAATAAAGTCTAAAAAGCATGTAAAATAGAATACTTGCCAAAAATACAGCTACGCAAGCTATGCACTTGTTTCATTTTCCAGATTTTATAGCAATTGATACAAAAGAAGGTTTTGCCTTATTATGATGCATTTGTCAATAAAATCTATCTAATTATCAATTGGCAAAGATTTGGTTAAATCAGATGTTTTGCATTATGTAGAAAGCATATGTACTTAGTAAAATCCTTTTTCGTGAACTGAAATATATAATGATGCTTGAATATACTTTACTTTTCTGAGGTAAACTAATGTTTTCTTTAGCCATTTGATTTTATTCGGATCTTATTGGTAGAATCTAACTATTTGACAGTTCTACATGGTCACTGGTTACTATCTGAATAAAATTAGAAATAAAAGTGGCACTAAGAAGCTGGGTTTTAATTCCATTTCTCCCTAGCTCTATCATTCCTAGTTCTATATGACTTTATTTCGCATCAGCAAAAGATACTGCTTTGAGGAAATTTCATGAACCACATTTGACTATCTTCCAATCCAAGAGTAATTTGAGTCAAACTGTCCAAGAAGTGCCTTTCTCTATGATGATGATGACAGTGATGACAGTCATCCTTCATGGAGCGTGTACTGTGTACCAGGCGCTGTTGCAAGCCCTTCATACATATCAACTCATCCAATACTCATGCCAACTCTATGGAACTTTAAGAATAAAATAATTATTTTTTTCAGATAATAATTGACTTGGAACTGGATGAATAATAAACTGAGAGTTTCTATTTGCCAGAGCAAAACTCTCAACCCTGAATGCATGTGTACACACCAGGAGAACTTTTTTAAAATGGAGTGCCTGACACTAACTCAAAGGTTCTGATTGAATTGGACTAGAGTGGGGCCCAGGCATTGCTATTTATTTTAAAAAGCACCTGATGTGGGTTGACTGTGCTGCCAGGGGAGAGCACTAAGGCCTTATGTTCCAGCTTTCACTTAGTAACTGTGTGTTTCAGGGACATCACTTAACCTGTCTGAATATCATCTGAAAAATAAGAACAATAGTTCCCCATTATAACTCATGAGTCAGATGTGTTTCAAAAAGGCAATGAATTATTGTTTGCCAACACACTTTAAAAATTGAAAAGTGATCATATAAAATGTTATCATTAACTGCAAAAAGTACCAGTATAAAATACAAAAATAGCAAACTCTCTGGTGTGACATTATGTTTTCTATAAGCCCAATCTTGTAAAATGCACAGACAAATAATCTCTGCAAGTACTTTTGTTTCATACAATGAGATTCTGAAGGTACTGCAGAAAGCTAGGTCATTGCACTTTAACACATCTTCTAAGAATGAAGCACATCATTAGTTTCTTGGATTTCAGAGATTCATTTGCAAAAACTTTGTCTTTCTTTGTCCTATCCTAAGCAATCCATCTAGTTCTGGGAAGAGACCCAGAAAACATAAATTCAAATACAGGAAGAATATATACATAAGATAATGGAACAGCTGCCAACAACAAATATATTTTCAGAACAGAGCCCTAGCTCTATGCCCAATTATACAGCACAAAGTAATCATAATAAGGTTGATAATCAGCGTGAGAAAAATCACAGGAAAAATAAGGGAACCTTTACTTTCCATTAGCCACTTAATAAAATTTCAATGATCTTTGGTCACAGGATACAGCTATGGATCTACCATTATGGACCTGAATTTTTGGATAATGCATGTTTAAAAAGAGAGTTGTATTTAAATGCTACTAGCTCTTCAGAACGCTAAAATTTGGAATAGGCTTTGGAATGCTTGGTAGAGCAATCTGGCTTTTCGTGAGTTTCAAGAGACACCAGGCAGCAAACAAAACTCAGGACTGCTGACACAGCCAGCAGGAAGAATTTTAGGTTGGTGGCAAGGTTGATGTCTTTGGAATTCTTTCAGAAGTCCAAGGGGCTCTTGGCTATGATAAACTAAAATTTCTAATTACTATTCATTTTTTAAAAAAAACAAATTTTAGTAGATTGTTTCTATTTTGATTTTACATGTAACACAGGATCAAAACTTGCATACCAAAGAAAAAAAAAGGAAAGAGAAGGCAAATTATTTAATATTGGGAAGAAGGGAAGCGATGCCTGCTTTTTAAGTGCTATTCCCAAAGGTGGGTTATTTCCTGTCTTCTAAATTCAGACACAAATACATTCATAAGGCAGAGTAAAAGGAAAACTTCTTTTTCATTTAAATATGTTTATAAATTGCATAAAATAATTCAAGCTTATAACATTCTTTTGGCAAACATTGGCCAATGGAAATTTTTGTCACATACATTCGTTATAGTCTGAGCCAAGGACGTTTCCTCTCTTTCTCTCTCTCTCTCTCTCACATATTTGACAGTAGTGTACACAAGAGCTAAACGATGCCAAGACTAATATTGTTTTAAATAGATACACGCTACATTTTTAAAGGAAAGGAAATAAATGTCAAACGGGAATGTTGCATCACAAATAAGTTAGGCTGTACTCACGGGCAGGAAGGAGTACAACGCTAGTTTTCCAATCCATTTACACATCCTGATTGATAACTATTGACTTCCTAATTAGCCTTTCAGATAGGCCAAAAAAAAAAAAATCATCAGCCCCCATTTTTCTCAAGCTGCCTTGTTTTCATCAGCATCTTCCATTCTTCCCACGCCTAAGTGAAGTTGCTTCCACTCTGGGACTCTGGGATGCCATCTGGGGGCGATGGGGTTGGGGGGTGGGTGGTGGGTGGTGATTGCACTCTCCAGGTCCTCCCTGTTCCTTCAGGTGACCCCAGGCACGTTTCCTCCACCTGCTCCTTGCCTGCTGAACTTCCTCTTACCTCTGCCCTTCTTAGCTACACAGGCTCCTGGTCTCCACAATTTCAGTGGCCATCTGTGTTACTCTCCCGGGGCTGCCAGAACAAAATACTACAAACTAAGTGACATACAACAACCAAAATTTGTCTTCTCACTGTTCGGGAGGCTGGAAGTCCGAAATCAAGGTGTCCAGAGGATTGCGTTCCCTCTGGGTGTCCGAGTAGGATCCCTCCCCGCCCCGTCCAGCTGCTGCTGTGTGTTTGTTGGCCACCCTTGCATTGCAGCTGCGTCACTCCGGTCCACTCCAGCCTCTGCCTCTGTCTTCACGTGGCCTTCCCCCTGTGCGTCTCTGACTTCACACAGGCATCTTCTCATAAACATACCAGTCATACGGGATTAGGGGCCAAACCTACTCCAGTATGAACTCATCTGAACGAATTACACCTGTAACAAACCTCTCTTCAAATGAGGTCATATTCTGAGGTATTGGGAGATAGCACTTCAACATATTTTAGGGGAACACACTTCAACCTATAATACCATCTTTATACTGAAGACTCGTAATGCTTCCTCTAGCATGGACCTCCCCCATACCCTCTAGATTTTAGACTCTTCAGGTCATTTGAGTTTTTCTGGTGAGCGTTTCACACTGGATGGTCTACAGATACTATGAAATCAATGTGCCTACATTGGATTGCATTATTTTCCATAGTCTCTGCTTCCTTCTGTAGTTTCTCTCCCAGTTAGTTGTGTTTCAGGCATCCACTCCAGGATGATGGGCACCTGGGTTATCCCTGGCTGGTTAGTCACTTTTGACCATGCCTCTGACCCATCTGCCCCTCCACATGCCCCTGAAACGCCCTCTAGGCAGAAGCATTCACTTCCCTGGCAACTTGAAGTGCTGCTGACTTCAGTATAGTCATCTCCCGCTGACAGCATAGACAGACATCTCTCACTGACAGTATAGACATCTCTCGCTGTCAGTACAGACAGACATCTCTCACTGACAGTATAGACATCTCCCGCTGACAGTATAGTCATCTCCAGAAACGGCCTTCAGTGGGAGACAGAGCTTTGCCCAAAGTTGGAGCCTGTGTCTAATGGCTGTTGTGTGGGGGGAAAAAGGCTCAACCTCTTCGCCTCAACTTGGGAAGACTTGCAGGAGCCCTCCCAGCAGCGGCATTACCTGAAGGTTGGCTGAGTTCTTTGTGGAGATGTCATTGCAGTCCAATTTCCCCTCTCCTCCACCTCACTTTCTTCCCTCCCCGATGGATGTCAGACCTAGAGTACGCTCCAGGAAACACTGCCTGCTGCTGGTCTCCGCTTCAGGGCCTCCTGAGGTATGTTTTGGTGCTGGTTCACCCACTGGCCAAGGAGCTTGCAATGAGGACCTCAATTCTGGCATATGCAGCAGGCACGGCTCCAGCACAGGAATGAATGCAACTGTTAAAACTTGCACCGTGGTGATCTGGGATGGTGCACGAGGTGAAAAAAATGCAGTTCTTAG
Organism: Pan troglodytes; assembly: GCF_028858775.2. Taxonomy (NCBI): domain Eukaryota; kingdom Metazoa; phylum Chordata; class Mammalia; order Primates; family Hominidae; genus Pan; species Pan troglodytes. The sequence continues at coordinate 85,742,582 of NC_072415.2, forward strand.
AAAACATATCAGGGACTTGATAAATATGGGGAAAGGGTAATGATAAGGACACAGGATTTAGCTAGCTATTCCCGGGGGAAGCTGATGCTTTGGAAAGTGGTGACAGAATCTGAGAGGAATTAAGAAGGGGAATGAGAAGCAGAGCGGCCTCCTTGGCAACTTATGCAGAGACTCTCAAGATCTTCAGCCAGTGGTGGGGAAACTGAGAACCAGGACCAGCTTCTAAATGTGGAGCACAGAGTTTCAGAGAAAGTGGAGTTCTCAACCTAGGGAAATCTATGGCTAAGGTCAGGGCCCTACTTGGAAAAGCATGGAACCCTGAGAATAAAATGAAAATATGCGTTTGGTGCACTTGAAAATCTTATCCCCGGTGTCTTTTAATCCTCAGAATGCAGAAGTACTCTCCTTCTCCCTGGTGGAGGCTGACTCTCTCACATTAATTAGACATACAGGGCCTCTTATTTGAAGACCATGTATCACCCTATAAGGTCGGAATCTCCTGGACAGCAAGGCAGCAGCCAGGGTTGAGTCACATGTACACTTGGCCAGGGAGTGATTGGACCTGGCTGGGGCAGGAGCAGCCTCAACACCAAAGGAGGGGCCAGGACCAGAAAACACCTGCCCCTAGAAGCTGAGAGCACAATACACAGTGCTGTTTGAGGGTATCTATTCAAGAGCCGGGAAGGCAGGCAGAAGATAGTGTTATAAAAGAGAGAGTTCGCCAGTGCTGGACGACTCTCTTCAGATACAGCATTTAACATCATGGCAAAGTCCCTGGGAGAGATTGCTAACAAACTGCTCAGGAGGCTTTTCAGAAGCTTTGAGAAAACCATGACCCACACCCGGTGAATAGACAGGCAGGGATGGAGGCAGCTGGAGAAAGAAGGGGTCAAAGCCTCCAGAACCTGGGTATGTGAACGTTGGCGGGGAGCATGACATCAGGGTGCTTTGAGAAGGGGCCTGTCTGTGTGTGTGTCTGGGTGTTTGTGTGTGTGTATGTGCGTGTGTGTGTGTGCACGTGCGTGTGTGTGTTTGTGTGTGTGTGTGTGTGTTTGGGGAGAAGCTCTGAGGAGTAGGGTTGGGAGTGTATGGTCAGGTGCTCAAAAGAGAAAGGCCAGCTGTCTTCCCCATCAGTGGGTTTGGATCAACCCCAGTCCACAATCCCACGGATCCTTCACAGCCCCCTCACGTAGAAATGTTCCAAGATCATTACACACTCTTTATAGATGTCATTTTAATGCCTGGTTAATATTTCATGTATGACTTGGTCATTTGTTATTTAACCCTTTATGTCCTATTCAGTGTCTACTTCTAGTTTGGTGATTTTATTAAAATAATACTACGAAGAACTCACTTGTGCAAGCTTTTTTTTTTTTTTTTTTTTTTTGCATTTTCGTAGGTTTATTAGAAGTAGAATTATTAGGCCAAAAATTAGAAAGATTTTTTTTTACTTCCTGGATGTAATTTTTTGAATATATAAAATATTTGCATGGTTCATACATCAAAAATATGTAAAAATATAAATTTAAAGAATGCTGACTCATATCCCTATGCCCTCCACCAATCCCATCCACCCCACAGGCAATCATTCAATTTCTGGTTTATCCATCTTTTGTTTCTTTTTAAAATAATGATACATACACGTGTCTGTGTGTGTATAAACATATTTCTCATTCTTTCTTATATAAAGGTAGCATATATATATGCCTTACACACACACACACTATTATGTATCATGCTGTTTTTACTTATTTGCTCATAAAGACCTTCCTTATTTTTTATGGCTGCCTGATATACCATTATGTAGCTATATCATAATTTATTCAACTTTTATTTCCTTATTGATGCTCATTTGGATTGAGTCAGTCTTTTGCTTTTGTGAATAATGACACAATAAACAATCTTGTTCTTAAATCCTGTTTTTGTTTTGTTTTGTTTTGTTTATTGTTTTTGTTTTTGTTTTTGTTTTTGTTTTTGAGACAGAGTCTCGCTGTCGCCCAGGCTGGAGTGCAGTGGCGTGATCTCGGCTCACTGCAAGCTCCGCCTCCCGGGTTCACGCCATTCTCCTGCCTCAGCCTCCTGAGTAGCTGGGACTACAGGCGCCCGCCACCACGCCTGGCTAATTTTTTATATTTTTAGTAGAGACGGGGTTTCACCGTGTTAGCCAGGATGGTCTCGATCTCCTGACCTCGTGATCCGCCCGCCTCGGCCTCCCAAAGTGCTGGGATTACACGCGTGAGACACCACACCCGGCCTTAAATCTTGTTTCATATTGATGTGGCAAACTATCAGAGTAGACTCCCAGACTCTTAGAAAGAAAATTGGCAGGTAAAATGGTAAATGTAGAGGTAATTTTATTAGGTATTTCCAATTCTCTTCTGTAGGGCTTATATCATTGTTTCTTATGAGAGTTCCTGTTCCCCCCACCAGCTTATATAAACATTTTTAATCCACATGACCAAATTTATTTTTTTCCAAATCTGCCCGTTTGGATCCTTATGTCTTGGTGGGCAAAAACTGTCACTGCCTCTGAAATAATGACATTCTGGCATCTTCTGAGGAGAGTGACCAAAAGGATGAAGACTCCAGTCAAATTGGGAACATGGAGCCCTCCTGGCATTTTGGGGAGGAAGATATTTCATCACTAGAGACTATTCCTTTTTGCAGAAAGTTTAGTATCCATGACCCCTGCCCCATAAGTGCTGACCATTCAGATCATCCAAAACTCTTCTACATTTCCTAACATCCCCAGGACTCTGGCTGGGAGGTGCTAAGAGGAACAGAGATTCCAAGATTAGGGAAAGGAGACCCAGGGAACACATGGTAGCTGTCTGCAAATAATAAAGATGCTCAGGTGCCAAATGCCCAAGGGCACAAGCAGGTGCGGAGTAAATGGGCCTTCACTCAACACAGCGATCATTTCCCAACCACGACTGGCCCACGCTGGAGCTTCCGGATGGCACGGAGCTCCCCATTCGGGAAGCTTGCAGAGGAATCGGTGGGCATCTTCCAAGACTCCTGGAAAAGCCGTCACCACATGAAATGACAGGCTCGGCTGACTGATTCTATTTGTAAGATTTTTTTTTCATTTTAAAGCGTTTTTTGTTTTTTGTTTTGTTTTGTTTTTTTCTTCGGACCCCTCTGAAACGTTCAGTGTTGAAAAGCTGTCTACTTACTCTCCCCTCCTGCCTGAAGTCTGAGTTTCTCTTCAGTAGGAGACACTTGGATGTCTGACCTGCACTGGAGCCTCCCTAATGAATATGAGCTCACTGCTTCCCAATACTTTCCCTTTACAAAAAAGAAAAAGGAAGAAAGAGAGAAAGAGAGAGCGAGGAAGGAAGGAAGGAAAAGAAAGATTGTCATTTGACTAAATGTTGAATTTTCTAAGAATTAATTTAGATATGTACACATACAGGAAAAAATTGTATTGGTATATTTCTAGTGACTAAAGCAACAAATCAAACAATATATTTTGACTATCCTCTATGCAAAAATTATGTGGAATAGGATCTCTAACAATACAGCTAAGTTACAGTGGAAATTTCTAGCACAAGAAAAGCTGGTCTCCCAGGCCCATAGTTCTGTATGCCACTGAATTCAGACCTGGTAAATGTAGAGCAAATAACATGATTGCACTAAGACTTGAAATACAAGCGTCAGTCTGGGTGCCAGCTCAAATGAATTAATCCTATGTTTAAATGGAATCGGCTGTTTTTCTCTTGCAGTTGGATGCTTTTTTCCTTTACCAATCAAAGTAAAAAATGGAGCAATTAAAAAGAAACCAAAATATTGCAAGCGCTTAGTCCTTTGTACGTAAGGGGGGCTTTTTAATTTTATTACTTTTTATTTCAAACATAACATAAACCAAAAATTAATTACAGCAATTACATAAATTATTTGAAAATACATAATGCCAATGATTTCAGTGGCTGTATATTTAAGGAATCCATATTGTCCACATATTCTTTGTCAGGCGTAATGGGAGTGGGGGCAATAAACCCACAGAGATAGCAGGAGCATCTGTCTCGGCGTTAGCCAGGCACGGTTAACCGCTGGCTGCCAGGGGTTCTTCACCCGGACTCACACAACACATTGGGCAGGGATGCAAATGCAACTCTAAAAAGCTCAATCCCTGCTACGTGAAAGAAGCTAAGTGCTGTAACAGGGAGGGGCCAGTCTACCGGAACACCACAGAAAAGTCAAGTTACAACAAAAATGAAAAGATTAGTTGGAGGCTCAGGAGCAGTGGGGTGACACAGGGAAGACAATTCACCCAAGTCCTGGGCCAGTTCACAGCTGCAAGATCCAGGGCTAGCACTTCTCTCTGGGCTCATAATGCATTGCTTCTGACAGGAAAGCTTCTAGATCTGACTCCAAGATTTTGTGATTTACTTGACCACCCATATGATACAAAGACATTAAATGTAAAAAGGCAAGTTCAAAACAAACAAATGGACACTGCTGACAGTAGAAGAACTCAGACTCTCAGTCGATGAGGAATCCCTTGCCCCATTTTTGCCGTTCACCCATTAATATATATTTTTTCACTGTGTCCCTTCCTTTAACACTTGAGCTGGAGCAAGATGAGCATCTGAGAAAACTGCCACTCATGCTTGGGAGATGTCTCAGGAAGAGAGCGCAGAGCCTTCGTGACGACAGTGCCCAGTTCTGAGTGTGGAGGTGCTGGGTCCTTCGGGGGCTCCTGTGCCAGCTATTAGCTCCAGTTAACCATTTATGCTCCTTTACTCTCTTTCTCATAGGAGACGGCTCCATCTTGTTTTATCTACTGACTTTTTTCCCCACAGTTTTAACATTATTTTTAATATTATTATTATTATTTGCGTTTCTCATTTGTATAAACTTAAGGAGTACAAGTGCAGTTTTGTTACATGAATATAATGCATAGTGCTGGGGTCTGGGGTTTTAGTATAACGATCACCAGAAAAATGTACATTGTCCCCATTAAGTAATTTCTCATCTGTCACCACCCTCCTCCCCCGCCACCCTTCCAAGTCTCCATTGTCCATTATTCCACACTGTGTGCCCATGTGTACAGGTGATTTAGCTTCCTCTTGTAAGTGAGAACACGTGGTATTTGACTCTGCTTCTGAGTTGTTTCACTTATGATAACAGCCTCCCATCTGTTAGTGTCCTTCACTTATTTTATTTGTCACATTATTTCATCATAAGTAGCATGAAAAGTCTGAATAGGAGATCAGAAATATACAACTTAGCAAAATAGCAAAACATAAAAATCATTTTTATACATAAGTTTGAGATATTTGACAGAAACGTCATTAGGTACGTGTCTATTACATTTCTCATCCCATGTTGCTGGTCTGCATATCTACTTCAAAATGTCAACTTCATTCCATATCCATTAATAAATATTTACTGGGAGTTATTCTATAGCAAATATTGTGTTAGGTGTGGTGAACACAGAGGGGCACAAGACAACCATAACCCATATCTAACTGTATAGACCCCCAAATACATTCCTTATTCAGTACAGCAAAGAACATGCCATATGTGCAGAAGACAGCACTATGTGAGAAATCTCTTTTCTTAAGACCCAGAATGGTGAAAAGAAGAACATTTTGTTTTTGTCAACAATGAAGTTTCTTCCCTTGCTCTAGAACGCAAATAATGTTAAAAGCCCCACAGGATGGAATGCAGGAAACAGACCCTAAGGAGCTAAAGACTGGCTTCATCTCTGGCAACCTAGGGGTGAAACCTCAACAAAACTCCAGACTTATGTACAGGTGGTTCAGGCCACAAAAGTGTTGGAGGAATATCTCCAAGATGCCTGACGCTGTTCTCAGATGCCTCCATTCTCTCTATTGTAGATCCAGCCTCGGCTCAGCAGGGACCACATGGGTGCAGAGCAGAGAGGAGCCTGGCCGAGAAGGAGCCCATGCCACGGGGGGCCTGGTGGATAGGAGGACTCCAGGGAGACCCAGAGCTCCTGAAAGAAGCAGTGTTGAAGGGCGGGGAGGGTAGTGCACAGAATGGGAAATGGTGTTGCCTCATAGAGAAGGAATAGGTAGGAGAGCAATGTTTCAAGTCTTCTGTATCTTAGGATAATGGGAATGCCAGCATGTTGTCCATAAGAACTTCCTAAGCACCCAGAATAACAGAAGAAGACAGATTACCCAGTGCTCGCTGCCACTTTTATTGAAACAGCATTAACTGCAGATGAATTTCATAAAGTAGTTTGTTCTGCATACAGGATCTCAAAAGGTATTCAGAGATAAGTCATCCAATCTCTTTATTTTGTAGAAGCCACACAGAGATTTTGATGCCTGTATGAAGTAAAAAACCCAGGATGGGAACGGGAACAGGTCTTAATATCTCTTATCTCCACAGGTCACAAGGAGGAGAAGACTGGATTTAAATGCTAAGTCCAGCCAAACACGCAGGGGTTACATCTTTGCAAGGGTTCTTAATGGGAGGGTGCTAACTGCCTGGTTTAGTTCTAACTGCCTTTAGAAATAGACAATGTTTGTCCATTCTATTTTTAGTCTCTTACACAAAAATGAAGGGTTATCAGGAGAAAAAGTTCCTAGAGTCAGCATTTATGTTGAAAAAGATTTCTAGATTTAAGTGGATTCAGTGTGAGTATCAATTGTCGGCATTTACTTCTATAACCACTCTGTCTTAAAAACTTTTAGCTCAATTTAGAAACTTATAAGTTATATATCAGACCCCTGTAGACAGAAAGAATACACTAGTTTGAATAGATTGCTTCAAACAGACATATCTATGGGCCTAAATGCAGTTGAACTCAAGCAGTGAAAAACAGAATTATTTTACGGATGTTAATCTTCTGAAAAATTTTGTCTAAAAAACGTCTATTGCCAGAGAAAATAGAGAGATTAAAATAAAAAAGGAAAAGCACTGATACTTCTAACATCTTTTATGTATCCATTCATTTGGTTGTCACATACTCAGCTATGAACACTTTACAACCTAAGACATGTAACGCTTTCTGTGCTTGCCAATACCATTTTCGGAGAGTGTTTTTTATAAACGGAGCTGCTTGTCTCATGAGTCATCTGTTTCAGAGATGACAAAGAGCATCCCAAAGTTAGCCTGCCTCCTCCAACTCTAACTCTGGTTCCTACCTATGCACTTTAATATTTAAGGTAAGGCTTTCATGACCAAATATGAGTAATAAGTTTAAAACATTTGAACATGTGTTCCACCTGCTACCAAGAAGGAACTTGGAGATCAATGCCTAGATGTTCATTGACAAACCTACATATCAGCTATCTTGTATGTCTGCAAATCATTTTTGTCTCCCTTCAGCTTTGCAAAAAGTCTAGCTCTAAGAAGTGATTTAGAAATATGAGAAATTTCTTGAATCTCTTTGTGCGGAGACTTAGGAGTAACCCATGTTTCCTTCTGGGCTGATATACAGCCGTATCTCGATTCCAAGTCATCCTTTGACAATGATCACCAGTCCCTTTGGCATCATCCTCCTTTGTGTGTTGAGGCCCCTGTAAAACCTCAGTCAATAAGTGCTTAATACAAAAATTGACAGTGGTTTATGGGGTACTGATTCATAAAGGACTCGGGCTGACAGCATCGAGCCTTGTCATGATTTGCATTTCCAACCACTTAGTAAATAACAGTATTTGTCTAAAAATAAAGTCTAAAAGTTAAATGCAAAAGCAATGAGTTCTCAGGAAGGTGGTTAAGTATTAAAACAGCACTATAAAGTAGATTTATGTCATCTTAAAAGATCCTAGTCTACATAGGAGAATAAAGAAACAGATGGAGGTATACTGAACAGTTATAGGAAGTCTGTGCTTGTTTAAAAGTCATGTGTTGATTGACATCATCTTTAGGTCTATGTTCAATTTTCAGAGAAAGCTAAAGAATTGCATTGGTTTTCCTGATGGTTGCATAATAAATTAGATAAACAGGTCCTATAATCATGTCTTTAAATCTGATTTGTAGCTGCAAAGGGAATTTATGCTTAAACATCTTTAAGTGTAAACAAACACAAGTCAGAGGAGAAGGCATGGATTCTCAAGTTTCCTTTTCATGCTACAGAAACTTCAGGAGGCTAAGTCTGCTATTTTTCTCCCATATCCCCACCTTCATCCTCAGTTAACAAAATAAAACATTACTTCGTCAGCCGGGCGCGGTGGCTCATGCCTGTAATCCCAGCACTTTGAAAGGCCAAGGCTGGTGGATCACTTGAGGTCAGGAGTTTGAGACCAGCCTGGCTGTCTCTACTAAAAAAAAAATTAGCCGGGTATGGTGGTGAGCACCTCTAATCCCAGCTACTCAGGAGGCTGAGGCAGGAGAATTGTTTGAACCCAGGAGACGGAGGTTGCAGTGAGCTGAGATCACGCCACTGTACTCCAGCCTGGGCGATAGAGTGAGATGCTATTTCAAACAAAACAAAACAAAACAAAACAAACAAAAAACTTCTTCGAGGCTATTATCTTTTTGAAATGAATATAGCCGAATTTCCCTGTACTTGGAGACTGGTGAGGACAGAAGCTCTGTGGCTAATCTAAGGCTTTCTATCATTAGTGCTGATGTTTATTCTTTGACAAATAAGATGAGGGTAGAAATTTTTTTAAATGGTAAAACCATTGTCTTTATTTCAAATTCAGGAAGAAAAGAATTGTAATAACAACAGCAAAAGTATAACTTCATAAAATATATCATCCCAGTATCTCTAGTAAAATCTAAGAAAAAAACAAATCAATCCCAAATATAGTATTATTCCCGAATAGTAGACAAAGCTTCCATTTCCAGATAGAAGGGACTAATGGGCATGAGCAAAGGAAGGATGAAAGAAACTCCCTATGTTATGGATGTATGCAAAATGACTCATGATTAAGTACGAGGTAAAACAAAGGTAAAATTCAGGAAGGTATTGTTCTGCCAAGGTGTTGCTATGCTTGTGAATTAAAATGGTTGATCTTGTTTTAAAACATATATGAATGTCTGTGTGTGCTCTAAAAAAACTTGAATTTGCATGCGGACCTGGTGTTCTGACATAGACTAAAGAGGTCTCACATGGACTCTGTTTTCTATGTATTTGCATAATAACTGAAACAGACATACTTTGATAGGCATTTGGAGTATTGTTTTAACATAATTTTCAACTTGACCTTTTGCTTTATAAACTAAGACTATTTAGTGCTCACAAACATTTGAGAATAAAATATTTTAGAGGTGGATCCTAATTTATACTAAGGTTGTCTTTCTAGGCTAATAAAAGATTTTCTTGGGATCCAATATGAAATTCCACAGGAATTTCAGTTTTCTAAAAATGTGAAATGGTAAAGAAGGTCTCCTATTAAGTAGAATAAGAGATGCATTCAAATATTAGGTGACGTTTTCTTAGAAAGTTAGAGTAAATGTAACATCAAATGTAATTTTGCATAACTACATTTTTGATAAGTATTGCAGTATCTCATTTGGATTCTTTCCACTATAAACATTGCTTTATAATAATTTTTGTGATTTTTTTTTTTTGGAAAACACTTTAATCTGGATGAGCACCTAAAAAGAAAAATTGTTTTAAATGGTAAATAGTGATTACAATAGCATCAAGGAGGAAACCTAAGTTAAATTCCCAGATGTTGAAAACACACATAGTAGAATAATCACATAAATGAAGCAATTGTAAGCCATCAGATTATTTGGGGATTCAATGAGAATTTCAGTGCTCAGTTGTTTTTTTTTAATTTATTTATTTATTTATTTATTTTTTGAGATAGAGTCTCGCTCTTTCGCCCAGGCTGGAGTGCCGTGGTGCTATCTTGGCTCACTGCAAGCTCCACCTCCCCAGTTCACACCATTCTCCTGCCTCAGCCTCCTGAGTAGCTAGGACTACAGGCGCCCACCACCATGCCCGGCTAATTGTTTTTTTGTATTTTCAGTACAGACGGGATTTCACTGTGTTAGTCAGGATGGTCTCAATCTCCTGACCTCGTGATCCACCCGCCTTGGCATCCCAAAGTGCTGGGATTACAGGTGTGAGCCACCTCACCTGGCCTGTTTTTTAATTTTTTTTAATACTAAGCAACATAGGTGTTTCCACCCAGTACGTCAAGGTTAAAGTGGAATTTTCAAATGGAAAGCCAATCTCAGTCAACTTAACTAGAAAATCAGTTTGCTAAACTCTAAAATTGGAATTTGGCTAGATAACCTCTAAAGTCCACTAAATGATGACAAATGTGGGGTTGTGATAAGGTGAGAATAAGAACTGTGGTCAGCATAGGCCAGGGGCTTAGATGACTATGAAGAGCTGAGGGGTGGACTTCTCCTCAAGGAAGAGGGTGGTAGCCCACACGCCCAACCCAAAAGACACAGTCACATGCAGAGGACTCCAGGCTCACTCTGAACATCAAGAGGCAGAGTGTGGACGTGCTGGGTCATTGGTGGCTCTAGAGCAGAGTCACGGGACTGAACCATTTGCACTGACCAGTGGGGAATGAAGCAGACCCAATCCAGGAAGGAGGCCTGGGTTCAGGTGACCAGGCTGGTGTCAAGACCAGACTCATGTCCTAGTAAGATGTGGAAGTCAGGTGGGTGGAAACGAGGGATAGAGAGGGAAGTCAGAGAGTAGAAGATTCTGCTTTGGATGGAGAGTGTAGAGAACAAGACGCATAAGGATGTGGCCAGCATCCAGGTGCACTTCTCCAGCTAAATACTGCTTGTAATGTGTTGTTCATTGATGTACTAATTGGGAGGGCAAAGAACTACACTGAATTATTCCTCTGCTTTCTCCAGGCATGGATAAAAACATGGCCCAACTTCTGTCTAGTTGTTTGTTCATTTGTTTAATCCGTCAGGGCCTGCAAAGACCCAGGCTGTCCTGTAAGTAGCTCCATGAAGCAAGACGTTGTCCTGCAACATTCCCCGCAGTGTTCCTTCCCACCTGCAGGGGCGAGCTGTTCCTTTCTCCATGTTGAGCTTCTCCTTCAAAGTGGGGAGTGGGGCTGTCTTGGCGGGGCATGCTACCTGGGATCTCTGTGTGTCTCCCAGGCCCTACTGTCTCACCTTGTGCAGGACTCTGCAACCTACTGACAGTGGGACTTTAGGGAAGTCAACGTCCTGATTCGGGAAGGTGGGCAATAAAGCTCATTTTCTGGTTTTCTGTGTGGATTCTGAACAAGGGCCCATGGAGAATCCCTGATACACACTAATTCCCTTCCCTGCACATGCTAATAAATTCCCTGCACATGTGAATTCCCTTCCTTTTCACTTTGCCATCAGTCAGTTCGACTGAGTTTATTATTCATTATTGGGTTGAAAAGAAGGGAAGAGAAGTAGGTTATGGTTACAGAATGCAGGCTTTAGGGCTAGGAAGATATGGATTCAAATCTTACCCCTACCATTTGAAGTCGTGTGGGCCTGAGTGTTCAGTGAAACCTTTGGAGCCTCTGTGTTCTCATCTGTAGAATGGAGGCAGGACTGATGTGAGGTTTAGAGATGATGTAATGGCATCGCAGCCTAAAAGACACTGCGTTAATGCTGGCTTTCAGTATGAGCTTGCCCTGGTATCATTGTGTATACCGCCACAAATCATTGAGGCTGAAGGGACAGTAATTCAGATGGACAGTACCTCATACTGTCACCTGACATTGTCACTTTCAGTGTGTACATTCCATGGTCACCTCCTTTCATCCTGTAACAGTTGCTAAAGTAGTCATGAAGATGGTGCCATTGTCCCTTAGGATAAAGTGCTCTCCATTGACTGTCACTCAGTGAGTGGGTGAATAAAACATGGTGAAGCCATACAATGGAATACTATTCAGCAATGAAAAGGAATAAAGTACTGATACAAGCTGCAGTATGAATGGACCTCAAAAACATTAAGTTACGAGAAAGAAGCCAGACATAGAGGATCACATATTACATGAGACCCTTTATATAAAATGTCCATCAAAGGCAAATCTATATAAAGTGATTAAGTTAATCTGTGGTTGCCTGTGGCTGGGATGAAAATGGTCACTGACTGCTCATGGGTATCAGTTTTCTTTTGGAGATGATGGAAATATTCTAAAATTACACTTGATCTTAGCCAATAGGCCGAGAAGCGATATTCTAAAATTAAATTGTGGTGATGATATAATGATTCAATTTACTAAATGTCATGGAGTTGGATCCTGAAAATGGGTGAATTTTATAGAACATAAATTGTGCCTCAGTAAAGAGATTTTTAAAAAATAAAACTGTCAACGTTGCCATACGATTGCACAGCTGGGGAGTGGAACCACTGGGACCTGGGCCCCCCTTTGGCTCTGAGTCTCTTTCCCCTCTGTAGACATTGTCACGTGGCATGCCACCATGGCCTCCCGCATCATGAAGGGTAGGCCCAGCCCTTCTGCAGCCCTTGTCTCCTCTCGCTCTTGTCCCTGGTCCACTTTGCTCCAGAGACCCTGGCTTTGGACCGTTCCAGGTTCCCTTGGCGTGCCAAGCCCTGGCCCCTGGGACCCTCTGGGCTGGGTCTCTGACTTTTCACTTCTGCCACTTCTGCGACAATGTCGCCCTGTCTGCGAGGTTTTCCCAACCACCCAATCTGATGTACCCTCTAAATGCTCCATCCCCATTTATTCTCTGTCCCTCAGGCTTAAGTGCCGTCTGAGCACCAGCTCATCATATACGTGTTTGTTTTTTCTCCTTTCCTCTAGAATGTGGTCGTCTTGAGAGCCAGAGCCATCCTGCTTGGGGTTCTGGTAGCACCTGAGGCAGAGCAGGTGTTGTGAAGGGGAGGAGCAGACAGAGGGAGGGCAGGAAAGACGTCCCCAAGTGGGCACTGAGAGTCATGGGAGGAGAGCCTGAGGGGACGCTGTTCCGACCTCACCAGCTTGTCATCCACGGTGCCCGATTGCACTCAGCTCCCAGGGAGGCCGAGCACATCCAGTGGACCCCCAACTCCCCAGGCTGCGAGCATCAGGGCCAAAAAGCTCTCTGAAGCCTAAGAGAAGAACATGAGCCAAGGCAAAAATTTAAAAAAAGAAAAAAGAGGGACGAGGTCATTTCGTATTATTTGAATGACTTGTCTCCTTTCTGTATTTAGACACCACTGAAGTCCTTTCATACTTTTCTGAAATCATAAATGACTTGTTATCCCTCGAGGCATCAGGGAAGAACTCCCTTTGTATAATCTGTATATTAAAAGACTTTGAAAGTGAATTTCTGTCAGTCAAAAAGAAACCTCTCTCTCTCTCTCTCCTGTCTCTCTCATACTGGTTGGTTTGAACAGAAACTTCCCTGATGCCTTTCACCGTTTGTTTCCCTCTACGTATTAAAGCTCAAGCACAGATGGGAAAAGGGCACATGGGAAAAGTGGGAGGACACGGAGCACGGAGCATCTCCTAGCTTGCAGCCCCTGAGATTCCCGCCCCACCCTCTGCCGGCTCCTGTTTCACGTGGGAGCTTTTGGGGATGCACTTCCCTGCTGTCATTCCACACAGTACCTGCCAGGATCCAGCTCCGTGAGCTGTCCCTCTTGATGGTTGCCAGAACAGGAATGTGGAGCATGGGGACATCACTAAGGACATCTGCAAAGTAGATGAGAAATTGATCCTCATCCCAAGCCCTGGACTTCCTGCGTGCCCTCATGCAGGGGCCCTGCTTTGATTCCCATAGCTCTGCCTTCATTGCAGGTGCCTGGAGCGCCTCTGCAGCATCTAAGCACTTACTCTGCCCACACTGAGTCTGCTGCTGTGGGAGAGAACCCCACTGCTCTGTGGGCCACACCCACAGGGAAAGGCAGGACCTGTTCCCAAGGGAGGGACAGGGTGTGTTGCCTGTCAGCTGCTGGGCAGCGCTCATCCGTCTCTCTCATGACACAGGTGCAGTTCCCTGGGCCCTTCCAACTCCTTCCCAAGGGCTCTCAAGGCCCCTGATCCCTTGATTTATTTCCTGAAGCACGTCCTCTTTTGGGAATCTCCCAAATATCACAGGACCTGCTTGAGTGGGGAAGATCTTGAATCCAGTGGTCAGAAAGGACTCTCCTCCCTCTAAAATATGATATTATTGGATGTCTCCTTCCTGCCTGCTCTCTGCCTGTGAGCAGGGCTGGCTTGATAGCCCACTGTGGGAAAAGCCATGTTTACTCGGAGTGTTTCTTGACCATGTTAGCCAAGGAGGTGGCCTTGGCCTTGTCCGTCTCCATGTCAGTTGGATCTGACAGCAGGGTCTGTTTTCTCTCTCTCACTCGACGACACATTTAGCCACCTCTACTCCGCCTCATCTTGGTCTGGTAGGGAGGCAGGAAGGTGATTCCCCTGGAGGGATTTATGTTTGAATGTAAGACTTTTAAAGATGGAAATGAGTTCAAGGTGCTCACCTCTGAGGACATGGCAGGTAAGCATGTCCCACCCAGACCCTCTCAGATCATTCTTGGTCATCAGTCAGCATGACAATAGCACAGGCAGCACCAGCTCTGTTCCTTGTCATGCCCAGGAGGCTCACTCCAGGGTAGTTTCGGTGGATATAAGATGCCCTTTACAATGTAATCAGTTAATTCATTAATCCTGCATTAATGGGACAATTTCTTCGTGTGCAGCACTAATGATACACAAATAAGACATGGTCCTTCCTCTTAAGAATCTTATGTCAAAGACAATTGGACATTCAGAATTCCAGGGATTAAGGTGTGGCATCTTTCTGAGCCATTATTCTGTCTACCATTATGGGCAACTTGCTTTTCTGAAAGCTCCCCATAGTCTAGGCATGTTAAAGGCGTGTGCATGTAATACATGTAACACACCTAGGATATGGGGGAGCTTTCAGAAAAATAGGTTGCCCGTAGTGCTAGATAGAATAATGGCTCAGAAAGATGCCACATCCTAATCCCTGGAAGCTGCGGATAAGTCACCCTTCATGGCAATGGGACCTTGCAGGAGTGATGAAGCTAAGAATATTGAGATGGAGAGATGATCCTGGAAGGTCCAAGTGGGCTCAGCGTCGTCACAAGTGATCTTCTTAGAGGGGGCAAGAGGGTGAGAGTCAGAGAAGATGTGATAATGGAGCAGAGGCTGGCGTGATGCAATCAGGAGTCTAGAAATGGGATAGGCTCCAGAAGCTGGAACCACAAGCAACAGATTCTCCCCCAGAAACTTCGGAAGGAACACAGCTCTGTGGACACTTAATTTTAGCTGGTAAGATCCACTGCAGACGTCTGACTCCTAGACGCATACCACAGGGTCTATAAGCCACTATATGTGTGATAATTTGTTACAGCAGCAATAGGAGGCTGAAACACTCTGCATAGAGGAAGACATAATAACAACAAATCTATGTTCAGTCATTGCCGTGTGCGAGATATCACTGCAAGTCCTTTCCATCTGATAGTTTATTTAATCCTTGCAACAATTCTGTAAGATGAGCAGTGTCATTATTCTCTTTTTCTGACTGAGCAAACTAAATTTCATAGAGGCTAAGGGACTTTCTAAAGTCACACAGCTAGAATGCGGTGGTGTCAGGATTCAACTCCAAGCGGTCTGACTCTGCGGTCTTAATCAGTCTTAATCCACCTCTCTGGGTGATAGTTCAGAAATGCCACCAAGATCACATGTACAGCCAAGGCAGACATAATGATCAGCCGGGGCAGGGATTCCCTACCAAACACTTACTCCATCTTCACCACTTTTAGGATCTTTCAAATACTGTTATTATTCTTGAAATTGAGAGAAAATGGCTGTTTTCCAAAGTCTTGAATCTTCTACTTCCCTGCGTTACGATGACACTGAAAATATGATACTATAGATGAGAGGCTGCTACCAGAGCTGCCCTTTTGGGAATTCCCGCACCTGGGGCCACATCACCACACCCCCTGGTACCCCTCCCTTCTGAAGAGGAAGCTCCCACAGTGGCTCCAGGCTGTGCGTCATGTTCCGACAGTGGATTGCAGAATCATTGTGTGGGTAGAGACCAATCATTTCCTTAAAAATAAAATAGAATAACAGAGAATATTAGGGAACATGGCAGAATATATAGAAAATATCAAAGTGCAAAAAAGCATAAGTAAACTTCAATTTTGTTTGACTTTATGTATAAATATTCCCTTATTCCCAACATAAAATAGATTTCTCACTGTGGGTTATGTTAGAAAACTAACAGAGAGAAATCCAGAGTGAGCTCTCTTAGACCAGAGCCATCAGAGAAAAACCAGTTCTTAAAGGGAAAGAGACTGGTGTTAACAATAAGCTCACATTTGTACTCAGGAAAACATCTAGAAAAGGCAGCAGTAAAGTCAGGGATCTTTAGTCTAGAAGGGTCTAGAACCACAGAAAAGTAAAATAAAGAATGACTTGCCTATTTGTATAGAACCATAGCTTGAATAAACAAGGTTTGTAGAAGTGAAATATTTACGAGTAAACTGAGGTTAGTGTTTGAAACTTATTTTGCTTTTAACCCATGTTGTCTGTGATATATTAAATTGCTGATAAGTGGATGAGACAATCATATGTAGTGCTAATGTAAAGAGGTCTATTTATAAATAGCAGGAGCAAATGCACTGTATGATACATCTTTCCTGTTTTCTGTCATCATGGAGTAAATATAATTGCTTGTCTAAACAGGCTACACCTGTGGCAGCAACCTCAGGTGTAGGCCTGTGATTTAGAAGGAAATTATTCACTTATGAGTGATTGGTGTATCATTTCCATCCAAGAGAGACGCAGTACAATAGATAAGCAATGTGGCCAGGTAGAAGGAGGCAGCTTTGCGGTCAGCTGATAAGACATTCTTTCTTTAGATTTCTTCTTCAATACTCATCATTCAGCCCTATTGTTTCCTTCGGACCCCATCCGACTGCGTGGCACAGCTTCTTTATATCAGCTCACTCCTCTGGGCCTGAGTAAACCATGTGCCTGTAGAAAAAAAAAAAAAATGAGAAGGGAGGCAAAAAGCTCATCTTCTTGTAGCTGTCATGGATGTAAAAATCCTGGCAGCAAAGTGGGACTTGTGGTAATAATTGTGACACAATAGATTTTGACAAGAGAGACTGTTGATATGTTCATTTGCATACTGATGTGTAGTACTCTTTCTTCACGTTATACACTCTGGGCCCAACTTGCAGGCCCAACCATTCCTCCAGAACAAGGCATTGCTCAATCACTGAAGTCCAAAAAACTCTACATAAGAAAAGTGGCATTTTTTGTTTTTGAAAGAAAAAGTTATAAAAGAGAAAGGATGTAAAGATAAATATAAAGCAGGATTATGTGTGGCTGTATATTTCCTATTGGAAAGTATGGGCAATCTTTCAAGCTCATATACAAATGACATTGACTGAAGGAGATTGAAATCCCATAAGAAAATATGTAGCTGACTATTTGAGAACTATGAAAACTATACACCTAACCATTGACGCGAGAGCCTAGAATCCATTGAGAATTGATCTACTCCTAAAATTCTAGCAACAAGCAGGTCTTTGTGAGTGGATGTCTAGACACTGAATGAAAAGAACAGGGAAGACATTCATCTCTCTTATCCTACAGTTACAGTCTTTCTAAAGATGCAAGGTTGATTTCTGTTGTTGTTTTTGCCATATTAGTATTTTTTAAAAGAAATATATTATGACTGCTGTAGAGCTAAAGCATCTTTGGAGTGGTGGTAACTGGCACAGCTGAATTCCACAGCTAGAATTGCACATTTGAGACCCATCTGTTAGTTTCTGAATTTTGTTATAAACTAATCAGGAAGAACTTAAGTGGAAGCTCACTGGAATAAAATGGATGAGGACAATAAACTTCATGGTCATTGACTCAGCAAGATCATAATGATGCATATGTGTGATATACTGTATATAAAGATCTAAATAGTAACTGCTAAAGTCTGTCCTCTTAAAAACCTCCACATTTGGCCGGGCGCGGTGGCTCACGCCTGTAATCCCAGCACGTTGGGAGGCCGAGGCGGGCGGATCACAAGGTCAGGAGATCGAGACCATCCTGGCTAACACGGTGAAACCCCGTCTCTACTAAAAATACAAAAAATTACCCAGGCGTGGTGGCGGGTGCCTGTAGTCCCAGCTACTCGGGAGGCTGAGGCAGAAGAATGGCGTGAACCCGGGAGGCGGAGCTTGCAGTGAGCCCAGATCGCGCCACTGCACTCCAGCCTGGGCGACAGAGCGAGACTCTGTCAAAAACAACAACAACAACAACAACAACAACAAAAACCCTCCGCATTCACTGGATCGGCATGAGATAAATGTTAGTCTCTGATAAGAATAATGGTGTCCAGCCTTGGTCTATAACATTTCAGAATGGGAAAGCTCAGTTTTTATGGACAGCAGCTCCACTGATGACGTCAGATGTTTCCTTGATACTTCACATTCCCAGCGTCTCCAGCAAAGCAGCCGGCCAATGCCTCGCAACTGGCATCCTAGGGAAGGCTACTTCAGCCACCCAATGGCTTCCTGGATTCTAGGCTCTCGAGTCTATGCTGAGCTCTAGAAGACTTCCTGGAAAACATATTTTTGTCACAACATGCAGTCATCACCTGTTTATTAAAAACAGGATTTTCTTTATCTCTGACTGAAGCATTTTCTAGAACATCTGGTTGGTTATACTTTACATAAATTAACAGACTGTCATCTCCTCTTGACAGTTACCTGTTTACTTTCACTTCATTAAATGCCATTTTTCAGAAATAACACAAGATATATGAAACACAACATGTAATTAAGCAAAACAATACAAATAAACATAAATAATCGTAATGAGAATGGGAAGGAAAAAATTCACTGGAGCATAAAACTGGGAATTTGTCTATTGCCAGGCCTGTGAAAGTAAACTCAATGATTGCAGTGATGTTCTAGGAAGCTATAGTAACTAATTTGCATGTAATGTATATAGTGGTTTTTTAAATAATATGTTAAAAAGCCTTCCATCTTCAATTTATACCTTAAGTAGAGCTGAATGCCCATCTTTTTTTTATTTTTTTATTTTTTTATTTCTTTTTTTAGACAGAGTCTCTCTCTGTCGCCCAGGCTGGAGTGCAGTGGCGTGATCCTGGCTCACTGCAACCTCTGCCTCCTGGGTTCAAGTGATTCTCCTGCCTCAGCCTCCTGAGGACCTGGGATTACAGGCGCGTGCCACCATGCCAGGCTAATTTTTGTATTTTCAGTAGAGACGGGTTTTCACCATGTTGGTCAGGCTGGTCTCAAACTCATGACCACCTGCCTTGTCCTTCCAAAGTGCTGGGATTACAGGCATGAGCCATCGCACCCGGCATGCCCATCTTTTAGTCAAGGAAAATCCAATTCCATGCATATATAACAGAAACAAAATACTGGGGATGACCTGCTGAGATAAAGATAGAGGGGAGGTTCCAACATGACCCCCTCCTGAATGTGAACCCAGAAGGCCTGTGAGGCTTTGGGAATGCAGAAGCAGTAGCTGGAGATCCCATAGGCTTAGCAGTTTCCAATCACTTATTCCCATCCTATATTCCATTCAGGGCAAATCATTTTAACAGAGAGAAACATCTATCCACATTTCCTATTCCCAGTTCAGTATCTTGTCTTTTTGATGAAATTACAGTATGTCTATTTTTGTCTTAACCAGTTTTACCTATAGAGAAGGATGTATATATGTAAAGTGCCTTATCATTTATATTGATGAGCAAACATTTTCAAAGGTTGTATTTTTAGATTTCTGCTTGTCATTTTTATATTATCTATCTATCTATCTATCTATCTATCTATCTATCTGTCTGTCTACCTATCTATCATCTCCATTGCCTTTCAATGTGATCCCTGGGCAAATGGAGAGGAAAATATAATAACTCGATTGTATCTTCTATAATTAGCAATAGCTATAAATTTCCTGTTACTATTCATATCAAAATCACATTTAAATTATTTAGCCCTGTCTGTATTGAATATACATTACTCTCAACAGAACCTAACATTTTTCTTGTAATATCCATAATTCCATCTCATTTGCTCCCTCCACATATTGTCATTCTTCGGCTAAGTCTGTCAGTCACTGTTTCCGTCTGCTTCTCCTACTTCATGGGCCAATGTTTCTGAGACACACAGTGGGAGGAGAAAGAGAGTATCTTTCTGCCAGGTTTGGGAGGAAAGGGGCTCCACAGGCATGACAACTTTTGATTCCAGAATGAGAGTAAAGGATTAGGCGAAACACACCCAAACTTAAAATTATTTAACTCCATGTGAAAGTGCAAAATTTATACTCAATATTTTCTGGTGTAATTTCACTTTCTAGATGAACATTTTCCTCCCAGTAACAGTCCTAATAGACTTGCCAGACTTGATACATAAAGGTTGTTAAGTGAGAAAAGGAAAAACAAAACCAGCTGAAATAGATGAGACTATTGCTCAGCAGCCTGAATATATGGAAGCCTTTAGAAGAGAAGGACAACTTTATGGTCTTTAAAATACCAGGAAGCCCTTGGCAAACTAAGTTGGTTAGAAGAGGCATGTAAATTAAATACTTAATGTGTGTGAAAGAGAAAGGCTATGTATATTCAACTGCATAAAGGTTAAACATTTTTCCATGGTGAGAAATGATAAACAGAAAGCAAAAGAGAATCAGAAGATTGGAAAACTATTTTTACACATATGACACAAGGTTACTATCTCTCATATATAAAAATCTCCTAAAATTAACTAAAACATTACAAATAGTCTAAGAAAATTGCTAGGATGAACAGGCAATTATAAGCGTTAATAAACATATAGAAGGTTGTTAAACTTTACTGAGAGTCAGAGGAATGTGAATTAAAGCAATAGTGAAATTGGACTGACAAAAAATTTGCAGAAAATGGTAACATGTAATACCACCGAGGAGGCAAGGAAGGAGATACTGTCAAAGACGGCTGGGTGAGCAGGAAGAGCTACAGACTTTCCCCCAAATAAATTTCAAAATATTTCTTAAAATTAAAAAGTATAAGTACCCATGAACTCAGTAATTCCATTTTAGAAATCTGTTATAGAAATGGAAAATAAAACAAAAAAAAAGCACCAATATATGAGGATATAATCTCAAGATAATTGACTACAACATTCTTTATGGTGGTAAAAAGGTATGAATCAAAAGGAGAATGGTGAAATATACTGTGTTCCACCTTATCAAAGGGGGACAGGTCTATATACTGGGTTAGAGTTGGACGCACTACAGAATATTGCACACCTATCACAGGATGAGTTTACTGTCATGCCACCTGATGTACTTTTACTCCACAGAAAGCTGTGGAGTATTATGCATGCCATTTTTCCACTTTTTTTTTTTTTTTTTTTTTTGCAAAAGATCATATGTTTGCATGAGCATTAAGGGATGGGGCCAGATTGTTGGTGCTGGTTGTGGTGGGGCTGAGGGTGTTGGAGACAGAGAAGGAGCAGTGTGTGAAGGTAAACTAATGCCTCTCTTGTATTATTTCATTGATTTCACCATTTTATGATCATATACAACTTTTGTAATTTAGAAAATAAAAAATAAAAGTACATTAAATTTGTCTGTTAAAAAAAGAGAAAGAGCATGACTATGGATGCGGAAAAGGCAGGTGACGCACATCGTCACTTCACCCTTGTCAGGGAGAGAAGCGGACACTGTGCAGAATGAAGAACTGGGCAGTGGAGGGCCTGGGTTCCAGCCCTGGGTCCAGCATCACTATGTGGGAAAACTGGGAACTAGAGTAGCCTGAGAGTAGGATCAAGCCTGAGGGAAGTCAGTGTTAACATTCAGGGGCATCTGGGTTATCTGGAATGCCAAGGGGGAAGGTGGGTTAGGGGTGTGGGCAGACAATGAACCAAATCGTCACGTGGCAGGAGGTGAGCTGAGGGGAGAGAGAGTGGAGAGGCTGCAAGAGGACTGGGAGCTGAGGGTGCTGTTGATAGAGGATTATATGGGGCTGGGCAAAGGAGAAGGGTAACCCCAAATCCCCCAGCTCCCCAAGAATAAAGCCTGAGGCTCTGGAAAAGGGGGACGAACAAGGGGCTGGCCTGAAGGCTGAGCCAGGCTGCTCCAGGACAGAAAGCAGCAGCTGTGTCTTAGCCAGAGGAGAGAGGGCCCAGGCTCTGGGTGTTGGCCTCCTTCATGCTAATGCTCGGGTCTCTTGCTTTAGTGATGCTGCCCAGAGTGGCTTCAACCTCAGCTACACCTTGGCAGGGATACTGAGACAGAGTAACAGTTGTATCCTCACCTGGAGCTGGGACATTGAGGAGCAAAATTATGAACTCCTTAGGGCAAGTCTCCAACATGTTTGGCACCACGGACAGGTGTCATGAAAGACAATTTTTCCATGGTGTGTGCATGTGTGTGTGTGGCAGGGTGGTTTTGGGATGAAATGTCCCACCTCAGATCATCAGGCATGAGATTTTCATAAAGAGCCAGCCACCTAGATCCCTCGCATGCACAGTTTACAATAGGGTTTGTGCTCCTATGAGAATCTAAAGCCACGGCTGATCTGACAGGAGGTAGAGCTCAGATGGTAATGCTCACCCACCACTGCATACCTCCTGCTGTGTGGCCTGGTTTCTAACAGGCCATGGACCGGTACCAGTGGGTGGGGAACCTTAGTTTAGGCTGCCAAAAGGAGCAATGGGCTGGGTGCCATGGTCCAGCTCCAGGAGGGCTTTGAGTTGGCCAGGGTCATTGCCAAGTGGCAATGTTAGGACCAGAGCAGAACTGACCAGTGCCTGCCCTGGGGTCTGATTTTCCCTGAGGTTGTGTCTTCTGGAAACGTGGGTGGCAGTAATTAAATATCTGTGGCCCCCTTGGTTCCTCAGGATGAATGTTCTTCTATAATGCTGGAACTGTCTAATTTGATATCATTGTCCATAAAGAAAAAAACAGCAGGTACAAAAGGTAAAAGGCCAAGGGTAGGGACAGAGCAACAGAGTGTACAAGCTTCAACACTTGGGGTTAAGTGGAGTCTAAATCTAATTTCTTTAAGCCCCAGTCCATTAAAGGAAGCAGCTACATCCTTGCATAGCTGGCTTTGCATTCAGTATGTTGTAAATTCTTACTAACAGCAGCAGTGGGAATGTCCCCACATCCACCTGCCATGTCCTCTGCTTGGTGCCTATGAGAGAAGGTCATGGGTGCAGACACCTGAATGCACAGAGACCTGGGAGCAGAGCGACCTGGGAATTCAGAGACCTGGGGGTGCAGAGAGCTGTGGGTGCAGAGACTTGGAGGCAATGAGAACTGGGGTCACAGAGACTTGGGGGCACAGAGCCCTGGGAGTGCAGTGACCCGGGGGTGCCGAGACCTGGAGGCAATGAGAACTGGGGGCACAGAGACTTGGAGGCACAGAGCACTGGGGGTGCAGACACCTAGGGGTGCAGAGACCTGGGGATGCAGAGACCTGGGGGTGCAGTGACCTGGGGGTGCAGGGACCTGGATTCACAGAGACCTGGGGACACAGAGACCTGGGGGTACAGAGACCTGGGAGTGCAGAGACTTGGATGCAGAGAGACCTGGGGGAGCAGAGACCTGGGGGAGCAGAGACCTGGGGGTGCAGAGACCCGGGGTACACAGACCTGGGGGAGCAGAGACCTGGGTACACAGAGACCCAGAGGTGCAGGTATCTGGGGCCAATCCAGCAGAGGCAACAGGTGTGGATTCTGTTGGATGGAAACCTGATTCCTAGACGATGTGCTCTCTCCAACAGGAAGCAGTTTGGTGTCCTCTAGTTTGTTATCATAGTCCTTTTCAATGTGCAGCTTTCTCTTCAATCAGCTCTAGCTCAGAACCGAGAGCATGCCAGTTTCCTTGGGCATAATCCCATACCAGGGATCACGTGGAGCCTGTGCTTTGCGGGTCCCCACAGGACACCTTGGCATCACCCACCTGCCCTCTGGTTTTGACCCGCCAGAGGCATTTTATATCTCTTTGTACCTTGCATGATGCTTAAAGAGTCTGGCTGTCTTTGAAGTGTGTTGGCTGCTCCTAGACGCCTCTGTGCTGTCTCCCACGCTTCCACATGGCCCTTCAGCACTCAGCCTTTCCCCTCCCTGGAGTCTGGACACGAGCACACACATCACTGTGTGCTCATGGCCAGATTTCAATGGAATGAGATTTGGGCACTTAGATCCCTTTGGGCCAATGCCAATGTCACAGAACAGGAAGGACGGATGGCAGGAGGGCTTATTCAAATAACGGGGCTGGGGACCCCCTAGACTGTCCACTTAGTCAACAAAGGCTGAGAGCCCCCACCCCAGTCCAGCCCACTGGGAAGGGAGCGAGTCAACCAGGTCCCTGCTTATTTGGCCTAAATGACTTGTTTTTGTTTTGTTTTCCCTTTTACAGTTTACAGTGTTGATTAAACTAGAGTTCTTTTATTGAATTGATTGGTGGTTTTGGAATTGCGCAGAGCAAACCACAATCAAATCCTGTGGGGTTGTCCAGAGTGCTCCTGCTGGCCACTTGGAGCAGAGAATGCTTGAGCTCTGCCCAGGCCAATGAGGTTTTGTTCTTTGAGAAAGGATGGAATGGAAACCAGAGAGAAGAATAGTGGGGATGGGAGGAAAACTAAGGCAAGATACCGGAATCCAAGGAAAAAGAAAACAGAGAAAGATGGTACAAGGACGCGGGACAACTGAAGAAGGACTGTGGCCATGTCACAACCATAGCTGAGATTAAAGATCAAGAATTTGAAGGTGAGTACAGAAGAGAAGGACATATCCCCTTTGACAACTTGTTCACTCCAAAAATATTCTTTTTAAGCACTTATAGTATGCCAATTCTATAATGTAAAATTTGGGCTCTAATTATCTCAAAAAGAAGAGGCTTCATGCACTGAAATTAAACTTTTTTTTCTTTGCATAAAGGTTCCAGCAGTCCTTCAGGGAGATAAAAAAGTAATGCAGACTTTTTTTGTTCTCACTTTTTCCTTTAAAATGAACAGCTCCAAGGCATAACACCAGGCACCTTCAGTCTGAGGCTGCCACGAGATGGGGTGCAAGTTGTCTCATTTACATTAAGCTGAGTTAGAATTTGGAGAATTTACCTCCCTTCCTTCACACTTATGATCCCCAACTGCCCTCAGGATCAGTCCATCAGACCTGAATCCCAATCCCTGTGCCACCTCTGATTGGCACTACCTAATTTTACAGATGGCAAAACGATGTTTCAGAAAAATTAAGTAACTTGCTCAGTTGCACATTTATAAACGGTGGAGCTAAAATGGGAACTCAAGTCTATTTTGTCTCTAGAGTTTACACTCTCTCTTCCAAATTCCGTGTCTGCGTGTGCATGGAAATACATACACATGTATATGTATATATGGAAGTAGACAATAGCAAAGCATTGCCTTCTCTCCAAACAAGCGCAAAATGCCAAGAAAATCTAAATTGTAATATGCATACTTTACACGCAAGTCAGTTTACTAATGACAATGTAACTAAAAACACATGGAACTAACACCTGTTTTTTAATAAAATAAATGCAGAAACATAATTAGTAGGAAATGGAAACTTCGCATGTTTCTACATGACGATGATGATGATGGGGATAGTAGATGCTCCCATTTTGGAGGACTCCTTTCTTCCAGTGTCAATCATCATATTTGGAGTTTGGTGTAAGTTATTTACATTATTTATTTAAAGGGCTCCAATACTTTAGGCTTAAGCAATTGTTCTTTGCTAGGGGCCTTCTAATTTTCCTAGCGGGTAAGCATACTGCATTCAAATTTGGAAGTTGCTTATGGAAACAAGATTATAAAGATGTCTGAATAAGCTAAAATAAAATTATTGGTGATAAACTTGATCATGCCTTAATTCTATTTAGTCCTACAAGCCTAATATTTTGTCATTCGGAAGAGAAATGTATTCATTCAGCAAAGATTTTTTAAATGTTCTAACAACACACTCTAGGAATTAGAAAATGAATTTACCAGACAATCTGCAAGTGAATTTTTTTTAACCAAATCTACCATTATTTGGAGAATGTTTGTTAGCATACCCACAGACAAATGTGTAGGAATATTTACTGTAATTCAGTGTACAGCTAGAGTGTCTGCTTTCGAACCCAGTTCCACCCTCAGCTGTGCGTAATCTTGGGCAAATCACATCACTTCTGTGGTGCGGTTTCTTCTGCTGTGAAATGAAGAGGACAGTAGCATCTATCTCAGGAGATTGCTATGAAGACTAAGCAAATCAATACTTGGTAAGCATTTAGACCAGTAGTTAGCACGTAGGATTAACGTATTAGCAACACTTTTTTTTTTTCAGACGGAGCTTCACTCTGTCGCCAGGCTGGAGTGTAGTGGCGTGATGTCGGCTCACTGCAACCTCTGCCTCCCAGGTTCAAGCCATTCTCCTGCCTCAGTCTCCCGAGTAGCTGGGACTACAGAAACATGCCACCACACCCAGCTAATTTTTGTATTTTTAGTAGAGACAGGGTGTCATCCTGTTGGCCAGGATGGTCTTGATCTCTTGACCCCGTGATCTGCCCGCATTGGCCTCCCGAAGTGCTGGGATTACAGGTGTGAGCCACTGCGCCCAGCCACCATCATTTTATCAGATAGTTTTCCTACATCTTTTGAGATGATCATTTAGATTGTCTCCCTAATATGTTAATATGGTGACTTCCCTTAATAAATTTCCTGCTGATAAAGAATCCAGCATTTCCAGAATAAACTCAACTGCAAATAACATATCATAATTTTTATATATGTAGTAAGTTAGTTTAAATTTATTTAAAACCTTTACAAGTGGAATTTTTCTTCCTTATTACTATACTCATGTAGTTTGAGATCAGGGATATACTACCTTCAAAAAACAAACTGAGAAATACTCATTTTCTCTAATTCCTAGAAGAACTTGTGCAAGATTGGAATTTCTCGAATGTTTGGTAAAATTGTGTGTAAAATTGTCAAGGGCAACGTCTTTTCTTGTAAGAGAATTTTAAAGTATTGACAATTTTAAAGCAAGATTCTACAGTGTATTTTTTCATTTCTTCTCATGTTATTTACAGGAAACTATTCATTTTGTATAAACTTTCAAATATATTGGCATAAAGTTCATAATATTCTCTTGTTTTTAATATCTGCTATTTGTAGTTATGACTCCCTTTTCATGCCTTAGCTTATTTATTATTACCTCCTATGTCCTCCTGAGTTTTGATAATTTTGTGTATTTTATAGCTTTTTAAAGCTATATATCACATGTTGATATGTCCCATTATGTTTATTTTCTTTTTTAAAAAATTAATCTTTGCCTTCTATTGTTTCATCGTTTACTTTCATTGGATTTATCCTGTTAGTATTTTAATATCTTTTAAAATTGAATTAGTGGCCAGGCGCGGTGGCTCACGCCTGTAATCCCAGCACTTTGGGAGGCTGAGGTGGGCGGGTCACCTGAGGTAGGGAGTTTGAGACCAGCCTGACCACCATGGAGAAACCCCGTCTCTACTAAAAATACAAAAAATTAATCGGACGTGGTGATGCATGCCCATAATCCCAGCTACTCAAGAGGCTGAGATAGGAGAATCGCTTGAACCTGGGAGGTGGAGGTTGCAGTGAGCCAAGATCGTGCCATTGCACTTCTGCCTGGGCAACAAGAGCAAAACTCCATCTCAAAAAAAAAAAAAAATTGAATTAGCTCAATTTTCAGCTTTTAAAATTATATATTTCTCTAAATATAGTGTTATGTACAATTTTATAGCTTTTGATAAATAGTTTTTTGCTATCTTTTGGTTATAAGCGTCTTATAATTATCACTATAATTATTCTTGACCTTTTAAAAGTATATAAATGTAGGTTTAAAAAATTATATATATTTTAATTGTTAATTTGTAATTTAATTGCTGATAATCAAATATCTTGTTCTATATATTACTCATTCTATTAAATGTTAAAGCTTGCTTTATGGCCTAGTAATGGTTCAATTTATATGTCTGAGAAGACTATAATATTCTGTAAATGTTTAGTGAATTATTCTATATATATTCATTACATTATTTCTTAATTATGTTTTTTGACTATTCTATGTATTTACCAATTTTTATTGCTTTATCAATAATTGAAAAAGTTGTAATAAATATTTATATTACAGTTATGGATTTGACAATATCTTCTTTAGAATCTGAAAATTTTTTGATGTAATTCAGTGCTTCTCATTAGATTTATATACAGTTAGATTTGTTATATCTTCTTGTTGAATTGACTTTTCATCATTGAGTAGTAGCAACTGTTATTCTCTTTCATAGTGTATTTTACCTTAAAGAGTTATTTTTTTCTACTATTGTAATAAAGCTATTTCAACTTTTTATTGTTTAAGATATTTTTCTATCTTTTTTCAACCATTTATTTTTTAATGTCTTTTTGTTTTATATGCATATTTAGCAAACACACACATTTGCATACATAATAGTGGTCTTAATTGCCAAGTTTAGACCATTTGCGTTTATTATTGTTACAAAATTCTTTCCAGTATTTCATATTTTGGTTTTTATTTGTCTTGCTTTTTTTTTTCTAATGCTTCTTTACTTCTGCTTTGCAATCTACCCTTGGTTTCCACAGTTAGTCCTATTACCATCTCCAGTTTGGTGAGTTTCTTTTCTAGCTGGACTTACACATACTATACTATGTTTAAAAACTCCCCCACTGAGAGATATCATTGCACTGATCTATACGTCTATACCTACAGAATATCACTGTATTAAAGACTCTATCTTTAAAGTACTCTTTGGGTTCTGAGTAAGTGTCTTTGTTGTTCTTTTAGAAATGGTTTTAAGTATTCTTGGTTTTAGCACTCCCAGATTAATTTGATAATTAGGTTGCAAAGTTTAAAAAAAAAATTCTATTAGACTTTTTATTTGGATCACATTGAATTTATAGACTCACTATGGGAAACTTACTATCTTTAAAATATCTATGAGGGAATGCGATACAGGTTGAGTATTCTTTATATGAGATGCTTGGGATCAGAAGTGTTTCAGGTTTCAGATTTTTCTTCAAATTTTGGAGTATTTGCATAGATATAATGAGATATCTTGGGTATGAGACCCAACTCTAAATATAATATTCATTTATGTCTCATATACACCATCAC
This sequence comes from Pan troglodytes, assembly GCF_028858775.2. Lineage (NCBI taxonomy): Eukaryota > Metazoa > Chordata > Mammalia > Primates > Hominidae > Pan > Pan troglodytes. The sequence continues at coordinate 85,771,587 of NC_072415.2, forward strand.
ATAGCATAAAGGTAATTTTATACAATATTTTAAATAATTTCATACCTGAGGAAAATTTTTTACTGTGTTTTCACTGTGACCCATCACATGAGGTCAGGTGTGGAATTTTTCACTTGTGGTATCATGTCAGTGCTCAAAATATTTCAGATGTTTGGAGAATTGTGAATTTTGGATTTTTGGATAAGGAGTATTCATTCAACTTGTATATCTATCCATATTTTCATGTTCTTTAAAAGTTTTTTTAAAAACTTTTGTACAGCTTTACTTATATAGCTTGCACATATATAAGTTTAGATTTATTTGTTAGCATTCATTTATCTTGGTTGGAATTTCTCTTGGCATTTTCAAATTATTGATATTAAAAAAAGTCTCAATCTTTACATATTTTGTAGTCCACCATATTGCAAAGTCCTTTTATTTCTTCAAACTACACCACTAATTTATCTTGATATAGTGATAGTGCTGGAGAAATGGCAGTTTAAGCTCTTCATTTCTAATATTTACACATTTTAACTTTTTCCTTTTATTATTGCATTGACTGAAATGTATAGGAAGATAGAGGTGCAACGACCATTCCTATCTTCTTCCTGACTTTTTAATGTTATTATTTCTAATGTTTCCCACTGAGATTACGTTAGATTTCTTCTAGCTACCATATATCAATGACAAGATGAGACGAACTCTTCGTTTGTGTAGATAATTATCTTTGAATCTAGAATTATATTTTGTCCAAACCACATATGCATATATGTATGTCTACACCTATATCTATCTATAGACAGAAACAGAGACAGACAGAAGACATTTATCTTTTCAATTCCCTATATATGTTATAGTAGTGACCAAAAACTGACAATTTAAAACAATGTTGAACCTTTCTTGGTTTTTTGGGGAACCTACTTATTCACGGTGTATTATTCATTTAGTATATACTACGTTCAATTTTTAATATTTTAATTAATTTTTTACATTCGTATTTATAAAGGAAAGTGAGGGGCCTCAAATTTTCTTTGCTTAATATATCCTTGTCAAATTTTCATATCAAGGTATCTAGACCAATATAATGAGTTGTGTTTTTTCTTTTTTGCTGTTCTCACATATTTTATATAACATAGGAATGATCTCTCAAATAACATTTGCTATAATTTACTAATCTCGACATCTGAGCCTGTTTTAAAAGGTAAATCTTCAGTTTTTATTTAATCTCTCTAGCATTTTTCTGGTCAAGTTTTGTATAATACTACATCTTTGTCAAATTTTGTAATTTATCTCTTGAAAACAATTTTTATAGACAGATTGATATAGAGCTAAGTCACGTATTTTAATCTACCATGCACTGTGCCTATGCCCCTTTTCTCCTCATTGTTCTTTTCTTTCTTCTTTTTGTTTTTTTTTTTTTTTTGACGGAGTTTTTGCTCTTGTTGCCCAGGATGGAGTGCAATGGCATAATCTTGGCTTACCGCAACCTGCTCCTTCCTGGTTCAAGCAATTCTCCTGCCTCAGCCTACTGAGTAGCTGGGACTACAGGCATGCACCACCACACCCAGCTAATTTTGTATTTTTAATAGAGACGGGGTTTGGGCGTGTTGGTCAGGCTGGTCTCGAACTCCCAACCTCAGGTGATCTGCCCACTTCAGCCTCCCAAAGTGCTGGGATTACAAGCGTGAGCCACTACACCCGGCCTCCTCATTGGTCTTTATTGATGACTTCCATCCTTTTTTTGGTACTGTTGTAATTGAATTGTTCTTTTTATTGGGTTTTAAACTAAACTCTTAATCTTTTTGAAGGATTTTACTTTTTGTATGCTATTTTATTAAACCAGCTTTAATCTGATTAAGTTTTTCTTTTTAAAAAATTTATTTCATTTATTTAAGTTTAAAGACTTGCTATATATTTCCTTATTTTAGTAATTCAAGGATATTTTTTCCCTCTACATTTGGCTTTTCCCTTTTCTTTCCTTTTTTTTTTTTTTTTGGTTTGCCTTTCACAGATCTTCATAAGTAGTGCTCCTCTTATTATTCATTTCTGATTTGTAATCTTTTCAGTAATTTTTTGAAATTAGTATTTTACTTTCTAGGTGATTACATTTTAGAATCAAGCCTTCTGTTTTAAATGTTATTCTAAATTTTATAGCATTGTGGCTTTTGTTTTCTTTAGTTTATCTTCTAGTATTGTTGAATTCAGTATCTCTTTTTTATGTCAAATTTTTTAAGTATCTGATGATCTGGAGAAATGTTTCATCTTTGCATTTGAGGTTGTCAATTTGTTTATCCGTTTTCAGAAACTGTTGGCACAGGATGCATTTGAAAGGAGGCAGGATGCAGAGTCAGTCTCCTGTGGGGCTGGGAGAAGGGAAGCATGCACAAATGGCTGCTGCATGGCCGACTCTCTCAGATCCCAAACAGCTGCTGCATGGCCGACTCTCTCAGATCCGAAACGGCTGCTGCATGGCCGACTCTTGGATCCGAAATGGCTGCTGCATGGCCGACTCTCTCAGATCCAAAATGGCAGCTGCATGGCTGACTCTCAGATCCAAAATGGCTGCTGCATGCCCGACTCTCTCAGATCCGAAATGGCTAGTGCATGGCCGACTCTTGGACCTGAAATGGCTGCTGCATGGCTGACTCTCGGATCTGAAATGGCTGCTGCATAGCCGACTCTCAGATCTGGGGACTTCCTGTGTCTAGGCAGTACCCTTTTCAACAAACCAAGAACCAACATTCACTGCTTTCACCAGAAGGAAGGGAAGAGGGATGTGAACAGGCCAAACTGAATGGTTGTTTCCTTATAAATAGTCCCTTTATTAGTCGTCCTGGTCTCCTCCTGCTTCTCTCAAGTATAGAACACCCTTGGGACCTCTTCCACCTTATATATGAGTCCTACCTTTTAAGGGGTTATATATGATTTCATCAATGGGAAACCCCACTGGTATTTATCTTCAAAGACTCTTTGTGGTCTCTGATCTTCTGAAGACTCCACATATATAGTGCAATTATGTGTGTGTGTGTGTGTGTATGTGTGCATATATACACACATACATCTTCTGTATTTTCTATAGGTATTTGATCAAGAAAGAAAGGCTACTCTATATATTTAGCTAGCCATCATATATTAGCATGGACTGTGTGAAACCATAGCACATAGCCTAAGTGCATATGTTGGACATGAGAAAAGATTTCAAATCAATCATCTTCATCTCTCCCTGAAGAAACTAGACAAATAAGAGCAAAATAAATTCAAAGCAACAAGAAGGAGAGAAAAGATAAAGATCAAAGTGGAATTTAATAAACTTTAAAATCAATGAAACAAAAAGCAGATCCTTCCAAAAAATAAGGAAATATGATGTCAAATGCTTATAAACTCACAATTTAAAAGAAATGGACCAACTCCTTGAAAATCAAAAACTACCCAAACACCATCAATAAGAAATAAATAATACGAAGAGCCCTAAAACCTCAACCAAGTCATCATAAGTCAATATCAACAGTGATAAATGATGTTGACAGTATGTAGCCTTGAAATGATGTGGTCTTTCTCTCCAAAAGGCATGTCTGCAGTGCAACCATGGTGACAAAGAAAGTCCCAATTAACATTCCACTGCACTTAAATTTTAATTATATGTGCTGCTACTGGCTTTAGCTATCAATTATGATTCCATGTTTTTACCCGTAATACTACTTTAACCTGCACAACTAGATTTGTGTATTAGTCTTCTCAGACTACCATTAAAAAAAAAATACCCACAAGCAGATGGGCCTTAAACAACAGAAGTTTATGTTCTCACACATCTGGAGACCAGACGTTCCAGACCGCGGTCCAACAGGGTCAGTGCCTGATGGGTTCTCTTCCTGGCTTGCAGACGCAGCCCTGTCACTATGTCCTCATATGGCCTTTCCTTGGGGTGGGCATAGGGGCGGGAGTCCTTGGTGTCTCTTCTTCTAAAAACACGAATCCAACAGGACCAGGGCCCAGCCCTTATGACCTCCTTTAATCTTAATTACTTATTTAATGGACGGAGGCCATATCTTCAAACACAGCCACTAACAAGCAGGCCACAACAACCTGTTTCATAACTCGGTGGCCACATCTCTATTCTGTCTCCACTATCATTTCTGGCCCCTTGATTCCAAAGCTTTTGGTCTTCACTATGTCATGCAAGCTTCCCACAGCAGCTCCATCCAGAGTTGGTGCTCAAATGTTATTAAAAGGGCTGATAATGCATTTGCCAATGTTCTTCCTGTTGCACTGGGAAAAGGTGTACATGACTATTTGACTTCAAGCCATTTATGGTGGTGACACCCAATATGAAACTGCAGCATATTTCCCAAAGAGATGACTTTACAGCAATTAGGCTGAAAATTTAAGCAAGCTTTTTTCCAAAAACTCAATGTTTCATTTAGCAATATTAACTAATAAAGTTTACATTTTTAAAAATTCTGTTTGCCAAAGAGTATCATTAAAGATAACACACAGTTTTGTCTGTTATTTACGGTGCTTTCATTAGCCATCTCAAGAGTTGAGGTGAGTATTTCTGACTCACTCAATTTCTTATTTCTGAGGTGGTTCACATGAGAATGTGCATCGTGGGGCTGTGGTACAACTTCTTATTTTTAAAAATTCTTGTATGACTTTTTTTTCTCTTCTTTTTGTCTCGAGCACCTTGGGAGAGCAAAGATATAATACTGATAATGAGACAGGAGGAAACATCACAATAGGACTACATAATGCAACCATTTTTTCATTCTTTCTCATCATCTTACAGAATTTTTCCAACTCTTTGATATTTACATAGACAAAACATTGTAAATAAAATTGTGTATTGTTTTACCTTATATCATTTTATAAACATTTTGCCTGAGTCCCTCCTTGTGGTCACTAATGTTTTCCATATTTCATTTACTGCTTATTTCTTATTTTTCAATATTTCCGTTGCTTCCCATTTTTAACTATTGTAAATAGTATTACAGTGAACATCTTTATGATATGGAACCATATTTCTTCTTTTTTCAGATTACTTCTATTATTATGGATCATCAGGTAAATTTCTCAAAACGGAATCACTAGGTCAAAATTCTGAAGTATCCTGTGGCTCCTAAGGTACAGGAAGAAATATTTTCTAAAACAGTGTGTCTCTATTCTAGCATTTCAGAACAACTCAACATTTCCTGCTAATTATTTGTAGATGAAAATGGAAATGTTTCATTAATTCTTTAGCTACTAGAAGTTGGTTCTCAGCTGGCTCACTTCACTTCTCCTTCCTCTTATGTGACTTGTGTCCTCATTTCATTCCTGATTTTTCTACCACAGGCTTCTTATTTTTAGAAATCAATTTGTATAAGAATGATGTTAATTTATGGCTACATTTGCTTCCTCCCATATTTCTTTTTATTTCAGTTATTGATTTTGAGTCCACCGAGAAATTTCTGTAACAAATTACCTGTTCCTTATGGGTGACGAAACCGCTACCTTTGTCCTCATTACAGGGACAGTCAACTGACTTCAGTAATGTCAGTGTATACGTGAAAGCTACAGCATAATACGGATAGACCTGCTGGTGTCACAGTTCTGTCTTCAGCACCCCCAGATCTGTGCAGTTTCCTAAAGTGCATCATTAGCCACTAAGCCAACCCATCAGAAGCCTTCTGCTCTCCTCCACATATTTAGCTGACTACAAAATTTTTTTCACCTTATGCAAAGATACAGCACAAGTCCAAAACCCCTTAATAGAACACATGCAATACAGTAAATTATGGTTGGGAATCCACTGTCAACTTTTAAATTGTATCCATACAGTACAATTCTCAACCTTAGCATAGGGTGAATGATGTGTTTTGGGCAACATACAAGCCATTGTGAGCCATTCATTCATTGTATTGCAACTTTCTTCCTGAGCCCTGCAATGTAACATAAACTTCTGAGTAATGAATTTAAGTGGAGACTGTTAGTGACTCTATAATATTTAGAAAGCAAACCACTCTCTTTCAATAGAGAGACTACAGAGGAGATTTGATAAATAAGCCCCTGCATTCTCCTTCTCACCTGCCCAGTCCTCACAGGCAGCTTGCGTACAGTAGTATATTGCCTGTGATGTCAAACTAGTAAGTTCATATAATTTTTTTCTGCGTATCCCACAATTTAACCCTGATACACATATATTTACTTTGTCTTTTTGCACCTTTGCCACACATCCAATTTTTTTATCATTTACATGATTGAAAACAATTTTCTGAAATATTCCAATCTTTTGATCAAAAGAAAAAATATTTTATGACATTCCTTGTTGTTCTTACCATGTTATGCCAAATCTTTATGATACTGCATACTGAATCAACGGATGAAAAGAATAAATCCTCTATGTGCTGCAGAGAAAAACACCTAAAGGGCTGAACCAACTTCTGTCTTTTCACATGCACGTTTCGGCTACATACAATTACAGACTTAAGTCTGCAATTTGCCTGCATCAATAAGCGTCTGATATCTGGTTATTGATTAGACAAGAGGAAAACATTACGCAGAGCAATCTCCACAAACTCCTACATCTAAAGACAACTTGATACCTCTTTCTGGTTCAATATCTTATCCAAGTGCCCACTTCAAACATCCACAGGATGGTCTAATAGTCACCTAAGCCTGATCCAAACTCTTGTCTCAAAACTTGCTTCTTCCCCTGCTGTCTCCTTCCAGATAAATTGCAAGACATTGGCCCTGTTGCTGCAGCCGAAATCCCGGGCATCAGATGTGACTCCTCTCTACTAGCCTTCATCCAAGCTGTCAGCAAATCCTGTTGGTGCCGTCTTCTATTCCAAACATGCCATTACTCTTTCCATCATCCAAGCCTCCTTCGTCTCTTGCCCCAGGATCACACAAGTGTCCCTGCGCCCTACTCTTCTCTCCCTCTATCACCCATTGTCGACCGTGCAGCAGCGAGTGATCCTTTCAAAACTAAAACCAGAGTCCTTCATCATTTTACATCCTGTATACTTTTTCCCTAATCTTCATGTCTTTCTTTCAAAACCAATAAATTTTGAATAGTTTAAGGTTAGCTTAGCTAGCCCAAGCCTGGGCTCTATTCTCTCAGCCTCCTTCTTGCTCACGCTTTTCCTGCTGCACTGCCTGTCTCGGGAGTTTGTGAACCCAGCAAACTTGCTCCTACCCAGGGCGCTGGGTTTGCTGCTCACGGGTATTCCCAGGGCTCATTCTCTTAGCTTAGTTTAGATCTATGAGCAAATATCACTGCCTCTACGAGACTTTTCCTGATTATCCAATAAAAAATTCTACCCCCATAACTCTTACTTGGCTTTATTTTTTCTTTCTGACACTTATCTGATATTAGAGTATATGTTTGTCTCTGTTGCCAAAATGTACACTCCAGAAAGGTGGAAAATTTGCCCGTTGCTATATCCTCAGTGGCTAAGACAGATTTCGGCATGTGGCACGGGCTTGATGAGTGTTTGTTGAATAAATGAACTATACATATAATTAATCTTATTTAAATAACATTGATATTTTATGCTTCTAGCTGTTATCCTCTTGTAAAAAGACTTGCTTGTTCTTACCCCAATTTGTAAAACGTGACTGATTCTCCTTCTTTCTTGCCATGTAATTCTTATCTCTGTTTTCCCAGTAGATGAGACACCCTACTATGTGGGAACTCTCAGGATAAATTTAGGGTAAACTGATCAGTGTTGGAGATTCAAATTGGGATAGCTGAGTTTCTTAAGTGGGAAGAATTGGGTGATTCTAGTTATTCTGTTCTTGTCCCCACTTCAGTCCTCTGTGGTTGGTCCATTTGGTAGAATGCACATTAAAATGGTTATCAAGTATTCTCTACTTCAGCCTAAGGATGCCTTCTGTTGAATTTTAAAGGCAAATTAAAGAGGCGACATTTCCCCTTCTGTAATCACCAAGTAACATTGCTTTGGCTTTCACTTACTGAAAAAGAAACAGAATTCCATTTGTTTCTCACTAAACAGACTTGAAGATTGTCCCTTGAGTGAAATGAATGAAATCAGTGTTGTTATTTGTTTAAAAGGTAGTTATTGAAAGAAGTTTCTGTTGCTATTACCAATAAATTTGTGTCTCTGGAACCATGGAGAGATTAAAAATCAAAACCCAATAGGAGAGTGTGAGCCCTAGGAAGTATTACCTGGTCTTCTGGCTTTCAACAAAGCAGGACTTTGCCTTTGATTACTATCAGCAACACGAGGTTTTAAATTCTAGTAATATCCTCTGTTTTTCCATAACACCAGTCCAGGCACAATTTTACAGGGTATTGCTGTGTTATTAGTAGAGAGGTGAGGTTATTAGGGCATCTTAGCCCCTTTTGTCTGGATAAGATTGTGCCAGTTGTTACTAGAAGTTAAATGTTACCAACAGATGGTAGACATGTCACCTTTCTTCTGAGCAGCACCTCTCAATTAGTAGGGTCACAGCAAAACTTTTTGTGTCAATCAATGTATGCTGTATGTATTTCCCATATGCTTCCTTCCTCATTACCAGAGTACATGAGACCAGCAACCCTCACTGCATTAGTCTGTTCTTGTATTGCTATAAAGAAAGACCTGAGACTTGGGTAGTTTATAAAGAAAAGAGGTTTAATTGGCTCATAGTTTCACAGTCTGTACAGGAAGCATGATGCTGTCATCTGCTCAGCTTCTGGAGAGGCCTCAGGAAGCTTCCCATCATGGCAGAAGGTGAAGGGGGAGCAGGAGCAAGAGAGAGAAGGGAGGAGGTGCCTCACACTATCAAACAACCAGATTTTGTGAGTGCTCACTCACTATCATGAGAGCAGCACCAAGGCGAAGGTGCTAACCCACTCATAAGAAACCATCCCCATGATCCAACCCCTTCCACCAGGTCCTACCTCAACACTGGGAATTACAATTCAACACGAGATTTGGGTAGGAACACAGATGGAACCCATATAACTCACCCAACCCCTAAATCCCTTACAAATACATCAGCTTAAGTGGTTCTGTCATTTCTCATGAGGCAAATCTGATTACTAACTCTCCACACTGACTGCTCTCTCACTTGTTCGTGTACAATTTGGATCATGACCAAATCCTGGAAACGAGTTGTAGAGAATACGATTCCGCCATCCATGTTCCTTATCACAAGTAAGGGAACAATAAATGCTCACCGAGTATTTTTTGAAACTGAAGTCAAGTAACACAGAGCTAATGCCATTTTCCCAGTCTCAAAAGTTCATTGTTTCAGGGTCATTTTTTGGGCAATTTTCTGTATCCTCTATATTTCTTACATGCCATCTTCATAATATTTCTATATGTTTTTATAAATATTTTATCTCTCCATCTTGTAATGTATTTGAGACTGAATGAGGGAGGCCTGAGGCAGATTTCCACCTGTTCCTCTCACTAGCAATAGCCATCCATTCATCCATCCATCCATCCATCCGTCCATCCATCCATCTGTCCATCCATCCGTTCATCCGTCCATCCATCTGTCCATCCATCCGTCCATCCATGCATCCATCCATCCATCCATCCATCCATCCATCTGTCCATCTGTCCATCCATCCATCTCTTCAACAAATACATATCAGTCAGTTCCTATGCAACAAGTACTATGTTACAAGCTTGGGGTAAAAGAATGCACAAATGAACATAGTCCCTATCCTCATGAAAGTGTGTAAAAATTATCCAGCCATATGGAGATGACAGTGCCACAGAATATTTCTAAATGGTCACTTAATCAATATTGATAAAATACTTAGCACAGCAACTAAGATATTACAGAAAATTAAAAAATAATATTTTTTCAGTGCTCAGATAATTAATTTTATTTTTTCTTGTTATAAAAGGAAATAATTTCATGATATGGCATTACTGCTGTGTACAATTTTAGCAGCATTTCACACTTTTTAATAGATGCTAAACTGTTCTCTCTCTTATATTTACTAGATTTTGTCTTCAACATTGGTGCCAATAATTTTGTTCAACTTTACTGTGCCTATCCTTGTCATCCTCCTTCCATTTTACCCATTTATGTTGATATAACTTTACCTTTTATACCCATCTTACTTGTTTTCTCCCCAATGTATGGATTTGCTTTTTAGTATCAATTTAATTTTTGGATTTTATTTCATAGCCATATTCCATTACAAGTAGTCCAAATTAATTTTATGCATAGTATTCTTTCTCACAAATAATGCCAAATTAAATGTATCATCTTCTATCTATTATTATAAGGTTGGATTGTTCTCTTTTTTCAGTATTTTGGCATTCTATTTATCTTATTTTCTTTATCTTCTATATTTTCAAGTTTGCTGCCCCATCATGGATTTGATTTGCTTTTCTAATTTTATACCCAATTGCATCCCTGACTTTCTATTTTTCCTTTTTCCAACTTAGTTCCATTTTTCTTTACTATTTCCATATGTGCATGCTTCTTTTTGAGATACGAAGCATATGTCTTCTAAATTTTCACCTTTTTTTTTTTTGGTAGAACATCATTTTTAGTAATATACGTTCTTTTTCTTATTCCTCTGTTCCTTCTGGGAAGTTTTCCATTTCTTAGGTCCATGTATTCATTTTTTTTCTGTTAAATATTCTTGAGCATGATAGATACACTTAGGCATGTGCCAGCAAACAATTTGGGCTTCATGCACATGTCCCCTCCTACGTTCCACCTGGGGCTTAGGTTAATACAATGGTCCCTTTCTTAATATACAGTGGCAAGTACGAGATTGCTAGAGGAGACTGCACATCCCCTTACTCTGCCTGTGGCATTTCCATACCACATTAAGGAGTTTCGCATTTGTCTTGGGAGAGTAGAAGCATGTCTCCATCACAGGGCGGCACAGAATGCCGCCACCCTCCTCCTGATCTGGGCTTCCATCACAGTTCCTTCCCTTAGACTAAGAAGCAAATCTAGTGGATGGATTTTCACCTACCTTTCCTACTGACTTTTCATACGCTATTTAAAAACTGTTGTTGAGGAGAGCTTTGGGGAGTTCAAATCACCGAGGTGTATGAACAGTTTTTTGTTTTGTTTTTTTTTCTAATTCTTAATTCTTCATGGTTACCTTTAGTTTCTCAGACAATTAATCTATATCAAGTTTCATTTTCTTCATTTGCTATCAATCAACAGTTTCTCTCTTAGCCTTAGATTCCACCCTGTCATTCTTTTATATTCATTTACTATGAGTATCCAGATGTATATTATTCTATATCAAACTCCAAATGATGATTAGTCGTTTAAGACACAATATATACCATAAACTAGAGATGCCCATCTTAAATGTACAAAATTCTAGGACCAATGGCAAGCAGACCTCATTCTGACTTAGGCAGCTACAGTTATAATCAACTGAAGTGTCCACCAAGAAAATACAACTTAGTACGGTCTTCAAAGTGTCCTGGGGCCAGTGATCCCCCATCACACCAAAGCCATTCAGAATTCTAGAGCAATGATGTTGATAGTGAAATCTACGAGAGCTTCCCGTCTTTTCGTGGTCCTTGTGTCTCCTTTCCTTGATTGCTGTGGTTGATAACATACAGGAAAATTGACTGATATCGATTATAAATGGACTTGGTCAGTTTACTCTGTGCACTTTCTCTTTATATGAGTCTGATAAGAATTGAAATGACCCAAAGTCAGATCTCATAAAATAGGTGACAGACAGTGGAAGAGGAAAGGGAAGAAAAGGATTATTTGCAGAGATGACTGACTGGTTTCTAATTTCCTTTTTTTTTTTTTTTTTTTTTGAGACGGAGTCTCGCTCTGTCGCTCTGGAGTGCAGTGGCGCGATCTCGGCTCACTGCAAGCTCTGCCTCCCAGGTTCACGCCATTCTCCTGCCTCAGCCTCCTGAGTAGCTGGGACTACAGGCGTCCGCCACCTCACCCGGCTAATTTTTTGTATTTTTAGTGGAGATGTGGTTTCACAGTGTTAGCCAGGATGGTCTTGATCTCCTGACCTCATGATCCTCCTGCCTTGGCCTCCCAAACTGCTGGGATGACAGGCGTGAGCCGTCGCACCTGTCCGGTTTCTAATTTCCTAAATGCATTCTCTGCTTGTATGGCTAGACAAATCAGATGCGACCTGCTGAAATCCAGTGGTTGTCCAGCAAAGGCATTTAGAATGGCCAAAAATGGTATAAAGAACTAACAATCTAATAGTTTTGTTTGCATGAATATCCTAGTGACCCTGATTAAGTGGTGCTCGATCCAGGGCAAAGACGGGTGGGTGGTTTGAATAAGATTGGTTAACCTACTGGCGATGTCTAGAACCTACTGGAAGCACCTCCCTGATACATTCAACATCTCCCGATGAGACTCTGTAAGTGTCTAAGAAACGTTGCATTTGTTAGTAATTCTAGCAAGAATATTGTCATGAACAATACTTTTTAAAAGGTAAGAACATTGGATTTTTCTCTTCCTTTAGTGTCATCTCATTTCTAATCATTCTGAGCCCTGGCCATGATTTATGAGTGATTTAGGTCTATGTTGGCCAAGCTGTTCTGTGAAACAAGATTGCAGAAAATGAGAAGAAGGGCTGGCTACATTTTATCCCTCCTCCTTAAAGTTACCCCACACGTGAAAAAGTGGGACTTCCAGGATACCCATTAAATTACGAGTTATTTCCATCACCTTAAAGCATGTCACCCCTTTTAATTTTTTTCTTTCCCACAGCAAAATTTCAGCATCTTACAAGGATTGGTCCTTAGAACAACTATTTGCAAACATTGCTTGAGATGATTTGCATCTCTTCTCTGATTGGCTGACAAAGGCAAGTAGCTGCAGTGACAAACAGACTTCTCATTGTGACAGATGGGCCACAGTTATTTCCATTTTAGTCTGTTTTGTTTAGAATTTATGTTGACTAAAAGAAAAAAAAAGAAAAAGGGAAGAAAAGATTTCCTGGAAACGGGGAGGTGTTTGTTGTGTTTCACAAGATGCCTGAAAGGCACAAGATTTCTTTCAACTTCAATCGTCGGAGGATAACACTGCCTGGGGGGCCGCAGAGCCGCAGTCTGGCACCGTGCAATGCAAATCAGCCTGGAGACTGACAAAGAAGAGACAGAAAATTGATATTCCACTAGTTTTGAAAAAGCCCAAAGTAATATTTACAAATAAGATTTTTGATGATGCCAAGAGGAAGATAGTTTTTTTAATAAAACAGAAAACCATAAATTCTCCTACCAGCAAACAAATGCAGTTCTCACAATGTGACTATTTTCAGCAGTCTTTTTTGGTGAATGCGCCCACTGCTCATTTGTGAAGGAAACACATACGGACCCATTAACTCATGATATGGGATTTCTGGGTTAAATTGGGATTGCCAATGGGAAAATCATTTCCAGGTTCAGTGGTTTAATTTCTGGTTGACAAGACTAAGTTTATTCAAAGCATAAATGAGGAGGAGGGGAGCTATGGAAGACCAAGGCATATAGGTTAGCAAAGTGCCTTACGCCATGCTCAATAAATTGTAGTTATTATTTGCAATTGTTATTTTTATTGTAGATATAAATTGCTACCCATCTTTTTTTTCTATTTTTTTCTTTATGGGATAATTTGTAATTGTTTATCTGAAATTTTTTAGAACTCCATGTATTTCTTTTCTTAAAGCTTAGGAAAGGTTTTATTGGAAATTTTTGATGTAGGTCCTTCTAAGGATCAGGATATAAATATGAAAGTGCTTTTTCTTCACTTTGCTTGCAATTTTTAATTTACAAATTCCACAATCACATCCTTTTGAGGCTCCAATCACTTCTGTATCACAACAATCATTTATTTTTTGCTGAATTAAATCCTTAGAAAAAGCTTCCCTCATTATTCTCCTAGACTTCCCCGCCCACCCCCCCAGAGTAATAAACTGTGAGCATAGCAAGTAAAAATCTGTTTCTTTTTTAGCAGAGTGATTTTTTATCCAATGTCAAGACAGGTGAAATTTGCTTTCACTCCCATGGCAAACCTTACACAGTCCTGCTTTCTGCATTTCTTTTTAACTACTGCCCACGTTCCCCTCCAGGTGGAGAGGCTGACCTCATCCCCACGGCCCCTCAAGAGCTCCATCCTATCGTCTTCTCAAGCTTCTTCATCACCAGCTCATCTTTAACTTCTTCATTCTACCATGTTTTAAAAAGTTAATGTTTGAAACTTTTTATTTTGAATCATTTATAGAATCACATGCATTTTTTCAGAAATAATTTAGAGACCTTGTATACTTTTTACGTACTTTCCCCCAGTGGTAATATCTTAACCAAACTATAGCACAGTATCACAACCAGGAAATTGACATTTACTCAACCTGCAGGCATAATCCAGGTTTCTTACCCCCTCCCCACCCCCCGCCCCCGCCCCACAGGGCCCATAGAAAAACTTTGGGAATTCTTTCCCTCCATATTTTGAGTTTGAATTAGTGCCTTTAAGAGGCTGGGATGAAAAATTAGGAAACAGAATAATACCATATGATCAACAGCCTGGAAGGACTATGGCTGTGACCTAAGTAGGGGAAGTTTTGCTGTAAACGTCCCCCGCCAGAGCGGGCCTGGGAGGATTCGGAATTCCTAGTACCTGGCTATGACCCAGGGCATCACTCACCTGTAGCCAGCAAGGAGATCTCTGGGTGACGGTGTGACAACCTAAGATAATGCTGCCCTAGAGGTGGTACACTAGTTTCCTAACCCCAAGGCATAGCTTATTTCTGCAAGTTCTCAACTGTTCTGAGCAATCCAAAACAACTATAGGCAACAAGTGTACTGGTTTTATCAGCAAAAGGGCAGGACTTGGAGCCCATCCTTCTAAGAGGCTTCCATCTTCATAAACTGTTGCTGTCTCAGCAGTGTCTCAGAGCTGGGTCTCTGAATACAAATGGTGACGTCTTCTATCAGCCCAGAGTTCACTGGTGACCTCTCCTCTCAAATAAATGCAGAGACCTCTGACTATCCTAGTTATTGAGAAGAAGCGGGTATTGCAAGATAGGAACTAGGCACCTGTAAGTGTTGATGTGTGGAAATGCAGGGGACCTTGTGCTGGGCATCAAAGAAAGTGCAGAAATGAGCAGCTGCTACACATGTTCAGCTTCCTAGAAGCAGTCTGTTTGGGATGCACACAGTGGCGATATTGAGATTCTACACATGACCTTGCATACAGGGACTTCAATGAAGCAATGCCCTAAACTACGTGGGCCTGGGAATTACTCAAAACACTGGGCACAGTGGAAGAGGTGGTCATTGATTGGTTGTAGGGTTGCAACTAAATGATGTAGTGGGAGAATCTGACACCAAGGGATGTGACCCTTATTTAGGGTGACTTGTGGGGCTGTGGAAGAGAAAACTTAGACTTAAAAAAATAGTCTTTTCCAAAATAGAACAGGCCCTGCATTTTGAGGCAACCGTCCATCAGATTCCATGGCTCTAGGCTGTGTTGCTGTAGCATTTCAAATTCAAAGCAATTCAAAGGAATTTCCAGCTAGACCTCAGACACAGCACTCAGCACCAGGTGTCACAATGAGCTTACAGGGTTCTCTGAACACCTGGAACCTTCCAGGGCATATGCCCACTGTCTGTTCTGAGATGGCTAACTTTTCTTTGTGCTTGAACTGAGGCCTTGGTTACTACACTCTCATGACCATGTCTGGAACAAATGTTTAAGGAAGCAGTCCACGCAAGACTCTCAGGATGGCATGGCTGAGAAGATGCCCATTATATAAGAACCTGTAGAGTGAATAATGTTGGAATTTTAGTTTTTCAATTTCAGCATAAAAGCAGAAGGGGATCGTATTTTTGAGCTTTGTGGTTTGTTTTTGTTTTTGTTTTTTCTGAGAATTTTATAATGGGAGGTGTTCTACAGTCGGGTCTGGGGCATTTGGTGCTGGTGCCACTGCTGTGACGTCTCAGGAGTGGTTGGTGGAGGGTGCAATTGGTGGAGGGGGCAGTGCCTGTCCATAGTGGGGTGGGGCCTGTCTGTGATAAGGCAGAAACAGGGCAGAAGATTCAGCAGAACATGGTTCAAAACAGCGGTGAAAGAAAAATAAAGAATTCCATCATGCGTATTCCATCCATCGGGATGCACCTTGTTACAACTGGGTCCAATCCCATCACAGTCAGGTGCCGCCTGTCCTACTGCTAAGCCCTTCTCCCCTCTCCCTGTGCTCCTGGGACTTGCATGTGTACTCACAGGGTTCCTCCCACCGTTATTCAGACCTCCACTCATTTTATTTCCTTTCTCTCTTCCTCATTATATCCAATGGTGTTTGTGACCCTTTCTTTGCGGTCCAGCCGAAATGCTGTCTATTCCATCACACCTCTGATAGTCTATTTATGAGGCATCTCTCTCCTTTTAACTTCCGTGTCCAGTTATCTATACCATTCTTGTGGTACATATCCCTTTATATATCCCCATTGTCATTATTTGTTAAACTTAATATCTTCTTTACTAGGGAGAAATTCTTCAAAGTCAGGATATATATCTGTAGTAGCTTTGCAGGTCATAATAACAATAGCAAGTCTGTGAGATTTAAGTCCTTCCAGATAGTAAGGCACAAAAGCCCATTGTGAGTTGCTCCAGTGATGTGATGCTGGTGAGAATGGACAGAGTGACACAGAAGAGCAAGAACCCCCCGGGCAGCCCCTCGGTGGAAGGGAATGTGGTTGCCAGCAGCGGATCCAATGGCCCACGAGTGCCATGGTGCTGGGTTTGCATCTTTCCTCTGCCACACAAGCCATCTTTACAGCCCCTGGCGCCCCCTGGCTCCTGCTTCATGAGTGACTTCTGCTCACCACCTGCTCTCTTTGTTCTCTTAGCAGCTGTGTTTTCCTGTCATCTCCCTCCCTGTCTATGCTACATGCCTCTTTCCTAAAGAGAGGGTCAAACTGGGCTGGCCCATGCCATGCAGTATGGAGCAATCCTCTTCTGATGAGCGCTCTCGCCTTGCCTCACTGGATCCACAAGCAAAAGCTGCTTTGTCCATCCTCTTTAACACAATGAGACCACAGCAATGAGGCCAAACCCACAATCAAGTGATCCAAGCTTGATTACCAGGGGTCACAGACACCTCCACAAGTTACTATGGGCATAGCAGCTTTCTTATGTTTCCTCAAAAATGAGTATTGTAATATTTCCTGGCCTCCTTGTTACGATAGCATTTTGGGTATCTACTACGAACCAGTTATCATGCTAGATACATCCAAATCAATCTCTCACTTAATACAACATCCTTAATGGATCAGGTACATCTGGCACTGTGACTTCCTCACAGAGAATAAGTAGCTTTTCTAGTCACACAGTGGGTGGAGAAGGGCCAGCTCTAAGGTCGCTCTCAGAGTAGCCTTACTTAGGAATGCAATTGATCTCTCTATATCTGAAGTTCATGCCTTCCTGCATTGATGAATAATATGCTCTTCTCCTTCCCTTCTCCTGGAGCAATTTCTTTTTAATAGTCTTCTAATTATGAGCTCTTTAGCATCAAGCTTGTGTGAGAGTGGTGTCTTATACTACCTTGGGCTAAACTGTGTTTAATTTAGGCTTTATACTGATACTTTTTCAAATTCTTTCTTATCTTCATTGTTATTTTCTCTTTAGGATCTTTTCCATTATTTTTATTCATTCTATGTCATAGCAACTTGACATAGAATGTCCTGTCCCCTGCCTCATGTTCAGGCTGGAGTCCTCGATCAGGTGCCTCCTCCTTCCTCTAAGTCCTTGTCAGATGCACCCGTCACTCAGACGCCATCAGCAGCGATCCAGAAGGCTACATGCTCCGGCTTTTATTTTCAATCTAGCTACACATATTCCACATCCTTTTTCCTCTTTCAAAGTCAATAAAAATAAGTTTCAGGATTTTTTAAGGTCTCTCTTTATTCTCACATGAATCAGCAGAGATGAGTAACAGTCATAGGTTTGATGAATCCTGGCAGTTCCTCCATCATCCCTGGGAAGAGAGAACCTCTCACTACCCATGTCAGGGCGATGCGTGCCTGCCCTCATGCCCTTCCTGGAAAATCGCAATGTCTCCCATTCCTGGGTGAATAACACATCCATGGATACCTGGGGCTCTTTTTCCCTCGCAATGTGAGAGATCTTAGGTCTTCATAAGAAACCGCTCTGTTCTGTGTGGCAAAAACCTGACTGACTATTTTCACTAAACTCTGAGCTTCCTGTTGGCAGGGTGCTTGCATCCTCACAGTACTATTACAGATTTTTTTAATAATTTTTTTCTGGATCATTTTCTCTAACCTAATTAGGAGCTCTTCTAAGAAAGCTCAAATAGACAGGAGCATTGGGGAGAGAAATAAAGAGAAGGGGGGGGGAGAAAGAGAAGGAGAGCGATTTCTCAAGTCTTTGTATCTTCTGTCTTCATAAGACATCTTATTGGTAGTGATGGCTTTAAGCAGGAGATGTGCCTAACTTTCTGGTCAGTGAAAACATCTTTTCAAAAGCCCCAAATGTGGGATTGGAAATTGAATTAGAGTCTTTCCTTCCTCTACAAAACTTTACCTATATCTGTTCACCTTGGACTGTTGGTGGCATTGGGGCTTTTGGAAACCTGTGTATGAGCTGGTCTGACTGTTCACCTTCCTCTCAAGATGCAGTGGTATTACACTTGCAAAATAGTAAACACTAGCAAAACAAACAAACAAACAAAAAGCATCACATCAATTTTGAGCTCTGTGAGCAATCCAGCTTTGCACCTCACCCCTGCACATGGCACTGCACACAGTGTGCAAGCAAGCGCACTTCTCCTCCAGACCATCTCAGTGTCCTTCATGGGCACCTTCCCTGTTGACCATCTCTGGTCCCTCTGAGTGTCACAATAAGGCTGTAATTTAGTTCCTTAATCAATGACATTATATGGTTACTATGATCAAGTAGTTCAACACCTAATTTCCTAATCACCAGAATGTCAACATTTGTAGTTTCAGGGGGAAAAGGGAAAAATAAAAACAACGACTATGGTAGTTTTGAGAAAATACCTATTCTAACAACCCGCTACTAGAAATACCTATTCTAACAACCCGCTACTAGATATACGAATGCTATTTTTTGAAAATAATAAAAACACACCAAAGAAAAACCCCAACAAGCCCTTGAGGTGTACAAAACAGAATATTTAAGCTTATGAACCACAGTGAAAGTTTTAAAAGTTGTATTTCTAGTTGAGCTGACGTTTATTCCAGCCTCTGGATAATACTGAGTCAGAAATTCCCTGGAAATCCAGCATAAAATAATTAGATGAGCAGCGTATCATGTATGTAGTCTTGTAAGAAGAAAATAGAAAGCTTGTTTAGCTTCCTTTTTATTGGTCTGATTTTTAAACCCTTGGGTGTGCAAGATGTGGAATTAAAGTAAGTCCTAGAGAAGTTCTGAACGCTGCTGTCCTTACACTTGTCAATTACTTTAGGGTAGCGTGGGGTGGATAGAAATGCATCTGTTTGATTTTGTTCCTTCTCTTTCTCCAGGATTTCCTGAGTCTCCCGGTTATTCAACTAAGCACAGATTGCTGTTCATACAGATACATTGCCATGACTTCTGATTTGCTGGCTGTCACTCCCATTAATAACCGACTAGGCTGTCAGGCTGTCACTCTTTGTTGTTGTAACGATTTGTTTCATACAACTGACTTGATTCATGAGGAAGCGGGGAAATAAAAACCCTACAGTTGTCCTGTGGACTTGGAGGTACACAGGGGTTATGGAAAAGCGTTAGGCAAGAACACACACTCCACTTTTATCCTCAAAAACTAATTACCAAGCACACAACTGGGATATTTTTTAAGCTGAACAAATACTCCTCTTGGAGCTTGAAATTTGGTGGAATTCTGACCAGCTCTCAGGAATATTTCCATCCACAATCCTCAAGTAGCAAGTAGCTTTGTCTGACATAGCCCAAAGCACAGTTCTCCAAATGAAGAAAAAGACTTCGCTTTCTGGAGCACTCTGCCCGGCAGGGCCATCATTAAGCACCCGAAGGTGGTGTGTGGGCAAGCCGCCCCCACGTGCCAGTCCCCTTGTGGGAGGCCTGGTTCTTTGAGAGCCCAGGTAGCAGCGGGTCTACTGAGGTCTAATTGCAGTGCCATTTTTCGTTCCAGTTTTCAGAAGAATTTTCATCTGTGCCTTTAAAGAAATGTACACTGTGCTTGGTGACAGCCACAACAGGGGCCATCTGATGTCCTTGCCACCCAATGCTGCAGTTTCTCCAGTTCTAGCCCAGTTTCTCTGCTCCGTTCAGCAGGGAATTCTCCAACAGTTCATGATGGAAGGAGGGGAGATTCTCCCTTCATCCCCCATTTCCGACAGAGAGGGTAAGAGGCCCTGCTTACAGGACAGATGGGTTTGTGAATGTCACGGACTCCTGAGTGGTTGCTCAGCTAGCAAGCTCCTGCTCTAGGTGCCACAGCCCTACCGGTGGGAAGCCTCCCCTCCTTTCCCCCTTCTCCTGCACGCTGTCCTTCAGATAGTCCCACCTCTCCTCTCTTGGATGGACAGCCACTCTCATTTTCTCTTTCCCTCCAAGTAACACCGAATCCAAGAAAAGACCTGTCTTTCCAAGGAAGGCTGAGATGTGAAGTACTGCTCATCACCCGTGACAGGTATCAAGCAAGCGAGTGACAATTTAAGGCAGAATGTAAAGCATTTCTAAAAGCCACGTGTATAATAGGCTCCATTCCTCACAGGTTCTCCAAATGCTCGTGAGAAAAACTGGGTGGCGTGAAATAATGAAAGAAACAAAAACAAACAGAAAAAAAAAACAGTCCGCAATGCTGCAGGCCTGGAGAAGGGGACTGTCCCCTGCTGTGGGGTAAGCACAACCTGCCGTGCCCCGCACACCTGCAGCTCTTTTCTATATAGAGCAAAATCCTTAAGCTCCTGGAGAGAGGCAGCAAACACTGTTGTTTGCAGGCACAAGGAAAGACTCATTCTGGCTAGAGGAAGAATAAAGGTAACAAGAAATCTGCCAGGAGGGAGAGGCAGGAAACTGTCCTGGGCCCATGGTCCTGTATCAATACCAGTAGAGGTATCAGAAGAAAGGCTGGAAACTCTCAAGCCCCACCAACGGCACAAGGATGAGACTGGCTGCAGGAGGAGGGAGGTCAGTGAGAAAGCCCCACCCTGCAGGCTCAGGCACACAGGGCCCGTGAAGGCCAAGACCCAAGGAGAACTCTGCAAGCCGGAAGTCAGCATGTGCCATCTTTAAAGCAATGGGGAGGAAAGAGAAACCGTGAACCTGGAAATCCACACCCAACAAAAATCTATCAAAAATGAAGTCAAAATAAAGACTGCTAAAGGGAAACAAAAGATCAAAGAGCTCAATACAAGCCAGTCTTCAGGGAGAAGAAATAGGATAGCAGCTAGAATCTTACAAAAGAACTCAGAACATGATTAAAATAAAGTTGATTTTTCTAATTTTCAGTCACTGTAAGTGATAACCATCTAGAGCAAAGCTAGTAGCTACGCACTGTGAGTTGAGGCATATGTAAAAGCAGAACGCATGACAGCAATACCACATAAGACTGCAGAGTGAAATTAGAAGCAGGCTGGTGTAAGATTTTTATAGTACATGGGAAGCAGTGTGTTATTATATGAAGATATATTGTAACAAATTAAAGATACACATTATAAAGTCT
Source organism: Pan troglodytes (assembly GCF_028858775.2). Classification (NCBI taxonomy): domain Eukaryota; kingdom Metazoa; phylum Chordata; class Mammalia; order Primates; family Hominidae; genus Pan; species Pan troglodytes. Next base: position 85,793,176 of record NC_072415.2, read on the forward strand.
AGGACAGCCACAAGATATATTTTTAAGTTACATAAATAATGAATAAACAGTGGAGATGAAATTAAAACCTAACACAACTTGAGCTAAAAGCAGGTGAAAAGAGATGGAGAGAAATACAAGAACTGGTGGAACAAATAGAAAATATAAGAAATTAGTAGATACAAACATATTAATAATCATATAAAGTATAGACAGACTACACATACCAACTAAATACAGATATTCTCTGACTTGGGATAAAAAAGAAATATTTAACTACATGCTATCAGCAAGGTGTATGCAAGGTGTCTGCAAGGTATCTTCACAGTGACTTAAATACAATGGCATAGATAGGTTAAAATAAAAAGATACAAAATACATTCCATGCTGACACTAATGAAAGTATGGCTATTATAATATCAGACAAAGTAAACTTTGAAAGAAGGGAGATTGCTATGGATAATGAGGGACTGTATGCTATGATAATGGGTCAACCATACATCATGATATATGGGTCAAGGTATCACAGTCTGAATGTGTATGCATGTAACAACAGGGCTTCGAAATACAAAAAACAAAGACTGAGTGAACTAAAAGAAGAAACAGAAAATCCAAAATTATAATTAGATTTATGGTGTCAGCTCCAAGATATAAGGAAGTTGGCAGTCGCCACCCCCCAAATTTTACGATAAGGAAAAGCTGAACAAACTGAAAATTCACACCTTTCTTGGATCCATTAGAGCACTGAGTTGCAAGGCAAACTGTCATTCCAAAACCTGGAAAGCCCGAAGAGATATAGCACCTCAGTTCAGCTACCTGGAGCAGAAAGAAGCTACTGGAGGCCTTAAACTCCTAGGAACACTTACTTGGTGAGCAACTGGGACCCGTTGCTGGAAGTTGGGAGCAGAATGGTGTGAGAATGAGAAGCCCCTGGGGCTGCAGATATACCAGGACTCATACACTCTTTAGGGCTTGTGAGTAGAATTCCCCAATATTTATAAAATATATGAAACCATAAGTCCAAGCCATCCAGAGATACCTAAGCAATATGATTATAATAAATGCACAAAAAATGAGAACATTTTAAAAATAAAAGTAACACCATCACACCTAGATATGTCATATTCATACTTCAGAAAACCAATCAGGAAGAACAATATTCTGAAGTTAGCCAGTTTACCTAAATCAAGGGGAAATGACAAATATAAAGATAACAGCAATAATCAATGAAATTGAAAACAGAAAAAACAATAAAGAAAATCACCAAAAGCTGTTGTTGTTTTCTTTTTTTAGAAAATCTATAATATTGATAAATCTCTAGTCAGAATAACCAAGAAAAAAGGAGAAAAGACACAAATTACCAGTATCAGGAATGAGGGGTGGGATTTCCCTACAGATCAAACATCATTTGAAAAAGAATAACTGTAGAGGAATAACAACTTAATGCCCATAAATTCAGCAACTTAGATGCAATCGACAAATTCCTTCAGAGACACAAACTATCAAAGGTCACTCAAGAAGCCATGGATAAACCAAATAGCCCTGTATCTATTAAAGAAGTTGAATTCATAGTTAAGAATCTTCCCATAAAGAAAACTCAGACCCAGATGTTTTCATGAGTGGATTTCATTAGTCAATTAAGGCACAAATGCTACCAATTCAAAAACTTTCCCAGAAATTAGAATCAAAGGAAATACTTTTACTTTTCTTTTTAAATAAATTTTAGGTCACGTCTTTTTAATTTTATTTAATTTTGTTTTTATTTTTAACTTTTAAGTTTAGGGGTACATAAATAGGATGTGCAGTTTTGTTACACAGGTAAATGTGTGTCACGGGGATTTGTTGTACAGATTATTTCATTACCCAGGTATTAAGCCTAGTACAAATGAGACACATTAATTATTTTTTCTGATCTTCTCCCTTCTCCCACCCTGCACCCTCTGGTAGGCCCCAGTGTCTCTTTTCCCGTCTATGTGTTCATGTGTTCTCATCACTTAGCTCCCACTTATAAGTGAGAACAGGTAGTATTTAGTTTTCTGTTTCTGTGTTAGTTTGCTAAGGATAATGGCCTCCAGCTCCATCCATGTCCTGCAAAGGACATAGTCTCATTCTTATTTATGACTGCATAGTATTAATATTCCATGGTGTATATGTACTACATTTTCTTTATCCAGTCTATCATTGATGGACATTTGGGTTGATTCCATGTCTTTGCTATTGTGAATAGTGCTGCAATGAACATAAGAGTACATGTATCTTTATAATAGAAAAATTTATATTCCTTTGGGTATATACCCAGTAATGAGATTGCTGGGTCTAATAGTATTTCTGTCTTTAGATCTTTGAGGAATCACCACACTGTCTTTCACAATGGTTGAACTAATTTACACTCCCACCAATAGTATATAAGGGTTTCTTTTTCTCCACAACCTCCTCGACAGCATCTGTTATTTTTGACTTTTTTTCTTAGTTTTTAAATTTTTTTTGAGACAGAGTCTCACTCTGTTGCCCAGGCTGGACTGACTGCAGTGGCACAGTCTCAGCTCACTGAAACCTCTGCCTCCCGAGTTCAAGCAACTATCTGCCTTAGCCTCCCGAGTAGCTGGGATAACTGGCACCCACCACCACGCCTGGCTAGTTTTTATATTTTTAGTACAGACCAGGTTCCACCATCTTGGCCAGCCTGGTCTTGAACTCCTAACCTTGTGATCCATCCTCCTCGGCCTCACAAAGTGCTGGGATTACAGGTGTGAGCCACCACGCCTGGCCTATTTTTGACTTTTTAATAATGGCCATTCTGACTGGTCTGAGATGGTATCTCATTGTGGTTTTGATTTGCATAGGAAATACTTTTCAACTCATCTTATGAGGCCGAAATTATTACGATACCAAAAGTAGACAAAGATCACAAGAACACTAGAGTCCAACATCCCTTATGAGCACATGGACAAAAATCCTCCAAAGAACAATTTAGCACACTTAATCCAGCAATAAATAGAAAGAGAATGTGTCATGACCAATAGGAGTCTACCCTGGAAATATAAGATTTTTTCAACATTTGAAAATCAATTGATGTCATTTACCACATCAACACACAAAAGAAGGAAAACAATATAGTCATCCACAAATGTTGACATTCATTCACAATAAAATCTATCATTCTCAAGAAAGGGAGCTTCACCTGTTAAAGGGCATCTACAGAAAACCTACAGCTAAAATAGTATTTAATTGAAAAGGAATAAATGCTTTCCCCCACAGACTGGGAACCAGCAAAGATGACTGCTTATATGGTTTGGCAGTGTCTCCACCAAAATCTCATCTTGAATTCCCACATGTTGTGGGAGGGATCTGGTGGGAGGTAATTGAATCATTGGGGGCAGGTCTTTCCCATGCTGTTCCCATGATAGTGAACAACTTTCATGAGATCTGATGGTTCTGTAAGAAGGAGTTTCACTGCACAAGCTCTTAAACTTTTTTTTTTTTTTTGCCTGCTGCCATCCACGTAAGACATGACTTGCTCCTCCTTGCTTTCTGCCATGATTATGAGGCCTCCCCAGCCATGTGGAACTGTAAGTCCATTAAACTTTTTTCCTGTATAAATTACCCAAACTTGGGTATGTCTTTATTAGCAGTGTGAAAACAGACACACTGCTAATAAAGACAGACATGCTGCTAATAAATTGGTACAGAGAGTGGGGTATTGCAGAAAAGATACCCAAAAATGTGGAATTGACTTCGAAACTGGGTAAGAGGCAGAGGTTGGAACAGTTTGGAGGGCTCAGAAGAAGATAGGAAAATGTGGGAAAGTTTGGAGCTTCCTAGAGACTTGTTAGATGACTTTGACAAAAATTTGAACAATAAGGTCCAGACTGAGGTGATTTGATAGTGATTTGAACAATAAGGTCCAGGCTGAGGTGGTCTCAGATGGAGATGAGAGACTTGTTGGGAACTGGAGCAAAGGTGACTCTTGTTATGTTTTAGCAAAGTGACTGGCACCATTTTGCCCCCACCCTAGAGATCTGTGGAACTTTGAACTTGAGAAAGATGTTTAGGGTATCTGGTGGAAGAAATTTCTAAGCCACCAAGCATTCAAGAGGTGACTTGGGTGCTGTTAAAGGCATTCAGTTTTATAAGGGAAGCAGAGCATAAAAGTTCAGAAAATTCTCAGCCTGACAATGCAATAGAAAAGAAAATCTCATTTTCTGAGGAGAAATTCGAGCCAGCTGCAGAAATTTGCATAAGTGACAAGGAGCTGAATGTTAATACACAAGACAATGGGGAAAATGTCTCCAGGACATGTCAGAGGTCTTCATGGCAGCCCCTCCCATCACAGGCCCAGAAGTCTAGGAGGAAAAAGTGGTTTGGTGGGCTGGGCCCAGGGTCCCCATGCTTCGTGCAGCCTAGGGACTCGGTGCCCTGCATCCCAGCCACTCCAACCGTGGCTGGAGGGTGCCAATGTAGTGCTCAAGCCGTGGCTTCAGAGGGTGCAAGCTTCAAGCTTTGGCAGCTTCCACATGGTGTTGAGCCTCTGGGTACACAGAAGTCAAGAACTGAGGTTTGAGAACCTCTGCCTGTATTTCAGAGGATGTACAGAAATGCCTAGATGCCCAGGCAGAAGTTTGCTGCAGGGGTGGGACCCTCATGGAGAACCTGTGCTAGGGCAGAGCAGAAGGGAAATGTGGGGTTGGAGCCCCCACACAGAGTTCCTACTGGGGCACCACCTGGTGGAGTTCTGAGAAGAGGGCCACTGTCCTCCAGATCTCAGAATGGTAGATCCACTGACAGCTTGCACTGTGCACCCGGAAAAGCTGCAGACACTCAACGCCAGCTAGTGAAAGCAGCCAGGAGAGGGTCTAAACCCTGCAAAGCCACCAGAGCAGAGCTGCCTAAGGCCGTGGAAGCCCACCTCTTGCATCAGCATGACCTGGATGTGAGACATTAGTCAAAGGAGATCATTTTGGAGCTTTAAGATTTGACTGCCCCACTGGATTTCAGACTTGCATGTGGCCTGTAGCTCCTTTGTTTTGGCAAATTTCTCCCATTTGGAATGGCTGTATTTACCCAATGCCTGTACCCCCATTGTATCTAGGAAACAAATAACTTGTTTTTGATTTTATAGGCTCATAGATGGAAGGGACTTGCCTTGTCTTGGATGAGACTTTGGACTGTGGACTTTTGAGTTAATGCTGAAATGAGTTAAGACATTAAAGGACTGTTGGGAAGGCATGATTGGTTTTGAAATGTGAGGATATGAAATTTTGGAGGGGCCAGAGATGGGATGATATGGTTTGGCGGTGTCCTCACCCAAATCTCATCTTAAATGACCACATGTTGTGGGAAGGATCCAGTGTGAGGTAATTGAATCATGGAGGAAGGTCTTTCCTGTGCTATTCTTGTGACAGGGAATAAGTCTGATGAGATCTGACGGTTCTATAAGGGGCAGTTTCCCTGCACAAGCTCTCTCTTTGCCTGCTGCTACCCATGTAAGACGTAACTTGCTCCTCCTTGCCTTCCTCCATGATTGTGAGGTCTCCCCAGCCATGTGGAACTGGAACTATAAGTTCATCGAACCTTTTTTTCTATATAAATTACCCAGTCTCAGGTATGTCTTTATTGGCAGCATTAAAACAGACTAATACAACTGCTTTCACCACTCCAATTCAACTTCACACTGATAGTCTGAGGCAATGCAATGAGGGAAGAAAAATAAATTACAAGTATATAGATTGGAATGGCAGAAATAAAACTTTCTGTATTCACAGGTAGTAATCTACTTAGAAAATCCCAAGAAGTCTAAGAAAATCTTTTACAACTAATAAGTGAAATTTAGCAAGAACATTAGCTACAAGATCAATAAACAAACTAAATGCATTTCTATATCTCAGTAATGAACAAATGAAAATTAAAATTTCTGAAACAATATTTCTTGCAATAGCTCCTTGAAACATTAAAAACGTATTTTGTTATAAATTCAACATGATATGAGTAATATGACAAAATATGTGTATGACCTGCATGCTGTAAATTATACAACGTGAATGAGAGAAATCACAGATAAAGATAAAAAGAGAGATGGCATCTCCATGAACTAGAAGACCCCCTGTTATTGATGTGTCAATTCTTCCTACACTGACTTACAAACTCAGTGCAATCCCAGTGAAAATCCTAGCAGGATTATTTTTAGAAGTGATTCTGAAATGTACACAATTAAGCAAAGGAACAAGAATAACCAAAATAATTTTGGAAAAGAACAATTTCTGAGAGTTCAACTACCTAAATTCAAGACTTCATGTAAACCTACAGTAATCAAGACAATATGGTATTATGAAAAGGATAAACATGTGGATCAATGAAATAAAATAGAATCCAGAAACAGGTCCACATGTGCATGGTAAAATGATTTATGACCAAGGTGCAAAGCAATTTAATAGAAAAGTAATTAGTCTTTTCAATAAATATGTTATGACAAATAGACATCTACATAAAGAAAACCTTGACCTCTCTGACACACCAGAAACAAATTTACCTCAAAATGAATCATAGAACTAAATGCAAAATGGAAAACTACAAAACTTCCAGAAGAAAACAGGCAAAAATCTTTGCCAGCTTAATTTGGGGAAAAAATTTTAGATGCAACATATAAAGCATGTTTCATAAAAATGTTAATAAGTTGGATATCAAAAAGTTTAAAACCTCTGTTCTCCAAAAGACACCATTAGCAAAATGAAAACTGTAGTCACAGGCTGAGAGGAATATTTGCAAAATACATATATGATAAAGAACTTGTGTCTAGCATACGTAAATAATTCCCAAGTTTAATAATAAGGGAAAGCATACATAACAAAAAATGGATAATTCACCAAAGAAGACATATGAATGGAAAATAAATTCATGAAATGATGTCTAACACCATTAGTAAATAGAGAAAGCAAAGTAAAACCACAACGAGATTCCACTTCACACTCATGAGAGTATTTCAAAAAGAAACCTGAAATGCCAAGTGCTGGAGTGCTGGTGAGGACAAGAACTCCTGAAATTCTCATTCATTGCTGGTGGGAACATTACTGATATGGCCACCTGAAAACAGCTTGACAGTTTCTCAAGAAGTTAACTGTACACTTACCTTTTGACCCAGCAATCCCCTCCTAGGTATTATCCTAGAGAAAAGCAAGTTATGTTCCTGCAAATACCAGTGCACACATGTTCAGAGTAGAATTATTCACAATCGCTCCATCTGGAGCCAATCCAAATGTTCTTCAATTGGCGAATGGATAAACAAACCGTGGAGCATCCATAGAAGAAAATATTCCTCGGTGTAAATCGTGAAACACACGATGACACAGATGACCCTTAAATGCATCATGCTGTGAGAAAGAAGCCACACCCCAAAGGCTACATACCATATGGTAATTATATGACATTCTGAAAAAGATAAATTATAGAAACAAACCAGTGCATGTCAGGGGGTGGGGCCAGGGTAAGGGTTCACCACAGAGGGGCACGAGGAGACTTTTGGGAGTGAAGGAAATGTTCTGTACCATATTTTAATTGTAGTAGTGGTTATATGGCTGCATTAAAAACAGCTAATAAAACCATACACTAAAAGGAAGATTCTATTGTGTAAATTATAAATCAAATACACTACATTTTAAAACACTTAATGTGAACTTACTGTTTGTTGTAGCTTAGACAAAACTTTAACCGTTTGATACATTTTAATAAAATAGATAAACAACAAATATAATTTCTGCTTTAAAAAATGGAATGTAACAAACTGGAGAAATTACTAGTTAGCTAGTGTCAGGACACATACTTGTGTTGCTATGTTTCATTTAAATATATGTGACTGTCCCTCCCTGTCACCACTGCATGAGCTGGCAGCCCTTATAAGTGTAAGTGCCTGTATTTGTTTCCAATTGAATGACAGTAGTAGAGAAAGGAGATATTATCCAACTGAACGTCTCTTATAAGAGTGAATTTACAGTTTTATACCTACAATGCTTAGGTATTTTTAACTCCTTGCCATATTCAGAAGCTGCTGTTTAAAAAAGATCCTTGCATTTTAGCATGTAGAAGTGTCAATGCAATCCATGTCCAGGTCTCATTTCCTCATTCAACAGATACCCAACCTGCGGTCCATTAGAGAGGGGAGGAGGAAGAAACACCACAATCTCACTTTGCTTCTCCTGTCCTATTTCTGTAGGGTCCTGTGTGCTGCACCTGCCCCATGTCCTGTGGGGATCCCCGTTGACTGAACTGAGCTGGCTGGTGGAGGCCAAGCTGCTTGCAGATGTGGTCCAGGAGGCTCAGCTTCCTAAGGCACAGAGTAGAACATGGATCTCAAAGGACACAGGAAAGACATCCAACATCATATTTGTTAAAAAGAACATTTCATTTTGCTTTGTCAACATCCATCACTCTTTCCTCTCACAGGTTAAGTTTTCCCAGTCCTAGGAAATCCTTGGTGTACAGGCTTTCTGGGATTGCTGCACATCAGTTTTTCAGTGATTTGGGGCTTAATTATACTTTTGCTTGGATAGTTGTGTTATCTTTCATTCCAAACTAGAAAAGGGAGTCTCCAGGCTTTCATAGGAATGCCTTTAAAGGGTAAATAAATTTCGTGAATCTAAACAGTCTGAATAAGAATCTGGAAAATGAAGCACTGGAGAATGTTTGCATACCTTCGGTTCACAATAACAATAGCAATGCAAAGAAATTTGAAACTCTTTAAAAAAAAGCCATAGAAGAAAATAATGGCCCCAATATTAATATAATAGTTAAAATCACAGACTTTGAAGCCAGCGTGATTCTGCATGAATTACGGCTCTTGCATTTCTCTGTGTGATCTTGGATAGCTTACTATCCAAGTATTTTGCTGTGTGATCTTGGATAAGTTACTATCTTACTTGTGCCTCTTTCTTTTTCTGAGAAATAGCATTAATAACAGTACTCTGTAGTAACATATGTCTCCCTTTTAGAATAGTACTGGTGTGTATTAAGCGCCATAAAATTGTTTTCTATGAAGTGAAATATGACATGCCTTAAAACAGTTAATGGCATGTAAGAAAAGAAATCAAGTTGACTTTGATATTTTAAACATTTTCTTTCAAGGGGCACAGATTTAATAAAATAGGTTTACATTTTTTTCTCACCAGTCCAAACTCTTTGGTTTTTAAATACATAAAATTTTATAGTCCTAACTGTGTAAGGTTGGTCAATTTTTTTTTCAAAAAATTTACAAGAAGCCATGGGCAGATGAGCAAAATGTAAATATTTTAATAATTAAATTAAAATATAATGAGTTAGTCAGCCAACACTGAAGATAAAGGGATCAGGGACAATTTAGAATTTCTAGTTTCCAGATCCCACATAATAGGAAGTCAATAAATACTTTCTATTGTTGATACAATGAGAAATAAAGTGAGATATATTGTTTATACTAAATCAATTGAAAAACAAAAAGTAACAACGGATAACAGTGTGTCTGACTCAAATCTTTCATCATTCCAAGCAGGTAGAGAATAGGCATTTTCTGAAATGAATAAATAAAAAGAGGTAAAGGCATCTGCATTAGTCGGCTTCAGCTGTCATAGCCATACCACAGACTGTGTGTCTTAACAGACATTGACTTCTGACAGTTCTGGAGGCTGGAAAGTCCAAGACCAAGGTGCCAGATGTCTCAGTTCCCAGTGAGGACTCTCTTTCTGGCTTGCAGACAGCTGTCTTCTCACTGCTTCCTCACATGGTGGCATGGCAGGGGTTGGGGGAGAGAGGGAGGAGAGAAGAGAGAGAAAGAGAGAGCACGCACAAGCACACACTCTGGTATCTCTTTCTCTTCTTATAGAGGCACTGATTCCATCACGAGGGCCTCAAACTCATGAACTCGTTTAAAACTAATTACCTCCCAAACGCCCCAGCTCCATACACCATCAAATTAAGGGTTAGAGCTTCAATATATGAATTTTGAGGGGACACAAATACTTATTTTGTTATGGTGTTAACCATCAGAATAATTAAAGATAATATGTTTGAGTAGGACTGGGAAGTAGAAAAGATGTTTATTTTTTACATTTAATCACCAACATATTGTTGGAATTATTTTTTACTACGTACACACATTAAAAATAAAAAGAAACAGAACTTTGGAAAAGCACTCCAAAAACTGTATATTTATACTGTGCAGAGCAACATCCTTATTACCGGGGTTATTTTTCTGGATTGAAAGGAAGCCAAGGCAGGGACATTGCTGAAATCATTGTCAAAATACTTTCTACGTGGCTCAAACAGAAAACATTCTTTAGGCATGTTCACAGGGAAATACAGTTTTAAACGTTATTTTCCTTTGTTTTTGAAGGTTATTTTCCTTTTTTAAAAAACATTTTTTTCTTTTAGTTTTTAATCATTAGGTCCTTACAAAGAAATGAAATAATAATATTGCCATAATTAAGATACAAGAAAACTTCAAACACAGAGGTTGTTTGTTTGTTTGTTTTTATGATACCTAAGGAAAAAATCTGATCGCCATTTAGAATGAGGATCTGAATAACCATGATGTGTTGTATAGCTTCAAAAATAATTTGTTTGTGGCTGTGACAGTTTAAATCAGTAACTTCTTACTTCTTTGTAAGGTAAATAGCTTTTCTGACTTCCAAATTGCAAGGACAACTTCGGGTCAAGATCAGGTGTCTGGCTGATATGAAATAAACAAGACTGTCAAAATGGGAGAAGAATGGCATGCACCTGCCCCAGATACTGACACAACCACCTATTTCTGGAAGCGTTTGGACTCCAGGGAGTGCTCAAAGAGTCCAGAGGCTACTTAGTCAACCAGCCGGTTCTGGAGTTCGTTAATTCTGGAATTCATAATTCAGCGCACATACAGCTGGTGTTTGAAGCCAGGAGATCTTTAAACTGTCTCTCTACTAGAACCTTTCAGTCCTAGCTCTTCTTGGGGAGACAGAAACACTTCTTTAAAGCAGAAGGAAAAAGGAGGCCAAGGTAAAACACTGCTCTGGGAAGGTAATGGAAATAAACAAGCGATGAAACAGCTCAACTGAACTTTCTCAGGACTGCACTTCACAGGGGCCCATGCTGCTATTCGGGTGACAGTGCTGAAAATGGCACTTTATTGCGGCTTCTGTGGCTTCTTCCTCTCCTTCAGCACAGCATAGAACTAAAGAACAAAACACCGATGAGGATGATGATTACTGAGGAATGCGGTGAAAGTGAGCTACCATTCAGTCTCACTATTTAGAGCAGAAGAATTGCCTTGAAATTACCATCATTTTTAAACTTCACCTTTTCACCAACTTGAAGTTATCTGTGCCCACCATTTCTATCAACCTAGCTTAAAATCTGCCTATTCTACAGTATTTTCTAAATTGATGTTTAGTTATTAAACCGCGATTGCCACAGGTCCTCACTGTGCTTTTAAAATTTGATCTCCATGGGACTGTAGGAATCTGAAGTTTCCATAAGCACATATTCTCACTCTTTCCTCGTCACAGGAAATATACATTCATTTTAGAGGTGCGGGGGCAATTATAGTAGCCGACGCAGGCCTCCAGCAGCTAATCAAAGTAATAGGCTGAAAGTTCTCAACTTCTCAGGAGACAGCATCGTTGCCTCCAGCTGATAAAAGCCAAACAGCACAATGGCCTTCAAAATAACGACACCACCAGGCTAAATAAAGTTTTAAACTAACGCATCACTGTATATGAGCATGCTGAACGCGGCTTCAGAGAGAGGACAGAAAAAGAGGGAATTTCATGACATAAAAAGACATCTGTTGCCTCCTGCTTCTTGGAGCCTCGTGTTGCCAGGTTCCTGTAGCTAGCTTTTGGTCCACTCGTATTTCTAGGACAGGCAGAAATCTTCCCAGTGAGCTCTTGGAGTGCAAACCTCAGAACTTCAATAGCCACACTACGAGGTAATAAATACAACACCGATGTGGGTCATTTCTTGAAATATCCATATCCTTCACGTGGTAAAGCACTGAGGCAGCCAGAAGCACATCAAATTGAAGGAGGTGGAAAAACACGTATCTTCAAAAAACAACCGAGAACTAAAGTTATTTCCTAATAGAAGAAAAAGACCAAATGGCTGGGATTCCCTCCGGTTTTATTACGAATGTCCATTTCCGGGTTTTGTTACACTTTATTGCCTCAAAAACTTGAATGCCTCTGTCTCCAACGGCGCTCATTCTTTCCAGCCATTTCCCGCTGCATTAGTGACAAAAACCCATCAGTGGGGCCTATTCTATTTCAGCTTTATCACATCGCTGTACTCAGGAGGGCTGAACGCAATTTAAAAAATAAAACTGTGATTTCTGTCATCTGAAACCTGCTTGGAAAACTCACATGAAAATATGTCAGGGGGATGATGGAGGTGGAACGAAGAGGGAAAACGCCTCCACTTTAGAAAGTTTCTGCCTATTGCGGTAGAAAATCCACATCGATTGTCAAAGCACCGACCCTGCACAGTTCCCAAGGCTGAACGGCAATTTGGAACTGGCTATTGAACCCGGTGTTTCACTTCAGAGATTCTGGACAGAATATTTTTATTAAGCTATTTTCCAAATGAACGGCTTTCCCGGATTCCAGGAGGCTCTTCCTATTCAGTACCAAGACTTGGGAAGTGCCTGATCCTTCACCTGGCACCTGCTGTGTTGGCATGCTCGGCTCCCCTTTCCGCCTCCGTACTGGGTTTCCCAACCTGCCTCTCCTCGTGCCTTACCTCTCCTGCGAGGCAAGTCCTTAAGGACACTCGTTTTTCTTCCCTGAGCCTTTCTTGGCCTTCATAGCCTCATTGCCTTATTGTCACGCTATGGATTGGTTCTCAGCTTGTGTAAGTGACTTACAGAATTACTCACGAAACCACAGAACCGCAGAACATTCGCAGTTGTAATAAAGTAGGAAAACCAGACAAAGGTCCTGAATTCAAGACACAAGCCCATTGGTGTTCCAGCCTCCAGTGTAGGGTCTGCACGCCTATGACCATCTTCTTTAATTTTTCTGAGCTCCAACTTCTTTTTTGTTTGTTTGTTTTCTTTTTAATTGGAGCATAGAATTATACTGAATGAGATAACATGTGAATCGGTTGACCTTCAGCTGAAAGGTCATCTCCCCAAAACATGTTTCCATGACTCCACCAGGTTCACCTTCCTCTCTACGCCTCCCGTGTTGGACTCCACTCCATCATGACGTGGTTAGGTTTCGTTGCAGTTTATTCCATATGTGCTTTCCCTATTTGGTAGTCAAGTGCCTCAAAGACAAAGACTTGCCTTATGTACATTTGTAGTTTTCTCCAAGGGAGGAAAATAACAAATAGTAACTACTTGATAACATAGTAGATACTTACATATTTGACAAATGAATCAAAGCACATTGTAGACTGTAAAGTACCCTATGAACATAAGGTGCTACTAAATGCAAATACAAGCCACAGCTATAAGGCCTCCTAACATGATTTATGTCAACATCTTTATTTCATACAAGAGGGAACAAGGGTACAAAGGGTTGGAATGACATTGTTATGTCCCCTGGTTCGTTACCAATACATTTGAAACCAAAGCCAAGTCTCTTGACTCTCCATTCAGAGCTCCCTTCACCACCTCCACCTCCTCACCTCGTTATTTGTATGTATTGACTCACTGTGGAGATTATAACATTTTTAAATCTGAAAGTCATGTAATCTACTTCTGATAAACTTATCTCAAAGGATTTCCATAAACGTTTGAAAATAACGATGATATTGGTTGTGGTGACGATGTTAGTGATGAAAAATTATTTTAGGTCATAAAATTTTGGGGTTTCCATCATATTTCCAATATCGACCTAAACTAACATATACATATAAACTATCATAACACATTTATTGGAATTAAAAAATAATGTAATTTATTTCTTTTGGAAAAGTCAGGTAGAATTAGTAAGCAAATTTCAAGCAGGTGCTTTAGTTCTTTGTACGTGGATATGTGTCCTTCCACTTATGAAATCATAGTTGACTGGATAATCTGAAGTCTCTTTCTGCTATAATATAACCATATCCCAGGGTAAATGACCACAAACTTGTTTTTTAATCCTTTCTTGAGCTCAATGGAAAGTAAGGGAAATCTCCAAAAGCAAACAAACACAAACCTCAAACAAACCAGTGAAAAGTGAGAACTGGATAAATATAAAATCAAGGATTACTGTAAAGACAGATGCCTGTAACTGTATCAATTGCTAGGAAACGATTTGCTAAGTCCACAGCAAAATGGTAGGGGTAGTGGTGGGTGAGATAAACCTGGAACCCCCATTTCCTTAATCAGGACCCCCAAAGGGGGTTTAATGTGAACCTCGATTATTAGTGTTGATTGATTTCCAGAAGAAGCAAACGCAAATTTCCAAAGGAAATCAACTCTAATCTAAGCCTCAGGATTTCTGCGACTTACAGGCAATAAAAATATTACTGCAAAATCTGACCAATGTCTTTGTACTTGAAGTGGCTTAAATGTACACAGTATAGTTGGGTCTTATTTTGCTTTTAGGCAAATTGATAATCTTTGTCTTTTAAAGCTGGTGTGACTGGACCACTTACATTTTTCAAATTTATTGTTTTAAGACCATTGTAGAATCACATGCATTTATGTAAGAAATATTAATCATATTAATATGTAATATTTAATATTATTAAATATAATAATATTAAATAACAATAGAGAGAGGTCCTTGTACTCTTTACCCAGTTTTCCCCAATAGAAACATCACATAAAATGATAGTGTAACTTCAGAAACAGAGTATTAATATTGACAGTGATACAATCCACTAATCTTATTAAGATTCCTCTAGTTTTAATTATAGTTGTCTCTCTCTGAATGTTTGCTTCCATACCCTTTTACTAGGTGTAGTTTCTGTATGTACCATCACCACAGTCAAGACACTGACCTTTTCCATATCTGCAAGGATCCCTCATGTTGCACTTTTATAACCATATCCATATTTCTATTATCTTCCCACTTTATCCCCAACTCCTGGCAACCACTAATCAGTTCTCTACCTCTGGAGTATTATCATTTCAAGAAAATCACATAAATGAAATCGTATAGTATGTAACCTTTGGAGATTGGCTTATTTTCTCACTGAGCATAAATCCTTTAGGATTCATCTAAGTTGCCATGTGTGTCAGTAGCCTGGTCCATCTCACTTCTGCATGGCTCTCCATAGTATGCACATACCCAAGGTCTACCCATTCACCCATTGAGGGACATCTGGATTGTTGCCAGTTTTGAGCTAGTACTAAAGCTGCAATGAACATTTATGTATGGGTTTTTTTGTGAACATAAGTTTTTATTTTTCTGTAAGAAATGAACTTTCATGTATGGGTTTTTGTGTGAACATAAGTTTTTATTTTTCTGTAAGAAATGCAGCAGAGTGCAATTTCTGAGTTGTGTGTTAATGTCCTGTTTTATGAGAAACTGCTGAACTATTTTTTACAGTGACTGTATCACTTTACATACCCACCCGCTATGCCGTTTTTCTGCATCCTTGCCAACATTTGTTAATGTCACTATTATTTTATCCATTTTGATAGGTGTGCAGTGATATCCACTGCAATTTTAATTTGCATTTCTCTAATGGCTAATGATAAACGTCTTTTTATGTGCTTATTTGCCATCTGTGTACCCTCTTCAATAAATGTCTCTTCACATGTTTTGCCTATTTTCTAACTAGATTATTTGTGGGGTTTTTGGACTGTTGAGTTTTGAGACTTCTTTATAGATTCTACATACAGATCATTTGAGGGATATATTGTTTTCTACCAATCTGTAGTTTGTTGTTTCATTCTCTTAAAGACTTCTATTTGATTTGGAAGAAGGAGGTTCCTCTCTGAGTGGCCTTCTATTGCTAAGCTGAGGTTGGGAAATACTGGGCTTGGGTCGCTTCTTCTGTTGGATGGGAAGGTTCTAAGACGCCCTGATCCTACATTGCTCCTCCAGTCCCTGGGTCCCTAACCAAACTGCCTGTTGCATTTCACCTTTAAGTGTTCTCCTTTGGTTGTCTCTTGCATTGTTTCCAGAGTATATATGATTTTTAGCTCAGACATGTAGAAAGGGACAAGTCTATGCCATTTTTTTCTGGAGCAAAGTAGATAATTCACATTTAACATGATTGATGAGAGTAAAAGCTAACACCCTCTTGCCAGATGCTTTCTAATTGTTTGATCATTCTTTGTTTCCTTATTTTTAATTTGTGTTCATTCTTTGGGTTAAACAGTTTTTAGGATTTTTTTCTATCTTCTATCTTGACTTATTTTCATTTAGGAGATATACCTAATGTAAATGACGAGTTAATGGGTGCAGCACACCAACATGGCACATGTATACATATGTAACAAACCTGCATATTGTGCACATGTACCCTAGAACTTAAAGTATAATTTTTAAAAAGTAGGCAATAATTAATTAGAGTCCACTTTCAAGTAATATTAAACCACTTTCCAACTTTACTGCAGTATATTTCCCGTGCTTTCCCACCGTCTTTGTGCTGTTACTGTCACATTTTACCCTTACGTTAGCTGTAAACATACTGTATTACAAGTGGAGTGTTCTTACTTTGAAATGCATGTGGCCATAATAATTTTGGATTTGGGATTTTTTCAAATTTTGGAATATTTGCATTATGTTTACCAGGTTAGCATCCCTCATCTGAATATCTGAAATCCAAAATACTCCAATGAGCACTTTATTTGAGAGTCATGTTGGTACTCAAAAAGCTTCACATTTTGGAGCATTTGGCTTTTAAGTTTTCTAATTAGGGATGCTCAACCTGTACTGTGATTTTTGCTTTACATAGTAATCATCTTGTATAGTCATTAATGATAAGTAAAAAGAAATTTGTGTGCACCCTTTGTTTACTCCATTCCCAGTACTGCTCTTTTTTTTCGCCCGAATTTTTAGTCTGAAATCATAGTTCCTCGACTTTAAGAACTTTCTTTGATGTCTTTTGTTGAGATTGTCTGCTAGCAATGAATTTCTTGAATTTTACTTTTTTGGGAGAATTATTTATTTTTGAAAGATAATTTCACTGGAAATAGGATTTTTATTTTATTTTTATTTTGTCTCCTTTCTGCACTCTAAAAGTGTCCACTCATTGTCTTCTGTCTAGCACAGTTCCTGATGAGGGGTGAGCTGGTTTTAGCTTTGTTTCTCAGTGTGTGATGTTTCCTTATACTCTGGTTGCTTTCAAGATTTCCTTGTTTGATTTTACTTTAAACAATTTGAGTATAATATACTTAGATAATATTCGTCTGTGTGTATGTGCGTGTGCATGCCAGGGGACATATGTGTTTCGTTTTGTTTTGCTGTGACCTCTTGGGGGAATTTATTCTGCTTGGTGTTATCTAAACTTCTGGATCTATGGCTCAGTGTCTGTGTTAATTCTAGAAAATTCTTGGCCGTTTTTTCTTCAAATATTTATCTTACCCTGTTCTCTCTCTTTTTCTTCTGGGATGCCAATTACCAATATTTCAGGTTATTTGCTGTTGTCCCCTGGATATTTTGTATTGACCTAACTTAAAGTTCACTGATTTTTACCTTGGCAGTGTCGATTTATTTATTTCTGTTCTTATCTTTATTTCCCTACGAAAGGATTAATTTGCTCTTTTTTGACTTTTTTAATGTGGAAACTTACATAATTGACTTGAGATGTTACTTCTTTTAAAATGTAAGCACTGAATACCACAGATTTTCCTCAGAGCACCATTCTCACTGCATCCACATATTTGGAACACTGACTTTTATTCAATTTATTTAAAGTATTTGATAGTTTACTTTATGATTTCTTCTTTGGACCATAATGTATCCTGACATGTATTATTTAATTTGTAAACACTTAGGGATTTTTTCACATATCTTTTTGTTATTGATTTCTGGTTCAACTCAATTGTGATCAGAAAATATGCTTTGCATAATTTCAATCATACAAAACTTACTTAGTCTCGTTTTTATTTCCAATATTAGTCATTTGTAATTGTGGAGAATTCAATTTTGCCTATAGTTCCCAGTGTTCTTGAAAAGGTGCTAGCCCCCTGACACTCTTTACATCTCACGAAAACCTAATCTGAAGTCATTTTCTAGTTAATTGCTCTGATTCAAAAAGGTAATCAGAGTTCTCTAGTGTCTTCAAGTGGCCAACACTGCCTGAAGGTCACCAGAGATAAATAAAGTGTAGGACATTGGAGACATCTCTGGATCATACAACCCAAGACACACATGTCTGCTGCTTCGTGGGGAGATTCTTTTTTTTTTTTTACACACCGAAGCAAAGCAGTGAACAGGAGACCTCTCAGAAAGGATGGGCCAGTTACTTCCTTTCCTCTCACAAGCAGAAATAGTCCTGTATTCTTGTTCTTCACTGTACTAGGTTACTAGGGCTATCGTAACCAATTACCACAAAGTTGGTGGCTGAAAACAACCGAAGTCTATTCTCTCATCGTTCTGCAGAGAAGAGGTCTGAAATCAAGGTGTTGGCAGGGTTGTGGTCCATTCGCATTGTGGCTTCTGTATTGCTGGAAATCCCTGGTTACAGGCACATCAATCCTGTCTCTGCCTTCATTACTCCCGTCTCTGCCTCTGTCACTCTGTCTCTGCCTCTATCACTCCCATCTCTGCCTCCGTCACTCCCATCTCTGCCTCCGTCACTCCCGTCTCTGCCTCCGTCACTCCCGTCTCTGCCTCCGTCACTCCATCTCTGCCTCTGTCACTCCATCTCTGCCTCTGTCACTCCCGTCTCTGCCTCCGTCACTCCCATCTCTGCTTCCATCACTCCATCTCTGCCTCTGTTACTCTGTCTCTGCCTCCATCATTACGTGGCACTCCCCTTTCTCCCTTTGCTTGTGTGTCTTCACCTCTACTTATAAGTGCACCACTCATACTGGATTAAAGCCCATCCTAATAACCTCATCTCAACTTGCTTATTTCTGCAAGGTCAAATTTCCAAATAAGGTCTCATTAACAGGTATGAGACACTAGGACTTTGACATATCTTTTGGGATACAAAATTTTATCCATAAGAGAGATGTCCCATAATATTTAAATTTAACCTGTCCAAATTAAAATTCTGATCTTCCCAACTGGAAATATCCTCTGGTGATATTCTTCTCATCTGATGTCAAAGTTGCCCATCACAAATCTTGGAGTCGGCCAGGTGTGGTGGCTCATGCCTGTAATCCCAGTACTTTGGGAAGCTGAGGTGGGTGGATCACTTGAGGTCACGAGTTTGAGATCAGCCTGGCCAACATGGTGAAACCCTGTCTCTACCAAAAACACAAAAACTAGCCAGGCCTGGTGGCATGTGCCTGTAATCCCAGCTACTTGGGAGGTTGAGGCAGGAGGATCCCTTGAACCCGGGAGGCAGAGGTTGTGCCACTGCACCACAGCCTGGGCAACAGAGTAAAAATTCATCTAAAAAAAAAATAAAACAAACAAACCACCACCACAAGAAAACAAAACAAAACAAACAAACAACAACAAAAAAAAAACTTGGAGTCCTTTGTCATTTCTGACTAATTTTTCTTACATCTAATCTCTAAAGAAATCTTGCTTATATGTACATATATATAAGCACTTATTCACCTCTTATCACCACTTCCATTGTTCCTCCCTTGGTTTCAAGCATCATATTTATAATTGTTTTCTAATATTCCATTGTGCCCCTCTACTATAACTTATAGAACTAGTATTCTAATGGATAATTTTATTCCCACTGTTTTGCTATTAAAAACAGCACTGCAATCACCATTCCTATGTAAACATGTTTCTAGACTTAAGCAATTATTGCTTCCAAGTAAAGTCCTAGAAGTTGCAGAATCAAAGGTAAGCACATTTTACATTTTGTTACATCTCACTCTATTGCCTTTTGAAAGGTGGTATAAACTGGTCCCCTTTAAATAATCAGTAGCTAACAGCAAAGATAAACTTTTCTGCTTTCTGATATGAATCTTGACTTTTGAGAAAAATTAAGCCATTTTCTTCTTAGATTTACTTACTAATATTTTTTGTGTGCCAACAAGGCACTGTTTAGACACAAGTCCTGCTCTCATGGAGCTAAAATTTCAGTTGAGAAGATAGACAGGACAGACACACTACAAATATTGACCATAGTAAACAAATAGGCTTATATAGTGTATTAATTAGAAGGTGACGTTCACGTGGAAATGAGCAGCAGGTCAGGGAGCCAGAAGTGTAGTGAGGCACGAGTTTCCCTTCTGGATGAGAAGATCAAGGACTCGCTGCGAAGTTGATGACAGAGCAGAGGCTGGAGGAGGAGGGCTTGACTCTGCAGCCCTCTGTGAAGGGGGCATTCCAGGTGGAGGAAACACCAGGGCAAGCCTCAAGAAAGAAGCATCCTTGGTGTCACATGATCCTTAGGGTGTCGCCTTCCCAGCCAGAAGAGCCTGTGGCTAGTGGTGCCTTTGTGCAAGTTTGGCTTGGGCTGCAGAACTCGTTCCGCCCACTCGGCCTAGCAAGCTGTGCTTGGCTCTTGCTACCAGTCTGGGTCCCATGCCTGCCAAGGGTAAGCCAGGTGTGGAGCAGCAAGGGGTGCATGAATGAGCAAGTGCAGGGTCTGGCTACTGTGCACAGCCAGGCACTCCAGCTGCTGCAGGGCAGGCAGCCCCAGGTGCCAGCACAGGTGCTGGCTCCCTGCAAAGCTGTGGCCAGACCAGGCATACTGCAAGCGGTTTCCACTCTGGGGACTGGGAAAGGAAACACAATGGAGCCTGGAAGCTTGGAGATGCCAGGAACCACAGAGCCCCAAAGAAGGTGTCACAGCCCTGGCTCAGGGAGCTCCTAGATAAGGGTTCCCTGAAGGGCCACAACTCTTCTCTCCTTCTCTCTTCTCTCCTTCTCGTTGCCCATAACATGGTGAGTGGAGGGCATGTTTCAGCCCTGTTTGTGTAACAGCTCTTTCAGTCCCACCATTTGGTGGGTCCCAAGTTCTTGTCCCATGTCGAGGAAGAATGAGGTACACAGACAACTGAAGTGTGAGAAAGGCAAAGAGCTGCTTTATTGAGTGATAGCACAGCTCTCAGGAGACCTAAAGTGGGTAGCTCCTTTCTGCAGGCAGGTCATCCTGACAAGTGTGCAGCCCTCAGCAGAGAGGAGACCCGGAGTGGATAGCTCCTATCTGCAGGCAGGTTGACCTGTTCTCTCTGTGGGTCTGACTGAGTCAGGGGTTTTTATAGGCTTCAGAAGGGAGGGAGTGCATACCAACTGATCAATGGGCAGCCATGGGTGAGCCCGGGAAAAGCACCATAAGTTCTCACTCTGGGTTGCAGATTCCACCTAGAACTGACAGCCTGGCCCTCAGGCTTCAGGCCATCCTTGGCTTGAAGGTGGGCCTTCACCAGGGACCTGTCCCTTGCCGCCATCTATATGTCATCCATGGCTCCCAGGCTGTTTCTGCTGAGTGGTACCTGCAGGCCCGTGCTGAGTTACCCTCAGCCACTACTTGGCCTCCCTCCTGTGCTGGTGGGCACCAAAGGTCTGGAGGGGGCCAAGGCAGCAGGGGACTGGTGTGTCAGTGCCACCGGGAGTGCAGGCATACTTGGCAGAGTGGCAACAGCACCCAGGCTCAGCCACAACTTTTCTCCAAAATCAGAGCAGGTGCCGGGAACGGGGAGAGGCCAGGCAGAGGGAGCAGACACTTCTGAGCCTGTGAGGGGAAGGGAGCTTCCCAGGCTCACAAGAGCACAGGGATGCCTAGGTCTGCAGCTATGGCTGTGTGACTGCAGCTGCACCCAGGAAGGCAAACAGGAGCCCCACCAACTTGGATGGGGGAGGGGCTTTCACCTGTTCCCGGCTCCCATCGACTGGTGGAGTGTGCAGCCCCAGCTGTGCCTCCCCTGCTGCAGCTGGCATCATGGTAGCAGCCACTCCAGATGGGCCACTGCTGCCATCACTAGCATGATCAACAAAGAGCCAGGGACCGGTGAGGCTGGACCTGAGGGGTGAGGGAGGAGCAGAAGGAAGTGAAGGAAGAAAGGTTGCTGCCTTCTGTGGTCAGTTCTTGGAGGCTTGGCAAGCAGTAAGGGAACTTGGCTTTTCCTCTTAGTGACACAGGGGCCACTGGAGGGTGAGGAGCAGAGGAGTCATAGAGGAGTCACGTGACCTGGTCCACCTTCAGAACTGTGCATGGAACAGGATGCAGGAAGCAAAGGTGGGGGCAGTTTCCAATTATATGGCCCTCGTTTCTTCTGAAGTCCTCACCAGAAGTGCTTCTAACAGCAAATTTCTACTAACTGCCTTTTCAAGGCAATCTGGACTTTTGCTATATGCTCCTCAAAAAATTTCTTCCAACCTCTACCTATTGTCCAACTCCATGGCCATTTCAGTGTTGCTATGTGTTTGTGACAGCACCACTCCACTGTCAGAACCAAAATGTGCATTTGTTAGAGCTCTACTAGAGAAATAGAACAAGTGTGTTTGTGTGTGTGTGTACAGAAAAGTGCAAGCAAACCACAATCCTGAATTCCCTGTATGAGTTTTACAATTTGTTAAATAAAATTATTTTCAAAATCATGAATTATATCTTCTACTGTTTATAAAGTAATGCATTAATAGAAAGAGAGATTGCAAGAAATCGGCTTAAGCAATTTTGGGTACTGGCTCAGCACATCTGAAATCTCTGGAGGAGACCAGCAGGCTGGAAACTCTCAAGCCGAGCTGATGCTAAGTCCACAGGCAGAATTTCTTCTTCCTTAGGGAAACCTCAGTTTTGCCCCTAAGACCTTTCAACTGATCAGATGGGGCTCACCCAGATTATAGAAGATGATCTTCTTCACCTAAAGTCAACTGTTTGTAGATATCTTCACATCTACAAAATACCCTCCCAGCAACACCTATATTAGTGTTTAATTGAACAACATTATAGCCTGACCACATCAACATGTAAAACTGAGTGTCATACTCAACTGTGGGTGTCCAATCATTTGTGGAGGAAGAATTCCGTGTCATATCTCTTCAGAGGTAAATGCTAGAGGCAAAAAGAGGGATGGATACACTTATTATTTACTGTGAGGCATTTAATCAGAAATCTGTCTCTGATCCAGAATGCCTCATGTGTGAATTCAGCACAAAATTAATAAAGATGAACATTAAAAACCGGCGGTCATCAAACAATAAAATAATCAATTTTAAGGAAAATGTTTACTGGTTTAATTAAATGTTACAGTTTTTGAGAACATCTTCCAAAACATGCACCAAAAATTTATTGCTGTAACTCAGCTGAAAGTCTCAACATCTGTTGAGTGTGGATAAAATGTGTCTGTACTCAGTGGACTGTTAATATAAAATTATACTGTATCCTGTTTACTATTCGGTGAGGAAAACAGTTAAAATTGACCTTAGTGTACATACGTTGGCTCCTTCCTCCATGTCTTTCCTTTTATCGACTTATTTTTGGGTTCTTTTTTATTGAGTTCATATTTTTATTAAATTCTTAAGCACATAAAGGTATTTGTTGATGTTTCTTGAAAAGATTCTCCACCCCCCACAACTGTGTTCTTCTCCTGGTTTTACATGATGTTTTTTAAAAATTCAATAACTAATTAATTTTTGCCATTAATATATGATTTATTGTATTTTATTTTGGTCTTGGGAATATAGTGGTGCAGATGTCAGACAGAATCCTGGCACCTGTGGAACATAAGCCCTATACCTAGAGGCAGAAAAAGTCAACTCAACAATGAATCCCATGTAACAGCTTGTAAAGAAGCCTCTCTCGCCCAACCTGGAGCATCTTCCCAGCCCCAAGAAGTGAACTTCAAGCCCCTTGCATTGGAAGATGGGCAGTTGTTATTGCCTTCCTGGTTGTGCCCACAGTTGCAGGTCCAGACTTTTCTCTTGTGGGGTGTTCTCTTTCTCTTTTTATCCAGAGACACCTTCTCCAAACTATGATACTGTGAGAATTCTAGGGATTTTATCTATTCATATTCTAAGCACAGATTTTAGGAGCCAGGGGTAGAACTGAAATGTTCACACTGATGGTTCAGAATCTTTAATTTCTTATCCACCACAATCCCATCTACTTGAATGGTGGTTGCTGGCACATTTTAGCTAGTTTTAGGTTGTATATACCAATTTGCATCCTCATATTTAACTCGTACATCTGAACTTTGCTCCTTTGCCATCATTTCCCTTAGATGTTGCCTAGGTAACATTCTGTGGCCAGGCCCCATTCTGCTCTCTTCACCTAAAAATCAGGTACTTAACTTAATACAGCTACCTTAATATCTCCTGGAACAAAATTCTTGGTATTATTTAACAAGTGATCTTTTCTGTCTTCTCATAAGGTCCATAAGCATTCAAATAGATGATCCTATCTGTCAGCTTCACACAACCATATCTGTAGGCTCTAGATGGGTATCTGAAATCAATAGGAATGGAATCATGGTAATTAAATTATAGCACTTACATATAATTACACTTATGTAAAAAATGCCCACCCCTACTCAGAGCTACTCCTGAATATGATGGATATAAATCTTCATAAATGATCAGTTCTCCTTGGGGGTGGGGAGGGGAAAGAGCGTTAATCTTTAAAATTATGCTGGGAAAAATTAGGATACTGGAACGATTTCACTTCAGAGAAATCATTTGATTCAAACTCCAACTTTAAACAGGCACTTTTCAATAATTTTTATCTTTGAAATTTAATTTTAATGAAAAATTCTCTGTAAATCTTTACCTTGAAGGAAGCTAATCTCTGAGGGAGCATTTCTTGAGAGTGGAGTTAAGCGGGCCTTGAAGTCAGGGCTCTTTGACTCACATCTTCATGTTATCAGGAACATACGTGAGGCTTGGCGTCTAGTGAGTGTTTAATCAATGAACTGATGCCTGCTTGAATAAGCTAATTGATTCATTAAGATGACATCACAAAAGAGGTCTCCTCTCCCAAGCATTCAGTAACACAAC
The DNA here is from genome assembly GCF_028858775.2 of Pan troglodytes. Taxonomy (NCBI): domain Eukaryota; kingdom Metazoa; phylum Chordata; class Mammalia; order Primates; family Hominidae; genus Pan; species Pan troglodytes. Next base: position 85,818,111 of record NC_072415.2, read on the forward strand.
CTAATGACTACTTTGTGTTAGATGAGATTGATTTGCAGATTGGGCGTGTACTACCTAAGGTCATCAGAAGGAAAGGGCTTGTGAGAGTTTGCAAGAAGGCTGGCCTCAGGGTCTGCTTGGAGAGTTGGGTGACAGGGAGTCGTAGATGGCATAGCTGGACCTCACGGTAGGTGAGCTTATCAGGACAGAGAGGAACTCAGGGCATCATGTGGTGAGAAGTAGACTGGGTATAAAAAGTTCTATAACTTCACAGAGGTTTAACCTGTTTTTTGATGATTATTAAGCAGTAATGATATCAGGGGGATTCCTTGAAGAGATAGGAGGAAGTTTTCAAGGTGTAGGGGGCTTTGAGGGGGAAGGAAGATGGAACTGGATTTCCAAAGCCACGAGGTGGGAAGTGCTTATTATTTGCTCTCTCTGAAGAGGCGGGAATGAGCTTCACCATTATGTCCTTGAGCTATAAAGGAAAACCCTCCAAAAATTTGCCTTAATTTAGTGGCAATTCACTTGTCTTAGTTCATAATATATTCACTCAAGTGAGTGCAGATTGAAGCCACATTAATAGAATCATAGTGAAGACTGCAAGCACAGCCACTGTTTGTCCAGTGCACTCATACAGTGCAGCCCACATCTGGAGGGTGCAGCCTAGACTGGGTCCCTGTGGAAGGCGTCCTTGTCTGCATGATGAGTCACTACTGCGAAGGTGAGGAGAAGGAAACCACTTCTTAGGGGACTGATGGAAGGAACCGATGGGAAAATTTGCTTAGCGCCCTCTGCTCAGTGGTGGCGCATGACACATCTTTCCAAATAGTTGGTGTCCTATTCATAGGAAAAGTTAAGATATTTAATTTGTGTTGCTTCAAACTGATGAGCCGAGAGCAAGTTTTGGTGCGGCAGCTTTCTGATCATTATAAGGATGTTCTTGAGGTGAGTTAGAGCTGTCTCATGGAGAGGCTACCTTGACAGCGACAAGCTGCCTGTTACTGCAAGTGTGCAGAGGGAAGGATGGGGACTATTTCCGCAGAAACTGTGGAGATCTCCGCATCGGGTGCAGCTTGGTCTAAATGAGAGTAGTATATGTCTAACTCCGACTCTGGATGATTTTGTATACTTCCTCCTTACTTTTCTCTTTCCATGCAAGTTTTTAAAAATTTAACTCATTTCCTTTTATGCTTGAGTTTACTCCTCTTGCTCTTCCTGTTCTTTGACTTGCTGCTCAAAACAAATGACCTCTTTTTCTTTTCAATTGTTCACATGCAAACCATATTCCACTTCAATGAGCTTCAGCGAATTTGTTCAATCAAATATTGGTGCAAATATTTGATCATTGACCATTTCCTAGGGGAAAAAAATTGTTTTGCAGGTTACAGCTTTCAGCAAAATACTGAGTGTTGTATTAGGAATGAACTATTTTGCTGAATATGGTGGATATAGAGTTTTTGGGTTTTGTGGTTCCTCTTGTAACTTCTTCAAGCTGCTCCAGTCAGTAAGGAAATAAGCACAAGCTTGACAGGGCGGCCTGGACCACACTGATGAGAAGTACTAGTATTTGTCTCCCAAGCACAATACAAACCAGTTTTGATGATCCAGGCCAATTTCTGCAGAGCACTTCCAGCTGATACGTCTCCCACTCCATTCATTTGGTTGTGCTATGACTTTGATCACTTCTCTTTGCAAATCACTACCCTCAAATTAGTAGCCATAGACATTTCATTCTGTGAAATTTTCTTCTCTTAATTCAAAATTTTTATTCAAGTATATATCCTCACCTGTTCAAGTCATTTTCATTCATTTGTTAATTCATATTATTAAAAATTTAGTTATTGAATGCAGGCTTCAGGCCAGCACATGGTGGACACCTGGCCAAAGAAGACTGGACCCTTGCGTTTGCCGAGCTCCCTGGCTCATGGAGGACACAAACTAACAAAATATTTGGCCAGCAGCAAATAGACATTGGGTGTAGTGAATAAAGTGTTCACTGAATAGTATCGGCATTGATGATTTTGGTTCCATGGGGAAGGCAATTCTAATGAGCAAGCTTAATTGTCACTACACACTGTTAATTCCATGATTGAAGTAAGAATGCCATGAAGAAGGAAACTAGAAGAACGAATGCAGGTTGACTGTGGAAAAGGAGCTCTGTCTGGGACCCATGCAGCTCTGACTATGCTGCTTGGTGGGGTTTGAGCTCGGCTCACAGTCCCAAGAGATATTATCATGGAGTGGCTATTAAGTTGTAGCACAGATTCTTACCATCACTTAAACAATTCTGTTACTATAACTGACTTTATTAAACCCAGGTTAATTCGGGGGCTGGTGGGCAGGTGTGTATTTTCCTGTTTATATCACCTGAGCTCATTCTTCTATGCAACTTTGTTCATATGTCACAGAGGACACAGGTGCATCTCCTTATTTATTTACTTATATTTTTCTAAAACAAATTTTATCATGTACAGTAGATGTAAGGTAATAAAACATGATGTTAGCTGGGTGCAGCAGCTCACACCTCCCAAATCCCAGCAATTTGGGAGGCTGAGGTGGAGAATGGCTTGAGCCCAGGAGTCTGAATTTCAGACTAGCCTGGGAAACTTGGCAAAACCCTGTCTACCAAAATAAGAAAAAAGAAAAAAAATTAGTCGGGAGTAGTGGTGCACACCTGTAGTCTCAGCTACTTGGAAGGCTGAGGTAGGAGGATCACTTGAGTCCAGGAGGTTGAGGCTGCAGTGAGCCAAGATCCTGCCACTGCACTCCAGCCTGGGTGGCAGAGGGAGAACCTGTCTCAAAATAAATAAGTAATAAATAAACAAATAAATAAAGAAAACATGACAATATGGAATACGTATAAATAGTAAAAGGGTTACTGTAGCGAAACAAATGAACATATTCATGATTTCACAGTTACTCATTGTTTCAGTGTTTTTGTAGTGAGGGCAGCTACCACCTACTGATTTAGCATAAAGCACATACACAGCACCACTGTTTTATCTGCAGTCCTCCTGCTGTACATTAGATCTCTAGACTGGCTCATCCTACACATCCGCTATTTTGCCACCTCTGACCTACATCTCCCCATTCCATCTCCCCATCCCACTGCCACCTCTGGTAACCACTCTTTTGTTCTCTATCTCTGTATGTTTGAATTGTTTAGATTCCATATGTAAGTGGAGATCTTACAACATTTTTCTTTCTGTGTTTGACTCATTTCGTTTAGCATAATGTCCTCCAGGCTTATTGCGGCAAACGGCAAGAACTCATTCCTTTTTTAGGGCTGAATATTATTCCATTGTACCACAGTTTGTTTAACCATTCATCCATCATTGGACAGTTTGGTCATTTCTATATCTTGGCTACTGTGAATAATGCTGTCATAAATATGGGAACTATCTTTAAAATATATATATTTAAAAGTGGTGATTTCATTTTTTTGGGGCATATACCCAGAAGAAGGATTGCTGGGTCATATGGCAATTCTCTTTTTAATTTATTTAGGAACTTTTACACTGTTTTCCATAATGGCTGTACCAATCTACACTCCCAAGAAAAGGATACAAGAGTTTCCTTTTCTCCACACCCCTGCCAACATGTGTTATCTTTTGACTTTTTGAGAATAGCCATCCTGATGGGTATGAGGTGGTATCTCACAGTGTTTAGATTTGCATTTCCCTGATGATGAATGATGTTGAGCAGCTTTTCATATACTTATTGGCCATTTTTGTCTTCTTTAGAGACACGTCTATTCGGGTCTTTTTCATCTTTGTTTACATCATCTCACAGAAGACATACAGGCAATTTCTTCATCAAGAAAGTAATATAGGGCACATTTTATTGTGTATCTACTTTTTCAGAAGGGATATAGACTGATAAATAAGTTGATTCTACATTTCAATAGGTTTTTATTCTTCCTTTTCAATGTGGCATTTAAAGTTTGTATTTTCACTTATTTTCTTTTTTTTTCTGAGACGGAGTCTTGCTCTGTCGCCCAGGCTGGAGTGCAGTGGTGCAATCTCGGCTCACTGCAAGCTCCGCCTCCCAGGTTCATGCCATTCTCCTGCCTCTGCCTCCCAAGTAGCTGGGACTACAGGTGCCCGCCACCACGCCCACCTAATTTTTTGTATTTTTAGTAGAGACGGGGTTTCAGTGTGTTAGCCAAGATGGTCTCAATCTCCTGACCTCTTGATCCGCCCACCTCGGCCTCCCAAAGTGCAGGGATTACAGGCATGAGCCACCGCACCTGGCCTATTTTCACTTATTTTCATGAAAATTCATTCATTGTCTTAGCAAATACTTGCTTATTACATTGCAATTTATCTTTCTTGCTTCTCATACTAGTCACTAATCAAAAGTCTATTTATGTGGGCTCCAAGTAATGAATGATATGCATTGCCTAAAATAAAAACGTTTCTTCCACTTTTGGCCACATAGAATATGAAATGTCTGGGAGGCAAAAGGGGGCTAGCTAGCAACCTGAAATGACAAACTGTGCCTGGTGATAGGCCACCTGCCTCTATCAACTAGACCAGTGCAAAATGGAAGATGTATATCTACTAACCCCTTTAAAATGCCATCATCCAAGTAGCCTAGGTTATGATTTTGCCTCCAGATATATACAGAACTATTCTCCATTTCCTTCCAGGAGTTACAAAAACATGTATTTCTCTTGAAATTGGAGAATCTGTGCTTAAATACGAGTTCTCTCAAATACTCGATTTGAGGCCTTAAGTTCACTAGCTGTAATATAGAAATCATTCTTGTCCTATCTACAGTGTGTCAATTACAAGAAAAAAAATAAGTACAAAAATGCTTTAAAATTATAAACTTTTAAATTAGTAAATTAGTAAAATATATACACAAAGTGTTATACAAATACAAAGTATTATCACTGAAGTTATCATCATAATTAACAACATAATCAAAAACTTTTTTTGTTCAATATTTCTTTAACATGGAAAATTCAGCTGATTATAAATTACTAATTTATATGTGACACATCCTAGAAAACAGTGTACCTATTTAAAAATCTTAATAAATAATCATGAAGATACTGTGCTTAGTATAGCAATTTTCTTTTCACAGTTAGAAATGTGATCCAGATAATGTCTATGTCTATATGATGCCAAAAACTTTGCAACTTTCTGTTATTTAAATATTTGCCATTATGTAAATAAAACATAACATTTTCACTTTCCATCTATGAAGATGCATTTTACTGTACATTTTAGCTATTTAAAGAAATACAATGTATCATTCGTTGCTTTGTAATCATTCTTGATGTTTGGCGAAAAGATGTATAAAACAACAGAATCACTACTTCGTTGGAATTTCACGTTTTGAGAAGCTATTGGTGTAGTAAAAGAAAGGAAGATTATGAGTGGTGGGGCTGATAATAAATATTAAACTTTCCACATTGGCAGATCTGTATCATGTGTGTCCATTTGAAACCTCTATTTCTAGATCCAAGAAACATGTCATGATCTGGTACCACTCTTCCCAAGAACAAAGGACAAGAAATATCACGTGATTAATTGCAACATAAGCTGGTCCATCACCTTCTAATATGGGTTGAAAGACCTTGAACTAGTCCTGTGAAAAGCCATATTCACCTATTGATTATTCCTAACTCTAAAGAGTCCTGCTACCACATGTTGATAATTTTACCATGAGGGTATCTGGAGACCAACCACAAGGCAAACAAACCCTTTGTAACTTCTTTATACCATAGAAATCCTGGCTCACTCTGTGGGTTGGGTTGTTATTAATCATACTCATTTTAAAGATAATTTAGTTTTAATACATTGTCAATGCAATTCTCTGGGGTACATAAAAAGTAATCTATCTTGTGTACATCTGCTTAGTCCCATTTCCTTAGCCTGTAGCAGCTATCTAATATTTCAGCTTTCGGCTAAGGGAAGTGACCTAAAGTAAAGATGAGTAAAGTACATCCTGATGCATGTTGTAACTTCCAAAAGTCTTTGGGGTCACTGCTTAAAAATGGTACCAGAGAGTCATGGCTGCACAGCAGAAGCATTAGAATCTTCCATTTCTGTTTTATTCAGCTCTTACCTGGCTCATGCTGCTGGAGACCTCGCTCCCTTCCTCTGGGGGAAGCGGTGGGAGGATCAGTATTTCAGAGAACCAAATTGCCTCTTCCGGAGAATCACAAAGCTACAATCGCAAAAAAGGGTCTGCTATTTAAGGTACTTAATTGGCTGCCTACCACCTTGCTATCTGCTTAGGTGTGTGGGACAAATTTTATTGCATCTAGAAAGCACCATTAATGCTCTGATATTAGACTAAGTCATATGAAGTTGCTTTATGTATGTAAAGGTATCATCCAATATTAGCAGTTTTGTGCAGTTCAACTTAATACTTGGGAATCTTTTTATTCCTCTTCCCTAAGCAACTTTTCCATAGAAATGAAGAATAATGCTCGCTAATACAAAGGATATTAGTATTCTGATTTGCCCAGGTAGTTGTAGAATGGCACGTTGCCTTTAATAAGTTCTAGCCAGAAGGTGCCTTTTAAAAGATCTGTTCAGAATTGCTACACTAGTTCATGAATAATCTTTAGTAAAGTAATTAAAGCAACATACCTCTTTCTGCCCCTCACAGATTAGGAGCTTGGGTGAAGTGTGGTAGGTAAATTATCCTGTTTGCTCCATTTTAAGATTTGTCTGTTAAATATAAGTTTATCTGTGGTTATAAGAAAGGAACAAATGTGAAGAAGAAAGTTAAACATCAAATATACGTACTGATTGCAATAAGTATCCCCAAAGCTGTATTGGGGAGGGGGTTGGGTGACAGCAGTTGTATCAAGGGAGTCCCATTTAGCCTGTTTGGATTGGAAAATATTAGGGATTTGGGGACAGAATTCAAGATAGTGTAATGAGTATATCTAGGAAGGGTTCAAATAGTATTTGGAATAAAATTTAATAGCTAAGACAGCAGCCTTCAGTGGTGTTTAGCTACTTTGGAATATTTCACACTCTTCCACCTAACAAATTTTTTCTGGAATTGAAACACAAGCCTTGTTAACAAAAACAAATAAAATCAAACTTTAAAAATGTTGCTATCATCCAGGCCCTAAAGGAGTAAGAGTGAAGAGATATGTGCAGAACGCACGTGTGCTTTGAGAAAAGATGCAGTAAAAAAACAAAAAAGAAGCACCCTGACAAGGAGGCTAATTGAGACTCATGAAGACACGTTAAACACTTCTAATATGTGCACACGGTTAGTTAAAGGCTGGAGTGAAGCTCCACTGGAAATAACTGAACGAAGCAATTGAAGGGAGGATAGATGCTGTGGGCATCCTGGTAAGTTCCAACTAGATGAAGAAGTGATTGATTTGAACATTAGACATGGTTCTAGATAACAAATATTGAACATAAAATAATTTTATTTATATTAAAATGATTCAATTAGCACTTAGAAATAAATTTTATTGGGTTCATTTAAAATCTGTCCCCAGATTAAAAAAATGTATACAATAACACATTATTGACATGAGCTACAGATATATTTCAAATTGCAATGAGCCTCCATGAAGAAGAAATTCAGGAAATTATTATCCACTATTGCCAAGTCCTGTGGCATCACAAAATACCTGGCGACTGCTATTCAGGAGTAAAGAGATGGGTCAAAGCTTATTTTCTCCAATATTTTTTGGCTCCTTTGGATACAATGACCTGAAATATGACCTGTTTGGTTTTATCTATTTTCTGATCTGTATTCACCCCACACTTACTGTATCTCTGGATCCAAGAAGAGTGTTCTCATGACTTAGCACCTTCTTCACAGAGACCAAGGACAAGAAGGGCCCTCCCCGCCCTCGCTACCCCTTGGCCACTTCTATCTTTTGGCCATAATGTTATCCTGGGATCCTCACAGTTCTTAAATTGACACTCTGCCCCGTAAATCTTACCATGATGTTATTTATAGGAGGATCTTTCTGAAGTTTCAAGGATGTGGAGGCACACCATTCCCATAAAATGATTATTTGGATTTATTTTGGAGAAACTATCACTCGAGTTAGCCACAATCCATTTTTAATTTGTTAAAATATTTATTTTAAAGGCTTTCTGTGAGCAGATAGCTCTCTCCCATAGAATAGTCAGTGATGACGAGAAATATCTGCAGCTGTTCCAGGTACTGTCACTAGTGGTTGATTATGTATATCACCATAAACTGTGTTTATAAATTATGTTTATTGTGTTATAATTAGTAGCGCTAACAGTGCATAATATCAATAAGGTCATTAAATATGTAAATAATAAATAATAGCAATATTAATGCCACCAAGCAGCAGTGCTTGATCGCAGCATGTACATCCATTCAGCCTGGAATCACATTTCTCATCGTCAGGGAGACATGGAACAGAGCCAGTCATTGGTTTAACGAACGCAAAGCCAAGTGCAGAAGTTGTCCGTAGACTTACTCGATCCATGGAAAACTAAAACTTGCAGGTTGTTTTCTTAAGAAATGGAGAAATACTGCACAGTATGGCCTGTTTCACAAAGCAGTGGATTTTTGGAAATTTGAAAAGCGGATTTGCATGGAGGTAGGGAAACACCTATTTACCTTTTCATTAAAAATGGCGTCTGTTAAAATTTGCTGACATAGCTGCCCCTTTATATTCCCACTAGACGCCTATGGAGAAATAAATAACATTTACAGACCCTCAAAATGACCACAAGAACAAGGACTGCCAGACAATTTATAGACAGAACCTTGGGAAATTTTCTACTGCATCCCTGCCTATGAAACTGGGTTAAAGAACACAGTGGATAGGCAGACACAGTTCACAGGAATCTGAGGTGGACTCATCAGCTGGCTGACTGGGCTAAGAGCAGGCATCCACCCTCACATGGTCAAGTGTGGGCCCCAGGTCTGTATAAGGCATTCCCAGGTCTTATGATAAATTAAGAATGTATCTGCAGGAGAAGAGGAAAGGAATACCTAAAGTACAGGTATTAAAATACATTTCTATTAGGACAAAGAATTATTTAGAAAACTCTTCAGCATCTGTTCGGTTCAAAAGTATGATGATAGATGAAATTTATACGGTGGGTGGTATATGTCAGAATTAACCCTAGCCAGAAAATTATTTGTATGAAGAATTTATTATTATTTTATTATATATTATATTGTTATATTGTATATTACTAGTAGTATGAAAAATAAATTTGAGAATATATTCAGGAGGGGAAAACAATGGAAAAGAAAAAAAGAAGAGACTGGGCGCAGTGGCTCGTGCCTGTAATCCCAGCACATTGGGAGACTGAGGCAGGTGAATCACTCAAGCTCAGGAGTTTGAGACCAGACTGGGCAACATGGCGAAACCCTGTCTCTACTAAAAACACAAAAAATTAGTTGGGTGTGGTGGCGGGCGCCTGTAATCCCAGCTACTCGGGAGGCTGAGGCAGGAGAATCACTTGAACCCCGGAGGCGGATGTTGGAGGGAGCCGAGATCATGCCACTGCAGTCCAGCCTGGGTGACACAGTAAGACTCTGTCTCGAAAATGAATAAATAAATAAGTAAATAAATAAAAGATGGAAAGTTTCAAATGCAACAGCATAGCCTAAAAAAAAAAATAGTTAAAAAAAAAAGAAATAGAAGAGGAAGCCTGTCAGAGATACAGCTGAGAAAACATTCCTGGACTGAAGTAAGGCAGGTCCTGTAGGTCCCAGAGGCTCCACGTGTGTCCTGGTCTCGTCCAGGGACGTGGCCTCTAGTCCCTTTTGCAAGGCTCATAAGGTTCTTCTCTTAAATGTGAGCCGAGGATTAAGAGAATTTTTTTTTAAGTTCCAAATGAAAGACAAAGAGCAAAAATAAGCAAAAGATTAAAAGAATCTTGGAGGACAAATAAATTGAGATTGGAGAAATTTTTTTAAAAATTACTGATATTATCAGAGAGAGAAAAGTAGCTATTCTATTCACGAAACAAGAGCAGAGTCCAAAAAACAGGACAGCGTTTTGAAGTCAGGAAAGTGCAAACTTTAAAAGACGGAAGACGCCATTAAAACATTAGTGAGTGAACTGAAATACAACATCTATGAGATCCCCAAAGAGCAGAGCCAAAGCACACACAGATACCCCAACACGTGGAAAACGGAGAGAAGATAGGATGATTGGAGGACAATTCCAGGAGCGCCAACATCCTCAAGAATCTTCTGCACTTTTAGAATGAGCTGCCACGGAAGTAATTGAAAGACCAGAGAAAATAAACCAATAAATAATTCAAGAAACACTCTCTGAATTAAAGGTCATGAGCTTCCGGAGTGAGTAGGCCCACCGAGTGGCTAGCACAATGGATGAAAATTGCCATACGGCAAGACAAGGTTATCATAAAATTTAGAAAAGCGGGGACAGAGACAACATTTACAACTGCAAAAGGGAAAAAAGTGTGATTCATAGAGAGAGCCAAGAATGAGAAGAGCACAAGAAATTTCAATAGCAACGGGGGCTGCTAAAAATAATGGGCAAATGTCTTCTAATTTTCTGGGAAAATTACTTTCAACCCTGGATTCTACACTAATTAAACTACTAAGCAAGGGAGAAATAAGAATAAAGACATTTTAAACCATGAAATATCTTAAAAAGTAACACAATTGACTCAAAAAAGTTAGAATATTTCAATAAAGTAACAACGTTAAAAATGCAAATGTTAATTTTCTACGATGTGAACTAAAAACCTAAAGTGAAACGATACTGTAAGCCAAAAGGTTTTTTTTAATCAATGAGGACGTTTAAGCCATCCATCAATAAATAACTTTATGTGTACATATTTTTATAGCTTAGATAAGTAAATAGAACATGTACTCAATTTCTTTTGTAAATCTGGCATATAATTTATATCTAAATTCATTGAAAAATGCAAAAATTAAAGAGACATAATCATCTCACCTATAAATATAGACTCATAAATTCTATATTAAGCTTTTTAAAATAAAATTCAGCAATATATTTTAATATCAATCATTCTTAACCAAGTAAGGTTTATTTAAAGAATATAAGAAACTTTATCGGCCGGGCGCAGTAGCTCACGCCTGTAATCCCAGCACTTTGGGAGGCCAAGGCGGGCAGATCACGAGGTCAGGAGATCGAGACCATCCTGGCTAACACGGTGAAACCCTGTCTCTACTAAAAATACAAAAAATTAGCCAGGCGTGGTGGCGGGCGCCTGTAGTGCCAGCTATTTGGGAGGCTGAGGCAGGAGAATGGCATGAACCCGGGAGGTGGAGCTTGCAGTGAGCCGAGATTGTGCCACTGCACTCCAGCCTGGGCGACAGAGTGAGACTCCGTCTCAAAATAAATAAATAAATAAATAAATAAATAAATAAATAAAATAAAATAAATAAAAAAAGAAACTTTATCAGCAATTAGGCCAATTAAAAATTCCATAGACTCATAGTAATATTGTTATTAGCTCTCTTACCATATGCCAGAAACTGTGGTAGTTAGTTTGCAAATCCCTTGCACTATGTGGAAAAGTTAAAACAAAGTTTCCTCCCGTGCTGGTTGTGCAGGAAGCACAGGGACATAGGAGTAACGGCAGCTGTGGTGGCCTCTGGCCCTAGACATTCAGAGATTGCATAGGATGTGAAGCCGGTTGCCCAGGGAACTAAACACCCCTCTATTTTAAGCATAGCATTTATACTTCCCCAAATCGAACATTTTAATTGGGCAAATTTTCGCCACTTTCTATAGAATACTACAATCGGGAGGAGTTTATGGCAAACATCTTTCAGGTGTCTGGGGGCCCTTGTGCCCCACCTTTGTCTGTGTGCTCCGGCTTAGGCATCGGCATAAACTCGGCCTGCATGGCTCACAGGGCAGGTAACAAACTATGCAAGCAATCTTGCATGCAGCAATGGCTGGAAACATTCTGTTAGTGACAAAAATGGCCTCTCAAATTAGTGAGAAAGGAAGAGTTACTCAGTACCCATCTGTGTGAGTGCATGTGCACGTGTGTACTTAGAATCATGGGCTCTGATCCATTTTATTATTTTACCCAGGGGGAAACGTGCAGATTCTTGGTTAAACTGAATTACAATTTCCTTCTTATTCTACTTTGGACATAAGGGACTGATATCCACTGAATCTATCTACTAAGGTATGTCTGAAAGCATAAGCAGACAGGGTTCCTAACCAAAGAGGCTCCAGGAGGGTGTATGACAAGGATACCCATTGTAGCTCAGAAAAGCTACAGTCTAACTTTGACAAAAGAAAACAGAAACAGTGATGTTTCTTGCTTCATACGACAAATCATCAGTCTCACCTGTTCTGGGGAGAAAGCAAAAATTCTCCTACGGTAGGATTGAACCTCTGTCCACTTAGGAATTGTTGTAAGAATCTTCCTTAACAAGACTGCAGGTTCAACTGTAAGGGGCTAGTCAAACATGTGATGAGATATGCTAATATTGCAACTACTGAAAATTTGATTGTTTTTAAAAAATATGATTTCTATAGTGTTTATTTCCTTAATTTCCAATCATGGTAGTGTAGCTCTCTTTAGGATACATATTAACATAGGGTGGGTGGGGGGTACACATGTGAAATTTGAAAACAACTTTTCAATATGTTTGTGAATGAAACCAAACACCTCTTGTTTTTCTCATATAAAATGAAAATGGTAAAGCTGACAGAGCTACATAGACAACAGAGTCTATCTTCTGTCTTCTCAACTGGGAAGGACATTCTCGGGGAGTGTATAATTTTCATGCTTTTCAAAAAGGGGAATGAATTTGAAAAGGTTTAATAACTCTGGTTTAATGAAATGCAAAATGCTTCTGTCTATAAGGTCATAGAAAATAAAGGCCCAGATAATATTATTCAAATATAAAGTTGTATATAAACATGAAATATATGTTAATATATGTCTATATGCACATGCTACTAGAAAAAGACAAAAAGAGAAAATCCCAAAATAGTGAAAATATTTCTCTCATGTTAGTGGATCTAGGAGTTATTTTTTAAAAATATGTGTTTGCTTAATTTTCTAAAGTAACATTCTGTAGTTTAAATTAAAATGTTAATTTAAAAGAAAAAAATAAAATCTTAATAAGCTAATTTACTGACGAGGGCCAATCTCTATCCTCACAGGTAGGAAGAAGGGCTGAAGTCAGGCAGAAGTCTTAGCTCCAACCATCCATCCGCAACCGTGGGACTGGTGACTCCCCAGGATGGTCCCGGCTTCCTCCCATGTCCCACATAGACCTCGTCCTCATCCATCCCATCCTGAATCTCTAACCACTCTTGGTTCACCAGAGTAGTGAACCAAGATCTACTCACCCAAACCATCCACATCTTGGGTCATTTTTTAAATTAGGGTTTTTTCTTTGTATTTGTTCTCCACATGTGCTTCAAATCTATTCTACTTTCATTAAAAAGAAAAGAAAAAACAGATCTATAAACATGTGGTTGCTTGTAGATATATGAAGTGTGGTTTCCTTAAAGATCTATAAAAGTGTGGTTACTCAGGTATCCCTTCTCTCTCTGTCTTTTTCTTGTTATTTTATTCTCTTTCTAGGAAATTGCTGCCTCAGTGCTTCTCAAGTATTTCACAGGAGTCAGAATTGATCTATTTCCCAGTGCCAGGCCTCAGGGCCACGCACAGTAGGCACTCAGCCCATGTTTCCAGATGAGGTTGTTCAGAGAAAAAGTTTATCTTTTCCTGGTAACTACCGAGTCTGGTGGATAAATGCTAGTGTTTCCTGTTATCCCAAATAGACAGCTCTCAGTCACCTTGTTGCCAGTGGGTATGATTCCATTAAATGTAAAATTCATTGTCAGACTTTCAACTCCCTATAGAACTACCTGCATTACCCCTCTACCTTTGGTCCAGGTGACATTATCGAGTGGCACCCATGTATAAAATGAAGAAATGGAAAGTTCATTTACCTAATGTATTTTTCTAGATGGGTTTGGGATGCCAAATGCCTAGACACAGCGGCGTAACGCACGGCTTTCAGTTTTCACTTGGGGTATACTTTGGAACCTAGAAGCTCGTAAAAGTGCTTCTGGGTGAACAGCTCCAAATGTCCTGGAGTACCCAGACATTTGGGGTCAACGTGAGAAGGAGAAACACAGCTTCCTTATGTAACTGTTGACTCATAGCTTGGTGACAGTTTATCATTAACTTTTTTTTTTTTTTTTTGAGGTAGGTCTTGCTCTGTCACCCAGGATGGAGTGCAGTCAGTGTGCACGATCACCACTCACAGCAGCCTCGACCTCCTGGGGCCAAGCGATCCTCCCACCTCAGCCTCCTGAGTAGCTGGGACTACAGGCACACACCACCATGCCCGGCTAATTTTTGTATTTTTTTGTAGAGATGGGTTTTCACTATGTTGCCCAAGCTGGTTTCGAACTCCTCAGCTCCAGCAATCTGCCCACCTCAGCCTCCCAGAGTGCTGGGATTGTAGGCATGAGCCACCATGCCCTGCCTGTCATTAACCGTTTTTATTCCTACCTTTTCCTAACCTTTAAAGCCAGGGATATTTATAGTCAAAAGTATTTTTAAGAGGAAAAGATGTTTGAGAAGTACCCCCAGCCATTTCCTCAGATAATCTCCCTACCCCAGTGAATCACTTTTAAATCCAAAGAGAAAATAAAAAACTTAGTTGGCATCTCAGGTAACCGACTGCAAAAGTCCTGAGAAATAATCATGTAGGAAAGTAACACCCTCTACTATTAAGTGTTGCAGAGATTTGCAAAATAAAAATGAGACTCAGAAAATGAGTCAACATGTTTCCCTTGCTGGCTCCATTGCTGGATTTTTCTCATTTTCCACCCTCTTGCTTTTATTTATTTTTATTTTTATTTTTATTTTTATTTATTTATTTATTTATTTATTTATTTATTTATTTATTTATTTTGAGGTGGAGTCTCGCTCTGTCGCCCAGGCTGGAGTGCAGTGCTGTGATCTCGGCTCACTGCAGCCTCCACCTCCTGGGTTCAAGCAATTCTTCCTGCCTCAGCCTCCCAAGTAGCTGGGACTATAGGCGCCCACCACCACACTCGGCTATTTTTTTTTTTTGTATTTTTAGTAGAGACCCGGCTTCACCATGTTGGCCAGGATGATCTTGATCTCCTGACCTCACGATCTGCCTACCTTGGCCTCCCAAAGTGCTGGGATTACAGGCGTGAGCCACTGCGCCCGGCCCACTCTCTTGCTTTGAAGTCTCCAAGGCTCAGTCCTCAGTCTTCTATCCAGACTCACAGCTTTGGTGATCACAGTCATTTTCTGGCGTTGAACACGATCTTTTCACCTACATTTCTAAGTTTATGTCTCCTGCCTGGACCTCCCTCCTGAACTTCAGACCTCCATTGAACAACTCAAATCTCCACTTGCCAGTCTAAAAGATGTCTCAAATGTGACGTATCCAAATCTCCACTGAAAACACTCAACTCCACCCCCTCTCCCTACACCCTGGGGCTGCTCTTGACTCTACTTCCCTCACACTCCACAGCCTGCACATTAGCAAAGCTCCCTCTCTGTTTAACACACGACCGGTAGCTAACAGCTTCTCACCTTCACCACCTATCTCATCTCTCTTCCCCTTCAATCTGTTAATACTCTACCCGGAAGCCAGGTCTTCTTAAAAAGCATGAGCCAAATCCGTATGAAGGCCCTACAGCCCTGCACAATCAGTCCTCGTCCCTTTCCTCCCTGGCCTCTCTCCCTCTGCATTCATCTACATCTGGCTTCCTTGCTATTTCTGGAATTTGTCTGCCAAGTTCTTCAGGGCCTTTGCATTTGATGACGTTTGCTGTGATTGGAACCCCCTTCCCCAGAAATCCGAGTGTCTGGAGTCCAGCCTCTTTCAAGTCCTGTCAGCCTGTTTATACCTATAACTTGCTCTTTCCTCCCTAGAATCATGATCCTCCCCTTAAACTGCTCTTTTCCAAAGCACAGACACACCTTGTAATACATAATATGAGGTTTATTTATACTTTATTTATTATTTAGTGTATTATTTACAGTCTCTACCACCCCACAGAATGTAAGCTTCAGGAAGAGAGCAATTTTTAGGATTTTTTTCCCCTAGTAAACCCCAAAGCACTTAGAAAAAACAGTGCCTGGGTTACAGTAGATGATTAACATCTGCTTAATGAATGGATGAATTTTCCATAGCTAAGATCTCTATTTTAAGTGACTATATTTTAATCACTTTAAGTACAAAACTTCCAGAGAGGCAGGATGTTAACACTAGAAAACAACCCTCCTAGTGTGCATGAACTTGGGACTTAAATTGTTTCTTGTGGAGAAATGGATGCTACAGGACCAAGATGGAAGAGTTACCCAGCAGGGCCCTCATGTGGGCTTGGCCAGCATGCTTCTGAGAGTAGCACAGCGAATACAAACATACTGTCCAATAACAGGCTCTCAAACTGCTCTGTGTTGTAGAGTGTGGCACGGTGTTGTTCTGCATTGGATCATCTGTTGTATGTTTTTAAGCTCTTGTAAAACTAGATATAGCTCCTTCCTGCTTACACCTTTCATTGTCACATGGATGTTCTGTTATTTTTGAGATCATTATATTCAAGTTTTGTTTTTACTTGTGTGTTTGCTTCTTCAGCCTTTTAAAATGTTAGGGCAGAATGGACCAGGTATGCTCAGCCAGGTTTAGAGGTACCCTAGCACCCTGATGGGACAGGCCAGGTATGCTCACTCAGTGTGGGGGTCATTAGACGGGTGTCCTGGGAGAATGGACCAGGTTACACAGCCAACGCCAGGCTTATTTTAGGAACATCTGATCAGATGAGGTGATGTGAATCTTAAGTTCCAATTAAACTTCCTAATTTTCAGTTATCAGTTAGGGAAAAGTTTGGTTTTCATGTATAGCCCAGACACTAGGCTAATTGCCAGGGACACAAAGAGGAATAAATTACAGAGTCTGCTTTCCAAAGTGTTGATTATCTTGTTTCCAGACCACAACATATTTGGAAAAGAAAATGCTAAGGACAGAGAGAATGTGGGCAAGTACCTTGACCTTACGAAGAAGTCATAGGGAAAATCTCTTCCAAACCAAATCCAATCAATAAGAATTGTTCACTGCCTGGTGTCATTTGGTGCTGGGGCAAATAGCTACATGCGCTTCCACAGCCTCTGGGTCCTCCCTGTGTTTTGTGCACAACCATACCACTGGACGATGTTCTGCACTCTTTCTAAGAAGACAGGCATGCTTAGGCTATATTTTAAAAGTAATTCCACTTAAAACTATTTGTAATAGTTTATGGAAATTTCACAATGCCATCGTGTTAGAAAAGAGTACATCGAATGTTCCAACTCCTTTTTTTCTTTTCAGATGTTTAATCCTAAAGTTTCTGAATTACTGTTGTCATGAAAATCAACCCTGAGAAGTTTCAAATTTTTCTACTTTTGTTCAAACTTTTGGGAAGGCAGTTTAAGGAGAAATTATAGTTAGATCTTTTTCATTTCCCAGAAATGCATTCCTAATTCACAATCACTGACAATGTAAATTCGCCAGAAAGCTAACACTTTCATGTGTTGAAAATGTGTAGTATTGTCAGCAGAACAGAGAGGTTGCCCCTCTATATTGGACAACTTATGGCATGATCCATTCCATATATTTTGGTTATTTGTTTCTGATACTCTACTAGACATTTGTCAATTGGAAATAAGCTGCCCATAAATAGGCATGATAGCTAGCTGTGTCCATGGGGGAAGCATGTGCTTGAAGCTTTGAGTCAGGATCTCAGCTAGCTTCCTTGGAATTGGGAACAGGCATCGCCTTCCTCCACAGGAACACAAACATTCACAGCACTGAAGTTGTTTGAACCAGTCAAGAAGGTCAAGTTGGGATAATTACAGTTATTGGAGTGATGTTCAGAGACTCACATTCCATGATGAATCCATAACAAATGCTATGTGATGGAAATATCTCACATTGTTTTTGTATTTGTCAGCTTGCAGTGTCATTCCAGATGGCAAATACAAAAATAGCATAAAAAATTTCCTCCTGAAATTCAGTCTTTGAAAGTATTCTGTTAGCCTAATAACAGATACTCCAAGATGTTCCAACATTCCCATTCTAATGGACATAACTGATGCCCCCTCCTCTCCCGAAAAAAGTCCAGATATTAAAATGTTTCATTACAGCAAATTGCTTGTTGTTATTAATGTCATTATTGGTTGCTTCCAAAAGTACTCTCTCCCACCCCTTAGGAAATACCCGGGTGCTTTATTCTTAGAATCTGCATTCATAATAGTAGGTGGATCTCTAGAGCAATAGAAACAGGAAGGTCTCAGTTATTAACACAAAAGTGAACTGCTTAAATTTGATTACCTTGTTTAATGAAGTGTCGCATTTATTTACAAGATGACATGATGCATCACATTACGGTGACCATAAATCAGCTTATAAAAGTGGACAAATGGGTCAATGAAGTGATGCATTTACAGACTTAAGATGAAGATATTTGCACTCATTCTAATACTTCCCACTTTTTAAAACATGCTATTCTGAGACCAGCTGAAGAATTAAACTCGATGATTTGCTTCTTCAAATTTTTCATGCTCTTCCATCACTGTGGCCCTGGATTCTATCGTGGCCTCAATTTGCATCTTACAGTGCCTGGAAATCTCCTTCCCTTCAACCTTCTCAGCATCTGCATCTACAAGCACAGCTCCATCGTTATATATGCAAACCCACTCCCCAGGCTGCAGGCTTCCACCGAGAACGCACAAAATCACTGTGATGTCTGACAACAGGACAGAATTGCCGAGGGCACTGGCTACTCCTGTCTCAGTGGTTTTTTTAATCTGCCTGGTGGAAAACCATGAGTAACCCCTTAGATCACAGGGTGAATGCCTACACCTACCTGGAGTGAATTCAAATCTACATTCACCACAGGTTCACAGGGGAAAAGCCCAGTGTCTGATGTGTAGAAAGAACAAACATGAAGTTACACTACAGGACTGAATCTGGGTAACCCTGCCTCTTGCAGGTGTGACAACTTACCTTCTCAGTTTCCTCCTCATCCCCCACATGTGGCCATAGCTATGGTGCAAAAGCGAGAAAGCACAGGGGAAGACATAGGCTTGGACCTGGGTCTGCACTTCTCCGCTGTGCAACGTTCACTAAGTAGGGAAGGAAGGGCTAATAATATCTGCCCAACCTAATCAGCCTGAAAGAATAAAATGTTACGATAAAGATAGCAGTCCAGAGTTGATAGTTTGGGATTCACACATTTGCAAAACAGGCCGTCTTCACTGGGGTTCACGAAAGACACTTTGCACAGAGATGATGGAAAAAAAATGTGAACATGTATTTGTTAGTTATCAGAATTTCCCAAGACCAACAACAAACAGCAAATATTTGATGCTTTCAAAGCTTATTTTCCCCTAATAGGCAAGACCTGTATTAATGGGCTACAGTGAAAATGGGTTGCAGGTTTGGGTTAGAAGACTTGGTTTTACAATCCAGCTCTATGACTTACTAGTTGAGTGGCCTGGACAAATGGCTAGTTTCCTCATCTGCAAATTGGGGATACTGACATCTGACTTTCTAGGATCTTTGGGAAGAAAAAAGGCAGGGAACCGATCCTGCCAGCCACTTAGCAAAGGGTGATTTCTCTCCTCCCTCATTCTCTGCCTCCCTTTTCCCTCTCTCCTCTCTTCTTTTTCATCTGTTTAAATCTGCACAGGCTCTCTTTTTGCCAACACATCAGTTGAACACACACACTCTTCCCCTGCAACCCACCCCCCATATTTTCATGTTTACTGTATCCTGAAAATTATTCTTTGTTAATCTTAAATGACTATATGTTAAAAGTATATTTTGAGTTTGGCTCATGACAAAAAAATATAAAAAATGACGCTTAAATTTAAGTCTCCAGGAAGACAGATCACAGAGCTCTTGATTTTAGTCACGAAACATAAATAGAAGCATTTTACTTCCATCCTTCTGGGTTTTTTCACCAGGCAAACAGATAACCTTAACCTTAGATCCCTGGGGCCTATGGAGGGAAAAAAGGAATGGGAGAAGGAAGAAATGCAAAGTGATTTTGGCCTTTTAAATAGGACCCAAACCTACATTTTCAGTAGCAGGTTGGTTATGAATTTGGTGAAATTAATCAATGTGGACTGATTTTCTTAAGGTTGAAAAATTCGAATATTGTGGATATCTTAATAAAAATACTAAGAGAAGAACGATTGTAATCTCAGACACTGGAGTCTCTAGAGCATAGGAGGCTGCAGTGGGTCAGAGCCACCAGGGCAGTGTCTCCTGGGGAGCAGCCCTGCCTGCCCACTCCAGTCACCTCCTACTTCGGGGACAGTCCTGCCTGCCCACCCCAGTCGCCTCCCACCTCGGGACAGTCCTGCCTGCCCGCTCCATCCGCCTCCCACCTCGGGACAGTCCTGCCTGCCTGGTCCAGCCACCTCCCACTTCTGGGAGCCAGATGTGGAAAAGGACTAAACACCCCGCCCTGTTTGATGCTTTTGTATCCACCACCTAACTTCTTTCCCTACTAACAAGAAGGCTTTCAGGTTTTCCTTGATCTCTTTGATAACTTTGATGATATTACATGCTGAGGTCTAGGGACGTGTTCCCCAAACTTAGAAATCCACCACTCAATCCTGTGCCTGGTGGAATAGCGTTTGCTCTGGCACTCATCTCCCTTGGAAAGCCAGCACAGCGGCTCTGTCTCTCCGCAGCCCACAGCTTCTGTTTGGTGCTCTGCGGGTCTGCTGGTCCTGGGTCCCAGTACTGATACCCAAGGTCTCCCATGCTGTGGCCTCCGAGCCCTCCCTGTGCCAGGGGAGGGGCAGCCAGGATGCATCACTGGGTGTCCAGTGCCAGGTGGGGGTGGGGGCAGGAGGGACCCCCAGCCTGCCACCACATCTGCAGGTAGTGCCGCTTGAGTGACAGGTGTAGTGGATGCCACACCGGCTGCCAATATGTTATGAGACCATGGTAACAATCGCTCATCTCTAGGGAGTGCGCCGCTTCCTTTTTCACTATCAGACATGAAAGAAACAATTTCAGGTGCCAGAAAAGGATCTCTGATAAAAGAAAACATTTCAGCTTTCATGGTGCTGGAGTTTGCCCCGAAGCAGTAGCTTTGATATATATTTTTAAGTCTCTTTCTTTATGTTTACAATTAATCCATGATTATCTACAATCTTTTGACCTATTGGGTGCTAGAAGATGGGTATTGGTTTCTTTCTTTCGAAACCATCCTTGTTTTTAGAAATTTACTTGAGTATCACGTGTAGTGCCATTTGCATACTGTTTTACCATTTCCAAAGAATTTTCCGACAGGTAACCTAATTTTGGTTCACTTAATCCTCACTGCAAACATGAATGTGTAAGAATTACAAGATGATCTCTCTTCTGCAATGAATGATACTAAGTTTTATTCAAAGGGAACACTGAACACAAAATATTCCTTGAAACCTTCTTGACATCCTTTTGGTAAAATTTTTATGCTACCCAACCCGTCAGTGGAAACTCTTGAAGAAATGGTGGGGTAGTTAGAATGACAGAGATATCTGAGGCTGTTTACTAATTTTTGATGGAGTAATGTCCACAATAACACATAAGGAAGATGTTAGCAGAATTCAAACAGCCCTGCCCCTTTTACCTTCCAAATCCTTTTTGCTGTTGGAATCTGCTTTACATAGAAGAATTCACAACAAATAGAATGCACACTTAGGAAAAGCACCAGCTTTGTTTCAATTTTCTATTTCTTGGGGGTTTGAGATGTAACGCAACACACAGGGGGGAGTTTATATGTATGCCTATGTGCGTATCCATATATTCTATATTGTACCTTCATTATATCATGCCTTTGTTCTTAATTTATTAAAATCAAAAGCCTCAAACTGTAGCAGCAAGGAAAGAACCTAGGAGCACTCACTAACGAGCAGGTGGATTTGGAAGACTGTGGTGTTGATCACAGCTCACACAGGGTGCAGGATTAGACTGCAGGGAGCACCAAGCTCTCCCACTCCCGGGATGAGGGGAAGGTGGCCACACTTCCCAGGAGTGTGGCTGTAGGTAGCTCACATCCCATCAGTTTCAGGACCTAACACGCCTCAGGCACGCTGCACCCAAGGTGATCACAGGAGCTAAGGGCAGGAGCAGGTGGGACACCATCATACTGCATACACTGTGGAAGACTGTGTAAGGGAAGGTGTCCCCTCCACACAGAGGTTGACTGACTGCAAGGCCCCCTGGAAGAGGCAACCAAAGGAAGTGAAGTGGATGCAAGTTATCTCAGGCCCCTGGGAAAAGTGCCATACTCCATTTGAGCCATGGTTAGGAGAGAAGCAAAGTGCTTATATCTAGGGGGGAAAAGTCCCCAATTAGCTGAACACTAATCTCTTAATCTCTGAACTTCATTATTTTCAGCTCCAAAACTGGCATGTAACCAGTTTAAATGTCTGTGACTCTTTACTTTGACTATTACTGGATCAAAACTGAATTGGGAGAAAAGTTTGATAAAGATGGACACAAGCCACCTCGCTTCCCTCCCTCTCTCCCCTCCCTGCAGGTGGAGCTTTGCTCTCCCCAGGCATCAAGAGCCAGGTACACAGACACAATAAGGCCTCTGGGTGCTCCTTGCAAGGCATATAATGATTCATTTAATTAAGTGTCCCCAGAGAAATTAATTCTCCTCCTAGGCTTAGTTGGCTCCTGGGAGGATATTTTCCTCATTCTCACTCCTGGTAGAACTGGTCCAGCCCATTCACTGTTAGATTTTTAAAAACAAAAGCAGTTGAGTTTAGAAAGGTGGGAGGGACGGCGTGTTGGGAGGAGTGAGGACTAGGGCTCCTGCCTTTTCTTCCCCAGGACCACGCCCTGCACTGGCCAGGCCTGTGTCCCTGTTCCCAAAGAAGGGCTCATAAACAATCAGGCCAGAGACACTGCTGTACCAGGGTCTGCGCTACAAGTTTACTCTGCTTATCCCAAGATCGATTCCAGCTAAACCTGGCTCTCTAGCTCTTCCCACACCCACAGGTTTCTCTCTCTCTCTCTCTCTCTCTCTCTCTCTCTGTCTCTTTCTCTCTCTTCTTTTTAGAAAAGCTCTCACTCCATCCCCCAGTCTCTGGAGTGCAGTGGCATGATCATGGCTCACTGCAGCCTTGAACTCCTGGGCTCAAGTAATCCTCCTGCCTCAACCTCTCAAGTAGCTGGAACTACAGGAAAGTGCCACCATCCCGGCTAGTTTTTAAATTTTTTTTTTGTAGAGGCGGGGCCTCGCTATGTTGCCCAGACTGGTCTCAAACTCCTGGGCTCAAGGGATCCTCCTGCCTCAGCTTCCCAAAGTGCCGGGATTACAGGCGTGAGCCACTACGCCCAGCCCCAATGAGCAGGTAGAGCCCAGGACATTGGGCTCCCTAGAAGACGAAACGGGGGCATTGTGGGATAAGGTTGGGCTTCCCTCAGATGCCCGGTCATCTCCCACAGAAACGGCCTTGATTCGTGCTCCAGCTGGAGTCCAGTGAGGGGGCACATGTTTTCTGTTCCAGCTTCATCCTGCCCCTTTGCTTCTTGGCCCTTTCTCCAGTTGGGGGCGAGAATACATGGATTCCGTGTGTTGGCCTCCGTCCCCTCTGCCTGCCTGGCAGCCCCAGCTCCTTCTCCTTCACTCTTGCCTCCTTGGCTTTTCGTGAGGCTCTCGCTGAGATCTAGCCCTTCGGCAGACTTTCATTTAGCCTTACGCTTATTGGAGTTAGAAAGGACTTAGAAAATTAAGAATAAAACTAACGTGTTTAAAAATCGGTTTTGTGACAAGGTGCAATGGCCGATGCCTGTAATCCCAGTGCTTTGGGAGGCCGAGGCAGGAGAATTGCTTGAGGCCAGGAATTGGAGATCATCCTGGGCAATATGGTGAGACTCCATCTCTACAAAAAAAAATACAAAAACTAGCCAGGTGTGGTGGCTCATGCCTGTAGTTCCAGCTACTAGGGAGGCTGAGGAAGGAGGATCATTCGAGCCCAGGAGTTTAAGACTGCAGTGAGCTGTGATCAGAACACTGCACTCCAGCCTGGGCAACAGAGTGAGACCCTGTCTCTTAAAAAATAAAATTAAATAAAAATTAAAAAAATAAATAGGTAACAATAAAAATCAATTTTGCTTCAAGAACATTGCCTAATGGCAGCAGTCCGGGATAGTGAGGAAGAGCAGGCTGTTTAGGGACACATTTGACTCCAAAATCTCCTGTGTGCCCCTGGGCAGGCGACTTCTCTGTGCCTCAGCTTCCCCATGTGCAAACTGGGCCTGGCAGTAGCGACCGCCTCAGAGGGCAGACGGCAGCCCAAATCCCGGAGCAGCCCCGGGCCCTGACGAAGGGAGGCTCTGCAGGCACCGCGTCTCTTCTTTTCGGTGTTGGCGCTTCTGCTGGCATCGTGCTTAGAAAAGCATGGACAAGCACTGACTCTGGCTGGGCAGACGGTGCTGGCAGAGTGCACCCGGCTCAGGCACACTCAGATGGGGCTCACCCCATCATCCAGGCAAGCCTCCACATCCTACATGTTGAGTAGGTTCCTTGTATTGATTCAAAAAGTTATTACATACAGGAAATATATTATGTATAGGGGAAACTGTCCTAATTTCTAAATGATACACCCTTCATATTTTTAGATTTTTGTGACTTTACATCATTCTCTCCTCAGCTTGATTAATATGGCAAAAATCTAGTTTTGCACACCCTGTTGCTTTTATTTAATTAAAAGGGGGAGAAATCATAAAGTGCGAGTGATCTTTCATTTTTTTTCTTTTTCTTTTTTTTTCTTTTTCTTTTTCTTTTTCTTTTACTTGCTTACTCCTGCTGGAAACTTCCTCTTGCCAAGATCCACTTGGGAAATTTCCATTCCAGGAATTTTTTATGAAGTTGCAAGAGACAAATTAGGTGATTTGAATAAGTTAACGTCATATTTGCTGCTTCGTAGATCACAATACAGAGCATAAGTAATAAATGCCATTCGATTTGTGGTTGATGCAATACTTCATTAGCTGAGATTTTGTAAAACGTTTACAGATCCTTAATCAAGAGGCCATACTGGAAGAACTTAGCTGATAATAGGCATAGATATTTAAGTTGTACGCTAAGTCAGTTTGTGGAATGACACCAGACCCCATAATGGAAAAAGGAAACCAGAGCATGGCATTATAAAAATACACAGCATTACTCCTGCACAGTTTGCAAAATTGGACTTATTACTCCAGAGTATTTCGGTTAGACCCAAATAGAACATATTGAACCGATTTTCAAGGTTGAAAATACTGTACATTCATTCATCTTTGCAAATTTGACCACCCTGACTGCTGCTGACGGCCAATGGGCTTTCCTTTTCCTAGGAACAGGAAGGCATTCATTAAGCATCTCGGTTGGTATCATTTTCCTCTGTTTGTGCCACTCCTCCTGCAAGGCAGCTTCTACACAGCTACTCTTTCAGGGGGGCTGGGGCCCCATCTTGTTTAGAGGGAGATTATCTCAGGAGAGGACCTTTTCATCGGGGCTCTGTTGGAGGAGCAGCGTCATCTTCCCCTGCATGGGGATTGCTTAAGCTCCCTGGCCTGGGAAGCCGCCGCCATCTGCTCAGTGCACCCACTGCAAGTGGATGGTCCAGGCGTGGACTGCCAGGCATGGGCCCACGGGCACCTGGTGCTAGCCCCTCTTGCCTCCTATCCACCAAGGGCACAGAAGTGAATCTACGTGCAGATGTAAGTGCCGCGTCCTCTGTCCCCAGGATGAGATAGAGAGCCTAGAGAGCCGGTAGAAGCCTAACCTGAGGTTTCCGTGACAACTATGGAAGCCTCCTGAAACTTCAGCACCCCTACCAACTCCCTCTCAGAACCTCCAGGTTGCCAAAAAATATGCAGTACTGAAACGGCAGCTGAAGGAAAGGCAGGAACCATGTGCTCTAAGACAGGGACCCTTGAGCTTCTCCCCCAGGTGAGACGGGATTCTGGGAAGCTGATAGTGTTTCGACCTCGCCAGGCGTCATGGGTTATTGATAATGCTGCTGAACATAGGGCCGAATGGCTAGAATGCCCTGAGATGCTGCAATTTAACTCACCCAAGAATCTAAATGCAAATCAGCCCTATTCACCAGTACATGCCAAGAGCACATCTCTGGTTATAAATGCTTCGGCTCTCCCTTTTTCTTATCTCGGGGATGTCAGTTTTCAGGTTCAGCCCTCGTGGAGAATGCATCTTCTATTCCCACTCTGTTCAGGCGGTCGGAAGGGACTGCTTTCTCCCAGGGGAAAATGGCTCCTGCAGCACAGCCAGACTCCCGGGGTGCATGGAATGGAGCAGTTTAAGCAATAAAAGAACCATAGCAAAAGCTGGAGGGATCACCCACTTCAAAACTGTGGAACAAAAGCAGGGGACTCCCCCCGACTCCTGCAGCTCCAGATGATACCGTAGCTTTTCTGGCTCCTCCTTTCTTCCCTCCTGTCCTCACCATCTATCCTTAGGGATGGAGCTTCTTTTTGTTGATCATCCCCTTTCCCTCCCATTCGCTCCACCCCCCTCCAGTCCGCATCAACACGCCTCCTGTCCAGTTTTATGTTACTGTCTTCCAACTAACCAAGCAGCCATGCTTCTAAAGATGGGCAGATTTATAGAAAGAAATAAAAGCAATCCAAAGGATAATAACAAACAGATTGGGGAGCCGAGGGAGTTATTAGGAAGCAAACCCGGGCAGGGTTGTGTGCAGGTCCCTGCGCTTCGCTCCCGCTCTCCTCTCCATGCGAATGCTGGGGGCTCCTGTTCTTCCTCTTTCCCCCTCTCTTCTTTTATTTTGATTTTTTTCCTTTTCAAAACAAAAATAGAAAGAAAATAACCCACAAAACAGAGCTTCAGTGTATATGTTTGTTCATGTTTTAGAGGAGAAAAGAAAAAAAAAAAAAAAAACCCAGGGCATTGTGTGAGAGAAAACTGCTCTGCCGCGAATCGGCAAGGGTTTATTATTCCGAGCAGCACTCAATCAACTGTGGCCCCATGAACAGAGAGTAATGCTGGCGAAGCGTCCTGGGGGCTTTTTTTCTGTGTGTGAGTGGTATCCATCTGTCAGCTGTCAATGCCAGTGAGAGATATACAGGGCTGTCACTTCTCGTCAACCAGCATTTGTGAAGCCTTTTGCAGCTGCTCCGCAACCACATCCTGTCCTTATTGAAGGCCGGGAGGAGCCTCGGAGACGATTGTGCTGGCCAGGGTGGAAGGCAGAAAAGAGATGTCAGAGTTGCTCCAGGATAACAGTGTCGCCCCGTCAAAGACAGAAGCACAAGCTACATTTGTTTCCAAAAAAAAAAAGCACTAAAAAAATAAAAACTCTTAGAAGGTAATGTTACTATACTTTGTCTCCAAAAAATCCTATGTGGATTCTAGGGCCTGTGAAACCCATAACAGCAAAGAAAATTTATATCTCAGTAAATGAATACATTCAAGGCAGAGATTGCAACATATATTTTTTAAGTCAGCAGACTATAAAGAGGGCATAGGTTTTATGTTCTCCCCTATATAAATTATGTTACTATGAAGATTATGCATATGCAAAAGTTTGTATAATGGAATATATATTTAATATGTGTTTGTAGCACAAAGATGAACATGAACGACGGACATGTCTGTACTGCAATAATGCAGATGTTTAAAAACTGGGTTAATTTTGATATGGAAACACTCTATTAATCATTACTCCAGTGTTCCATTGGACTTTTCAATATGCTTATTTATAGGGTGACTCCCACTTAATTGAATTATTTTAAACTAACCATGGTTCTGGTTTTGTGTTCCTTCTGCAGAACCCTCTTTGTACAACACCTGCCTCAGGAAAATGGCCCCTATTCACCCTCAGTGCACTCACCGGCCACAGAGAAAAATGCAAAACAGGATGTAAATATGCTTTCTCTGTAATGTGCTTTCTGTCCTAAGGTATTGTGAAATTTGATTATGTTTTCCGTTTTCTGAAATTGTGGGTTTGACACAGCTCTAGTTAAGAAAGAAGTCAGATATTTTTAGCTTACATATGTCATAGATTCTTATTTTAAAAATAAGAAGCCAAGAAATTTCTTGGAAAAAGAAATTAATTGATATCAGAGTCACTGAAAGAGAGAAAATAAATGCAGATGGAGTGAGTGCTCGGAGTACAGTAGCCCTTCTTCAGATCCCGAGGATAATGATTACCCGGAGCACACAGAGAAGTTAAGGCTATTGCAAAAAAAATAAGTATCATTGAGCACATTGGCTAAGATATCTTGGGGAGAAAATCTCAGCTGTAAAGTTATTGCTCCTGTCATATAAAAGCACACTCTTCATGTAATGATGGAGAATTCGACTGGGGAGAAAGAAGAGGAATTGATAAACCATCCATACTCATATTCAGTGCCAGGCGAACCTGGAAGATAAACACTCATTCAGTTTCTTCACTCAAAGAGGCTACAATGAGGTAGCAAAGACTATGTAAATGTATGAAAAAGTTAAATAATCCAGGTACTTACAGGAGTATTCAAGTACAGCTGAAGAGAAGGGGCAATAGAGTGCAAGTTATGTTTTAACTAAACTGATCAGAGATAACACTTGCTCCTTATGTTTAAGAGGAGAGCCGTCAGTTCAGACCAACATCACAAATAAAACCAGGTCTGGGAGGGTTGTAGGGTCCCACTAGGCTCAATGAAGGGAAGAAAGCCTCTTAGGCATGATTTTTTTTTTTCCTGTTGCTGTAACAAATTACCACACACTTATGGCTTTTAAAAACACAAATGCATTATCTGATGGTTCTGGAGGTCAGAAGCCCTACTCCAGCCGTCAGCAGGGCTGTGTTCCTCCTGCAGGCTCTGTGGGGAACCCCCTTCCTTTGCCTTTTTGAGCTTCTAGGGCTGCCTGCTCTCCTTGGCTTGTGGCTCCTGCATCTGCTAGGCCTCAGCTTGGCATCGTCCAATGCCTCTTTCCTGCTGTCTGTCTTCATATCCCCTTCTCCTTCCTCCATGGTCACATCCCCTCAGTTCATTATCTGACTTTTACCATCCTGCCTTCCTCTTATAAGGACCCTTATGATTACGATGCAGGGCATCATCAGTGGGACTCATAAAGGGCATCATGAAGTGGAGCTTAGCCCCTGGCGGTTCTTGGCTTCACCCAGGAAAGAATTGAAGGGTGAGCTGGTGGTAGAAGAAAACAGCTGTCTTGAAGCCGCAGTGTGACATCTCCATGACTGCTCCCGGAGAGCAGGGTTGAACCAGAGGCGGAGAGTAGCAGCTCAGGGCAGTTCTGCAGGCATATTTATACTTATTTTTAATTGCATACAGATTTAGAGGCGGTTTATGCAGAAATTTTGAGGGAAAACATAGTAACTTCTGGGCCATTGAGTCATTGCCATGGAAAGGGGCAGTAACGCCTCCGTGTTGCCATGGCGATGGTAAACTGCCATGGCACACTGGTGGGCGTGTCTTCTGGAAAGCTGCTTCTGCCTCCTCCCTGTTTTAGCTAGTCCTCAATTTGGTCCACTCGCCAAGCCTCACCTCTGGAGTTCAGTCCTGCCTTCTACTTACATCATCAATTACATTATCAATCAGATGATGTCAACTTGGATAGTCCAGAATAATCTTCCCCATCTCCAGGTCCTTAACTTCCTGGTATCCTCAAAGTCCTTTTCGCCAGATGTAATAACATATCCAGTCTTTGGGGGAGCAATGGACATTATCCAGGCAGCCATAGGCAGCAGAGACTTTGGAGCCAAAGCTGAGGTGAAGAATCCCAGGGCACAGCTGGAGGAAGCCTGACTGGAGGAGGGAAAGAAAGTAGATTTAGACAAGGACTGGAAACATGCTTGGACAACATTACAGGGATTGTTGAAATCCAGGCATAGGATGTGAAGAATATAAAATGGTATACATCAGTTCAGTGTGGGGAAAACTTTCTAATAAGGAAATAAATACAGAGATAGAATAGGGAAATAATGAGTTATCTGACAGCAGAGATGTTCAGGCAAATACAGGTAATACGTTTAGACAGAACTGTAAAGATCCTTCCAATTCTGAGATTCTAAATTATTTTTGTTATCACAAAATTGTCACCTAGGAGATCAGGTTTAAAGTTCAGGAGCATGGGTTTCACAGGGCTAAGCGTAGTCTACTGGTCTGTCTTTAGGTTAGCTTTATGAGAATGATAAAATTATAGTATAAACAGTAAGATTATATGGTGTTCATATGGTTCCCAAGAATGAGAAGCAAGATTTTTTTTAATATTTAGAAGTATCCGAGCAAACTTTGAAACACTTTGAGAGTTGTTTCTACTCACCTTGAGTATCAACCAATATGTGGTACAGTTGAAATGAACCACGATCCCATCAATCATTTTGACCTTTTGATATTTTGATTGTTAATTCAGTAAATTTTTTCAAACCCAAATGAGTCAATAAAGAAGATGCGTAGAGACGAAGAAGGAAAATAGAATGATTGCATGTGTACTACATAGTTTATCAGTAATGACTCCTGAACAGAGCTGTAAACACAGGCAGCTGTGGGTTCTGCACTCCAAGTAAGAGGTGTACATGAAACCTGTGTTCCACAGGAGTAAATCCTTCAGAGGTACCCTCCAGAGGCTGTACTGAGCTGTGGCCTCAGTTTACTGAAGGAAAATTGACTGGATTACAACAGATTGCCTTGTAAAAATTATTCTTTCCTTGGGGGCATAAGAGAAATGGGCTTTTGTGGAAGTCGGGAAAAGTAGGGAGGGGTGATGATACGAGTTATCACGATTAAGAAGCCCAGGAGGCGAGGGGATCTTTATAAACTTAGTTATTCTCAAGGATAGAAGGCGATAAGGCCCAAGTAAATTGGATCTGGAGAAGGCTGTTTTCCACTAGGTGCTGAAGAGGGCATTCTGGGGACCAGAGCAACAAAGAATTATGGCTTCTCTCTTATTTGGAAGTCACTAGATTACATAGTGTTTAAATGACTTATCGCTGTTAATCTTACTTTTTCCTTTCCTTCCTCCCTTCTTCCCTTCCTTCCACCTACCGTGTATATTGCTGCTTCATGGAGACAAGCATGCCCCTTAAATCACACGTCTTTTTGTGTGTTTTGTGGGACTGTGGGTTATATATCCAACCTGCTAAGAGGCAGGATGGATGCAATTTACGGTAAGAGGTGGGCCTAGAAATGGATGATCATTATCAGAAAGCTTCCACTAATAGGAGACAGTATTTTAGAATGTTTGAGTGTTTGGTGCATATACGTGTACCGTGATATCTAAGTTGATGGGCAACTGGACACTGGTAAAATGCATTGTGTGGAAAATGCAGTCTTCACTGTCTTTCATTTACAATAAACCCACAAATTTATTAATTAGCAAAACCCTCATTATTACGTATCCTTCAAATCTTAAGACTCTAAGCATGAGGGGACAGTCAGCAAGTTGCAAATCTTTGGCAGAAACAGTCCTAAACTATAATGAGATGCAAGCTTGGGATGAAAAAAAGGCAACAAAATGTGTTTTGTGTATTGCCATTTTTATTAGTAAAATATAACCAAAGGAACAAAATTGACAGGGATAAAATTTTCCAACCAGCAGTGGTACAATTACAGCTTGGAGATTTTGTCAAACATCAGGAGACCATTAAGAAGTAGTCCTAGTCATTGCACACCAAAGAAAACAAATTCACAAAAAATACCTTGTCAGGGTAAATTCCTTTCTGCTCCAAATACTAAGCATCTAACAATTTTCTCCCTAGGAGAGGTAACAAAGAGAATGTGTTGGAGCAACAATAATAATAATTCCTATAGTTGTAAGTTATTTTAGTTCTATCCACATTTCCCAATGTTCCAGTTAGTCTAGTGGAGCTACAAGAAATGCTATGAGAGGTTGCAGTAATTTCCAGGTTGGGACCACTGGGTATGGTAGTCTTTTACACTACTCTTCTCCATGGAAATGCTTCTTTGGAGACGGATAGTGGAAAAAGGGATTTCCTCAATTATCTTGGTCCTCATTCTGTTGTTTTTCTAAATACACACTCTCACCATCATGGTGCATGTATACTTGTGTGTACCTCGAGGGTAAGAACAGGAAGTGTTTTGACTGTGACCTGACCTTTTTAGTGTTCTCTAAGAAGGACAGAGATGAGAGATTGCCTTTTATTATCAAGGCCATAGGGAGGATATGCCAAGGGAAAGTGAAGAAAAATGAACATCATGAAAGAAGGCCAAAGTCAAAGGGCCAAGAGGGAGCCCAGAGGTACACTGAAACCAAAGGGGTGGGGAGGGTCAAGGATAACGTCTAGGTAGGGGGCCAGATTCCAATGGCATCCCATTGCACTCCACTTAGGATCCAAGTGCCTTGCTTCAGTTATAAACCTCTATGTGACCTTACTCCACTCACTTTTCCTATCTCATCTTCTCCCCAACACTGAGATTCAGCCGCTCTAGCCTTTTGGTCTGTTTCTAAAGCATATCAAACTTGTTCCCACCAAGGATCTTTCTTCTGACAAGTTAAAACTTCCTAAGCTAGGAATAGGGCCTTCTTGCCTTTCAGAGCCTAGAGTTCACTTGAGCTTCCTGTAGCTCTTACACCTTCTGACATTGAGGTCTCAGCCTAAGTGTCATCTCTGTGATATAACTTCCACTGTTGGCCAAGACAGAGTTGCAGGAACGGGATGTATTTTCTCACCAGAAACAATGAAAAAGTAAGTTAAAGTACAGAAAAATATATTTAAAACAGTTTTTTAAAAAACTAGACATCAGGCAACAAAGGAAGAGTTTTTTGAGAGACCAGGAATGAATGAATTGGGCTCTCTGACAGATCCAGCTGACTGCCAAAAGAGAGTTTCCAGGCCATAGTGTAGAGAGCAGGAACCCAGAAGGAGCCCAGATGATACCCTGAGTTGGGAGACAAAGTGAAATTCAGGAGAGAATATAGCAGCCAGACTCATAGGATAAATTTCTAGAGAAGAGAGCTGTTCAGAGAAAGAACCCAAGAGATCTGTGTAGGGTCTCCCTTGGGTGTTTGTTAAAGTATATTTGTGTAAGGAAACTAATTGCGCTCGAGGGAGAAACCATCAAAGTGTATTTGTATAAGCAGAATGGATAAATTAGATCTCATTGAAAATTCAAAATTTTTGGTCTTCAAATAACACTTAAGAAAATAGAAAAACAAGGAACAGACTACAAAAGAATATTTGCAAAACACCTATCTTGCAAGATACTTGTATCCAGACTACACAAATAAAACCTCTTACATCTCAATAATATGAAGAAAAACACTCCAATAAAAAATAGGCAAAAGATTTCTGTAGACATTTCACCAAAGAAAAAATCTGAATAATTAATAAATACATGAAAAGATGATCAACATTGCATTAGGGAAACACAAATTAAAACCACGAGATGAGACCATTTCACACCCACAAGAATGGCTACAATTTTTCTTAAAGACTTATAATTTCTTAAACATGTTGGCAAGGATGTGAAGAAATACTCCGCACACACATTGTTAGCGGGAATTGCAGCCACAATGGGAAACAGTTTGGCAGTTTCTTCAAAAGTTAAATACAAATTTGTAATATTACTCATCAATTCCACTCTTAGTTATTTACCCCAGAGACATGAAAACACACATTCACACAAACTCACACATGAATGTTCTTTGCAGTAATCTATAGTAAAGTAGATTAGTATTTGCCTAGGGCAAGAAACAAGGATTAACAGTGAATGGGCATAAAGAATCCTATTAGAGTGGTGGAAATGGTCTGAAACTAATTTATCAGCCGGGCGTGATTTATCTCAGCACTTTGGGAGGTTGAGGCATGTGGA
The DNA here is from genome assembly GCF_028858775.2 of Pan troglodytes. NCBI lineage: Eukaryota > Metazoa > Chordata > Mammalia > Primates > Hominidae > Pan > Pan troglodytes. Next base: position 85,851,897 of record NC_072415.2, read on the forward strand.
TCACTTGAGGCCAGGAGTTCAAGACCAGCCTGGACAAAATGGCGAAATCCGCATCTCTACTAAAAATACAAAAATTAGAAGGGAGTGGTGATGCACGCCTGTAATTCCTGCTACTCGGGAGGCTGAGGCAGGAGAATCACTTGAGCCTCGGAGCTGGAGTTTGCAGTGAGCCGAGATCGCGCCACTGTGCTCCAGCCTGGGCCACAGAGTGAGACCCCGTTTCAAAGAACAAACAAACAAATAAAAAAACTTATGATGATGGTTTCAAAACTTGTTAAATTTACTACAAATCATTACATTCTATTCTGGAAGTTAGTGAACAATATAATGATATATTAGGTTGGTGCAAAAGTAATTGTGGTTACTAATACATAGAGCAGGAACAGTACAACCATTAACACATGGATAAGTATAGTGCCTCTTCCCTAAAGTCAGACTGGAAAATGTCATAAATTATGAGGCTACTCACAATAGTCTTGCCACAGGAATTGGAAATAATTAGTCTTATTATAAACACTGCTCTGGCCCATCTAACAAATATTAAAACAAAGACCTGAAAGAAAGAAATCATTTTCATGTACTTACCTGAACTCTAGAACAAAAACTTAAAAATATTTTTTGGAATAGAAATATAGTACAAAAGAGAATAAAATTCCCAATGTCTGACTGGCATGCAATCAAAGATGAAGAAAGAAACAAGCAGAAAAATACAAATTGTAATAAGAATTTAAGAATCAATTAATTGAAATTTATCCAGAACTATAAGACCCAGATATGTTATAATTAACATCAAGGACACTGCTATAACTATATTCTGTATGTATAAAAAGTTAAATGGAGACATAAATGATATAAAAAGACATAATTTTGAGAGATTAAAAACTCTAATGGCTAAGACAGAAATACACTAGGTGAGATTAATGGCAGCTTAGGTATTTTGAGAAAAAAAGCATAAATAAATTTGCAGCTATAGTAATAAAAAACTACTAATAAAACACATAAGGAAAAATAATTTTTTAAAAAGTGGAACTGTGAACTGTGGAACAACTGAAATGATTGAAAATGTTCCAATTTTGATAATAACTATAAATTCACAGGTACAAGAAGCTCAAAGATCTCAGGCACAAGAAACATGAAGAAAACTACATCAAGTTGCAGCATAACAAAATTACTCAAAACCAGTTCTAAATAGACATTTTTACAAGCAGCCAGAGGGAAAGAACAGGTTAATTACAGAGGAACAAACTTAAGGAGCACAGCAAAATTCTTGTCGGAAATGAGGTAAGTGAGAAGACAGTGATGTAGCATCTTAAAGTGCTGAAAAACTAACAAGCAAAACAAAACCGTCAACCCAGATTTCTATAACCAGGGATGAAAATATCTTTTGAAAAAGCAGGTGAAATAAAGACCTCTTCAGACTTGCAAAAGCTGTCTAGAGCAGTAGAACATCAGTCCAACAGTTGATCTTCACCATGGGATCCACAGTACAAGAAATGTGAATGGAAGAAGGAAGATGTTTAGGCAGAAAGAAAATGATACCAGATGGAAATATAGTTCTATACAAAGGAATGAAGAGCACTTGTAATGGTAAAGAAATCTTCTTTCGTGTAATATAGATGAAATTGTGCATCACTTGAAGGTAAATGGTAATAAAGGAGGATAAACAAAGGAAAACAGAGAAGAGAAAATAGAATAATAAAATATACTCAAACTAAAAAGATGGCAGAAAAAATAATAAAAGGGAAACAAAGAACAGATGGAACAAATTTAAAAATATTCGAAGATGATAGATTGATATCTAATTATTTTAATAATGAAACTAAATGTAATTGGCCAAAATATTCAATTTAAAAGGCAGAGATTGTCAGATTGGATAAAAGAGCAAGTTCCAACTACATGCCGCTTACAAGAAAATTACTTAATATATAAAGGAGAAGATATGTTAAAAGTAAAAGGGTGGGAAAAAATATAGCATGCTAACAAAAATAAAAATTAAATGAAGAGACATTATTATCAGAAAAAAAGGTATCAGAGCAAAGAATTTTAACCAGTAAAGGAAAGCTATTTTGTAATAATAAAAAACTCAATTTATTCAGAGCACAAAACTTTTCCAAATATTGATGTATTTAATAGCAAAGTTTCAAAATACATGAATTAAAAGAAGCAAAACACAAACTAAATACACAATCCACAATTATACCCATTGATTTCACTATCCCTCTCTCAATAATTAATAGAACAAAGAGAGTGAAAATCAGTAAAGATATAAAAAACTTGAACAACACTATCAACCAACTTCTCCCAATCAATATTTATAGGCAGTCCACCCCAAATGAACAGAATACACATTTTTTAGTTGTACACAGAATATTTATCAAAACAGAAGATATTCTGTGCCGTGAAACCATTTAAAAAGTCTAAATAAATCTGTAAGAATTAAAGTCATACAAAGTATGTTCCTGACCAAATGGAATTAAATTAAAAATCAATAACTGACATATTTCTGGAAAGTCCCAAATTACGTGTAAACTAGATAACATATTTATAAATAATGCATGGTTCAAAGCAGAAATAAAAATGGAAACTAGGAAGAAATTTGAATTCAATAAAAATAAAATTGCAACATAAAAGTAAATGCTATCTCCTCCGATGTCTGTCCTGATCACCCGATCTAAAGTACTAATAGCTTCTCAGCCATTCTCCATCACAACACCTAACTTTATTTATTTATTTATTTAATTTTAATTTGTATTTTTGTTTTAAGTTCCAGAGTATATGTACAGGATGTGCAGGTTATATAGTTAAACATGTGCCATGGTGGTTTGCTGCACCTATCAACCCATCTCCTAGGTACTAAGCACCAGCATCCATTAACTATTTTTCCTAATGCTCTCCCTCTCCCTACCCCACTCCCTGACAGGCCCCAGTGTGTGTTGTTCCCCTCCCTGTGTCCATGTGTTCTCATTGTTAAGCTCCCACTTATAAGTGAGAACATGCAGTGTTTGGTTTTCTGTTCCTGCATTAGTTTGCTAAGGATAATGGTGTCTAGCTCCATTCATGTCCCTGTAAAGGATGTGATCTCATTCCTTTTTATGGCTACATTGTATTTCATGGTGTATATGTACCACATTTTCTCTATCCAGTCTATCATTGATAAGCATTTGGGCTGATTTCATGTGTTTGCTATTGCACAACACCTAACTTTAATTCTCTCTATTAAACATGTTTATATTTGATATTTTAGTAGTTATTTAGTCATTTTACTTGTTTATTGTATGTCTTCTCCCTTTAGAATGGAGACTCCATGTGCATAGAACACTTTCCGTCTTGTTCGTTACTGTGTCCTCAGGACAGTGCCTCACACCTAGTAGTGTTCAGTAAATGTTTACTAAATGAGTGAATGAATACAAAAAAAGGTATCAGGAAGGATAAAAATGAGGGCTGGGAGGGGAGAGTAGATAAAAAGAGGAAATCCGTTCTTTATTCCAACCAAGCTAAGGATAGGGTGGGAATTGGCACAACTAGAAGAAAGGGGCTGGAGAGAGACCTCCAGAAATTTTACCTGGCAAACAGAGATCCTCTGAGCTGTCTGATCATTTTCACAGCTGCTTTTGGATGCTTTGGCAAAGATAGCATGAGTATTGTTTTCCTAAAGCAATACTCACTTTGACAACAATTGGTACTGAGAGCCACAAAACACAGATTATCCATGAAACTGCTCCTTCATTGCAAGAAGGTCTTCTTGTCTTGTCATTTCCATCTGGCACCTACCTTTTTCTTTACTTCTATGGAGCAATGACTTCATTGCATTACAGTGTTAACCACTAGTATTTTGGAAATTCTTATCTGCCTGGCATGCAGGTACTGTGGCAATAAACATAACATGAATAAAATTAACATATTGCAAAGTAAATTAAGTAATGAGGAAATCTCTCAAGGGTTTATACAAATCTCATAAACAAGCAGTAGTTGAACAGAGGGCTGGGATTAATATATTTAAATTAACCTCAAACAAACCTCAGTTGAAACTGTAGGTATGATAGTCCAGAAAGACCTACTGTCAGCTCAAAATGCCCTTGATAACCTTCTGAAAGAACTACTGAGACTCTCTTCTTAAACAAGGCCTACTATTGTTTTGTGGTAGTGATTTGTAGGAAAACAGGGACAAAGATACTTGTATAGACACGTATCCACATGCATAGGTATACACACACAGTGCGTTCTCATCATTTGCAGCAGTTATGTTCTGTCAAATCACCATGAACACTGAATTAGTGAATTCTAAACCCATAACTCTTAGGGGGAGTTATATATAATGTTTATTTCTAAGGATTTTTTTCTAACATTTTTGGTTTCCCCTTATGTCTAGTATCTCTGCCCATAAGCTCTTTCATTTCTTCTTTCTAGTCTTCATTTCTAGAGACAATTACAGTTTTAAGTCTCTCAAAGCATTGACAAATATTTCTACATAATTTTCATCTTTTTTGGAACATCGTCATTTTCTGATTAGACACACTTATTTTTTGGTTAGTGACATTTATCTAATTTTAAATTTCATTATATTTTCCCACATTATTTTTTCTTATAACAGTTTTGTATCAGTGCTATGAAAACTTTCATTATTCATCATCAAAAAAATCAGGTTTTTTACGCAGTTATTTGTGGGAGATTCTTATGTGTGGAAAGTAGGAGGGAAGGGCCAGAATGACTCCCTATAAGGTTGCCTCTAGGATTCATTGCCTGCAGCTTCTCTCTGTTTATGCTGCCACAGCTCCACACTGCTTCCCACAAATATGGCTCCTCTCTTGCTTCTTAGTGTAACCCATTTTTTCTACTTCTCTGTGCCCAATAGGGCACTCTGCTATTGGCCTTGCTCACCGAGTCTGACACTCTTTGTTACAGAGAAGACATATAGATTTTTTTTAACTTCAAGTTCTTCTCCTTCAAGAAATATTCTTTTGCTGATATTTTCTGAGACCTGCCTCCTCTGGTCTGCTATTTTTTTGCAGACATCCCTTGTCTTCTTCCTCGTCTTCTGCCCAATCTCAGATGCCTTTGAAAGGCTCTTCACATATATTGGAAATTACAAATCATAGTTTTTTTTATTTCACTGAAAATGAAGTTTGTGAGGTTTTTGTCTTCTTTGTTGGTGTGATCTGTAGGAAAATGCAGCCATAATCGTCACTTACTGCTTTTAATAATTATATATGTTTAAAATTATATGTCCAGAATCTACCCCAGGCCTCAGACACTCCAACACTGACATTTTAGCAGCTGCCTTCCATTTTCCCGAGGACACTGTGGGCAATTCCTGGAATCCTTCTTCTTACCATGCATCTATTTCTAGGGGGCATCTTGGGGTTGTTTGCAGCATATGCAGAAGCCTTGCCAGGAAAGCTGATTCTACTCGGACAGAAGCATTTCTCTTCTTCCTTTCTTTTTAGCCACCTTTTCCTCTTCTCCTTCTTTCCTTTTCCTTTGGTTCCTGGCTGCCCTGTGGGCTTGATCCTCTAATGACCCATGGACTTGAATTAGAACATCATCCTGGATGCTACTCAACATCATGTTGGCTCTGCTGTGAGGATAAGAAGAGTCTTCTCTTCCAATTTCCAGCACACCCCCCATACAAGAGAGACGGGAACATCAGAGTCAGAAAGAGAGATTTGAAGATGCTGCTCTGTTGGCTTTGAAGATAGAAGATGGGTCATGAGCCAAGAATATACATGGCTTCTAGAAGCCAGAAAATACAGGAACATAGATTCTGCCATAGAGAATCCAGAAGAACAAAGCCCTGTTGGCACCTTGATTTTAGTCCAGTCAGACTTCTGACCTATGGAACTGCAAGTTAATAGATGTATATTGTGCAAACCAGTAAGTGTGTGGTTTGTCACAGCTGCAATTGGAAACCCACAAAAGCCTTCTCTTGTCATTGTGGAATGTGGTGTAAGGATGATGGACACTGAGTCAACCATCTCATTCAGGCTCTAACGTCATTTTGCTTTCCAAATTCTTCTCTCTCCTGATATTATTTCACTTGGCCCTTTCTGTTTCCAGCATAACTAGGAGTGCCATCTTATATATTTTAATAAAACTATCAAAGTTTATAACCAGACAAGAGAGGAGTTATGTGGGAAAATATATATTTATTATCCAAAAATTAATATCATATTTCCTTGTCAATCCATTTTTCCTTCTTCAGGCTAAACATTCATGGTTCTCTTCTCCATTCTACATACAACAGTTTCTGGCCATCATTCTCTTGAAATTTCTTAGCCTAACAATACCCCCACTTAGTGCATGGTTATCAGGACTAGACACCCAAACATAACTTAATAGATAATAATAATAATATTAGCTAAGATTTCATGAGTGTTTTCTATGTGTGAGAAATTGTTCTAAGCATTAGATAGAGTCAATGATTTAAATTTCACAACAATCCTATAAGCACTACCATTAGCCTTGCTCTAAAGACCAGGAAACGGAGACATAGAGAGGTTGAGGAACATGCTTATGATTGTATGGCTGGTAAGTGGAATTTAAATTGAGACAGTCTTGCCCTAGGAGCTGTGCTCTTAACCATCCTGCTAGGACTGTTTCCTGCCCTACTTTGGTTTTACTTAAACTAATGTTAATACAATATTTTATAGTGTTAAGGAACGAACTGCACATTTGAAGACAGCCTCTATCCTAAAGAAGACAGAATAAAATATGTAAAAGTCAAAATGGAACCAAATGGAAATAGTGGCAAGTCAGTGTAAGAAGAAAATTATAAAGAAAATTTAATTAGTAGTCTCAGAGAGAAAAGGAAAAATATTGCTTTGATGAAAATGTAGACATGATACATTAAAAAGGGAATAATCAGTGAATATAAGCTCTTATAAATAAAAAAATTTAGTAACTGAAATAAAAATTAGATGGAAAGGTTGTAAGAGAAATCAAGGTAATCTCTTTAGAAGTAGGAAAAAAGCTCAAGAAAATGGACAATCTGAGAGGATAAGAAAAATCGAAAATTAATGCACAAGGACTTATATCCAACTAATGTGTAAAAGATCCTTTTAGGTCAATGAGAAATAGAGGAAGACTTTTTTTAAAGTACATAGAATTTTTTTTTAAATCTCAGACTGAATTATACGACAAGCAAGATGAAAAAGGCCCTTTGTGTACTAAGCACAATGTTGGAATAAAGAACAAACACTAAACATAAAGAAACATTCCTAAAGGCGTTGAGAAGGGGAGACAGACTGAGCCAAATCGGTAACATGACAAATAATAAGAGTCAAAAAGTGGCATCACGCTTCTTGACTTGGATTTCTACACCCAGTGAAATTACCTTTTAATAAAAGAGGAAATGAAAACACTTTCAGACTTGTATAATCTCATAACATTTACTTTCTATACTATGGAAAAAAGTTCTGTGCTCAAACAATAAAATAAACCCAGAAATAAAATAACATGGGAACAAACTCAGAAGAGGAATTACTGGATGATTACAAAAGCAAGTCCCAGGGAAACGGCTGTGCCAGCCAGACCAGAAGACAAACATCCCAGAATGGAGTGGGAGGTAGATGGCTCAAGGTTTGGGGCCAAAGATAGATCAAGAGGGGTATCTTCTGGAAGAAACAAAGCTGACAGGTTTGTGGCAAATCGTAGAGGGAATACTTAGCCAGAGAGTCACAAAAAAACTAACCAAATGTGAAAAAGAAGGAATTAGTAACTCCAAGGAAACTCTAAAATTTGCAGGAGATAGAAAGCACAAATACAGTACTGTATTTGGCTCAGCACTAAACAGTATATTCATGGTCATGATAATGAAAAGGCTGACAATAAATTTAACCATATAATGATGATAAAACTATATTTTGGAGTATGGAGGAAGAAAAAGAAAGTTTTTTTTTAAATTAAAACCTTCACCTATCATAAATAAAAAGTCAACAGATAAAGTCTGTAGATGGTGCATCTGATAACAGTATATACATATTATTTAGAAATATGAAGATAAACTAAAAAAAAAAAAAAAAACAGCTGAAGGAGTTGCAAATAGATACCATTGAAAAGTAAAAGAAATGGAGTGGAGGCTTCACCAGGGGAGACATTAGACTATTTTTTAATTTGTATGCAACTTTAAAAATTCATTAATTAAAACATGAAACAAATTAAACCAAAAAATAAATGAATAAAGCAAAAATCTCCAAGCATATGAACATTCTTTGCTGTATATTTGACTCTTCTATGGATTGTTGACATTTGATGCGTGCGCATCACGAGCATTACCATGTTTTCAACATTTAATAGACGAAAAGGCGTAACTTTCCAAGTTCGCGTTGCTGTGGTGCTAGTAGAGATGAGTAAGTTTATAGACTCATTGGCCCATCGATATCCTTTTCTGTGACCTGTTTTCCACTCTTTTGCCTATTTTAACTTCTCATTGATCTAAGAGTTTCTTTCACATCGAGATGATTGACTTGTTGGCTATTATTTTCAGCGGTTAATTTTTTAAATTTTATATTTTCACATTTTAAAATATTTTTATGTGGTCAAAACATCTGTTTTTGGAATTTCTCCTCCTGTGTGGTTCACTGTTTTCAGAGTCAGTAAAATGCACTTAAAAACAAAAGCAAACAGTAACAACGAAATACCAAGGTCCTGACAGTGTCAACACAGTATTTCAAAAATGCCCACTCACTGCAGGCCTCTGGCTTCCATCAAAGTGTGCTCCAACAGAAGCAGGCAGAACAGAGAGTCACTGGGCCCACTGACTGGAGTGAATCTCCACGGCCAAATCACTAGAGTTCAGGAACCAGAATAGCGGTGATAATTCACTAATGCTGATTGAACACTCATTAACAGGCAGGCACTAATCCAAGCAACTTACATGCTTGCCTCATCAGTCCAGGAGACCCTGGAACTGGGACTTCCAGGTCTGGGAGCCTTGCTACACAACTTGTGTGCTGGGAGGGGTCAGGACAGCGGGGGTCAGGTCATGGTGTGTGAGTTTGAAATAAAAACATAAAGCATTGATCATTCTCACTGTAAATTGGGGATCATGTTTGAGGCTTAAATAATAACCTTTCAAACCATAAAACCAAAACAAAGCATTATTTGTGTTTCTCCACGGCATTCCTTTGCAATGCAACAATCGACTTGTTTAAAGACGTTGCCACTGAGTGGATGGGGAGTTACAATTCTCAGTTCTGCGGCAGCTTCTATCACTCACCTTTTTTTTCATCTTCGGAACTTGTTTTCCCACCCACAAATTATAAATATCACATGTCCCCTTTATTTGGAATGCGCTGGCATTGCTATCAGAATTCTCTTCCCTGTGTGTGAGACACCTTGCACCTCGGCTTTTCTGTGGATAAGTCACACATTTTGAGTCTCACTTAGTGCGGTCATGGCCAGATGAGAAGCGAGAGAGGATACTAGCTAAACGTACAGGCGGGCAGTCCCGCCAGCTCTTTCGTAGAAGGAGGTCGCGGAGGACGCCTAGAGAGAGCCCCACACTGGCTCCCATCCAGCCACGCTGCAGGGCAGCAGGCACGCTTCCCACTCGGCTTCTCCGGCATCGCCCCCTTTTTCATTCTTCTCCTTTTCTGCAGTTTCTGCCCCTTGGCCTCCCACATCTGACCAGTACACCTCAGCTCCATCCGTCCACAAAAGGCCTTCCAGTTCTATTTTCCCTGACCCTTTCTCCCCACACCCTGGCCTTTGCAGTCTTCTCTAGGACTTTGCTCTGTGATTTCACAGACTAGTACCTGATAAACTGTTAACTAGTGATCATGGTTCAGTTCGTGACTCTCACACCACACACTTGCCTTTCAGCAGATCTGTTCAAAATTCGCCTCAGTGGTGGCCTTTTCGAGGAAGGGCTCTGCAGGCAGGCCTGATGTCCTCACCCTGTAGACGAGGGAAGCAGGTTGCAGCCTCTCCAAGGATGCTGGCGAATCTGACATCCATAGCCAGTGTAGGATCAATGGGGTCTCCTATTGATGGGCATTTCACTGTTCCTGAAGTAGCACGATTTTCAATAGGTGCTGCTGCCAGGGATAGCTGGTTCCCAGGGTCACGAGCAACATGGCTGTACGGGAAAAGCACGTGTCCTTGGAAAGGTAAAGCGACTGGAGGGGATGGAACCTCCGGTCACGCTCATGACAAGCTCCCTCCTCATCACATGGCCCTCCAGGGTCCTGCGGATCCCAGTTCATGTTAATTTCTGGATTTTCCTGAACTGCTTCATAGTTGATGTGGCTATCACTCCGGTTTATAAACTTAAAAAGCAATATACAAATTTAAATTTTTAAAAAAGAATTGCTACTATAATGACTTCATTTTAATATATAATATATAAATAAAATAGGTTAACTAAATATAATAATGATATTAATCATATAATTTTATAATTACCTCAATTAATTATATAATAATTACAGTACATTAATTAATATAATAATACAATTATATGGTCATTAAATAATTTTAATACTGACACATATATAATTTAAATAGTTTAATAAAATCCATTATATAATAAATAAATTTAAATAGTAATTTAATACAATAAGATATAAATACATATAATAAACAAATTTTACTATACAAATATCCCACTCCTACAAGCACAAGACAGCTTTCATATAGATCAACTCCCCAGAATGATGCTCAGCTCATTTAACATTTAAATTAAGCACATGGTGTGAATCCCTTCAAAATCGTGCCTTTGCTGAAGTGGTTTACCCACATCCATAGCGAGGTTCCTCTGCCTGTCTCCGCTGATCATATTAGTGAAATGTCAGATGAGTTGTTTGACTGACTTGACTTTTAAAAGTCTAATTGGGTAGTCGCATTGTTTAGAGTCAAACCCGTTTTTAAATACAATGGAATTCCAAAGTTCAGAAGCAACCACCTTCCCACTGGCTTTGGGTCTGAGCTGACTGTGACCTGTGTGTGATGCTGCCCATGACAGGCCCTGCCATCCTGCCCTGGCCCATGGCTGGCCCGCTCCCCTTGGCCAGCTGACCCAGCTCCACCACAGACACACAGCACACATCATACCAAGAGGCTGTAAAGCTTAGTTAATATTTAAAACATTTTGATGCTCAGATAAAAGGGGATTCAAGTTGTCACCAATTAGTAGGAAAAGACTAATTATTATACAGACCTATGATCCTTTATAAGTAGAAACATTAAAGGAATCTAAAAGCTATCACTTTTTATGAGAGAGCAGATGGCCTGAATTAGACCCCTAAAAGATAATGAATGTGTGTGCGTGTGCCTGTCCACGAACGCGCCTGTATGTGTATCACTAAACAGGAATCTTTTCATAAGGGCTGTTGAAGGAAAAAAGAGAGAATAGAACAGAAAACACAATGTCAATGTTGCTGTCATCATTCTAGCCAGTATTGTCCATGGGAATTTATCCAGAAAAACATTGTCTTCTTTTCCACACTTTTAACTGCTTGGAAATATGCTTACATTTCAATTTTTCTATTTCAACAAAATTCAATCGTTTAGAAAATAAATATTTATTGAGTTCCTACTATGGTTTGAGAACTCAGATAGCGTGATAAGCAAACTACCCTAACTGGTTCTTCAGGAGCTTACAGTTCAGCAGCAGAAGAGAGTTGAGCACATGACATGTGGTAAGGGCTGTTGTCCTATAGCCCAGTTTGGCCTCATCACCCCGATCACCACCAAAGTGCCTTCTGGTGCACACGGGAAGAAGCAGCTTGTTTCACGTCAGCCCTTGAGTGTTCTCCCTACTGGGTGTTTTTTTAGGATTTTGTTGTTGCTGTTCTGTGTTCCTTCCTGAACCTCATAGAGGGCTTAGGATCACTGTTGCCCCTGCTGCTGGTCATTTCTGAAACCCCTCAGTGGACAGTCATGTGCCATGATAGAGGTGTTGTGGGACACACTGAGGGGACATCTTTCAAGAGTAGCAGTCCAAAGCTGTCTTCGCCTACCACACGTGGAAACCTTTTGCTTTGTCTGCCCAGACTTCACTTTCGTACGTCATGGTGTTTCATAGCCTCTACTATAGGCTTGGGAGGTAGCTGACGGAACTTAATGTATGGAAAAGCATACCAGAATAAGCGTGGTCCCTCTCAAAGGCCAAGTGAAACTTTTGCAAAGAAGTTCAAATCTCTGCAACCCTCCAAACTGTTTTTCCCCAAGAAGGAAAGTCGCAGGACTCCTATACCTTTTATGCAAACACAGTATCTTCCAGTGGTGGCTGAGAGATGCTGAGTGCAGGAGGTGTCTGTACTTGAGCGATCTGGATTGTACTTTGTCATTTATAGTTGATCTCCTCTGAGGTCTCCATGCCAGTGTAAAGGGAGAATATTTCCTAATAATTTGTCTAGATCTTCTGAAGAAACCCATTGGTTCTAACATGCATACACAAGCATACAAACACACATGCATGTGCATACACACATGTACAACATGCATGAGCATGCAGAAACACACATGCACGTGTACACACACACACCACATGCACCAATGATTTTCTGAGATTCTTTAGCGTATATCCATTAAGTAAGGGAAATATTTTCCTAATTGCAACATGATCTATCTGTTCAGTTTTCTGTCCCACAAAGGAGATGGCATTCCACATTACTACTCTGGGTAGTTTCAGACTCTGTTTGTCTTCCTGCTTTAAGAATCTGTACCCTGAGCCTGCTGGTGAAAAATAGGAAACCAATGCATGAGCTTCACCTCTTATTTTCTTTACATTTGGACACATCAGAATTGTATCTAGGGTATCATCAATATCTGTTTTTAAGAGTAAACTCCCAGGGACTGGATGAGAGCAATGAGTGAAGGGGGATAGTTAAGTATTCCAGAAAAAGTAGGAATAAATAATAATAACCACAAGACTGTGACCTTTGGAAAGGACTGAATTAAACTGCCTGCTTTCAATATAACTTGTTTCAATTCGATGGGGTTTTTTTCTAACTTGGTTTACAAATACAATGTTAGAAATACTATAAGTTTACTGCACAACACAAATAGACATAGATCATTTACAAACAGGTGCAGAAATTTGAGGAATAAGGATTTAGGGTAATAAAGATTCTTTGCATTGAGTTTATACTAGTAACTGTGGGCTATGAAAATAAAGTATGGTAAAATGGTAGAGTGATTAAATTTGGCAAGAAAGAATGAATCTTTTACAAACTGAGGGTCTTTTCTCAACTCAGCAGTAAGAGCTGGTACATTAACACGTTTATACAATTGCTAATGAGTTATTCTAAAATAGTGACTGAGCTTGGATTATCTGACCACAAATGAATTTCTATGCACACGCAGCTGCATCTCAGTAATGGGGGCTGCATCACTCGTAACACCGTGCAAAGACAGTTTGCCCCGGGGAGAGGAGGGACCTGCTTGAGGAAGCTGGACAGGACCTCTCCTTGGGCCATCATGTTCATTCATCCAGTTTTTATTTGGCCTTATTCTTCCATTAGTCTAAGTTTCTTCCACCGAGAACACATCCCACCTCTTCCTAATCCAATTCTTTCAACATTTCACCTGTTTGACGAGATATTGTAAATAACGAAGTGCATTAAGGAATGCCCCATCTGTGAGCACAGGTATCTCCTAATCAGAGAAAAACATTCTCAGTTTTCTTTCATTCTCCTTTCCCCTCTTCATTGAATTTTATCCAGTTTCCTCTTCTTCCTCCTGACCTTCTGTGACAAATCCATTGATTGAGCTTCTCAGTTTTAAGACAATAAAGAAGATTTGTTCCTCTAAATTCTTGGTGAAAACAGAAGAAATAAAGAACATTTTCTAAAAGTTACTTGAGAGATGGAAGTGTATGTAGGTCCAGTTCCAAGCTCCTAACCCCTGGTAATGCCAGATCAATGGGGGCTCTGTAAGTGACCTGAGATTAGACACTTTCAGTAGTTAAAAGTGTTTTTAGGTGATTTTAAAATAGGGCCAAAGGATAAATCTAATAGAAACAAGAAAAGGAGAACTCTGATTCTGGAATGCCCTGTGGTTCTTGAAATGGGAATAAAATTACTTCCTGAAAAAGCTCAAAAATGTTGTTAATCATTCCCCTTTCAGTCACAGTGTTTCGCAGAGCCCCATATGCCTGTCTAACAAATAGTACCATTGGCTTGAGTGACCCAAACTAAGCATAAATCCCCACACACTTCCTACATGTCAAAGTGGCCCATAAGATTTTAAAATAAACATCCTTGCTTGACAACTGCTTTGCGATTAGCTCATAGGAGCATGCCTGCTGTGTTGACTTGTTCATTCTACCGCCATTCTTTCATGGGTCCCTCTGCTCTGCTTTCTGTTTTCAATTGTATATTTTATAGAATACTTGTAATCTTCATAACTCTAATGTTCCTGGTGGTCAGACGTTACTGAAACCAGGATCTTGTGAGTAGTTAAAAGCAATTTAAGTGAGAGTCCAAGAGAGGTGTTTCAAAGAATGTGTCGAGTCCAAGCAAACTTTTATCTCATCAATTTGTCTCTTCTCCTTTAAGAGAAGAAAGAGGATATCCAATTAAAAAGTATATAGACCTGCTTGCTAGAATGTGACATGCTAAAAGTTGATTTTAAAACTGAAGTAGCATGTGAATATATCCATGCATTAATTCATTTATTTAACCCTTCTATTAGCATTTGTTGTCCACCTAGTATGTAACAGGCATTGTGCTTTTATGTTTTATTACATGAGAGATATAAGCTATATACCATCACCATCTGCCTTCCAGGTACTTCAAATCTGGTAGTGGTAATAAGTTACATACCCAGATAACTTCATTACAAAGTAGAAGGTAATGGTACAATAAAGATATTAATAATGCTCTTGGGTGTTCTCAAAAGAAAACACTGGGATCCAACTAGAAGAATGTGAAAAAGTCTTTATGTTGGAACTGGATTTTCCACTCAAAGAACGATCTCTGAAGAAAATAAAGGCTTCTGCAGGTAGCAATTCAGTACGAGGTCATCCCAAAGCTATGGTGATCATACTTGGAAAGTCACTGAGCTGGTAAGCTTAGCAGTATTTGGAAAATGTTCGTGTAACCTCACTGAGATGTGCCAGGAGATATTTTATGTATGCAAAGTTTTTGAAGAAGACATGAATCCTGCCTTTGGTGAGCTTCCAGTCTGGTATAGGACATGAGGAATGAGAAACTACATTTAGGACAGTGTGAAGCACTGTATTAGAGATCTACACAGAGAGAGAGAGAGAGAGAGAGAGAGGAGAGAAGAGGGGGTACAGAAAGCAATGAAGACTGCATACAGTTTTTACAGACCCAGAGGCAATAGCATATACAAAGATACAGAGATAGGTTTCAGTGGCCAGATCATAGAAGACAGACAGAGCCAGGAGGGGCAGCAAAGAGAGAGGTTGGATAATTAGGTTGAGGTTAGACTGGGAAGAAACTCAAAAGCCAAGAAAAAGCATTTGGTTTCTTTACCAGGCAACAAAGGCTTCTGACCAAGGAAACAAAATAATCATAGAAAATTTATATAATTTTCTTTTTTGAAAAGAAGTGCAAATGCCCCTTTTTAACCAAAATAATATATAAAACCTCCTTCACTAAAGGCTGGGGGGGGGGGGTAACAATACATAGATGGTAACACGTATCTAAAGGATCTGCTTATGAAGCAGTTTTAAAATGTTTGACCACAGTCAAGTACAAGGATAGCTCAGAACTCCTGAGATTTTAAGATCCACAGGGCATAACTGTCTGTATTTATTCATCACTAGGCCCCAGGCGTTTAATTAATATCGGTTAAAAAAGTGAAGGAAGTATCTGACAAGTGAATGAAAAATAAAAATAACCCCAAAATGACTTCGATGTTTACAAACGGCAGAACAGCAAGGAAGAGCAGTGATGTCTGGGTTTGGATAGACAGCCTCGGAGCACAGGGGAGACCAAGACGCAGTCTTCTGGGTAAGGACAAGAGAGTCAGGCCCGGAAGTTGCTTTCTCCTCTGGTGATCTTCACAACCAAAGGATAATAACAAGAATATATCCTAAAGTCAGAAATAAGCAGCAGATACCACCCCCAGCAAGCAAAGCCTTTGGTATGGCTTCATGTCTTCTGAACTTTTAGCAAATCTTAAGCAAATCAACAGGTAAGAATGAAGACAAAATGGGAGCTATAATAATGGACAAAAGTAAGAGCACAGAACATATTAATTCTGGTTATAGGATAAGAAATGACAAAAGGAGGGGTGAAAAGTAACGCTTCACAACAGAATAAATATCGAGTGGTTAATTAATAGATTCAGCAAAAGTGGCGTGTAAATACACATAATTATTAAGGAAAACAGTGTAAGAAACCCTGTTACTGGCTTAAAAATATCTGTGGCCGACCAGGCGCAGTGCCTCATGCCTATAATCCCAGCATTTTGGGAGGCTGAGGCAGATGGATCACTTGAGGTCAGGAGTTTAAGACCAGCCTGGCCAACATGGTGACACACCATCTCTACTAAAAATACAAAAATTAGATGGGCATTGTGGCCTACGCCTGTAATCCCAGCTACTTGGGAGGCTGAAGCAGGAGAATCGCTTGAATCTGGGAGACGGAGGTTGCAGTGAGCTGAGATCACGCTATTGCACTCCAGCCTGAGTAACAGAGCAAGACTCCATCTCAAAAAAAAAAGGAAGAGAAAAAAAATCTTTGGCCTCTCTGAAGCTGGAAACCCCATATCTGTTGTCTTTGGTTCCCAGCATTTAGCATGGTCCCTTACTAGTCACTCAATAAACAAATAGAAAATGCAAATGAATTTCCTCAGCTGCATCTTCTGTTCTGAATTTACTTAGAGGTAACAGGGCGAGGTGGTGGTGTGGCCACCTTGCCACCAGTCTCCCAGGGTCCAGGGCTGACCTCAGAAGATGGCCCATCCTGGGGAGCCCATCTGCCATTTCAAGATTACGGCAGTAAGCCGGAGATAGTTGTTTTGCTTTTCACTTTATGATTTAATTTTTTTCTGCTTTGTGGCTTGCTAGGGTGCTCATGAAAGCAAGAGACTAACAGAGCTCTGGAGAGAGTCAGAAAGAGTGAAACTGTAGGCCTTGCCCGCCTTTCTCAAATGCACTGCCAGGATTCCCAGTTGTGTGCACCAGACCTCAATGTTGACCCGAAAGGCCTTTCCGGAATGTGTCCTGCTGGCCAGGGTGACTTGCCAAATGCCACTTGGGTTTGAGAAGGCTGACCAGGATGCACAGTGCATGGGATGAGGTTCACAATCAATGTCCCTTGACACTGAGACTTCACTTGGCTCTAACTCTATGAGATAAAGTAATAGGAAAGCCTGAAACCGGAGTTCTCTCACCTGAGAACAAATAGCGGTTCTAGTGAATTCTCATCCCTGACACTGGCAGTGTGGCTCAGCTCTCCAAACCCCATCCTGCCTTCTGTCCATCCCTAGCTAGGAAAAGCAAAGCCAGCCTGGGTCACCTTGTCTGGTGCAGAATCCATCGGGCTTCACAGCCTCTGGCGTCTGCACAAGTCTCCTTTAAGCCGGAACTTGTCTGTCACTATTTCCATGGTGGAATCATTTCATCTGTAATAATTTTCCATCCAGGGCTGGAGAGGAGGCGGCTGCAGCTTTACCTGCTGTTCAAACCAGGCACGGTAGAGAGACCATTTTTCTTTGTGTTTGAAACCAACAGGAGGACGAAAAGGCCCCATAAATACAGCCAATCAGGAGTATTTTATATCTATTGCTGTGATGAGAAAGCCCACCTGTAACGAAATAGAAGAGGGATGCAAGGAAATAAGAAAAAAAAAAAAAAAGAAGTAAAGGAAGAAAGATTTAGGGGAAAAAGGAAGCAGGGTTCATCCTTCATGTTGAAAGCTCCTGTGGTTTATAGCAAAATAGGGCTTTGGACGGTCAGGGCTATTAGGCAAGGGTTAAATGTCACTCAAATCACGCCCGTTATGAATTGGAAAGTGCGTGTGTGTGTGTGTGTTTGTGATGTGCGTGTGTGTGTGTGATGTGGCCGTGGGAAAAGGATAGAGATTCTGCTTTTTTATGCGTTTCAAATTGAGCCACGCTGGCCTGGAGATGACCCACCACAGGATTTTTAAATTATCTCCGTGTGCGCTCTGCTTGTTTTGGAAATGCTCTAAATAAAAATAATGGACTGTCTTTTAATAAGTCTCATTGTGAGGATTCCACATATCAAACAACGCTGTGCAGCTTGGAGGCAAACGGCGGGCGTGTGTGATCTCCTGGAAGAGAGACAAATGGCAGTGTGGGGAGCTCCATCCAGGGAACGCTGACAAGGAAATGGCATTCTGAAACTGACACATCTGTCAGGGCGGAGGATATTGGCACCTGTCATGCAATTTCAGTCATGACTTTTAATAAAGCTGCTTTCCCTTAGGTGAAATTGGAACTTGACTGTAATATTAGCTGCAAGCACGTCTTGTGTTCCCCTTCAGAGCGCTTTTGTACGTGAGGCGGTTCCAATGAACCTGAAAGCTGAAGTAATGATGTTTACCAGCTTTCCTTGCCTCCCCAGAACTCGGGATTTGAAAAAAAAAAAAAAAAAATGCTGCACTGAGTTTTTTTCTTCCTTTATTTTTGTTCCTCCTTGCTTCCCTCTTTCCTTCCTTCCTTTCTCTTTCTTTCTGTCTCTTTCTTTCTTTTGCAAAATGTCTCCCTTCACCAATTAAAGCTGGTTTCCGCGTTTATGTTCATATCACTTGCCCCTCTCCTCCCCCATTGCCTCCTTCCGCCTTTCCTCTGCTTTGACTGGGTTGTTGTTTGAGTAAATTTAGCCCGGAGAAGTATGTATATCATGAAAACTGGGTTGGGATTTGTTGGCTGTCAGTCAATAAATCAGTCAGAGTTTAATTACCAGGCATGTGAGGGGCGGCGGTGACAGGCACCAGCTCTAGCAGAGACCAGTTCTTTTGGGACAACCACTATTAAAAAAAAAAAAAAGCTAAAAATGAGATCTGTGTGTGTGTGTGTGTGTGTGTGTGTGTGTGTGTGTGTGTGTGTGTTAGAAGGCTAACGGGCAAAACAGAGAGACCTAAAGTTAAGAGTGCATCAACCAAAGAGAAATGAAACATTAAGAAACCCTGCAGCTGCAATAAACCCTAAAAAGTTTTGGTTTCAAGATGTAAAGTTTTAGGAATTACAGTAATAAAGCATTCTTTCATAAAAGGTTCTCTTTCATATTATGCTTGAAACATCACTAGTTGAGTGTAACATGAGGTTTCTACACTAACGTATCATAATTTAATTATGGCTTTGTTCAACGCAAAGAAACATTTTGTTTGTAATCTATTGAATAAAACAAACCCACTAAACTGAAAACCTCACGTGTCACCTCCCCTCAAAAATATCGAAATTGTATAACGAATGACATCATGTGTTCAATGGTGATTCACAAAGTGGACGCCAAGTGTGTGGTGGATGTTTCCCCTTATTCAAGATTCCCAGCACTGATGGACAACTGCTTCCGCCCTTACTCTCCCTCTCCCACCCCCAATCAGCACTTATGGTCAAGATTCCAGGTCGAATGACCCTGAAACAGAGTCCGTGTTTTCTTTTTCTTTTCCTTTTCAAAGGCATTTCACACTCATCGTGGATTTTATTTTTGACTAGTTATAAGAAATGTCATTTCTGCCTGTCCTCTGTCACGAGGCAGTATGTGGAGATACTGCAGGACATTTTGACTGAAAGGATGTTCTCTTTTCTTTTCTCTGTTCTCCAGTGGTATGTCTCTGTTTGTTTATTTGAAATCCTTTGATCTTTCTAAGGAATTGTGGGAATCTTTGACTAGAAGTAATATATCTCTGACTCAGAAGGCCAACTTCTTGGCTGGGAGTAGGGAAGAAAAGGGAGAAGTCAGAAAGTCCCGATCATCCAGGATGGGAGAGAGAGCCTATTGTATGAGTCTTTTCTCAGAATTAAAACTTCACAGGATTTCACCAAGTTATCCTGGATCTTATCCTCCTTACTGGAATTCCTTTAGGATGATAGCATTGGAAGGATGTGCTCATCAACCTAGCTCAAAAGCCTGAGATTTTTGTAATTATGTTATGCAGGTTTAAGACAAGAGACCAGGCGAGATGAGTGGTGAAGCCATGAAAAAAATGACACGCACAACCAAAGCAAAACCAGCAGGCTTCTGGAGTTTGCCAATTCTTCTTTGTGAAGAAAACGTCTGGCCGTTTGCCTAAAATCTTAGCCGTGAACAGCTGCCACTCCAGTTTAAATTGCTGTTAAAAAACAAAACCAAAAAGCAAAACAAAACAAAACAAAAATCTATACCACCTGTCCAGAAAATTGCCTGTGCCTGGAGTCCCGCAAACTGAAAAACCGGAGCGCACACCCCTGCTTCCCTTCACTGTTAGGTCGAATCTGTCCTAAGCCTCAGTTTACCTAGCTTGCAGCCCAAATGCCAACAATCTTGGGGCCAAATAACTTTCTCTGTGGTTTCAGTCTGGGTAGCAGTGACCACTTTCAATAAACTTAAGAGTGAGAGATCTTTGTTTAAACAATGAATGTTATGAATTCTTCGGTGCCGCATCACAAAGCCCAGCACCTCCGTGAAGTCCATAAATGTCTCCCCAAACTACCCCAGGACGTAGAGTTAAAGAACCAGAATCTGCCCTAGCGCACCCCTTGTTTGAATACTTCACCCCATATTAACAACCTTTATGTCCAAACTTAATGTAATATTTTAACCAGGCTTGAATTAGAAAAAGTAATAATAATGACACTGTCTTAAAGGAGGAAAGAACATGAAGATAGTAAGGTGAAAAAAAATTACTAAATACTATTTTAAATTATCAAAAGTAGGTGCAATCTATATGGTTTGACGTTTCACAGTATCAAAAGTTTTCTGTGTTTTGGCCCCAACAGAATTCTTACCAGCCCCCAAAATTCTGTATAAAGGGAAGGCAGAGATCATCACCCAGACCCTAGTACCACAAATGTAAACATGTTCTCAATAATACAAAAACAGGCTAGTCACATCACTCATTTAATCTCACTATTTCCGTTGGACACTATTTACTTGCATCTGCAAATAGAACAGAAAACAAACACTGAAATAATTATTAAGTCCATAGTTTTCTATGGCTTCCAAGTCATCAATACCACATAGAGAAGAAATGTCTAATGGAGATTTTCTGTGGGACACCTTTCATCATTGGGTTCCAGAGCAGAGTAAACATTAAACCACATCTTTATATTATCTGATGTTTAAGGATCTCCAGGTGGGGTTTCCACTAATGAAATAACATTCCTGCATGGCAGGTGGAAACCTTCATCCCGCACCCTAATGTGCTGGAGCAGGGGCTCATTCCCTCTTGTTCTCTTAAGGAGGAAAGAGTTCACTGACACGCTGTGTCTTTAATTTTTAGAGACCAGTTCTCCGGGGCAGGATGAAGGGCCTCCACAAAGATGCCTATGGAATTGTTGTCCACGAGTCCCTGAGGTTCTGCTGCCCACCCCCCACCCCAAGCCCCCTTTGGGCCCAGCAGTTCCCCGTTGTAGTTACGGCTCACACTCGACTCATTCACTCACGTGCTGCTTCACTTGTTCACGGAGGCAATCCACAAATTTTGACTAAAGACTTTCTTGTGCTCCAGGGAAATACAGTTGTAAACAAGAAAGGCAAAGCCCCTGTTTTGAAAGAGCTGACATTCTCATGGGGATAAACTGAAAACAAACAGCACACAAGCAAGAAAAATATCAGATGGTGACGAACGCTATGCAGAACATTCAAAGACTGTGATGTGATAGAAAGCTCCTTTGGTTTTCTGGTCAAGAAGGGTCTCTCTGAAAAGGCGACATTTAAATGAAGGAGTCAGATGAGTGAAGAACATTCCAGGTAGAGAGCACAGCTTGGAGTTTTGGGAAATGAAATGAAGGCTGGTGTGTTTAAAGTGTAATAAATAAGAGCAAAGCGACATAAGATGAGTTAGGATACGAAGGCAGAAGGGAGACCATGCAGGGTGTCTACACCATGGGTAGTAGCTTAAATTTTCTTCTAGGTTTTGAGAAAAAGCTATTGGAAGGGTTTAGGAGACTGACATGATTTGATTTGATTTAAGTTTTAAAAGCATTACTCTAATATCTGTGGGTATAAAGTCATTAAGTGGCTCAAAGTAAAAACAGAAAGACCAATGAGGGGTCTCTTGCAATCATCCAGACAAAGGATGGCTTGAGCTAGCATGATAGGAATGAAGATGGTGAGAAGTGAACAGAGTCAGGACCTGTTTTAAAGTAGAGACAAGAGGAATCCCTGGAGGACTGCATGATACTGAGGGACAGAGAAGTATATCATCCAAAGTGGGCTAAGCTATGCTGCCTAACAAATAACACCAATATCTTAATAGCTTAAAACAAAAGTTAACTTATCCTTCTTGATCCATGTTCATGGAAAAGGCAGCAGGGGACTGTGTTTCATCCTGTCCCCAATGAAAGACCCAGGCTGATGGAGACTTCCCGATTTGAAAGGTGAGTAGTAGCTGAATAAGGGCTGAAAGAATATGAAGAATCCTGCACTAGCTCTTCGATGCTTCCATGCAGTGGTGATGCCTATCCCCTCCACTCACAGCTCATTGGCGAGAACAAGTCACTTGGTCATGTCTAATATTGAGGGTCGAACAAGTGTCATTCTCTATGGAAATAATAGAAGGAAACTACTGGTGAACATAGTTAATATCTATCACGAGAAGTGTCAAGGAAAATCCCTACATTTTTGATTCGAGCAATGGCATAGATGGTGCTACCATTTGCTGGGGAGGTGGAGGACACCCTCCTATAATCCCTTACCATAACTGTAGTTGTTGTTTCAACACCCTTCTTACCAGAAAGAGTATAAACTACAAGTTCTCCAGATCACTGGTGTCCCAGACTCTCCGAACCCAGCACTGTGACTGGTGATAAGACATATTTGGTGTCTTTATGAACGAATTAATGAACCAAAGAATACAAATAAATCATGAAGCCATTTGGTTGACGTTCCGAGGGTGACAGACAATTGCACATTCATTTTTCCTCTCTGAAACCCATGAAGAAATCCATGAAGAAATCAGCAAGGTCCCAGGGACACAGGCTGATTCATAGATGAGTTGCCAGCAGCTGTGGATTTTCCCAGGTCATCAATAGCCATCTTGAGGTCTTATGCTCTAGCTCATGATATCCACATAATTTTTGGCAATTTATTTGAATGCTTCAGATTACCTCCCTGGATGCTGGTTTAATTCTCAATTTTAGAGTCAAATGCATTTCCAGCTTCCTCTAAGAAATACTTTGGTTACCTTGGGTCCCAAAGGGTCAACATAGGCCAGGCTGGTGCTCCCCTCATAGGACAGTGAAGGAGGTAAAAGAAGTCAAAACAGGCTGCTGAGATCTGAGTGTTCTTCACAAGTCAAATCCTAGGCTTATCAAAAGTTTGGCCAAACATGGAAGGACACAATAAATACCACATAATTATCAATCAATTTATCAACAAATATTGACTGGCCTATGTTGAGGCATATTATGGGAGGTAAAGGACAGATAAAACGTTATCCTTACATTAAACGATATGGCCTTATTTTACAACCCAGTTAAAAAGAAAATCCTAAAAATTCTTACATAATTTCAAGTGGGGAGAGAGTCCTGTGGCTGGAACACTGAAGATGTGAGCTTTGGCTGGGATGTGATTTGAAAAGATGAATGCCATTGAGAAAGGTATTGAAGGTGGGGAAACATAAGTACAATCGCAGAATCAGGAAACTCGTGGTAAATTTTGGTCAGAGTCAAGTAGTCTCAGTAGTTTCTCTAAAGAATAGAGTAAAAATCAATCCAGCTAGTATAAAATGTTCTAACAAATCAAAGGAATGCCTCGAATGCCAGACTGGGGCATTTGGACTTGGTCTTGCCAGCCTTGGACCCCTGACCAATTTAGAGTGAAGGGTTCACTTGAACTACATCCGGACTGAAAGCTCCTGAGGGCAGGGGCTGTGTTCCTTGAACCTAAGCACTCACAGCATCTCTCAGAGAAAGAGGCACACAGAGGCACATGAAATCGTGATGCATGAATAACAGCAAATGAATGAACACATGGATGATTGAATGGGGTTTACAAAGATTAATGGTGTGGCAGTAGACATTCTAATTGGGGTAGGCACAAACTCATGGCAAGAAAAACCAGACATTGTTGGAAGAGTCTAGAGGTGAATTTATAAGTCCCTCACAGGAATTGACAAATGCTCAGATACTGTCTGTCTCAGTTCAGTGAGCTCCTGGCTAAAGATGAGCGATATTTAAAATTGCAACTCAATATTCCTTCTAGTTCAATGTCAGTGCAACTTGTTATAAAGACACAGAACAGGATTTGAAGAAATAACTTGTAATAATAAAATTATATCATCAGAATTACTAATACCTTGACTACCTGCACAATAGTAACCTTGAATCCCAACACTGTATTCAGTCTAATAAAAACATTTATTGAGTAATGTTAAATTCACAGGCCTTATAGTTGAACTCTTTTTAAATCTGTGATATCAATGTAGGTACTTGCTCAAGAAACCCAAAATACATTTTTGATATTCAGGAATACTAAAATCAAGTTAATGTTTGAGTGGTATGTTAATGTGTAGTTGCTTACTTGCAAGAACAAAAATACAACTGAAACTAGCCTAGGGAAGGTATGTGCTCATATAAACAAGCTGAAGTCAGGGCAGGGGTGCAGTTAAATAAAGTTGCATGCAGAGGTTTGAGGATGTGAGACCTAGAACTCAAACGCCACCAGCTCCTCTTGTTCTCTTCCACCAAACCTCCTTGTTCTGTATATTAACTCCATTCCTTCATGCTACAGACCAGCTTCTTGCACTCTAAGGAAAACCTGGTGGCCAAAAATCCTAGGCTTTTACATCTCCAGCCCTGGGAGAAACGCCATCACTTCTCCATGCTCTAATTGGCTAACAGGCCAACATTCCAACTCCTGTGGCCAATCATCTGTTACCTGGAGATGTAAAGGAATATGATTGGCAGTGGTCATTGAAGCCACAGGGTTGAGGCTTTTGGGTGATGAGCAGAAATCTTTCTCAGGAGAAGAGCCATGGCTGTCTTCTGCCATCTCACTGTTCTGTAGACCAACAGGAGGCTTCTGCTGTCCTTATTTGCTCTGCAGAGATTTCTGTTTTTAACCCCATGTCTTGATAAGAGAATGCAGGTGCATTAGTTTCCTAGGCCGCCATAACTGACTACCACTGGGGGACTTAAACAAGTGAAATTTATGCCTCTTGGTTCTAGAAGTTGGAAGTCTGAGATCAAGGCAGGATTAGTTCCTTCCCAGGGATATGAGAGAGAAGCTGTTCCAGGCCTTTCTCTGAGTTTCTGGTGGGCTCCCGGCAATCTTTGGTGCCCTCTGGCTTGTAGATGCATCCCCCATCTCTGCCTTCAAGTTCATATGGCATCCTCCCTGTATGCACATCCATCTCTGGGTCCAAAGTTCCCCTCTCTACTAGCTCACAGTCCTATTGGATTAGGGCCCCCCCGATGACCTTTAAACTTGATTATCTCTGTAAATAAGGTCACACCCTGAAGGACTGGGGATTCAACGTACCTTTTTTGGGGAGGACACAGTTCAGTTCATAAAAGAGGGTGAAAGACATTTCTGCTAAATAAAATAGACTTGTTGAGAATTAATTCTAACCAAGCCACTTGGCCTCTAATGTATTCTTCTCAATCCTCTTTCATTTGTTAATGTCATGTGGTCTTTAGTATTGCTATCTGTGTTTTAGGATTTTTTTTTTAAACAGATGTTAAAATTGTCAATTTACATTCAACTCTGGCAAGTATAAATTATCTTTTAGTTTTTGACTGTTACCAAATACAAAGTAAGTATACATTTTTACAAATCTATGTACAATCAACATAAAACATATTATTTATAATTTTTTCAACAAAACTAGTTTTTCTTGGGAAAATTTCTCAAATGGACTATTGGATATTTCCCCATCTACTCTCTAAATTCTCAGTACATGCAATCACTGTAGTATACAAGGTTAAAATGGAGTTACAACTTATTGTAATCAAATATTGAATCTCTTTTTAACATTGTTATGTTGTATCAAAGTAGGTATTAAAGAATGAAATTAAGAGATAAATTACAATCAAAGGTGTTATTCATTCTTATAATTTGTGAAGAGAAGAAAATTTGGTCTTCCTAAGAAAAGGTGTCATCCTCAGGGATTGGTCTGAAGTTTTGTTTTAAAATAATGTCATGGTTTGATGCATCTGTAAAAACCATCTGTGCTTCTCCTGTGAGCCACTGGGAAGACTTAGTGGCATCATCTGAAGGAATTCCTGGAGACCAGGCTCACCTGTTTTGCACTCAGAAAATTTCAGTATTAATCGGTATTTATTTGGGAAAGGCTGTGATGGCCCACCATGGTGTGTGCTGCCTGTATACATATAAACACTGATGTGTCTTTCCTTTATTCTCTAAGTGACAGTGGAAGAAAGTGTGTTGGAGATGTACTGACATCAGTATGTTGTTACAATATGAGTAACAAGACAGCCCCCTGACAGGTGGGGCTGTTCCATTTATAACAATCACACTCCCCTTTCTTCCACACTCAAAGGACGAGGGTGCACACCGGGCACTGGGAGCAAATGTGGAAACTGAAATTTGGCAACGACACGTGATGTTCTGGGGGTCCCCTGTAAATGTGCACTCGTGTTCTGGTGGCAACCTCGGGGACTGACAACCTCCATCATTCCGTCACCTCCACTGCCGTAGGGGAGGGCAGACCCACCCCCTGTGCACAGGTGACTGCACACAGACTCTCGTGAAGAAATGAATTGACCCAGCAGGATATCGTTAGGTGCCAGAGACTCCAGCACCAAAGACGTGAAACCCAAGCTTTTTAAGAGAATATTGCACCTCCAGCTTTTACTGTGTGTTTTCTTCCATTACGTTTCAGTATCAAGCAAAACAACGCTTCTTGTTAATTGTCTGTGCTATTATTTCATCAGAAGCAGAGCCAGATATGGGAAATGCATTCTGCTCCTCCATTTCACCACAGAGGAGGGGCTGCCCTGAAAGGTGAAAGAGAAGCTACCAGGGTCTATGGGACTTGCAGGACATGAGAATCTTCAGGACACTGCTCCCAGAAGACCTGGGAGGGCACAAAGGAAGATGTTCTCTCAACAGTTTTCCAAGCAACGATACAGAGATAAAAAGGTCAGCGTCTGGCAGCCCCCTCTAGCATACGCACGTCTATTTATGAAGACACTTAGCCTGGATTTAGTAAGTTCACTGCAAAGCTCCAGGGGCGCCTGTCTCTTTAAATCCGTCTCCTCCCAAGTGAAATTTGTGGCCCTGAGGAATGGCAGAGCAGAGTCATCCATAAAAGGGCAGAGGAAAATCACATTCATTTGCATACAGTAATTATTCTGTGAATCAGGCCACCTTTATTGCTGGCAGAAAATCTACTGTCAGCATCACTCTATAGATCACATTTGAAAATCTAACAGCTGAGGAAAGTAATTGTTTGGAATCCATGTGGTCCGGCACTCCTGTGGCCGCAGGTCAGCGATCATGTTTCTGGGTGGACAGCAAAGTTTCTAGGTGCCTGTCAAGCCCTCCCTGCAGTGCCTGTATCTGCTCAGAGGAGTTTCCCTGGAGACTGGTCGTGGCTCTGTTTTCAAAGAATGAGTGTGAGCACAGGAGTGAGCTGGAACCCAAGGACCTTAGAACCACCCCTCCACTTGTTAGAGTTGGCACCCCCTGTAAGTCACGCCAGGGCATTGACCTCGCTTCCCTAGGACTCGCCACCCTGCCCACGTCACCCCATAGTGCACACAACCACCAACACCACCACACCTCTAACTCCAGCTGGCTCGGCCTCGCCAAGTGTGCAGTAAACAAAGACGTGGCCAGTGCACCTCTCTCTCTGATGTGATGGAGAGGAAGAATGAACATGGTAACTTTCCATGGCCCTTGAATTTTTGGAAAGTAGGGGGAATTGTGGTGGAATAGATGAAAAGCAGAACCAGCAGCCCTGGGAAAGAATAAATGCATTACTTAAGGGGTGGTGGAAGGACATGCAGCATGTATTTTAATCTCTAGAGGAAACCTGTGAAGAAATCTTTCCATTCAGAAAGAAGGGTTTGCAGCAGGCAAGGTTGAAAGAGTTAGCAAGAATGGCCTAGAGCAGGAGGGCTCAAAAGGGTGAAGTCAGAAGCAGGGAGACATATAGGTCTTGGGACTGAAACAGGTGCTTTAGATTCTGGCCATTTCCATTTTTGCCTGTAATGTAAGGTTTCCTTCTAGGTGGTTTAAGTTTCAAGATGCACCAACGTAGCTGGGGCAGACTCATAGAGCCTGAGGAGCAGCCCCATGAACCAAGGATTTCCCTTGACGCTTTGTTTTATCTTTCCTACACCTAGGTCCAAAGGCCTGCTGTGAAACCAGAGGAAGATAAATGCATATCAAAAATTCAAGTAAGACACTTGATGTAGAAAAGAAAACATTTGAAATACTGTTAGCTGAAGGGTAGTGTGAAGCCACTTTACCGCCACCAGGAATTCACTTGGAAAGTTAACAGGGGGAGAAAAGCAGTTAGCATGGTGCTGCTGTGCTCATTTTACTGGAAGAAGGGCTGTAACTAGAAGTCTTAAACAAGTGTCATTCCAGCCTGAGTGCTTAGGTTGAGGTTTGGGTTGGATGAGTTACTTGAAGATAAATGTTTATCAAAGAAGGTTTAAATTCTCTGTGACTCTTTTATCATTTTTCTTTCTTCTTTCACCCTTATTCTTCCTATTTAAGAAAGCACTTTTACAGTGTGGATAAACCTTGAGGACATTATGCTAAGTGAAATAAGCTGGACATAAAGGCACAAATACTTTATGATTTCACCTATATATGATTTCTAGAGTAGGAAAATTCATAGAGTGGAATGCTGGTTGCCAGGGCCTGGGAGGAGAAGAAAGTAAGAAGCTGCTGCTTAATGGGTACAGAGTTTCAGGGAAGAGAAAAAGCTCCAGAGATGAATAAAACACCACTGAATTGCACACTTAAAACTGGTTGAAATCACATATATTGTACAGCAAGACGGGCTTGGGTTTGGTGGAGGAAAGGCAGGCACAACTTCTCCGAGGAGCCTTGTTTTCTCTCTGATATGCAACAAGGTCATGAGCTGGTGGTGTACAGGGAAATGGGTGTTAGGCTGGAGGAAAGAGTAAATTGTAAAATCATCATTGCAGAGAATAGAAGGCATTGTAGGGTCCTCTGATGGTTCTGAGTGCCCTTTAAGATTTGTTGTAAATTTAACGTGAGTCCAGTTTGCATGGTTCAATGATTTTTGTCTTCAGCAATATTTAGGTAGAGAGCTTTTAGAGTACTAATATTGCTTCCAAGGAAGAATGCAGCAGGGATATTAAGGATGATTTTAAGGTGCACAGAAAATAAGGTGGATAAAGAGAGAAGTGAGGGTGTGAAGAGGACTTGCTGGTGGAGAAAACCACTGTGGTCAGTAGACAGGTGCGGAGCCTCCACGGAGGTCAGGGTGCTGTTGGAGAACAGTCAAGAGGAGTATGTCAGAGAAGAGAATCCCTAGAGGCAAGATTTCTAAGGTAGTGAAGTTACCAGAAATTACACAGCTTCAAACAGGCCCATGTGACTGGGTGGCTGAGCAAATAGAATAAAAAGATGGTTTAGCTGAGGGTCGAGCCAGGAAAGGTGAGCATGGGGAGTTAGCTATGTGGACGAATGCTCAAGCTGCCACCCATGATGACAGTTGCCACCATGGAGAGAAAATGAGTGTTCCAAGTCCTAAATCCATTAATGAGTGAGAGGAGTTCCTGGGGGTTTGGAGGATGACTGCAAACATGATGGCCAATAACCGGTGTCTCCAATAAGACAGGAGTTTGAAGTAGGAGAAATGATCTTAAGTTAAATAGGGAGCAAAGAAGACACCTGTCTGCCTCCAGTATTTGAGGTCTATAAGATAAGGAAAAATATAATCCTTGATTTGAGACCCCTGTTCAGGGGCAGCTTAGTTGCAGGGAGCAGTAAGTTGAAGAATACGTTCAGACAAGCAGGTTGTGTAGGGGCCCCCAGACCACACCACGTGTGAACACAGAGGAGACACAACATCCATTGGGTAAGCAGCCAGGGTGCAGACCTTGCAGTTCACATCCCAAAGAAAGGCACATCTGGATGAGGACACACCAGGCCACACCACAGGAAGTCCTCAGCCATGGCTCCTCCACCTGCGCCACCCTACCTGCAGGCGGTGCTGAAAACACTCATCCAGAACAGGAATTCTCTTGCTTCCTGAGAACGTCTTAATCTGACCCGAGTTGAGTTGAAGGCGTTTGCTTACCAAAGCCGCTGCCTCAGCAAGAGGTCTTGTGTTCTTCAGACACGTGAACAAGCTCAACACAGGGCCACAAAAAGAAGCTGGAGGGTCAGTCTTCAAGGACGATGGATCTGACTTCTCTGCAGTGGTTGTGGTTCCCTAGACTCCACTAAGGTGGATTCTGAGCTCCAGAGAACACAATGGAGGAATAGAGAGGGCCTGAGGTTTGACAGGCTGAGTTGTAGGAGGATTAACCAAGCTGCATGGTACTAAATCTAGTTTTCTGTGATTAATAATGTAAAAAGATTGATTTACAAATTAACCTGATGTGAGGTGTGATTAGATTAGACGAAGGGTCAGCTTGCCATTATTACAAAAAAAAAAAAAAGACTTTAGAATTTACTTCTTACTCCAACTAAGACCCAAGACTCCCTGAGAAGGTATATGCCAAATACAATACACAGGTATACGCCTGTGACAATACTCCAAAGTCACAGGTGCAGAGGGAGCCAGAAGCCCATCAGTTGGAAATGAGGTTGAATGACCATCAGGTCTATGGGTTTCCACCAACCAGAGGAATCTTATCTAAGAGCTCTGTGATCAAAATGCATTGGCTTCATTAGAAGACTCTGGTCAAAGTCTAATTTTTTCCCATTTCTCACCCATCTTTGTCTTCCTTCCTAATAGAGCTAAACAGTTCACTTTGCACATACTGAGCATTTAATGAATATGTAAACATTCAATAAATAATAGCTAAAATGTAAGTGATTGATGGAGGAGGGGGGAAGAACAAGAAAGGCAAAAGTCATGCCACCAATGAACAAATATCAAAGACCATACTATATTTTAGACTATATACAAAATATTTTTTCAAATTTTAGTTTCAATTTTATGTGGTACTAATGGTTATATTGGTTCATACTGTATCAGGGCAACAAGAGGTTAGGATGTAAGTTTTCTCTACAGAATTTTATATGCCAGTCACAGTCAGAAATTCCTACCATCTATTTTCTTTCAAGTTTCTTCTATATCACATGAATTTTAATGCAATAGAAAAGAATTGACTCATCCGTGTGCGGTGGCTCACGGCAGTAATCCCAGCACTTTGGGAGGCCGAGGCGGGTGGATCACTTTGAGCTCAGGAGCTCGAGACCAGCCTGAGCAACATGGTGAAACCCCATCTCTATTAAAAATACAAAACTTAGCTGGGCGTGGTGGCATGCGCCTGTAATCCCAGCTACTCAGGAGGCTGAGGCAGGAGAATTGCTTGAACCCAGGAGGTCGAAGTTGCAATGAGTGGAGATCACACCACTGCACTCTAGCCTGGGTGACAGATGGAGACTGTGTCTCAAAAACAAACAAACAAACAAAAAGAATTGGATACATTGACTTAAAACATTCCCATTTATCATGATAGTGATAAATTCCCCACATATCAAATACAATATTTGACGGCACTGGGCCTATCTCAGGCGTGCTTGGAATATTCTAGTTCTGTAGCAAGTTCCCCTTTCTCCCTTTCCTGAGGAGCCTCTCTGGATACCCTCATGTTGCCCGATAGGGAAGTTTAAAGTACTCTCTGGAAAGTTCCCCAAGTCAGCCAAGTTCATTAATACATTAGGCCTAAACATGGTAGGCACATTCACTGTTCAGAGTATTAGGTTCCCAAAGAGGAACACAGAATTCAGCACTTTTCACATGGCAGAGCCCTCTAAGGGTCAGGGGAAAACCCAGTTAGTTCTTGAGGCCTTCTTTGACCTGGTTCTCTCTCCTGTTTCATTTGTTTCCTGAGTGACTGCGTGCCCTCCATCCCTGGGAGGGGTAAAGGAGAATGCCGACACTTCTGAGCTAAAATTCCCTGTTATGCCTCTCCCCTGCCAGATCCAAGCACAGCCATGGAGGTGCTGGAAAAAGTATACAGAGGTTTCTGCTTCGATGTTTTTTGTTTTGTTTTTTTCTCTTCTGGCAAGTGGGGCCCCTTCAGGGTTCTGCTGTTCATTAGGGATCAAACTGCCAATATTGGCTTGCTCAGATTAGGCCTTTATACAACTGTCCTGATACCAGTGTTTGCATTCCTCTTCAACTGAAAATTTGTCAGAGGAGAAAGGCATTAAACCTGTCACCGCAGATAAAGATCAGATGTTTGATTTCAAACAGAAGAAGCAAACACTCTACCATGGACTCCATTAACTCTTGAGTACTTTGCTCAGGATAATGTGGAGGACTAGACCAGACCTGGGAAGTGGGAAATAAATCCAAATTTCACCACCATTTTAGTAGTTACAGGGGATATTGGACTTTGAGCAAAGATATGGGGGAAAGGAACTAAATTGCAAAACCTTTCCCATGTTCTTCCTTTGTTTCCTTTTATTACAAATGTGATTTCACAAAACAAGTAAACCTAGTCTATTTTATCTGAAAAATAAATCAGGTTCTACCACTTACAGAAAACTAAGCGTTTGGGAAGATGGTTTTGGAAAAAGATTAGACGTTAAAAATTTAAGCCATTTTGCAATACCCTCATATAATCATTAGAAAATCAACACCATGTTGGTAAATCAAATGAATATCTTCAAAAACCTTGCTATCATTGTTATATATATTTTACTACCATTGAAATAAAATCAATGCATTTCTCTATTTCATTTGATAATACACACGTAGTTGTCTGTGACCTTAACTTAAACCTTGAATTTATATGGCAGCTATTTCCAAACTGTCTAATCACTAAAAAGATTAATATTCATAATATTTCTGTGACAAGCTATAGGACAAGTATTATTATCCCCATTTTATGGATTCAGACACTGGGGCAGGGAGAGGTTAAGTGACATGCTGAATGTCACAAAGAAAATTAAACTCTCAAATTTAGTGCACTTTTTATTATGCTATTTCTGAAGAAAGGTGTAAGATAGTAGACCAGAAGTCAAGATTCCAGGGCTCTAATCTTAACTCTGGTACTGTCTCATCATGTAGCCTTAGGCAAGTCATTTAACCTCTCTGCAGCTCTGTCTCAACATTAGGTAAAATTGACAATTGTTCCCAACCATCTACACCCCTGCTGCGAGGATTAATGAAATGAGACCTGTGCTGCACAGATTGTTGGTAGAAAGCCTCTCTATAAATACAAAATATGCTAAGTGCCTTCTTATAGGTTCTGTAGGATTTCAGCAACCCTCTGGAGACAGTGAAACATATTGCTGTGCATTTGAATAGGCTGCCCCTGAGTGCCCCTGGGGCCAGGAAGGCACAGCAAGCCCATGGCCTCTGCTTCAAGGGGAGAAGTGCCGGCTGCCAAGCGTCCTTGCTGGCCTGGGAATGCTGCAGTCACCTTGCTTGTGGAGACTGGGATGGGGGCATCCAACTGGAACTGCCCAGCCATTCTGCCTTCTGAGGCTGGCCCTGGAGATTGGAGGAATCACCTGGTAGGTAAGTTTGTTCTTGGAAATCCCATCACAATTCTATCTGGTCTAGAAAACAATCTTAGTGTTGCCAGGATGGATTTGGACTTGCTTCTGTCCACCGAGGGAGGCTTGCATGGCTCCCGTGACGACAAACACCCCAGAACGAAGACTGAAGCCAAGAGCCTGGTGGCCCTAGGAGCTGGCAGTCCATACAGTGAATAGAAAGGGGCTGTTGGATGTGGCCAGCACAGTTCAGGTGTAGAAAGCACCACTGTGCAAAAACAAGGGATTGGAAATATGCCCTTTCCTTGACACACCACAGTGTAGGCCCCCTTTGACTTTGTGCTTGAAAAATGATGGAAGAGACTTCTCTTCTCCGTCCATGCCATCCTGAATGCTGACTTTACACACAGGATATATGATGATGACCCAATTTCATATCTCCAACCCAGACCCCCACCCTCAGACTCCAATCTTGTATACGCAAGTACTTAGCCAGCAGCTGCCGGATGTTGACTAGACCTCAATTCAATATGCCGAGCTCTGAATTCCTGAGCTGCACCCACAAAACCTGCCACGGCACAGTCGTTCTTATCTCAGGTGACAGCAACTCCATCTTCCCAGTGGCCCAGGGCAGACACACGGGAGTCACCTTGACTTTTTCTTGTTGTCCTAGGTGCATCTGACCTTCCAGGAAAGACTTTGGGCCACACATTCACCATTTGTCCAGAATTCTCCTCTCATTACCTCCTCTGAGGCAGGTCTGAACCATTCTCTGGTCTGAACCATCTTCATTGGCACACGGGCCACTGCGGGAACCTCCTAACTGGTTTTCCTATCTCTCTCTTTGCTCCCCTATAACCTATTCTCAACACAGCATACAAGTGTTCCTTTAAAACATAACCAAGACTGCTTCATTTTTTTTTCTCAAAACCTCATATGGGTGCCTGTTCACTCAAGGTAGAAGCCCATGTATGACCCGGTTCCACTGTTACCTCCCTGACCTCATCTCCTGCTCCTCTTCTTTGGATTGACCCCTTGCTGTTTCTCAATTAAACCAGGCACGCTCCTGCCTCATGCCTTCACACTTGCCATTTCCTCTGCAGGAATAACCTTCCCCCAAATATTCACTTACCTGGTTTCCTGCATGTCCCCAAGTCTTTGTTCGACACCCCCTTTTCAGGGCTGTCCACAAAGATCTGTTCCACCCCACACCGGGTCCTCCCCACTGCCTTCAGCCTCGCAGTTCCTCTTGACCACCTCAAGTGTGTCTTTTCTTTTCAATTTGTCACCTTCCAGTATGCTGCCTTAGTTCTCTAGGGCTGTTGTAACAAAGCACCACAGACTGGAGGTGCTTAAAGGATGGAAATGCATGTCTCATAGATTTGGAGGCTGGGAGTCTGAGATCAAGGTGTCACCAGGGCTGGTTCCTTCCAAAGGCTGTGGAGGAGAAGCTGTTTCTGGTCTCTGTCCCAGCTTCTGGAAGTTGCTGGAAAGTTTTGGCCTTCCTTGGCTATTAGATGCGTCACTCTGACCTCCATCTTCATCTTCACGTGGCATTTTCCTGCTGTGTGTGTCTGTGTTTCAATTTCCCACTTTTATAAGGACACCAGTCATGTTAGATCACGTGCCCATGCTACTCCAATAGGACTTCATCTTTACTCAAGTGATTCTATCTGCAATGACCTTGTTTCCAAATAAGGTTGCATTCAGAGGTCCTGGGGAATTAGGACTTCAGTCTATGAATTTTGGGAGACACCAACCCTTAACAGACACCATGTGGTGCTAGTTTCCTAGGGCTGCCTGATAAAGTGCCAACAAACCGAGCAGCTTCAACAACAGAAATTTTTGTCTCACAGATTTGGAGGCTCGAAGTCTAAAATGAAAGCCGGTTTCTTCTGAGGCTGCGAGGAAGAATCTGTTCTGGGCCCCTTTCCTCGGCTCCTGGGGGTCACCAGCAATCCTTGGCTTGCACATGGCATTTTTCCTGTGTCTTCATGTTGTCCTCCCTCAATACACATCTGTGTCTGCGTCCAAATGTCCCTTTTTATAAGGACACCAAATATATTGCGTGAGGATCCACACTAATGATTTCATTTTAACTTGATTACCTCTGCAAAGACCCCATTTCAAAAAAGGAGCTATATTATATGTATATGTTAGGACATCAACATTTCTCTCTTTAGGGAACAAAATCCAACCCATAACATAGACAATATGTTCATTTAATGTAGGTTTTTTTTCATTGTCTGTTTTTCATTGCTGGAAAGTAAGTTCTAGGAGGTAGAGACCTATGCATGCTTTTTGTTTTTATCTTACTGGTATAAACTAAGCATTTAAAATAGTGATTAGAACATAGCAGATGCCAATAAACATTTGTTAACTAAAAGAATGAATGACATTTATTACCATTTTGCAGACAAGCTCTGTGCCTTAGTCATAGGGGCATTTAATCAGGGACCCTCGGCCAAGATCTCAGGGCCCTCGGCTGAACACATAGGATTAAGATAAACCTCCGAGTACCTGGTGGTAATTAGAGATGATGAGATGATTTTCAGATGGAATCTAGGCAGCTCTGAGGCAAACTTCTCCAGGCTCTGCTGGTTTAAGACAGTCAACTGGAGCACCTGGGAACCTTAAACTCTGGTTTAAGACAGTCACCTGGAGCACCAGTGCATCCAGCGTCGTGCTCCCTTCATTCATCAACTGCACAATAGTTGCTTGGATACCCTGCTCATCTCATCAGCCACGGTGGCCTGTTACCAATTCTCAGAAAATGAAACGAGACCCCTGAGGACTGTAATTTGGGGAGTGCAGTCATTTAGGAATGTTTAGAGGGATCTGGAAAACCTGCCCAGCCAGTTCGTTCCCAGGCACTAATGGCAGGAGGCCCAGGGTGTGAGGGAAAATACCAGGTTCTGTGCATGGCCTTCTTTATCAGCCTCAGAACCAGGGACCTTTTGTTTGTTTACTAGCTTAGATAAACTCCCAAATCCTTGGGAATATTCCAGTAAATCTGTTTTCCTAAATACTTCACTCTTGTTTATAGAACACCTTCAAAATATGACAGCTTGTTGCAGATGGAAAACAACGCCTCCCTCTTAGCAAACCCGCCTTCTTCCCTTGCCCCAAAATGCTTCTTGAGAATTTTCAAGCTCTCTATGTAATGATCTCAAGTTTGAGCCTCAGTGGAAAAACCCTGTTGGAATCCCTTTCAGTGCGATTTGCATATTCTGTGTTAACTCAGGACAGTGGCATGGAAGCTAAGCTCACTTCTCTAATTACATTTGGATTGCTTAACATATTTCATGTATAGCCATAAGACAATGATTATCATTTCTGAAAGCAAATAACATTTTTATTTTTCACTGTTATAAAAATGATCCAGTAGAAAATTTTGATCTTTCTGCTTTAACAGAAGCAGAGTTTTAGCAACTTGCATGGATGTGTTTTTCCCAGTCTCAATTAGTTCAGTGTCAAACCCAGTTCCTGCACATGGTTTTTTATAGTTCCCAGGCAGTTGGGTGTAATTCCAACAGCCTTTCCTTTATTATCTATCTAATAGATTATCCTGCTTCATATCTCCGTGGCACCAGATGGCATTATCTCCTTAGACTGGCTGTTGCCTTGTTAATACAGAGTTACATAGAAACATTAAAGGTCAGGAGGAAACCATATGGTCTATCCTGTCCTGCCCTTTTGTGCCCGGGAAAGGCCAAATCATCATCGTAATGTTCCCCTCTACCCGGAGTGCAGCCAATAGCTGCATATATTTGATTCTCTTTTTGACTCATGATTCCATTTCTATTGAAATACTATAATCAATAATTCCTTCAACTTCTACAACCTGGTTGTTGCTTTCATATTCCAAGCACGTCATTTTACTGAAAACTAAGTGATAAAACAAATTTTACTTGGTTTCTTAAAATAATACTGTTATTTGTTTTTATATATTTTGTTATTTTTTCTAACAACTCTAAAATGAATGTCTGAAGTTTTTAGTTATAGTTGATACACTGGATCAACAGCACCACTGATTTGTAATTGCTATTTGAAATCTAGATTTATTTGTGCAATCTATCTTTTTCTGTCAAGAATATCTGGTTCTGCATCTTGCTGGTTGGGTTTTAGTCCTTATTTCATCTTTAAATATGTCCCTCAAATGTCTCCCATTCCAACTTAGAGGACTTTGCTTTTCTCTAATAAATACCAGTTCTAACAGGATAAAAACTATTGAACTGTTGGCTTCGGGGGAAGAGCTTCTAAATGAGAAACATCCTAGCTTGGAACCAATGGAGTGATCAGTCCGGGAAGAATTGGCATAGGGCCCTCTTTCAGGAGCTGGAGCAAAACCAGAGTCATGAAATCAAAACTTCTAATACTGAGCCTTTTCATTTTTAAATGACCTTATGCACATCCATGGTTAATTCTTAAAACACTTTGCCTTTTAATCCTCTTACACGCATTCTCTCTCTCTTCCTTCCCCCATTTTTCTAAGCTCAAGAAATTTGAATGAAAAAAATAACACTTTAAAAAAACTCTTTAGGTTAAATTTACCTTTTAGAACAATGTGTTATGACTGTTGACATTTCTCACTTTAAATTCCCCTTATTGATAACTTATCAGCACCCTCTTGAATTGGAAACATTTTTGCCTATTCACCTTGATTTAGATTAAGTTTTTCTTTCCTCTTTTTTACCATTGGCCTTAAAGTTCAGACCGTTGTTGAATTTTCACGAGGTATAATTAATAAAATAACTCTTCTAAAAAACAAGGATATTGATCAGTTGTTTACCTCAGTTCTCAATATCTTTATCTACATATCTCATTCTCAAACAGTTCAGCAATTGCTTATATGCTCAGATAGTTTCCTTTATCCTTAAAGTCATGCAGTAGCCCATTTTTCTTTTTACACAAGTAACTGGGCCTTGTTCCTGCTATTTCGCAGGCTACAGGGTCACGAGGCAAGTTTTAGGCCTGAATTCAGACAATTGTAAGTTGCATACTCTTTTGCAGCATTGCCTTGTCATCCATATGCTATAATTGGGGTTAAGAGTCATTTGTTAATCAAGGCACTTAAAGATTTTTTTTTTCAATATGATACAAATAGACTCAAAGATTATAGGAGAAAATACTTCAAGAATACAGGACCTGCAAAGGAATTACATGGAAAACAGAAGACCCAAAGTACTCTAACTGTATTCCCACATTGTCTGGGGGTGATAGTAACAACGGTACCTACCTATCTGGACTGTCACATGATATAACTGATGGTGCACAAGAAACATGTTCTCATTGATTGGAGAGTAATAAGGGCTCAATAAATATTATCATTGCATGAGTTCCAACAGTGACTACGAGGTGATTGTTGTTATTCCTATTTGACAGATAGATAAACTAAGGCACAGAGAGATGAAAAGACTCAATTTGATGCAAACCCTGAGTCCATGAAAAAGGCAAGACAAAAGCCCAGACATTCTAAACTTTATCTGATATATCCACAATACAACCCACACTATAATACAATATCCATTACAGACAGCAGTGAGTTGCCCAGTCACCATTTTCCCAAAGAAATGGAAATAGAAGTCACTCAACCCTGAAACCCATGTAAGTGCAGGTAGATGAAAGCCTTTCCTCTTAGACACAGTCAAGGAGGATGGAATCTTGGATCCAGGCTAGGAGAGGATTCAGACGGACATAGGCCAGGCAACATTGATTGAAGTGTGTGGGATCCCTAAAGAGGGTGGGTTAGGACTAAGGCTGCGATGTTTTGGATTATTGAAATAAACATCTGATGTCCTTAACACTTATCTGGATTAAGCTTCACTCCTGAACCCCTGAGTTCATCTCTATCTCTAATAGCATGTCAGTAATGGTGACCAGTGAATTAACCCTGGAAAACACTTATTGATCTCTACCTCAGATTGCTGATTTCAAAAAAATGTCATTGCTTCATCACATACACTGTTCTGCCTCATTAGCCACTGTCACTTTGTTCCTGGGCACCAAGGGACTCATTATTCCTGACATAGTAACTCGATGTGAACCTGCCACAGATTGTTATGAGGCCCTGACAACAAGTGGTTCTCCCATCTTACCAGAGTTTCCTCCCATTTGAGGGAGGAAGGAGCCCCCAGTCCTGGTTAGAGACCAATGGACAAAGAGCCTGAAACATCTAAGGAGGATCTAAAACATGTGTTCTCCTCTTTACAGCCTAGTTAAGTACGTGAGCTTATGTTTTCATGATGCCTCAAATGCTACTTTCAGGGCCTAATAAAGCTTCTTTTCATATAATAATTGGCATCTCCTAGGCTCCTGGTGATGACCCCAGTGCACCCCAGGACCTTTTTATCGTAGAAGTTGCTGAGTTCCACTAGATGATTCTTAATTAGGTAAGAACCATCCAGACATCTGAAATGCAAATTAGAAAGCCATAAGAAGTGGAAATCAGATCAGATCATTAAGAAAACAGGCTGGAAAATAGCATAAGTTTGTAAAAATAGGCAAAAAAGGAAATTCAACCTTCAGGGGCATTGCAGGCAATGGAACAACATTTTTAAATTCTAATATCTAAAGGGTTTATCATTTATTTGTATACGACAAGGCAAGTAATAGAGGAGAATCGAAATTTTACTTCCTTTTTTCTCAAAATAGCACATGGAACTGAAATAATATACTTTTGTGATAGATTAAAAATCAAGCAGGAGTAAGTAAAAATGTGAGAGAATAGAAACTTAAATTATGGGCCTGGATAAAAAGTGTTTCCAGGGCAGGTGTTTTTTGTTTTTTTGTTTTGTTGTTGTAGTTGTTGTTGTTGCTGTTTTGAAATGGAGTCTTACCCTGTTGCCCAGACTTGAGCGCAATGGCACAATCTCGGCTCACTGCAGCCTCCGCCTCCTGGGTTCAATCGACTCTCCTGCCTCAGCCTCCCAAATAGTCAGGATTACAGGCGTGCACCACCACACCTGGCTAATTTTTGTATTTTTTAGTATAGTTGGGGTTTCACCATGTTGACCAGGCGGGTCTCAAACTTCTCACCTCAAGTGATCCGCCTGCCTTGGCCTCCCAAAGTGCTGGGATTATAGGTGTAAGCCACCACACCTGGCCAAGGGCAGATGTTACTTTGAAGCCTAGGCTTGAGAAACAAAAGCAAACACCTGCAAAGCAAATAGTGGCCCAAATAAATAGCAGCCCCTTTGAACATTCACTCAGGAAGTCATATGTGATAGCTTAAGTGCTTCTGATACTTCTGTTTTAGATCAAACCTCTGCCATATTCTTTTGGTGATTAGTGGCAATAAATGCTTGTCCTTAGAGGTTTGATTCAGTTCTACAAACACCCAAGAGTCTTTCTAAACCAATATTTTTATGAATAGTATAGGTGACTAAGTTGGATAACACTGTCGAATTTTATTTGGTGGGAGGTAGCTTCCTGCTATAGTCCATTTTAGCATACATTTTTCAGAAGGACAATTTCTAATTTCATTTTATCCTATTTGATTCCCATAGAAAAATTTGAGAGACATTTGAGAGGAACTAATCAAACTTGTCAAAGTTTTTGAAAATAGGACTCATGAGAAAAAGTTAAGAAGATGGGCTTAGTGTAAATGAGAATATGCTCCAAATGTTCATTAGTGACCCACGGTATGCTGACCTCGGTGGGGATGCGGGAGGTGTATGAAGGGATTGGCTATAATTCTCCATTTTCACTTATTGAGCACAGAATAACAGCATTATGTATGAACAGAAATGACAGCCGTAAAAAATTGCTGTCCTGTGAGGAAAGTCGTTCCTGTCTTTGGAAACACCTAGTTGTCTCCTGAGGCCCTGGATGGGTTTGGGATGAGCCCGTGTAACCCTCCAGTGGCTTGAAGGTGACAACTGACATGAGATTGTGTGGCGCAGAACTGTAAATTGTTTTGGCAGCAAAGAGGAACCAGAGGACACAAGGGAGGGGGCCACATGGGATGAGGTGGGATTCCCAGTTAACAGGATGGTGGGGACACTTTGAGGAACAGAAATGCCTATCATAAAATGTTAAGATTTTGTTGTTATTATTTCCAAAATACTAAGCTGCATTATTCATCTATTGTTATGTAACAGATTGTTCCAAATACAGCAGCATAAAACGACAAACATTTATTACCTCATGCAGTATCCACAGGTTAGGAGCCCAGGAGTGGCTTGGCTGAGTGCTTCTGGCTTGGGCTGTCTCCTGAAATTGCAGACAAGCTATCTGCAGGGAGGGCAGACTCATCTGAAAGTGTGACTGGGGCTGGAGGGGCTGCTTCCAAGATAGTGCACACACAGCTGTTGTTGAGAGGCCTTGGTACTTCCTCCAGAGGACCTCACCCTAGAAAGTTTGAGCATGCTCCAGACATGAGGGCTGGCATCTCACAGAGCAAGCAACCTGAGAGATGGAGCAAGGCCCAGCCTTTGACCTAGATTTGGGAGTCCCAGGCCATTACTTCAGCTGGATTCTCTTGGTCACGCAGCCTAACACTCACTCATTATTGGAGGAGCCTAAATAAGTTTGAATTCCCAAG
This sequence comes from Pan troglodytes, assembly GCF_028858775.2. Taxonomy (NCBI): domain Eukaryota; kingdom Metazoa; phylum Chordata; class Mammalia; order Primates; family Hominidae; genus Pan; species Pan troglodytes. The sequence goes on from NC_072415.2 coordinate 85,894,157, forward strand.
GGCAGGAATCCCTGGAGACTGTCTTCTAGTCTGGGACATGACATCAGCCTTTCATGTCCCCATGCTTCAGCCACAGCTCTTTCCTACAGATGCCTTATTTGTTTCTGAGTTGGGGGTGGAAAATTTTTAAAAAGGGACTCTATCCCACCATCCACATTAAAGAAGTATGACAAACTAGAAGAAGAGAGAAAAGATCAATAAAGCTGGTTATCATTAATTAAGCATACATTAGAACCTGAAACCAAGTGCACCATCCAAAGTGGACAACCCCAGAAATGTTGGAAAGTTTTCTATCATTCTTCAAATGTTAATGTCTTAGTTGTCCACAAATTACCATAAATATAGCTGCTGAAACAATACCCATTTGTTATCTCAAGTTCTGTAGTCGAGTTTGGACAGGAGACTAGGCTCAAAATCAAGAGATCAGCAGGGCTGCGTTCCTCACTGGAGGACCTGGGGCAGCTTCTGCTTCCGTTTCATTGAGGAGTTTTGGTCAAATTCAGCTCCTTATGATTGTAGGGCTGAAGTCCCCACTTCCTTCCTGTCCCTGGTCTCTGCTCCCGGAGGCGATCCTTGTTTCTTTTCCTCCTTTCAGTGAGTCCTGTCTCTGGCCATCACACACATGTCCCTAATACTCAGAACCAGCAAAAGTGCATTGAGTCTTTTTGCTGCTTCAAATCTCTCCTGCTTCTGTGTTACTTCTAGCCAGGGAACGTTCTCTGCTTTTAAGTGCTTCTGTGATTATATTGGGCCCAATATATTATTATTGGGTTATCCAGGATAGTCTGCTTATTAATATATTTTTCTTTTTTTTTTTTTTTTGAGATGGAGTGTTACTTTGTCACCCAGGCTGGAGTGCAGTGGCGCAATCTTGGATCACTGCAGCCTCTGTCTCTGTGGCTCAAGAGATCCTCCTACCTCAGCATCCCGAGTAGCTGGGAGTACAAGCATGTGCCATCATGCCCAGGTAGTTTTGTTTTTAATTTTTTTGAAGAGATGGGATGTCACACTATATTGCCTAGGCTGGTCTTAAACTCCTGGGCTCAAGTGATGCTCCCACCTCAGCCTCCTAAAATGCTGGGATTATAAACATGAGCCACTGTGCCTGGCCTACCTATTAATGTTTCTAATAATATTGATGAAATATCAATTACACCTTCAAAGTCCCTTTGCCATGAAAGAATCATATCCCAGGTCCTGGGGTTAGGGTGCGGGCATCTTTGGGAGGTCGTTCCTGCTACCACGAGACTCAGATCTTCTTAACAATTGATTGCACCTGGAAAGGTATCTGATTAGGCCATGGCAGAAGAAGGAGGTGATGGGAAGTAGTGCCAAAAAGCTGAAAGGAAAGGAGGGCAGGAAAGGTTCCTGGAGCAGCTGGCAAACAAGGCCAGCCAAGCTCTCCATGGCTGTAAGCGTGATCCACTCACCTGTAGCACAGGTACCACTGCTGGAAGCATAGTCATTTGTGGGATGGAGGCTTGGATATGGGCAGAAAGGGGAGTTTTTTATTTTGTTATTTGACTTGCTCAATTCAAATTGTGGACATTGCCCCCTCTTTGAATCCCATAAATCTCTGCACACACACATTCACACCTGCTGTGAAATCTATTTGCCACATTTTAGTGCTCAGCCAGTTTATGGTGGAGTGATAAACTCTAGAAACAGAGAGTTGCAATGTAAATTCACAAGACCTCTAACTACGCTATAAGTGTTAATATGACAAATAGGGTTGAAATAAGAATACATTTTTCTTTCAACCGTATGGAGTTTACCTTACATTTATTTTCACGTAATTTTGCAGTATTCTTTTACATGGTTATTTTTGTGTGTGTCCAGAAGGTTTTCCTCATGTTTGGCTGTAATTTTCATATTTGCTGGATCATTCTTTTGAGAGTGGTGTGGGCTGAAGGCCAATGTCAAAGACCACTAGGAAAGTTCAGCTCAATCAGCATAGGTCTCTAATTTTCTAATCTCTTCTTATGCTCTGGACAGAATTCTTTGAATTCTTTCTTCTCCTTCCTTGGCTAAAGCTAAGCTTGAAGAACCAATCTTAATTCTTAATCCCGTTATGAATTCCTGTGAAGGCTTTGATTGACCTAATTCTTCCTTTAGATAATGTTTCCTTGTTTTTTTTCTAACTTTTCAAAATGAGGGGCTGGTGGATATTTGTTGGTGGGTTGCCTGTCCAAAGAGTAATTCACAATTAATATAAAATTGATATGTTCCAAACTCTCAAACACAATGTTCCATAAGCGAATGTGTATCTTTCTAGGTCTGGGCATATATGCATAGCTAATTCCACTATTTTAAATTAATTGATAGAACATATTAGCTTAAAAAGATTTCATATGTTTCTTTTTTTAATGGTGTTGGCATGACTCGCCAATTCTATCAAAATAATTAAAAGTCATCATGGACATATTAGACTCCGTGGTTAAATTTTAGCCATATTCTCAGATGTTTAAATGTTTTCTAAAAATCCTCCTTGTTTTAATTTCAGGCGAAAAATGTTCTTCAGGAAAGGTATATAAATTTTAGTACAGTATTATAATAAAAACTTTTTCGTATGCAGATCCAGTTTAACATTTTTGCATTTAAAAGGATTAACGCTTTCCACATTCTTTTTTAGTTGGTGCTCAGATAAATATGTGTATTTACAAACATATCAAATATTCTTTGCAGGTGTGTTACCAACACCTGCTATTTATGATAGCCTAAGAAGCCCTAATTAGCGACTTTGGAATACACATCTCAGAAGAACATAGTGATACATTTGAAGTACTGGGTTCTGGAGATAACCTTCTTAAACTCCACTAAAGAGCAACCAAACTCATCACTCTGAGCAAGAAGGAAGATTGAGGCAAACACCCTATTGTGCATAGTGTTAGCACAAATAAACAACTGGCACAATCATCAAAAACTCTAGTTCCCAGCAACACATCTGAAATGGTCAGTTATCAATTTCCTGGGTAATATGCCCATTAAATAGCAAAAGGACGCAAAAAACAGTTGGAAACATCAGCAGAAAGCTTAACTCCTGGCACCAGAATATCCATGTCCAGCCGTGCCTGCCCACAGCAATGCCAGCTGCCTGGCAATCGTTAAAGGAACATGGTAGCTAGGAAAATCAGAGTTTCTCTTAACTCTATTGGAGAGACTGTAGCAGAACTGAAACTACTAGAGAAACCCCAGAGCATGGCAACCCCACAATCAGGAGCAAACCCCACGATTCTCCATGTCATGTGCATTTAGATGCAGGAGAAAATCAGAAAGAAGCAATTCGAATCTGCTAAGAAGGTTTGTAAGTGTAATCATGCTCTTGGGAACTCAAAGAAGTCTATCTAATCTCCCCAATAGATCTATTCATCTCTGTTACCAACATGGGTGATTTATTCATCTATTCTCAGAAATTTCTGTGAATAAGCTAGTTTGGTAACGGGCATTTATGAAACCTTTTCATTAATATGAAAATTCATCCCTAAAACACGAAACAAAGATGTCAATTGGGAGACAGTATTGTTTCTGGAGTAGGCAGAATGACTCCCCAAGGTCGCCCACACCCTCATCCCTTGCACCTGTGAATATGTTACATTACACAGCAAAAGGGACTTAGCAAATGTGATTCAGGGTATGGACCTTCATATAGGAAGATTATGTTGGATTCTTCAAGGTAACTCAATCTAATCACATGAACTTTTAAAAGCAGAGAACTTTCTCCGGCTGAAGACAGACGAGATAGGGCAGAAGGAAAAGTCAGATTGGAAAGTTAGGAGGGATCTTGCCATGTTGTTGCCAGTTTGAAGGGGAGGCCAGGTAATACATGGGGCTGGCCCCTAGGGATAGATAGCTGCCTACTGGCCAGCCAGCAAGAAAAGTGGGATCTCTGCTCTGCAGCTCCAAGCAGCTAAGTTCAGTCAGCAACCTGAATGAGCTTGGAAGTGGGCGCTCCCCCAGGCCTCTAGCTAAGAGCCCAGGCTGGACAATATCTAGTAAGACCCTAAGCAGAGAAACCAGTCAAGCCCCCTGGACATCTGAGCTACAGAACAGTGAGGCAATAAATAGGTGTTGTTTTTAGCAGTTACATTTATAGTACATTTTTATGGCAGCAATTGAAAACTAATAGAAGTAGTTTTGATCGTATTTTGACATTGTCTTATAAATATACTCTTCCTATGTGCATTAGGATTTCAGCTCACTATCAGGGAAGGCAAGTGAATCTGATTCTGCAAATGATCCAGATCCCAGGTTTTAGGGACAGAAACATTCCCTGGGTGCGCAATGTGTTTCTGCCAGCTGTAGCTAGGCATCATGTCCTGTGGGTGTCCCAACACTCACAAGGAAGACAACAGTGAAGATTCACAACACAGGAGGCACCTCAATGGTAATATTTAAAGGATGCTGGAAAGACTTATCACACCTCCTCAAAAGTATCCCCCATTACTCTTTCTGCCATTCCTTTAGGGTATTTATGGGATAGTTCCACTGATCAGAGAGTTTTTTGCTTGCTTAATGCAAATTTTCTGTAGGAAAGCAGGGATTTTCTGTTAAATTTTGATACATTTAATCAGCTTCTTTCCTCCAAATATCTAGGATAGTTATCTTCAAGGAAGTAAGGGGGTTCTTTGAGCCTGGAAAAAGATTGTGATGGTTAATATTGAGTGTCAGCTTGATTGGATTGAAGGATGCAAAGTTTTGTTCTTGGATGTGTCCGTGAGGGTGTTGCCAAAGGAGATTAACATCTGAGTCAGTGGATTGGGAGAGGCAGACCCACCCTCAATCTGGGTAGGCACCATCTAATCAGCTGCCAGTCTGCTAGAAAAAAAGCAGGCAGAAGAAGGTGGAGTGAGCAGACTTGCTGAGTCTTCCAACCTTCGTCTTCCAACCTTCGTCTTTCTTCTGTGCTGGATGCTTCCTGCCCTTGCACAACAGACCCCAAGTTCTTCAGCTTTTGGACTCTTGAACTTACACGTGGTTTGCTAGGGACTCTCGGGCCTTCTGCCACAGACTGAAGGCTGCACTGTTGGCTTCCCTACACTACCAACAATTTATACTGTTAATCTTTCTACCACCCTTCCCTAAAGAGATCTCCATCCTTTTACCAGGGTAACTGTGCAATAGGGAAAGAAGGATGATCAGACCTTTTAGGGACTACTGGACACGGCTCCTTGCTGACATTGATTCCAGGGGACCCAAAACGTCATTGTGGTCCTCCAGTTAAAGTAGGGGCTTAGGGAGGTCAAGTACTTAATGGAGTTTTAGCTCAGGTTTGACTTACAGTGGGTCCAGTGGGTTCCTGGACTCTCCTGTGGACATTCCCCCACTGCCAGAATGCATGACTGGCTGACTGGCATAGATACACTTAGCAGCTGGCAGAATCCCTACAGTGGCTCTTTGACCAGTAGGGTAAGGGCTATTAAAGGAGCCATTACAACTGCCTGTACCTAGAAAAATAATAAATCAAAAACAATGTCGCATCCCTGGAGGGGTTGCAGAGATTAGTGCCACCATCAAGGACTTGAAAGAGGCAGAAGTGGTGATTCCCACCACATCCCCATTCAACTCTCCAGTTTGACCCATGCAGAAGACAGATGTGTCTTGGAGAATGACGGTGGATTATCGTAAGCTTAACCAAGTGGTGACTCCAATTGCAGCTGCTGTACCAGATGTGGTTTCATTGCTTGAGCAAATTAACATATCTCCTGGTACCTGGTATGGTATGCAGCCATTGATTTGGCAAATGCCTTTTCCTCCATTCCTGGCCATAAGGCCCACCGGGAGCAATTTGCCTTCAACTGGAAAAGCCAGCAATATACCTTTACTGTCCTACCTCGGGGGTGTATCAACCCTCCGGCTTTGTGCCATAATCTTGTTTGGAGAGAACTTGATCGCTTTTCCCTTCCACAAGATATCACACTGGTCAATTACACTGATGACATTATGCTGATTGGACCCAGTGAATGAGATGTAGCAAACACGCTGACCTGATTGGTAAGATATTTGCATGCCACGGGATAATAAATAAAACCGATTAAAATTCAGAGACCTCTACCTCAGTGAAATTTCTAGGTGTCCAGTGGTGTGAAGCCTGTCGAGATATTCCTTCTAAGGTGAAGGATACATTTTTGCATTCGGCACCTCCTACAACCAAAAAAGAGGCACAATGCTTAGAGGGCCTATTTGGATTTTGGAGGCAACACATTTCTCATTTGAGTGTGTTACTCCGGCCCACTTATCAAGTGACCTGAAAGGCTGCCAGTTTTGGGTGGGGTCCAGAACAGGAAAAGGCTCTGCAACAGGTCCAGGATGCTGTGCAAGCTGCTCTGCCACGTGGGCCAAAGGGCCCAGCAGATCCAATGGTGCTTGAGGTTTCAGTGGCAGATAGGGATGCTGTTTGTAGCCTTTGGCAGGCCCCCATAGGTGAATCACAGTGGAGGCCTCTAGGATTTTGGAACAAGGCTCTGCCATATTCTGCAGATAACTACTCTCCTCTTGAGAGACAGCTCTTGGCCTGTTACTGGGCTCTGGTGGAAACTGAATGTCTGACTATAGGTCATCAAGTCACCATGTGACCTGAATTATCATGAACTGAGTGCTTTCTGACCCATCTAGCCATAAAGTGGGTCAGGCACAGCAGCATTCCATCATCAAATGGAAGTGGTATATGAGTGATCGGGCTCAAGCAAGTCCTGAACGCACAAGTAAGTTACGTGAGGAAGTGGCTCAAAGGCCCATGGTCCCCACTCCTGCCACCCTGCCTTCTCTCTTCTGGCCTGCACCAGTGGTTTCATGGAGAGTTCCCTATGATCAGTTGACAGAGAAAGAGAAGACTAGAGCCTGGTTCATAAATGGTTCTGCACGATATGCAGACACCACCCAAAAATGGACAACTGCAGCACTACAGCCCCTTTCTAGGATATCCCTGAAGGACAGTGGCAAAGGGAAATCTTCCCTGTAGGCAGCACTTCAAGCACTGCACCTGGTTGTGCACTTTGCTTAGAAGAAGAAGTGGCCAGATGTGCGATTATATACTGATTCATGCATGCACTATAGCCAATGGTTTGGCTGCGTGGTCAGAGACTTGGAAGACACATGATTGGAAAATTAATGACAAAGAAACTTGGGGAAGAGGTATGTGGAGAGACCACTCTGAGTGGTCAAAAACTGTGAAGATATTTGTATCTCATGTGAATGCTCACCAAAGGGTGACCTCAGCAGAGGAGGATTTTAATAATCAAGTGGATAGGATGACTCATTCTGTGAATGCCACTCAGCATCTTTTTCCAGTCACCCCGTCATCACCCAATGGACCCATGAACAAAGTGGCCATGGTGGCAGGGATGGAGGTTACGCATGGGCTCAGCAACATGGACTTCCACTCACCAAGGCTGAGCTGGCTGTGCCACTGCTGAGTGCCCAATTTGCCAGCAGCAGAGACCAACACTAAGCCCTTCATATGGCACCATTCCTCTGGGTGATTGGCCAGCTACTTGGTGGCAGGTTGATTATACTGGACCTCTTCCATCATGGAAAGGGCAGTGGTTTGTCCTCATCTGAATAAATACTTACTCTGGATATGGGTGTGCCTATCCTGCACGCAATGCTTCTGCTGAGACTACCATACATGAACTCATGAAATGCCTTATCCACCGTCCACACAGCATTGCCTCTGACCAAGACACATCGTGGCTGAAAAAGTGTGGCAGTGCACTCATGCTTATGAAATTTACTGATCTTACCATATTTCCCATCATTCTGAAGCAGCTGGATCGATAGAATAGTGGAATGGCCTTTTGAAGTCACAATTACAATGCCAGCTAGGTGACAATACTTTGCAGGTCTGGGGCAAAGTTCTCCAGAAGACTGTGTATGCTCTGAATCAGCACCCAATATATAGTATTGTTTTCCCATTGCCAGGATTCATGGGTCCAGGAATCAAGGGGTGGAAGTGGAAGTGGCACCACTCACCGTCACCCCTAGTGACCCGCTAGCAAAATTTTTTGCTTCCTGTTCCCGTGACATTATGTTCGACAGGCCTAGAGGTTTTAGTTTCAGAGGGAGGAATGCTGCCACCAGGAGACACAACAACGATTCCATTAAACTGGAAGTTAAGATTGCCACCTGGACACTTTGGGCTCCTCCTTCCTTTAAGTGGACAGCTTAGCTAAGAAGGCTACGATGGGAGTTACAGTGTTGGCCAGGGTGATTGACCTGGACTCTCAAGATGAAATCAGTCTACTACTCCATAATGGAGATAAGAAAGAGAATGTGTGGAATACAGGAGATCCTTTAGGGCGTCTCTTAGTATCACCATGCCCGTGATTAGGGTCAATGAGAAACTACAACAACCCAATCCAGGCAGGACTACAAATGGCCCAGACCCTTCAGGAATGAAGGTTTGGGTCACTCCACCAGGAAAAAAACCACGACCTGCTGAGGTGCTTGCTGAGGGCAAAGGGAATACAGAATGGGTAATAGAAGAAGCTTGTCATCAATACCAGCTACAACCATGTGATCAGTTCCAGAAATGAGGACTGTAATTTTCATGAGTATTTCCTCCTTACTTTCTTAAAAATATGTTTGTGCATGTATACACTTGTACTAAGAAAATATCTTCATTTTACGTCCCCTCTTTTTCCTTTATCATGTGACATAAGATTTATTGCCTTCATATCAGCATTTCAGGGTTGTTAACTTTATGTAATAGCATTTAGGTTAATGATTGGTGCGCTTCTGGTTGTGGGAAGGATAGCTGTATCATGTTAGGTGTAATTATGACCTTATTACTGTCTTTACTTGAAGATTATGTATGATTTTGGGAGATGTATATGAGCTCAAATTTGAAAAGGGGTGGACTGGTGATGGTTAATATTAAGTGTCAACTTGATTGGATTGAAGGATGCAAAGTTTTGTTCCTGGTTGTGTCTGTGAGGGTATTGCCAAAGGAGATTAACATTTGAGTTGGTAGACTTGGAGAGACAGACTCACCCTCAATCTGGGTGGGCCCCATCTAATCAGCTGCCAGCACGGATAGAAAAAAGCAGGCGGAAGAAGGTGGAATAGGCAGACCTGCTGAGTCCTCCGGCCTTCTTCTTTCTCCCGTGCTGCATGCTTCCTGCCCTTGCACATCAGACCCCAAGTTCTTCAGCTTTTGGACTCTTAGACTTATACCAGTGATTAGCCAGGGACTCTCGGGCCTTCAACCACAGACTGAAGGCTGCACTATCAGCTTCCCTACTTTTGAGGTTTTGTGTTCCTTGCTCCTCAGCTTGCCTATTCTGGAACTTCACCTTGTGATCATGTGAGTCAATTCTCCTAATAAAGTGCATCTATCCTATTAGTTCTGTCCCTCTAAAGAACCCTGACTAATACAAAGACTTAGAGGAAAGTTAAATGAAAACATGAGGTGCTTTGGAAAAAACAAAGGCTCGTGGAGGTAATACAGACCCTCAGGGAACTCCAAATCAACCTGAAGCCAGTGGATCTCTGAGTAGGAAAAAACAGGACAGACAAAAGAAAGGTACTGAAAAAAGACAAAAGCCAGCATGCACTCTTCGTAAAATCTTACTTAGGGTGACCCTTCCTCTGGGTTAGGGCCAAAGACCCCAGTGCATTTGGATACCTGCGACCCTTCTCCTAATGGTGTTTGTCAGTGAACACAAGGGGTTGCATAGGGTTATCAAGGAAACCAGTTATGTTTAAATTAAGTTTTCACAATGTTAAAAGGATGTGTGGCATCATAATGTTTTTCTTTATTAGCATTTTAAATAAATATAAAGAGTTGCAGATCAAATACTCATACCAAAATATCAAAGTAGTGATGAGCTTAAATTGTATTTCAGGTTATCTGCAACACCTGTGAAACGGTATGAAAATATCTGTGATTTCTATCACTGACAAAGTCGCAGTATTGCTATGCTTCTATGGTTTGCAGCCTGTATTCGTCATTGAAAAAAAGATTCTTTTTTTAGTTGGAGGTTCGTGCAGAATTAAGATGCAATTTTTTCCACAGCCAACCATGCTCTCCTCTGAATTCATTCCATGGAACAAACTTCTCCAAGGGGACTCCAGGTAGATCCATGACCCCAGATGAGGAAATCTTGCTGCTCTAGGGGACCTTGGGCATCTAGATATCACTTTAAATGTTACAATGCCATGTAGACATTATGAATAAAACATACTGAAATTTTTGAAAAATCATAAAAATGAAAAAGTAATTTAGAAATACAGGATTTAAAACATGAGAAATTTTGAATTCTCCTAAATCTCAAGAATAGATAATTTCTGAGAATATTTTCTATGAAATTATGAATTTTATTTTCATCTGAAGAGTGTTCCATATTTAAAAAAACACATAATATGTAGAGGGGGTAAGACACATTTAATTATAGTTTTGTGCCTTATTATTAAGGGGGCAGGTGAAACTATTTTGCAAAGTCTTAGGTGAAACCCGTCCATTCAAGTCAAAGAATGTGTACAAGGAATGCTTCCTTAGAATTCCCATTCTCTGGAAATTAATGCTTTTATGGTGCTGATCCAATGATAAAACCTAGGATGAGATTTCCTGCTTTCTGACTTCCACATTAGGATCTGATCCATGGGAACTGAGCCTTCCCCAAAGAATTGCAGTTAAATGAATATCCCCAAGAAGGTGAGCACATTTTCCTGACCATTCAAAATGTAAAATACCTAGGTTGTTTAAGCATGAGCAACACATAGTCAAGTGGCCCCAGTGAGTTTTTACCCCCGTGGATAATTATGAAACAACCAGGAAGTAATAAAAAATTTCTGCCTCATGAGAAATGTATTCTAGCTCAGACTCCAGAGCAGCTGAGTGACCTCCCTTCAAAGTCAGGCAGGAGGGAGACATCGCGAGGTGTCCACTGGGTCCTAACTGTCGAATTGTCAGGGTTAGGAGAAGGTTCCTTCCCAGATTTTATTCAGACCTGGAGAGCTGTACAGAAGCAAAGAGAAACAGGCATGATTACCATTTAAACTGTTGAAGACGTTACAACTGACAATTATAAGAGAGAAATTTTGGACAGAAATGGATAATTCTCTGTGACTAGCAGGTCACTAGGAGCAGAAAGTGGCAGATATGAGGATCAACGAAATGTGCAGAAACAGGTGCTACCTCCCAATAAGACCGGTGAAGACACCTTCATTCCCTCTAGTTATGGGGTGAGAAGAGGCTTCACCAGCCGCATTACAACCAGGTCTGCATGTTACTTTAAGGTGTTTTTTGTGACTTTATGCTTAGGTCAATGGTTTAGCCAACTGCATCTTGTCCATTCACAGTGTTTCCATTGCCTATAGAATTCAATTGAAAATCATTCTTTGGTTGTTTCTGTAGCCATCTGTTGTTTCTGAGTGCCCAGGTACCTTCCTCCCATCTTCTCATAAGAGAACCCCTTTTAAGGGGGATAATTTCCTTCTCTTCATGAGGTCCTGATGAGGCTGCCAATCCAAGTACCCAGATGCCCTGGCCACAGGTGGGAGAGTGAGTCTGTTACATGAGTCTGTCATGTGGGGTGATGTGGGGTCCATCCCCAAGAACATCATCATTATCTCAGGATGGACACAGCATCTGTTAGGTCTATCAGAGTCCTCATTTGGGAAAACAGGAGACAGAAGCGTTGCGTTTACTCTGGGATGACACAAGTCCAGAGTGGTATAAACCCCCCTCACTTTCTTCCTCTCCATCGAGCAAGCCATTGACTATTGGAGGAAATACTGACTGCTCCAGTGGAAGAAAGAAGAGGATGATGGATGGAAAGAGGAAGGAGGGAGACAGAAAAGACAGGGCGGGAGAGGGAGTGAGAGGGGGAAGAAAGTAGAAACAAAGGGAAGGAAAGCGGATAACCGGAGGAAACTAACATTGGTCCAATCCTCGGAGCTCCTGAGGCCACTTCCACTGCTAACTTTGAAGGATCCAGGTCAGTAGATGTCCCCTTTAGCTTAAGCTGCCTTTTGTACTCTGTGCCTTCTCCATGTCCAGGGGCACCTAACTAGATTCATTCACCTGTCTCTTTGCAGTTCAGGGTAGCCTGTGACTGGATCTGGTGATTATGATGTTGACACAAGTGGGGCCTGGCTGTGTCCTCTCCCATCTCCCCCATGGTCCCATCTCCCCTACGGTATCCCCCTGGCCCTTTTCTCTTTCTGAGCAGCTGGAATGAAACACCTTGAGGAAGGCCTTGGAAGCCAAGTGTGCAAGAGACAGCAAGGTCTCTGAATGACTACAGCCAAGAGGAAGGCCCCACTGACTGTTCAGCTGACACTGTCTCAGCTATCTCAAAGTTTGGCCATTTTTTAATAGCAGTAAGTAGTTCTGTTACTAATATATTGGGTTTCTGTCATGTGAAACAAATCCTAAGAACATAGGGATTGTTAAGAACATTTTGACACCAAGAATGGTATAAGAATGGTATACATGCATTGACAAAAATGATTTGGGAGGACATCACTCACTACTCAGAAAGCAGCTCCTCCACAGAGCAGAAGGCTTGCTCCACTGGGTAGGGCAGGTGCAACAAAAGAAGCCAGCATGTCTGATATCCTCACCTCTGCCTGACACCACATCCCAGCCCATCCACAGGTGAAGAAAAAAAGGTGAATCTAGTCCTTCTCTCTTTAAATTGCCCAACTTTGCTGCTGGAGAAACTCCACGCACTGGGGTACCGTACTTAGTTTAGACTGTCATTTTCTAGATGGCCAGGGTAAACTGACAGTGTTCCCATAAGATTCAAATTTTATTTAATTTCTAAAATAAAATATGTTCCATCTAGGTGAGCAGGAAGTCAAGTCTGTCCTCAGGAGCTTCCTCATGGAAAATCTCCAAGGGACTCAATGTGATGCACTCTGGCCCATGAGCCACGTGCTCCCTGCCTGCCAGGAGGGCAGGAGCCCAGATTCTCTCTGCCTCCACCTCCATAGCCCTGACCTCCAGACAGCCCCGTCCTGGGCTTCGTCCATCCATCCCCACTGGCTGCCCCAGCAGACACCTATAGCTGCAGGGGAACCTGAGAATGAGGGCATCTGGAAGAAAGCCTGCCCCACCTCAACAATGTCCACAGCTTGTATCAGCTGGTCTGAGTATTCTGCAGTTTTGAAATAACAAGATGCCTGATAAAACAGATCCTGGCCACATACTCACTGGGCAAACCAAGCATTCTACACATTTGCTACTTCAGTGGCGACCAAAAAGGAGGTGGTGGTGGTGGCTGCTGCTGTACAAGGGAGGACTGCATTGGCTGCTGTCAACACATTGATTGACTGCCATCAAGAATGAGCAGGGGCAGGTGCCAGTTAAGATTAAAGTGTCATTTGAACAACACAAGAGGCCCAGCAGAACAATGCCCCACAGAGCTCTGTTATCTGTCTTTTGCTGAGACATATCCTCCAAATATCTTGCACAGAGAGCAAACCCATTTCATTAGTTTCAAAAGTGCATTCTTAACAAGTGTGGTGTAGGGGCTGAGCATGGGGGTGCTAAATATTTAAAACAGAGTAAAACAGCCTTGTTGGGTTCCATGTTTGTTTTTTTTCTTTTAGCACACTTGGATCTTCTTCTTTTTCCTCCTTCTCCTCTTCTTTTTCCTATGGAAATGTATTATTTGTGTGATAATAACATAGGCTTTATTAAGAAGCAGTAAACAATCAAAAACTAACCAAATCGAAAATCAAATCAAAACGAATGAAGTCTGGGTTACAGCAAGCTTTGCTAAGGGCTTTACAACCTTCCAATGGAAATGTGCTCCTCCCAACCCACACTGCAAGGACCACTCTTACAAAAACAGAAACCAAGAAACTCAGTTTGATGAGGCTAGGCGTAATTTCCACTTTCAACAAATCATTTAGAATTAAAATAATTTTTTTATTATGGAAATTTGTCAAACATAAAAGTGAAAAAAAATAGCATCATAAGCCCCATGGATGCCTCTCCCAGTTTTAACAATTATCCAATCATTGCCAATATGGTTTCAACTGTGTCCCCAGCCGGCTCCTCTCCCCTTTCTATCGCCTCGTTGTGAATTCCAGAGAATATCCATACAGATTTCAGGCTGTATTGTATCAAGAATTATTATTTTTTTAAATCAACCTAGGCTTTGCTTCATGAAACAGAGATGATCTAAACCAAGGTAAGAGGGCAGTTGACTCAGCAGCGCCTCTGGAGAGCAGCATGCTCTTTTAGGACAAGCTATTGAAAAGACCCCATGTGTGCCTGCTGTTGCTCTTACCAAGAGGTAGTGTCTATCTTCCCTCCTCTTTAATCTAGGCAGCCTTGTGAGTTGCTTTGACCAAAAAATGCAGCAGGGATGTGCTGATTTTAGGTCCCTAGGGGCCGGAAGCTTCCATTTCACTCTCAGGCTCTTAGAAGCCAGCCACCATAAAACATAAAATATTCATGTTGGCCCCTGCGTTATGAGAAACTCTGCTGGGAGCATGGGGGTGTCCCGTTGGAGCCCACGAAGCCTCTGCCCTACCTTCCTACTTAGATCTTTCCCAGCTATTCCTGAAGAGCCCAGGGAATCCACACAACAGTGAGAAGAAGGCATCGTTGCTGTTAAATCACTAAATGTATGGTCTTAGGAAAATATTTTCAAATGGCAGAAATACAAATGTTGTATGAAATTTTAACATGACTTGGTCAAGATTCCACAAAGAAAGTGGAGATCAAAAGAAATGTAAATATACAAGGAGCAGAATGGACATAATCGTGCAACATGGCACAACCGCAAGCAGCATAGATCCAGGTGTCACCTTGGCCCGTTCCGTCCTGGCCCCGCAGCTCGCCACTGCCAGGAGGATGGAAAGTTGACCTCAGTCTTCTCATCTGTAAAATGCAAATTATCCTGCATACCATGTAGGCCTGTCATGAGTATCAAATAAACTAATGAATAATAGACATTTCAAATGAGAAGAGTGGAACTGATGATAACATGAAAGGAAAAGGAGAGATTAAGGTAAGAAAATGGGAGGAGACAAAGCAGAGAAATACAAATAATAAACATTACAAACAAAAAAGGTAATATCATTACAGAAGTAAAGAAAAATTAGCCTAAGAAAATATTATGTAAACCTCTGAACAAATAAATTTGAAAATCTTGAAGAAATAACTGTTTTCTGATCATCAGTTTTAACCCAAGAAAAAAATAGAAATCCTGAATAGACAAACTAGAAGGTATCAAAAATATTGTCAAAGCACCACTTTCAACAAAGACACAAAAACAGATTATTTAACATTTTTTCTTTTTATCATTCAAATAACTGATACTTCTTGCAATAGTTTTAAAACACAGAGCATGAAATCAGTGGATATTGGTTTCTATTTATTAATTCTGCTTTGAGATTATTTCTGTTCCTTGTTTTATTTCCTTAGTTTCATAATATTCATTTTAAATTCGATTTTGTTGTTTTATCTTAGAAGCGTGATCTCTTGCTTTATTGAGTTTATGTTCTCATAAAAATACCCTATAGAAAGATAAGTATTTATCATAGTTTGTGGAAATTTCTTCTGATCTTGAATTATTAGTTTCCCAGATTAGTTTTTACTTAAATGATGTATGATAGATTGTGCACCTCTTTTACAATCTATAAGAACAAAAACAGTTTGGAAAACGAGTATACTGACAGGAAATGTATGATGTGAACACATATTTAAAATGTATTATAATTAAAATTATATTTTGCAGGCATAAGAATAAACAGCTGATTGGTTGAAAAATTTCTTTGCAGTATTTGCTGTGTGTACCCATCAATCCCGCCAACCGTTTGCCCATCCATCTATAACTTATCTCTTAAATGTTTTATGTAGCGTCTAAATACCATACTGCTACCTTATTTCCTTCTGGGAATCCCTTTCTGCCTGAACTCTCACTCCTGTGATATTTTCTGAGTCTCTATAGAGAGTAACTTTTGCTTTTCCCTGGTAGATCTGAAATGGAAAGGAGGTTAGCTGTGGAGTTGCTCTGGGGAGCCTACAGCTCCCAGGGACCACCATGTAGAGCCATTTTGGAGGAGAGCAGAGCTGTGAGTTGGAGAATGAAAGGATCTTGGTGTTTAGACTCTGAGTTCGGGTGTGCCTGGAGCCAACCCTATCCCTTAGCCTTCCAATTAGATTGAACAATACAAGTTTTTTGAAAAAATTATGTATTTTTTTTTTTACTTAAGGCAGTTTGAGTTACCTTGGTTCTAACTGCTATAGTTTTATTTTCTGAACTTATTTTGAAAAAAACAGCTTTATTGAGATATAATCTGCAGACCACTTATGTAAAGTGCTTTTAGCTTTTAGTGTAGTCACATTCTTGTGCATCCATCATCGCAATTGTAGAATATCTTCACTATGCTGTATTCCTAAGCTATGGTCCTCCCAGTCTCCAGCCCTGAACCTCTCCTATTCCCATCCCTAGGGAACCACTAACCAACTTTCTGTTTCTATAGATTTGGAGCCATATGGTATGTGGTTTCTTGTAGCGTGTATTAGTACTTCATTCTTTTATATTGCCAATTAATATTCTATTGTATCAATGTATCACATTTCATTTATGCATTCATCAGTTGTTAGACATTTGAAGAAGAGTGAAAAGACCCACAAATGAGAACTTTGCTGGTGCTCTACTTCTTATATTTTCTTTTTATGCTAAGCTGCCCCTCTGGTGCTCAAACTAACCAGGTCTACAGTGAACATCTATCATTTGGATGCAAAGTTCTTACCTGGGTCCCTCTTTGACTGCCAAGAACAGAGGAGGTGTCAGAGACGATCTCATCAGCTTCTGTGGAAGCAAAGCTCCACCTTTTGAAGATTTAGACCCCAGAGTTCACAATTCTAAAAATTAATGATAGGTTTTGAGGACCATGCTGTTGGTGCTCTTTCTAAAAAGCAGACTCTGCTTAACTAGTAATGGCCATGTGTCCATTTGGAAGACACCACCCATCCAAACCTAAACACAAACAGATTACTAATCAGGCAGTCCTAAATATTTTAATTCATTTATCAATTCTTATATTTTTTTTCCATTTCCACTCTACCCTCAACACCTGGGATCATTGACAGTTGTATGGGAAAATAATAATGCAAGAATACTAACGTTTCACATTCACATCTCATTCACACCTCTGCTGAGGTGTGAGCAATCATTCAAGCTTGACCACCAAATGCTGTGAAACACGTTAGGGGAGAGGCAGGTAAGGTGAACTGCTCCAAAGAGCCCTGCTCAACAGACAAAGGCGGTAATCAGAGAAGAAGTTCACATGATAACCCTTTTTCTCTTCCAGAATGCTCCGGTGGGTTACAATTTATTGAGGCAAAACACCCCTCGTGAGCTTCCTCTTGGTTTTAAACATCAGTTTCTCAAAATAGTGTAGGCATATTAACTATCAATAAATACTTCTTAGGTTTTTTGATCCCTTCTAATGCATCTAACATTTGTCTGCCTTTGGAGCTCGGATCTGTTGTTTGTCTGGCACAAGTCAGCTTCTGGGTAAGGCATGCACATTTTATGGCACCTTATATAGACCAGTGAAATAAATACACGAGATGCAAAGCTCAAAGTGATATATTCCAGATCTGACATCTTACCATGGCTTTGAGCTTCAGGCACTGACAAATATTCCACACGTACCAACTCTCCCAGAGGAGGAAATATAATGATGTTTATGTTATGCAATATGTAAAATATTTATACGTTGACTTCAACACAAACTGACTATCATTTAAATCAGGAGGTGCCGCTCACAATAAAGGCAAGTGACATTATCTGCACCACTCTTTGTAGGCAAAGGGGAACTCAGTACAGCAAATGATCCGTTTATGTACAGAATAAGATTCCACCAATGTCAGTGTTTTAAAGAATAACAGTTATGGGAAAGGTTTTTAATGTGCTTGCTTCTTCTAGAATTGTTAAATTACCAAGAAGGGCAAAACGTATGCCTTCCTGACTATTGCCCTTATCTTTAGAATGGGAAAGTCTTTTCTTTTGACAAACCATTTTTTCATGAATAACCTCTTCAATAGCATTTAGTTATCATTATTAATAAATTGTTACAGTAATAAATTATATTTTAAACATTTTATTAAATGCAGTTCTCATGTACTTAAAATAAATTGCAAAGCCGGCTTTTTTCATGGTATTTAATATATATAGTATGGCACAATGTGCTTTTAATATATTTAATGTTATATACTTTAAAATCTAAGTGTGTTGTACTTTTATGGAACTTACTTTATATTCCTTTCTATATGGAAAATGTATTACTTTTTAATATGGGTTCATGGTGCAGTGCCATTAGGAAATAGAGCACGGTTCTTAAAAGTGGTAACTTTCAGAATTTAAGTACATTAAGTGTGGGGGAGGGGAAGAAACTGCATTATGGTAACATCAAGCATCTAATTGAAACTGACAAAAGCAAGGGGAGAAATCTCACATTGACATTGTAATGGCATTCACATTTGCATTGACATCATAACAGTTCTAATGCAAGCACATGAGACACTTCCACGGGCAAAAAAAGACTTCCCCTGACACTCCACCACTTTTGCACTTTCTTTGGACATGCTATCACTGTCATTCAAGATAAAGATAAAAATATTGTGAAAAACATCTTCAGTTCATGCTTATTAGATACTCTCCACAGCTGAAATATGGTGTCCATTTTTAAGAGCTTCTTATTTTTAAGCCTCAAAAACACATTGTTCGACTCTCCAGGAAGAATGTATCACCAAATTCTCAATCTCTTAAAATTGTTTTGTGAAAAAGAAATTGAAAATTGATTTTGCAGAATTTTTTTTTCCTTTGGCATAGCTCCCTAGGGCAAAAAAAAAAGAAAAAATGGGGCTGCTTCCTTTGAAGCTGTGGTAAATCTTTCTGGTCAGAAGGTATGAAATGGTGAAATCAGATATAGGTGAAAAGTGCCCAGATGAGGCAAATAATCGATTAATTTAAAGTGAGCCACTGCATCTCATGATTATAATTACTAACCAAATTACTAACCAATCCCTGACCAAATAAGCTAGGGAATCATATTTCCAGGCTGAAATTCTGGGTCTCAGTCTTCACTCTCTTGCCAGCCTAGATGGATACCGGGTTCCTCCCCTGGCGCCTGTCTTAGAATGCTGTCAGCAACCCTCCCCTCCCAGCTGGGGCCCCCTGCCCGGTCAGCCACGCTCCCTACCTGCTGATCTCTGCCACTAGCCCCTGGTCTGGCCCCTGCTGGCTACTCCTTGACTCCCCTGGTGCCCCATTTGGCTGCAGGACCAGACGTTTCTCCAACACCAGAAAGTGGGTCTGACCTCCTAATGTCTGTCCCTTTCCTGAATCTACCTCTCAATCTAGACCCCATCTCCTCTCCCATCTCACCTATCACAAATAGGTCACCAGGCTTTGTTTGGCTGTCTCCTCTCAAATGACACAAGCAGGGTCATCTAGGCCTTCAGGACATTTTCATGTCAACAGGTCAGCTCCCTGTAGAGAAGGTGAATTTTTCTCTCATTTGTTGATTCCACATCCATTCAAAGATACGTGGTGAGCACCAGCTCCGAGTCTGACTCTACTGCCCAATTCATCAGCAAATAAGAAGGACCCATCCCCTGCGATCAAGGAGTCCAACCATGAGCAAGTAACCAACCTGCGAGTCAATGATCTCCAATGCTAATAACACCATGAAAAGGACAGAATGGAGAGATGGGGTTAAGTCAGAAAGAAGGACACTTTCTTCACTCATCAGAGAAAGTTCCTCTCAGGTCAAAGAGACGCCAGGAGACTGAAGAAGACGTCAGGTGGGGATGCCTGAGGAAGTGGGAATCCAGTTTGGTTATGGCAGGGATGGCCAGGCAGGACCTTGGGGAGAGCCTGACAAGGCCTATGGGTCACGTTCCGGAGTGTGGAAGTCACCAAAGGATTTAAATAGCAAATCCCAGCTGGGGGTGGTGGCTCACACCTGGAATCCCAAGCACTTTGGGATGTCGAAGTGGGTGGATCACTTGAGGCCAGGAGTTCAAGACCAGCCTAGCCAACGTGGCAAAACCCCACCTCTACTAAAAATACAAAAATTAGCCAGGTCTGGTAGCGTGCACCTGTAATTCCACTACTCAGGAGGCTGAGGCAGGAGAATTGCTTGAATCCGGGAGGCAGAGGTTGCAGTGAGCATGCCACTGCACTCTAGGCTGGGCGACAGAGTGAAACGCTGTCTCAGATAAATAAATAAATAAGTAAATAAATAAATAAACAGTGCATCCCCTGTTCTGATGGGGTCTGGCTGCTGAATGAAGAGCAGCTTGAAAGGGGCCAAGAGTGGAATTTGCAGGAACAATGAAGGTGGCAACGCAGCCATCAGGGAGAGAGAGAGGAAGCCCTAGACAAGACTTGTAAAAAAGAAGGAGGAGTCGAAGATGACACCGAGATTCCTGTCTGAGTCTGGGTCGGATGACACACCACGGAGATGAGAGAGCCTGAGCCTGGCTGAGGTGGGGGGCACAGCACGCACAGAGGTTACGGAGGCACAGCACGTGTATGCACATGTGTTTATGTGTGTGTGCCTGTGAGAGAGGAGGGCAGGGATCATGCTCTCCTTTTGGGAAGTGCTATATTTGAGATGTTTCTGCAAACTCCAAGTACAGATATCAAATAGACAATGGGATGAATAAGTCTGAAGCTTAGAGGGAAGGTTTGTGAAAGATCATCATGGCAGAGCCATCAGCATATGGACGATGCTTAAAACCCAGTTAAAAAAAAATCCTAAGAGAGAGAGAGCACACACAAACAGGCAAGCGCATAGAGTAAGAACACAGGTCCCAAGACCTAAATCTCAGAAACTCTAAAATGTGGATATCAGGCTGAAGAGGAAGAGTCCAAAAACAGAGTAGCAAGGAAGAAGAGAATCAGAAAATCTTGGCCAGGCACAGTGGCTCATGCCTGTAATCCCAGCATTTTGGGAGGCCAAGGCGGGAGGATCACTTGAGATCAGGAGTTTGAGGCCAGCCTGGCCAACATGTTGAAACCCTACTAAAAATACAAAAATTAGCCAGGTAGGGTCGTGGGCACCTGTAATCCCAGCTACTCAGGAAGTCAAGGCAAGAGAATCGCTTGAACCCGGGAGACAGAGGCTGCAGTGAGCCGAGGTCTTGCCACTGCACACCGGCCTGGGTGACAGAGCGAGACTCCATCTCAAAAAACCCAAATAACATAAAGTAAGAAAATCTCAAGCAGTTTTTCAAGTAAAAAGGCCAACGGTATGAAATGCAGAGGAAAGGCCCAGGGTAATGAGTCAGAGGTGGGGCTTCTCAGAGTGGAGCACAGGATTCATCTACGGCCTTCATAAGTCTTTGACTGGTGTTGAGAGCTGGGGAGGGACGCCCCAAACTGCAGAAGGCTGAGGGGTCATGGGGAGGGGAGAGGTGGAGTTCTCGTGTGTGGAAATCTCTTGAGGAGGTGAGTTCAGGAGGGGAGTGGAGAAACACGACTGTAGCCGAGGGAAAATATGGCATCTAGAAGCTTTTGTCTGATTTTAGTGACTTATGGGTTTTGGTACATTTGAATTGCATTGAACGTTGCAGGGCTTTCTCATACAGCACCCAAGTTGGCTCCCTGAACACCCCTGTGGTAGATAAGGCATGCATTCGTCCCAGTTTACTGAAGAGAAAACTGAAACGTGGAGAGAGGAAGAAGCACTAGCATGCATGAAACATCGGATGGGACCCCCAAAGACAGACCCACATCCCGACATCCAGAACCTCGGAACATGACCTGATGTGGAAAAGTGGTTTTCACAGATGTGACTGAGCATTTTGCGATAAGATCATCCCAGATGATCCAGGTGGGGGCTAAATCCAATGATAAGTGTCCTTAGAAGAAATAGAAAAGAAGAAAAAAAAAAG
Organism: Pan troglodytes; assembly: GCF_028858775.2. Lineage (NCBI taxonomy): Eukaryota > Metazoa > Chordata > Mammalia > Primates > Hominidae > Pan > Pan troglodytes. Next base: position 85,916,031 of record NC_072415.2, read on the forward strand.
AAGAAGAAAGGAGAAACAGAGAAGAACACCATTGGATCACAGAACCAGAGGATGGAGCAATATGGCCACAAGCCCAGGAACGCCTGGAGCCCCCAAAGGTAAGACGTAAGGCAGGATCCTCCCACAGAGCCTTTGGGGAAGCATGGCTCGGCCATACTTTCATTTCAAACTGCAATTGATGTGTCTGGTGTTGCAAAGATCTTAGCAAATAAAGGCTTACACCATAGCTACCATGCCTCTGATCCGTGGAACAACACCCTTTCTAATGACTATTTCTCAAGCCCCCTGCATGGGGTGTCATGGCAGGGCACAGCCATTGCCTCTGTTCTTCAGAAAGGAAGTTTGTGGACAGTGGGAAGATGAACGGCAGCGTTGTCAGGCGCTTGTCAGCACAATGGGCAGGGAGAACGCAGAATCCAGTAGGCAGCAGGAGAATCACCACCTTATTCTAGTGGGAAAACTTACCAAGAATAAGGACATGGTTCATAATCTACCTTGAAACTTTAAAAAAATAGTAATTTTACATGTTTAAAAAGTTGATATAGTTTTTAGTTCTCCCACACTCATAGTTTAATAAAAAGATGGTCTATGTACCAAATAAATAAGTAAAAATAGAGGTTGAGTTAATCCATTTAATTGTTATTTTATTCTCTTTCATTCTCTCATTCAATGAAGACCAATTGGGTACAAAGTGTTTCAAGTATCCAATTAGGCACTAGGAATTAAAGCAAAGAAGGATAAAAGACAATTCCTGTCATTTAAAACTCTACGTAGAAAGAGAAAGACATATGAAGTGGAAATATTCCTTCAAGTTTTTAAATTCATGTGTTTCAGTTTCATAGATAATGATAAAAGATGTACTAAACAAAATATGTAAAATAGAGCATTATGGCTTTAGCCAATCAAGGTAGAGACTAGTAAACTCATTTAGTGAAAATGAGTCAAGGGAAATATATTGTCATTAGTGTGTATTTCTTGTGATAGTTTGGATTTCCAGATAATTCTGGTCTGATGTCATTCTATGACAGGAAGAGTGAGTCTTAATGGCAGGAATAAAGGACAGGAATGTGGGCCAGGAATTGATCCATCATAAGAGGAAGGGCTAAGGAAGAGGTCGGGCCCCCAGAGAAAGGAGTGGAAAGGAGGGACGTCATTTCCAAGCTGCTCGGGTGTTTGCCCTCTGCAAAGACCAAGGCCCTGCCTTCAGTCTTCCACCAAAACAGCAGCTCAGAGAGGGCTCGGACGGGCAACACTGCCAGGTGCTCTGTGTCACAGGGCACAGTGCAGGGTCAGCCTCGCCATGGTCACCCCCGTCACCATCACCATCCATGCCACCATCAAACCCTTCCCAGACACTGACGTGCAAAATGAAAGAAAATCTTTTTAAACCTCTGACTTAAATGTTTATCTTCTAGGAAGATAGAACTAAAATGGTGCACGTGTCTGTAGTATTGCCTTGAATATCATGTTTTGTGGTCTCTCCAGCAGATGGCAAGCCTGTGGTTGATACACTATATCCAATTTATTTTGAAATCCTCACAGAAACCAGCCAGCCTTGTTTGTAGCACAAATGTGTTCAGACATAAGAAGTGGAGTGAATCTAAGATGAAAAGCTGATGATCTGTGGGTTGGGATGACCGTGAGTCATTGATTACTGTATGGACATGGAGGGAGGGTGGTAGGCTTCTGATGGGAAAGAAAATTGTCTTACAAAGGTGGACATGAAGTCGTTTTTGAATCCAAATAAATAAACAACAAAGACCTCAAAAAGCAAGGGTGGGTTGGGGGATATGGAAATAATCTTGAGCATCCCCAAGCTTGTCATGAACTTTTTACAAGTTATTTGGAAAAAAATTAAGCATATTAATTTGAAACTAGAAACCAACTTCTCACTTTTCCATAATCTGAGGAAACTGTTTGAACTTTGAGAGTTGATTTAGCCTTTTGATGTCAAAAATAAACGTCATACTATAAAACATGATATCTATCCATCCAACACTCTCAACTATTGCTTTCAGCGTCTCTGCAGCTACCGACCCATCTGCCCATTGATTCCTCCCTCCATCATGCATTTGTTCTCATCCAAAGAACACTTTGCCTTCTGCTCGTTAAGCATGGCACCAGAAGATCTGGTGCAAGATAGATAAGCCACGATCTCTGAGGGCCTCAGACCCATTGAACACTGAAACGTAAATGATTTAGGAAAGCTGCGAGAAGTTATACTATGGGGTTCTTTAAAGGGTCTGAGGCATCATAAACAAGGGAGTGATTGTCTTTGTAATGTGTCAGGGAAATGTTTCGGATTTTCCTGGGATAGAATGTGTGGGCTGGATCTCACAAAAGGAGAGAACAGCATATGCATCAAAGAGCAGAGGGTCTGCCCGGCAGCATTTACCCAGAGAAGCAGAAATGCCTACACATAGTCATAGACAGATGCAGATACATACACACACATACACACATGCATATACACACAGAGGCACAGGCACACAGATGCATACACACAGACACATAGACATGCATGCACAGACATGCACACAGAGACACATAGATGTGCACACACAGATATACACACAGATGCATACACACATGTACAAATATGTATATACACACAGATGCACAGATACACGGACAGGCATACACACATATGTATACACACATACACATATGCACAGAGGCATAGACACAGACACATAGTCATGTTCATACATGCAGACACACACAGAGATGCATACATACATACACATATACACATACATACACACACAGATGCATGCACACAGAGAGGCATATGCACAGACATACACAAATACGCATACACACATACACGTATGCACAGAAACACAGATGCACAGCCATACAAAGACACATAGCCGTGCTCATACACACAGACACAGATGCATACACACACATACACATATGCATACACACACAGATGCACAAACACACACAGATGCATACACACAGACACATAGACATGCACACATAGACATACAGACACAGATGCATACAAACACAGACACACACAGACACATAAACATGCACACACTGATGCATAGACACACGTATACATACATTCACGAACATGCATGTGTGTATGTAATTCTTATTAGATGCCTCATACACATACACATTTTTAAGAAGTTGTTATAGGGATTTGGCCATATGTCATTCTGGAGGCTGGTGGAGCAGTATCTGCAGCCTGTTTGCATAGCTGACACTGAGCTGTAGTCCACGAAGCAGGCAGTGGGGATACGGCTTTCATGGGGACAGCAAGAGCACGTGGAGCCCACAGGCGTGAGCCAGGAGACCACAAGACTGGCTGCGGTGGGGTCCTTGTTGCCTCTGCTGTTTATGTGGGTGCTGCAGAAGCCAGAGTTCTCTACCGCAGAGCTAGACGCGCACACACTCACAAGTGTACATGGGCATATATATGTGTGTGTGCCTGTGTCCCACCTGGTCCAGGATTCAGAGCCTCCCAAGAAGGCAGGAGGATCCACAGCTGAGCAGCAGCCTGCAGCTACCTCCCTCCCTGCCCCTACTCCTACCCCATGGGAAACGCAGAAGAAAGGGAATGTGCTACACAGTTGAGCCTGGGCAGGTTGACACATTTCACAGCCACCACTGTGGGTGAAGAGAAGGTGGCTACTGGGTGAGAACTGGCCACTGTGCTGCAGGGAGAGTTGGGTTAAACAGATCAGGAAGGGCCTGTGTGCTTGGCAGAGGATCTGGAGGTCAGCCGGGAGCTGTTCACAGGCTCCTAGAAGAGTTTTAAGACATCACCGAGCATGGTCATTTTATAAGTTTTAGAAACGTAAGTGTTTAGCAATATGGGGGAAGCAATGGAGAGACAGGGGCTGGTGTAGGGAGAGAACTAGATGCTTAATGTGATGGTCAAGGTGAGAAGTTCAAAGGGCTGAATGCGGCTCCGACAGCGGAGATGGACTGGCCGAGCTGCCAGGTCCTCCTTGCAGACAAGCGGCCTTGGGCAAGTGACTGATGCTCCCTCCGCCTCCGTCACCTTGCGGTTAAAAATGGGGAAAACGATAATATTTATACCTGAAGGTTACTGTGAGCATTAAAGGAGATGATCCCTGCAAAGCGTCTTGGCAAGCAGCATTAGACAAATGCTACCCATTTTTGTTTGAACAGACATCAAGCTCCAAACCTTTTGTCTTGGTTGCAATCTTCCTTTCTTCCTCCTGCTAAAAGCCTAGGCATTTGAGACTCTCGGGTCTTTCACCTCAACTAAATCAATACTCAGAGAACAGCCTCGCTGGTGGAGAAGGGAAAGACAAAGTGAGAACTTTAAGTATTGGGGAGAGAGATCTGCTACTGTTTCAAAATATTCCCCCATCGCCTGTCATCTGTGAGATACTGAAGGATCCTAGGAAGGCTTCTGTATTATCAAATACATTGATTTTAATTTATTGTATTTTAATTTGTTCACATTCATTATCTATTAATGATCTATAGGGCAACCTTCTATTAAACATCATATTGAGTGAATATCACTTCCCTAAGTAGGTCCTATGATGACAATTCACCAAGGTTTCCAGAAAGCAACAAAATCTAATTTTGGAAGTATAAATTACTGAAAATATGGAAGTATTATTAGAACCTATTTATGTGAAATTTGCCATAGTCTACTTCTCCTTAGTGTGTTAAATGTCTGGGCATTTTGAAAATCATAATGTTTTCTGCCCACTAAATTGTTTTGTATGTCATGGATCTAGATATTTTGGGTGGGCCAGTACGAAAACACTGCAAGTGAATATGAGTATTTTTTTCAAATGTGGTAAATAAGGGATTGTGTTGCCATTCAGAACACCTGGCTTCTAGTACCACCAGGATGGGACACTAGGCAAGTTCCTTAACCCTCCTGGAATTTGCATAGATTTTTCCTGAGATTCTTTGCATCTGTATATTGTGCAACTGAGTCAATTCTCAATGTGTACAATGTCAAGGAAAGAGGAGGCATATCCAGGCTTCAGCCCGTGCAACCTGTGAGCAGGGACACAGGAGCCATCGCCCAGGTCTGTGTCTTATTAGTGAACCCCTGAGCCAGTTACCTACTCTCTGTAGACCTCACCTTTCCATCAAAAAGAATGAGCATGATAGTCATACACACTTCATAGGGCTGTTATGCTAGCAAATGCTAACTCATAAATGCTTATTGATGTTATTATTTTTGCTTCCCATCTAAGGAAAGATTAACTTTAGCGGTATCACTCACTCTCAAGAAGACTGAGTTTATGCTACCTATAGATAGCAAAAAGGAAGAAAAATTAAGATAACAGTTTTGGGACACCCTGTAGTTTATGAAGATGCCTAACTACTAGTCTATAGCTTAGTCACAGGAGGAAAATGATTTGATTATAATTGGCAAGTATTTTTCCATTTCTTACCTGATCTTTAGTTGGCTAAATATTCCAACATATTAGGTAAAAGCCTAATTGTATAGTAAAATTGTAGAGTAAACTGTACTAACCTTTAAATTAAGCATTGGCATTTTCTCTCTTTGTCTTCCCGTCTTCCTCATTTAGCTCATTCTTTTTTTCAAACATTTCCTAAGTTCTGCATAGCTCTCCAGAACAACAACAAAAAATCTTTATGTTTGGAAAGATCCACCATAGGTTTACAAGGGCTGTAGGAAGCTCTTAAACCACAACATAAGTCCTCCTACAGCCCCAGCTGTGGAATATTTCACCACTGAGAATGTTGTGCACTGCATTAGTGCCTCCGAGTGTGAGGCAGTCTCTCCAAACATGCGAATGTCGCGGTGGCAGTCTCAGCCTTCCCGTGGATCCTTCTACTCTTAGGTCCCTGAGAGTGCAAGCACTTTCAGGAATAGCAGAGGAAGGAGCAATCTGAAAAGTTGGTCTCCTGAGCAGCACAGGCCCCAAAAGGACACAGCAGGGGGAAATTCCAGAAAGCAGGAGAGTTTGTGGAGGAGAGGAGGTCAGCTTTTGAAAGACAGGGTTGGAGGCAAACTATATGCAGTTGAATAATGTCCCTCACATTCACGCTCACCTGGAACCTGTGAATATGACTTTATTTGGAAATAGGGTCTTTGCAGATGTAATCAAATTAAAATGAGATCACACTGGGTTCCAGTGGGCCCAACTCCAATATGAGCGATGTCCTTGCAAGAAGACGAGAGACACAAGTCTGGAGACACAGGGGGGTTTGCCATAGAAAGAGGAGAAAGAAGGACACCAAGTTCAGATTTTGAACACTGATTCTCAATGCTGGCATTGACTATTTCTAAACATTATGAATTTCCACAGGATCAACATTAATTCTATCATCTATTCCAAACATTACAATTTGTGGAATATACTTTTCCTTTATTGATGAGATATATTAGGATAATAATGTGGTGTATTTTTCACATAAACTATATTTTGAGGCTAATATTATTTAGCAGATGATAAAAGATATGAAAACAGAAAATGCTCAAATAAATCACCCAGTTTTTGAAAAATAAATCATCACTCTTAACTTGTTTTCCATGTTGCAGCCATATCCCATAGCTACACTTTCTCTAAAGCAATCTTGATAGGCACGAAAGGAATGAAAAAAAGTTATTTTGATTCTCCTGTCCCCCTGGTGATTCATGTTTCTTTGTAAACTGAAATGTTGAGAGTCAAATAGATTGTATCAGAAAGAACAAAGTGGTTAAAGAAACAGAAGAGATAGAAAGATCTTGAAAGGTCTGAGGGACTGTTTGTAATGGATGCTATAGAGAGAACACTCTTTTCTTTAGAAATGTTTCTTTCCTAACACAAAAGAAATAAGAAAAACAGTTTTCAGTGGCCTGCATGACGAGATATATTGTCCCATCATGTCTATTAAGATCTCAGTGGTAATATGGGAGCATTGGCATTTAATAGAAACACATTCTAGGTCAGGTGGTTTTTTAAAAATAGTTCTTTCCTTGCTTGGAAAGGAATGTGAGTTAGAGAGTAATCCATCAATCTTTTAGAGTGGTTTTAAACTTCTACCAGCCTGGAAAATTTCCCCCATACTTACCAGAAGTAAGACAATGACGTATCTGATGGCACTGAGCTTTAGTCATGAGTTTTATTTGGAAATGCTTTTCAAAGCTTTACTTGCCCTGTCTCAATTCTTTAAAATAGGGCTCATTTTATTGCATCTCTTGTTCTGAAGCTTATATCAATTTGTGTGTCTTGGATATGTGCAATTTTACTACAATTGACATAGATCTTTCTCTCACTGATTTACGGTGTGATAAGCACCATGGAACAGTGTGTTCCTCCTTCCAAGTTTCCAGTATATCCTAGGCCCAAGGCTGGTGGAAGTGTGAGAATCTAGGGCTTGAAAAATAGCTGTCAGGTTGCCATTCAGATTCGCTGCTGCTTTGACAGACAGGAAAAGTGTGAGTCAATGAAGTCTCAACAAATTCAAATACTTTATTCTACCTTTATTATAGCTTCTTAATTGCTCCAAGGGCCAGAATGCCAAAGGTAAAACTAAGTTAATAATAATGGTAGTAGTTAAAATAGATTGAGTTTTTTTTTAATAATTAAACTTGGAGTGGTAAGAACTTTCCTGGACCCTGTATTGTTCTGTCTTCCCTAATATATGTGGAGGAGGAAGGGCTGAGCAACCAACGAGAGGGTGCCCAGGTGAGAAGTATTGACCAACTCTTCTCGCAATCAACCCTCCAGTGCTGACCCGCTTGCCTGTCAGCCCCTCATCTTAGCCGTGACCTTCCTGAAACTTCCCACCACCCCATCAGGGAAGGAAGAGAATAGTGGTTTTTCCAGCTGTGAGTGACTTGGGGAGTTATGTTCACCAAGCCACTGGATTTGTGTTTCCTCACTGAGTCCAAGGAGCAAAGAGGCTCTCAAAGACAGGTCAGCCTTGAATTTGAGTTAGGTTTTCCTTGCCTTCTCCTTTTTTGGTACTCCCCTTTCTGGGGTACAGAGGTGTACTCAAATGTCTACGAGCTGGTAAACAAAAGAGAGGAACATGCAAATGGAAGAGGTGAGGTGAGAAGCATGGCTAGCCCCCCGTTTGAAGCATCGTCTCGTCGCTGGCTGAACCCTGGCTTTCCAGAAGGCACGCTGCCCTGCGTGCTCCTCTCCGCTGTCTGCAAGTCTTACATTTCTCTTTGAACGCTGCCCCTCAGTAAAGTGAATCTTGGTGTGAAAACAGTGTCTGCCTCTCCCTCTCTACTTTACTGAAAATTTAAAAGAACATTACTCCCCAATGCAACTTCTCAGTTGGCAAATACGGTGAAGTATATTTTCATCATTTACTCACCTTTGGATTTTATCTACCTATCAAATTTAGTCTGTGAATAAGCTAGGCAAAGCCTGTGCCTCATTCTTATTTCTGTATGGTGCTTAGAAGACAGATCACACCGCACGTATGAAAATAATAACGGCATGACCAGACGTGGTGGCTCATGCCTGTAATCCCAGTACTTTGGGAGGCCGAGGTGGGCAGATCACAAGGTCAGGAATTGGAGAACAGCCCGGCCAGCAGTGAGCCGAGATCACTTCACTGCACTCCACCCTGGGCGACAGTGCAAGACTCCGTCAAAAAAAAAAAAAAAAAAGAAGAAGAAGAAAGAAAGAGAGAAAGAAAGAAAAGAAAGAGAGAGAGAGAGAAAGAAAGAAAGAAAGAAAAGAAAAGAAGGGAGAAAAGAAAGGAAGGGAGAAAAAGAAAGAGAGAAAAGAAAGTAATAACAGCACACACATGAGGAGGTCATGAAGACCCACTGCCGAGGCTAATGCTGAGAGGAATTCTGTGAAAGACACTCAGTTCTTTACCCTTTCTTGATTCTTGCTAATATGAGGTGGGTGCTCAGGCTACTGGCACGAGGATGCACAGGGCTCTATAGGACAACTGAATTCAGCTGCCTGCATCCACCTGACTTCCTGGCTGGACTGAAGGTGAAGGAGACAGCATTACTTTGGTTTCTGTGTTTGCCCAGTTATTGCTTGCAGACAGAGCACTGAAGTTCTGCTTTGGATTAAAAGCAAGGGGATGATTTCTCCCAGCCCACCCTCATTGTAAGGTGAAAGAACAAGGGTATCGGTACTTTCAGACAACCTCCCCCAGGACCATCATATGCTAAAATTTTTCAGAGCCTAAAGAGTTAGTTGATGTTTGTTGACTCATTGAAAACACAAACTAGATATGCTATGTGTAAGTCAACCTGAAGGGCCTTCCAGGATGGCAGATTTCCAGTGATATGAAACACAGTGTATTAGTCCTGCATGTCATCGCCGCCCAGCCTCATCCAGATGTAAACTGTCACTTGGAGTGGCAATTAGCCACACTTCAAGTTCTATATTTCTAGATGTCTAGATGGCTTATTAAGCAGTTTTCTCCCCCAACATTAAATGTCCTATATATGCAACACATCGGCAGGAATTTTTCTGTGGTGACTTTATTTCTTCTTTTATTTGCCTTCTTCCAAAAGGAATCTAAGCCAACCTACAAAAAACATAAACAACATAACAAAGTGACAGAAAATAAGTGGGTGAGGAAATTCTAGGAAAGAAAAATAAGGGTAAGTAAAATTAGTAACAAGAGGTGCCGCAGCCTGCCCGATATCTGCACCTTTTGGGGTTGGCTACAAATATGGCCGTAAGTGCGGTGGCCGCCAATCCAAAGAAAGGAATGTCACCACGTACATGACTCGTTGTGTTTTTTAAAAAAGAAATATTTGCATGTAAGAAGCATAATCATCTCTGCTACTACAATGAGTGAGAACTGTTTTTCATGCATGTACAGAAAAAAGACACTGTGCAGTATGAGCCTCAGTTGCTTCCTAACATTACACCTTACAATGTGTTGACGGGGCACATTTCTTAGAATGTTCTTTCTGGGAAGATGGCTTTCTACATCCCCATGAGGAGCATCTGAGCAGGTAGGGCAGACAGACCACCTTGGCCTAACGGCAAGAAGACACATGTGTCATAGATGCTGCTATTACCGGCCTAAGGAAATGCACCGAGTCTCATCCTGTGATGAGGGCTATCTGAAGACAAAACATCAACGTGTTATTCAGTTAAAGCAATTCTACAGGGGCAGAAAAAAATGAGGTCGTGGTATGTGGGTCCCTGCTGGTCTAATTAATCCAGAAGTAGATTTTAAAGTACCAGAAAGTTTGGATGACATGTCTTTCAGACCAGGCTCTTGGTGAGCCCATAGCAGCAACGAGTTTGAAGTTATGCTTCTTGGGCAATACCTAATATGTGATTACTCTGTGTGGCTGATAAGAGCACAGCCACATGCTTTACTAGTCAGCCTCACTGGCAGGAGAATTAGGATCCTGTTAAAGCAGTTAAGGAGCCTGATGAGAACATGTGCCTGGCAATCTTGAAAGATGACTTTCTACATCCCCATGAGGAGCTTCTGAGCAAGTAGACCAGTGGACCACCTTGGCCTAATGGAGAGAAGACACTTATGTCATCGATGCTGATATTACCCACCTGAGGAAATGCATGGCGTTTCATCTTGCTGGAATAGCGTCATGAAGGAGCTAAGATTTATTGCTCCTCTGGAGATGAATCATACAAGGAAGACTCACCACTGATGCTAGAATGGAGTTGCTCAAAGACATTCTGCTTTATTTACCCAGCATTGTTGCATAGGTGCATGCCTTGGAATTTGGTGACACTTTCCAGTCTTCACTGAGGGTGTCTAGAACATCTTACCAGCATCAACTAGGAAGTAGACTTGTTATTAAGTGCAAATCTGCACCTCCAATGATGAGGTAAAAAGACTGCAGCTGAGTCACTGGTACAGAGGTGAGCACACACGGGAAGGCCTTTCATGGGCGAGAGAGAGTCACAGGCAATGCAGTGTATGCAGCCTCAGGACCAGGGATGCAGACGGGCTGGACCAATCAGGGGCAAACAACCTTTGTACAAATTTGTCACATAGCGAATGAGACAAGGAGAGCCAGCTAAAATGCACTGTGGTCTCTTAGGGATGATTTGAGACTGGAAATCAAAGCCCTTCCAGCCCCCATGTGGTTATTTTAGCCACAAACATAGAGGTGTTTTACACACACACACACACACACACGTTATTAATGGGACACATTGAAAGAACGCTAAGAGCCAGGAGACACAGATTCCACTCTTCACTTCACCATGATCTCACCATGGAATTTTAAATAAGTGCATTAACATCTTTGTGTTTCAGATGCCTTGTCATGAAAATAAGTAACATTGAATTTGGCAATTTCTGAGATATCTTAGAACTCAGTGAGCCTTTGCAGATGGGCACAAAATCTGTCACTTAAGGTGATATTTCTTTCCTAAAGTAAGAAGTCAAAACCAGAAAATATTTCACCTGATAACAAATACAACTGGTATGGTCATATCTCTCCTCAAAGGATAGTCATTTAGAAGACAGGTAATGTCTGATGACAGTTTTATAACTTAACATACAGAAAAAATAAAGTGTGTTTTTGCCTTTTAAAATCAAGTTTAAAAAAATTCGCATGATTCTCGTTAATAAGTTCCAAAGCATCTTACTGCAGTGAACCTATCTTACTATGCTATCTCATTGAAGGAGTAGGAAAATATCACCAATTTACTGCAATAAGGTAATTACTGTAATAAGATAAATGTTAACTTTTTAATGAAAACCACTGTCCTTGAGTAATTGCTCTTCCGAGGACTGCTCCATATATGATTTCTTTGCAATTATTAAGATTAATTCACTTTTTTACTAGGAGCGGACCAAAATACCAAGCCAAATGATCATTTTTATAAGCACATTTTCAAGTGTCCTAGAACTTAAGGAGAGAGAGAGAAATGGATTTAAGTCTTGTTTCCAAATCTATTTTATTAAGTCACAAGCTGTCAAGTTTCTGGGTTCAGTTAAATGCAAATAAAAGCAACAAAAGCCTAGTAAAAATAGATGAGATGAAAAGCAGGAGTGTGCATTGACCATCAGCTACAGAGCAGCAAAGTGAAGATTTAATGAGAACTTTCTTTGTTCACAAATCCACTGGCTTTTCATAAATGACTCATTGCGTGAACGTCCTAAATGCACAGATGTGTGACAGCACTGCACCTTCAGCGTGCCTGTGGATTCAGGACGCCTCCAGGACGCTATTTAAGGAGGATTATAGCTATATCAGCTTAACATTAACAGCAGCACAGTTAATGGAATAGCGGAATCCAACCAAAGCAGGGCCTGAGAGCATGTTTCCCTTCAAGATGCCTCATGTCCACATTTGTTTTGATTATTGGTTTGCTCAGGCTGGTATCGTGGATTTGAGTGTCCCAGAAAAAAACAAAACCAAAACCAAAAAGCGCTGGGCTCTCTCCTCAGCGTTCCTTCCTGGCCTCCTGACATCACTTCTATTTTTAACCAGTAAAGGAGCCTGAGAGAAAAGGTGATCCTTTCTTGTTTCATCAGCTTCGTGGGCTGAAGCATTGCTTTCTGGAAAACATCACGGCATTAGTACAAGTTAATTCCCAGTGGGATTTGCTATGGGTCTCACAGACTCCAGCAAACACAAGGCCAAAGGGAGCAGGCTCTTATAGGCTCTTGTCCCAGTGCTTCCCTGGCACTGACTCTGCTCCATTTTCAGAGTGACTCAGAAAAATACAAGAGAAGAAATGTTCAGTAACTCTCATCCATGTTTGTCTGTCTGTCATCTATCCATCATCTTTCCATTGATTGCACTATTTTAATTGTTCTCATATTTAAAAAGAGCAAGAAATTCTTGGCTGGGTGAAGTGAGCAGATCACTTGAGGTCAGGAGTTTGAGATCAGCTTGGCCAACAGGGTGAAACCCTACTAAAAATACAAAAATTAGACAGGCATGGTGGTGCACCCCTGTAATCCCAGCTGCCCAGGAGGCTGAGGCAGGAAAATTGCTTGAACCTGGGAGGTGGAGGTTGCAGTGAGCCAAGATTATGTCACTGCACTCCAGCCTGGGTGACAGACTAAGACTCCATCTCAAAATAAATAAATAAACTAATTACATTAATTAAAATTTAAAAAGCAAGAAGACAAACCTATCCTTCATCTATGGAGTCTGTTCTATTCCCACCACCTTCTGCCAGTTAGAATGAAACCACCCAATCACCTGCTAACGCCTTTCTGCATCTTGATTGTCCCGTGGCCCCATCCAGATGGAAGGTGGGTTTGGAGAGAGTATGGTGTAGAGAAAAGCTAAGGTGGATTCCCCCGGCGTCAGCACACAGGCTGTGCCCAGAGCTCAGTGGAGAGGAGCCCCGTGTGGTGTGGGCAGGAAGACAGAGGCGGAGCCAGACTGCTCCGCAACATGACGCTGTCTGATCTGAGCCAAAACCGGACTCCACTGTGCATCAGTTTCCTCATTAATCAAATGAGAAACACAGAGCTCACTTCATGGAGTTCCTGTGAATGGTTCCTGGCTCATTGTAAGCACGATGTAAGCACTAGCTACTGTTATTATGAAGTTAAGATATAGGATAGTTAGCATAAGTGGCAGTGAGAATTTTAAAGATGGTCCCAAAGGCCCTGACCCCTGGTTATTCAAGGACACGCTGCTGTGGGCACTGCTGTGAAGGGTGGATGTGCAGAAGATCCCGGTGGGCCTGATCCATGCCATCAGGTGAGCCCTTTCACAGCAGAGTTTATTCAGCTGGAGGTGGAAGTAGAGGCTGACGGGATTGAAAGCATGAGAAGGAGGCAACACACATAGGTGACCTTGAGTAAAGAAATGTGGCAGTCTGTAGCAGCAGAGGTGGCCTTGGCCAACAGCCACCAAAGAAATGAGACCTCAGTCCCACAGCAGCAAGGACCTGGATCCTTCCAACCACCTGGATAAGCTTGGAAGCAGCATCTCCCTCAGAGCCTCCAGATAAAAGGTCAGCCCAGCTGGCACCTTAACTTGGGGCTTGTGAGACCCTAAGCAGAGAATGCAGATGAGTCTATCTGGATTTTCAACCTACAGAACAGTGAGCTAATAAATGGATGTCCTTGTAAGCTGCTAAATTTGAGGTTCTTTGTTATGTAGCAACAGATAGTGAGTAGAACTTAGAACTTAACACTCCCTTTGAGGAAAGTAATGAGATCCATACTTCTTTTATGATATTTGGCTTGAGCTCTCACAATAGTTGAAGTCATAAATGAGGGTTAAATTATGGAGAAGAAGACTTGGAGCGAGGTGGGCACCATGGCTGCTGTAGACCAGATGGTGATTCCTGTAAGCCATGTTATACATCACCGACTGATATGGTTTGGCTGCATCCCCACCCAAATCTCATCTTGAATTCCCATGTGTTGTTGGAGGGACCTGGTGGGAGATAATTGAATCATGGGAGCAGGTTGTTCCTGTGCTGTGAATAAGTCTCATGAGATCTGGTGGTTTTAAAAATGGGAGTTTCCCTGCACAAGCTCTCTTCTCCTGTCAGCTCCCATGTAAAATGTGCCTTTCACCTTCTTCCATGATTGTGAGGCCTCCCCAGCCATGTGGAACTGTAAGTCCATTAAAACCTCTTTTTCTTCCCAGTCTCAGGTATGTCCTTATCAGCAACATGAAAATGGACTAATACAGCAAATAGGTACCAGTAGAGTGGGGCACTGCTGAAAAGATACCCAAAAATGTGGAAGCAACTTTGGAACTGGGTAACTGGCAGAGGCTGGAACATTTTGGAGGGCTCAGAAGAAGACAGGAAAATGTGGGAAAGTTTGGATCTTTCTAAAGACTTGTTGAATGGCTTTGACCAAAATGCTGATAATGATATGGACCATGAAATCCAGGCTGAGGTGGTCTTAGATGGAGATGAGGAACTTGTTGGGAACTGGAGCAAAGGCGACTCTTGTTATGTTTTAGCAAAGAGACTGGTGGCATTTTTCCCCTGCTCTAGAGATTTGTGTAACTTTAAACTTGAGAGAGATGATTTAAGGAATCTGGCAGAATACATTTTTAAGCAGCAAAATATTCAAGAGGTGACTTGGGTGCTGTTAAAGGCATTCAGTTTTATAAGGAAAGTAGAGTATAATAGTTTGGAAAATTTGCGGCATGACAATGCAATAGAAAAGAAAATCCCATTTTCTGAGAAGAAATCCAAGTCTGCTGCAAACATTTGCATAAATAATGAGGAGCCAAATGTTATTCCCAAAGACAATGGGGAAAATGTCTCCAGGGCATATCAGAGGTCTTCATGGCGGCCCCTCCCATCATGGACTGGGAGTCCTAGGAGGAAAATGAGGTTTTGTGGGCCAGACCTAGGGTCCCTGTGCTGTGAGCAGCCTAGAGACTTGGTGCCCTCTGTCCTAGCTACTCCAGCCATGGCTGAAAGGGGACCAATGTAGAGCTCAGGCCATGGCTTCAGAAGGTGCAAGCCTCAAGCCTTGGCAGCTTCCACATTGTGTTGAGCCAGCAAATGCACAGAAGTCAAGAATTGAGGTTTGGGAACCTCCATCTAGATTTCAGAAGATGTGTGAAAACACCTGGATATCCAGACAGAAGTTTGCTGCCGGGGAAGGGCCCTCATAGAGAACCTCTGCTAGGGTAGTGTGGAAGGGAAATGTGGGGTTGGCGCCCCCACACAGACTCCCTACTGGGGTACTGCCTAGTGGAGCTGTGAGAAGAGGGCCACTGTCCTCCAGAGCCCAGAATGGTAGATCCACCAACAGTTTGCTCCGTGAGCATGG
This sequence comes from Pan troglodytes, assembly GCF_028858775.2. Taxonomy (NCBI): domain Eukaryota; kingdom Metazoa; phylum Chordata; class Mammalia; order Primates; family Hominidae; genus Pan; species Pan troglodytes. The sequence continues at coordinate 85,931,685 of NC_072415.2, forward strand.
AAAAGTTGCAGACACTCAACACCAGCCCATGGAAAGCCACAGGGTCAGAGCTATGCAAGACCATGGGAACCCATGTCTTACATCAGTGTGACCTGGATGTGAGACATGGAGTCAAAGGAGATCATTTTAGAGCTCTAAGATTTAACTGCCTCTCTGGATTTCGGACTCACATGGGGCCTGTAGCCCCTTTGTATTGGCCAATTTCTCCCATTTGGAATGGTTGTATTTACCCAATGCCTGCACCCCCATTGTATCTAGGATGTAACTAACTTGCTTTTGATTTTACAAGTTATAGGAGGAAGGGATTTTCCTTGTCTTGGATGGGACTTTGGACTGTGGACTTTTAAGTTAATGCTGAAATGAGTTAGGACTTTGGAGGACTGTTGGGAAGGCATGATTGGTTTTGAAATGTGAGAACATGAGATTTTGGAGGGACCAGGGGTGCAATGATGTGGTTTAGCTGTGTCCCCATCCAAATCTCATCTTGAATTCCCACATGTGTGGGAGGCACCTGGTGGGAGGTAATTGAATCACAGGGGCAGGTATTTCCCTTGCTGTTCTCGTGATAGTGAATAAATCTCACGAGAGCTGATGGTATTAAAAATGGAAGTTTCCCTGCGCAAGCTCTCTTCTGTGGTCTGACACCATGTAAGACGTGCCTTTCACCTTCCACCACGATTACATGGCCTCCCCAGCCACATGGACCCGTAAGTCTATTAAAACCTCTTTTTCTTCCCAGTCTCAGGTATGCCTTTATTAGCGGCATGAAAATGGACTAATACACCGATCGACTGGGCTGTCACATCCTTCTGTCTTCCTTACATTCCAGAATACCTCATATGGGAGACAGAATAGTGTCGTCCTGTATAACCCCAAAGGGAAATGCTGCAGACCAATGTGCCATATGAAGCAGAACTGGCTGCCATTCAGAACTGTCGACAATGAGAAGAGCAAATTCAGGAAACTGTGGGACAAAGCACAGGCTGAATCACTAGTATGAAGGTGAGTGTGCCCTGTGTTCACTAAATCCGGCTCACTTTTTCCTCCCTGGGAACACTCTCCCAGTCATACTTTCCACCATCCCACACTTACATGGGTCATAAGATTATCTGCAGGCAATGAAATGTGAGCTGAGATGATGGTGTTACTTCCAGGCTGAAGCAGTATAAAACCTGGTGATTCTCTGCTCTCTCTGCCCATGGCCTATCAACCAAGGAGGGCTTGTGTTAAGTGAGTAGGTCTAGGCCGCCAGTGCACCCGGGATCTCTGAGTCACTACATGGACTGCAGCTGCCTTGGAAAGCTGCCTGCACCCCCACTGGATGTTTAATGAGTAAAAAACAAACTTTGCTGTATTTTGTGGCTGTTTGTCTTTCTCTCTACTCCCTGTAACCTAGCCTATCCAGCTACTCAATAGAACCATTGTAAAACCAGATTTAAAAATCAAGCAGACTGGAATAAGTAAATTCTAAGATCATGGCATTTAAGAGCCTTGATTTTCTGATTTAGCTAGTTGTACCAACAAATCAATGGTGATAACAGAAACATGAGAATAATTATGATTAATATTTAGTGTGGATCTATTCTGTGACAAGCACTATGCTGGACACAATATACCTATTGCCTCCCTTTGTCCTCCAGGAGCTCTATGACATAGGCACTAGTCTCATTCCTGTTTCAAAGAAGAGAAAAACAAAGGCAAGAGGGTTTAGTTAATTAACCCAGTATTGCACAGCTAGCTAATAGCAGATCTGGGAAGGGGAGCCTTTGGCCTTCCAATATAAAACTCTTTCCACAGCAAGTTGAGCAAATGGAGCAAATTGCATATAGAATTCTAAAAGAATCTGTTCCATAATTTTGTTAAATAGAAGATGGTGTTTTCTGTCTTATTTCTGATGCTTTTCCTGCTAAAGCCACTTAGTTGCTTGCATTAGCATCGTGCAAGTCCTTCAAGGAACTGTCGGCTTTTTTATAGAGTATTCCCTACTATCTCAGGATCCGTGATCATAATGAATTAGAATAAAAGTGTGAGAGGTTATAAATGGCCACAAGTTATTTGAAGCTCCTCTCAGTAGAATGTAGAGTCTGTTCATCTACCCCTTGATTCTTTGCTGGCCCTGTGACCAGCTTTGACCAACACAATGTAGCAGAAATGACACCGAGTGACTCCCAGCCTCTGCTTCCAAGATATCCTGCAGCCTCTGCTCTTGAACAGCCTCTCGCACACTGGGTGGAAGCTGCAATAACATCCCATGTGTAAGGAGAGAGGCTCAGCCTCCCGGGCCCACCCTGCTAAGGCTCCACCGGTGTGAGAGCAACCCCGCTCAACCACCCAGCCCCAGCCCAGCCACCAGCTGACTGAAGCCGCAAGAACCGGTCAACCCAAGGATGCCTGAGAAATACGGAATCGCCATAGCTTTAAGTGGTCATTTATTTTGTGGTGATTTGTTTTGCAGCAATACCGATAAAACAAAGTTAAACTCTTTTATAAAACCGAACAAAACCCTGGAAAATTGAGATCAGGGAATTCTCCTAGCTTAACTATAGAAGATAGTTAAGGTGACTTTAAAGGGCTTTTTCTCCCCCCACTTTTAAAAAAAATCCATTTGCTAAATCTAATTATGTCATCATTGATTTTAGAAATAAGAGGTAATTTTTCCATCAACTGGTCAAAACTCAATTTCATTTATCACTGGGAGATAAAAAGGAGTCTATTCTCTTCCTTGACTCTATTTTGTTCATTTTCTGAATAGTTGAATAGCATTACATGCAAAGTATCTATTGGGAAATAATTCTATACTTAATGTTAGAGCCAGTGAGACCTCACACGCTCAGGCAGGTCGCACAGGGTCAATTATCGGTCATTTCTGAGAACTGTCTTCTTATGCTGCTGGAAGTGTCACGGGAGATTTACTATTGTCATATCCAGCCAATAACCTGGCATGGAGGAGCTCTGTCTTTTGGAAAGGATATAAAAGTAAAGAACGGAGCACTCAGGGACATGAAAGAGCTCGTGGCATTTTGAGTTGATCCTAACGTCCTGGATAAATTCCAATCGCAGTAATGGCATTCACTTATGCTTTTGTTATAAGCAATTAAGGCATGCACTGTTTTGCTCCGTCTCATTCCCTTCTAACTAATCTCCTCTGCGTCTGGTCAACTGATCCTTATATTGCTGAGTGACCAGATGCTGCTTAGACCGGGGGTCCACAAGCTTTGTTCTGTAAAGGGCAGAGTAAATATTTCAGATTTTGCAGGCCAAATGGCAAAGTTGTAGACATTATCCTTGTATTTATATAACAAAAGAAAAAACATATTTCCACAGACTTTTGATGAAATTAAAAATACAAGAACAAGGATTGAGTACAATGTTTTCGCTCTACTGCTCATGAAAAAACTGTCTTTCTTTTGCAGCATAACCTTCGTTTAGTCGAGGTTCAAAGTTAGTGTTTTTAATCATCAAATTAATTGCCAATGTTCATCTGTAAAATCATTCTTAGCTGAAAAAGTGAGGGGGCTGGATTTGCTCCTCGGGCTTTACTTTGCCCAGTTTAGAAGACAGCTCTGTCTATACCTTGGTGGCAAATAGGCTTCCTCCTATGCCAGATGGGGGCCACGAGTGTGGGGTCCAGTGGGCTTGCGAGTAGAGCTGGACCTTGGGAGGAAAGACGTGCTGTCTGGAGGCCAATGGCTGCCATAGGAAATGACAACCTTCATTTCCTATACACTCTTTTCTTTATACACTCAGTCTATGTATTGCTTCGCCTGGGTGTGTGGAGTTTCCTTTTATGAAAGTTCTCTAGCTGTGAGGCTCTTGGAAGGAAGAGGCCCTTTCTCATGAGACACTTATCCTCACTCCATGGTGGACTGTGCCCACTGCTCATCCCACTGAGTGAGGGGCCGACCGGCCAGCTTGAGAGAGGCGGGGCTCAGGTGGGGTCCCCACTCTCCATGCTGGCACCCAGTGCTCTCTCTTGTTCTTTGATAGCCTTGCCAGGTTTACTTTGAGCTTTTTGTTTGTTGGCCCTTTATTGGTAGAAAGCCTTGGGAAGATTGTCTTAAAAACAAACAATTTTAGAAAGTCACTCTTCATTAGAATGGATTGCTAAAAATCTGAATACTTTAGATTGATATTTCAGTCTGCTCGAAACTCATTTAAATTACTTGATAGCTAAATACATGTAGACTGTATTATAATTTTATTGAACCACTGCTCCAGGTTAACCTAATTGTTTTGAAACTGGTGCTTTGAACATTCAATCAGGACAAAATTTATATTAGGCTAACCTATGAAAAGAAGAAATGATTTGTCTCTGGAAATTACCAATTTATTCTCACTAAACATATCCAGACATAGTGTAGCCAACCTAGACAACCAATTGGCGTGCATTTTGCTAGGAGTGAGTATTTGGACTCTGATCTTCAAACATTTCAGTCCCATGATTCAATGAGTCTGAGGCAAAATCACATGAATTTGGGTATTACATGACAACAGATTGCATCTCCCTTCTGACCCAGCTAGTTAAAAATACAGTTATCCTGTGTCTGTGCAGATGCTTCTGTAAACAAACCCACTGCACTGTCAGTCGTATAAAAGTATAGCACATATAATTATGCACAGTGCATAACACAGGCACACCTTGGAGATATTGTGGGCTTGGTTCCGTACCACTACAATAAAGCAAATACCACAAATTTTTCATTTCTCAGTGCATATAAAAGTTAAGTTTAAACTATACTGTAGTCTATTAAGTGTGTAATAGCATTATGTCTAAAAAATGTACATGCCTTAATTTAAAATGTTTTCTTGCTAAAACTTGCTAGCAATCATCTGAGCTTTTAGCAAACCATAATCCTTTTGCTGATAAAGGGTCTTACCTCAATATTGATGGCTGCTGACTGATCAGGATAGTGGTTGTTGAAGGTCAGGGTGGCTGTGGCAATGTCTTAAATAAGACAACAGTTAAGTTTGCCACATCAATCGACTCTTCCTTTCACGAAAGACTTCTCTGTGGCACGCAATGTTGTTTGATAGCATTTTACCCACAGTAGAACTTCTTTCAAAATTGGAGTCAATCTTCTCAAACCCTGTGGCTACTTTGTCATCTAAGTTTATGTCCTATCATAAACCCTTCATTGTCATTTCAAAAATGCTCACAGCATTCTCATAAGGAGTAGATTCCATCTCAAGAAACCACTTTCCTTGCTCATCTATAAGAAGCAACTCCTTATCCATTCAGGTTTTATCAAGAGATTGCAGAAATTCAGCCACATCTTCGGGCTCCACTTCTAATTCTTGTTCTCCACCACATCTGCAGTGACTTCCTCCACTGAAGTCTTGAATGTCTCAAAGTCATCCATGAGAGGTGGAATCAACCTCTTCAAAACTCCGGTTAATGTTGATATTTTAACTTCCTCCTACAAATCATGAATGTTCCTAATGATGTCTATGATGGTGAATCCTTTCCAGAAGGTTTTCTATTTACTTTGCCCAGATCCATCAGAGGAATCACTCTCTGTGGCAGCTATAGCCTTACAAAGTGCCTTTCTTAAATAGTAAGACCTAAAAGCCAAAATTACTCCTTGATCTATGGGCTGAAGACTGAATGTTGTGCTAGCAGGCATGAAAACAACATTCATCTTGTACATCTCCATCAGAGCTCTTGGGTGACCAGGTGCATTGTCAATGAGCAGTAAATCTCAACAATGGGTTTAAAATATTCACTATACTGTACAGTATAAACTAAACTCTAGTGTAAACAGAAGTACTGTCATCCAGGCTTTGTTAACCCATTTCTAGAGCACAGGAAGGATAGATTTAGCATCATTCTGAAGGGTTCTAGGATTTTCAAAATGATAAATGACCATTGGCTTCAACTTAAGGTCACCAGCTGCAGTATCTCCTAATAAAAGAGTCATCCTATCCTTTGAAGCTTTGAAGCTGACACTGACTTCTCCTCTCTGGCTATGAAAGTCCTACATGGCATCTTCTTTCAATACAAAGCTGTTTTGTCTACACTGAAAAAGCTATTGTTTAGTGGAATGACCTTTGTCAATGTTCTTAGTGAGATCTTCTGGAGAACTTGCTGCAGCTTCTCCATCAGCACTTGCTGCTTCATCTTGCATTTTTATGTTATGGAGGTGGCTCTTCTCCATCGACCTCATGAACCAACCTCTGCTGGTTTCCAAAGTTTCTTCTGCAGCGTCCTCACCTCTCTCAGGCTTCACAGAATCGAAGAGAGTTAGGGCTTTGCTCTGGATTAGGCTTTGGCTTAAGGGAATGTTGTGACTGGTTTGATCTTCTATCCAGATCACTCAAACTTCCTCCATATCTGTAATAAGGCTGTTTTGCTTTCTTAGCATTCATGTGTTCACTGGAGTAGCACTTTTACTTTCCTTCAAGAACTTTTTTCTTTTTTTCAGAGAGAGTCTTGCTCTGTCGCCCAGGCTGGAGTGCAGAGGCATGATCTCTGCCCACTGCAACTGCCGCCTCCCAGATTCAAGCAATTCTCCTGCCTCAGCCTCCCGAGTAGCTGGCATTACAAGAACTTTTTATTTGTGTGCACCCGAGGCCCGGGTTTCAGCCTCTCTCAGCTTTCCACATGCTTTCCTCACCAAGCATCATCATTCCCAGCTTTTATTTTAAAGTGAGAGTTGTGCAACACTTCCTCTTATTTGAACCCTTGGAGGTCATTATAGAGGCATTAATTGGCCTAAATTCAATCTTGTTGCATCTTGGGGAATAGGGAGGTCCAAGGAGAGGGTGGGCCAGCAGGTGGAGCAGTGAGAACACACACAACAATTATCCATTAAGTTTACCGTCTTCTACGGGCCCGGTTCGTGGTACTCCAAGACAATTGTAATAGTGACATCAAAGATCACTGATCACAGGTATCCACAACAGATATAATAATGATGGAAATTTCTGAAATATTTTGAGAATTACCAAATATGGCACAGAGGCATGAAGTAAGCATGTGCTGTTGAAAAAATGAAACCAACAGACTTGCTCCACGCAGGGTTGACACAAACCTTCAATTTGTAAAAAACCCAATATCCATGAAGCACAATAAAATGAGGTATGCCTGTACTTGACAACAATCATAAACTACTTTGTTATTGGTTTATGTGTTTACCATAATATATTTTTAATCTTTATTTTGGTGTGTACTCCTTCTACTTTTTTTTTCTAAGCTGACTTAAAACAATTTCAGGAAGTCTTTCAGGAGGTTTTCTAGAAGGCACTGTTATCACAGGACATGAAAGCTCCAGGCATGTTATTGGCCCTGAAGACCTTCCTGTGGGACAAGATGTGGAAGTGGAAGGCAGCGATATTGATCATCCTGATCCTGTGCTGGCCTAGGCTAATGAGGACTTTGTGTTTTAAGTATTATTATAAAAGACTCAAAAAGTTAAAAAAAAAAAGGCTATAAAATAAAAATGTTACAGCAAGCTAATATTAATGTATCATTGAAGAAAATGTTTGTGTATATTAGTATAGCCTAAGCGTCCAGTGTTTATAAAGTTTACAGTAGTGTAGAATAATGTCCTAGGCCTTCACATTCACTCACCACTCACTCACTGACTCACCCAGAGAGTGCTACTCCTGCAAGCTCCATTCACGGTAAGTATTCTATACATGGCCACTATTTTTTTTTATCTTGTATACCATATTTTTATTCTACCTATTCTGTTTAGATATATATAGATACACAAATACTTACCATCGTGTTACAGTTCCTCACAGTATTCAGTAGAGTAACATGCTATACATGTTTGTAGCCTAGGAGAAATAGGCTACGCTATATAGCCTGGGTATATAGTAGGCTATATCATCTAGGCCTATATAAATGCACTCTAGGATGCTTACACAACAACAGAATCATCTGACAATACATTTCTCAGAACATATTGCTGTTGCTAAGCCATGCGTGATTGTATGTACTTACATAGGAGACAAGAGAATAGGTACAAAGTTATCTCTACTACTTGAAAGCACAGTGCAGCACACTCATAGTCTCTGGATGACTGCTAAATCTCTCTAATGAATATTACATATGCACGTATGTAGCTATTATGTGCATTTGATAACATATAAGGACCTTGCTCATAGCATGAAGTTACCAGCTGTAAAATATATTTTATCCACTTGACCGAGTTTCAAGTGTTACCACACCATGGTGTAATAACTGGATAAACGCTACTCTGAGACCTACCTTGTAGAAGCATAGGAATTTGCCACTGTTTTCAACAGTGCTCACGGCATGGGATAGAATTCAGAACATCCAATGGGAATTCCTTATTTGTGTAAAATATTATTTTAGCACAAGTACCTACTATCCCTGGGTTTAAAACACCAGAAGCCCTCCAGCTGCACAATGTCTGGCTTAAAAGCCAGGTGCATTAAAAGTCAGATGCTGTCGGTCCTTATGTCTTGAAGCACAAAAGAACTCAGGAGAGAGCTGCCCTGAACCATACCTGAGCCTGCAGGCACACGACTTCAGGTGACTGCCTCCAGGGGCTCGCCTGGAGGAAGTTGCTGGAAGTCAGTGCAAATGAGAACTGCTTCCTGGGAGCAGAAAGAAACATTCAGGATCCTCAAAGGCAGGGATGCATTTGTGGACAACATTTGCACTGGGTCAGGCCAACATTATTCCAAAACACTTTAATCCATTGCCTAGAAACTTGGACTTCCGTTTGCAACCTGTGCACCACCATGAGAAGAAAATAGAAAAAAAACCCAGCTGCTTGTACATCTGTGTTAGTTTTAAAACAATATTTTAAAATTTGGGGGTTTGAGTTTTCTAAGGAAAGGGATAGTTCAGTAATAGATCCTAGATTGATGCTGCTCTTTTTTCAAAACAAAGCAAAACAAAAACAGAAGCATAATTTGCAGAGTAAAATTCACTTTTTTAGTGTATTAATGTATGAGTGTTAACAAATGCATAGACCTATATCCACTAGCACAATCAGGACATTCTAGAACATTTCTGTACCCTCACCTGGGGAGTCATAGCTCCTCCTGCTCCCAGCCCCAACAGCCAGGGATCTGTTTTCTGTCCCTATTGCTTTGCATTTTCCAGAATGTTGTATAAATAGAATCCTCCAGCACACAGGCTTTTGAAACTGGCTTTTTTCACTTAGCCCGTGATTCACTAGAGATCCATCCATGCTGCGTGTGCTGTGATGTCTTCCTTTTCATAGCTGAGTGCTATTCCTTTGTATGGTTATACCACAGTTTGTTTGTCCATGCACCAGCTGAAAGGCATTTGGGTGGTTTCTTGCTTGGTGAAATTATGAATACAGCAGCTGTATGTTTTGTGAGAACATGCATTTTCATGTCTCTTGGGTAAATACCAAGGAAGGGATTGCTGGATCATGTGGCAAAGACATGTTTAACTTTTTGAGAAATGATGCAGATTACTTTCCAGCCAATGTGGACTAAAGATATATCACCTTCCCTTCAAGAGGAATGGATAAACATTCTTTCTGTTAGGAAATTCCTCTTCATAGAAACAATGAATGGAAACAATGCATGGAAAATTAGACCAGAAAAATTGTAAAATGGGCTTGGTCCAATCTCTGAATATTTTAGAATGAGGAAACTGAAGCCCAGAGAAATGGAGCACATCCAAGCTCATGCAGGAGCAAGTGATGGATTTGGATTGGGGCTCCTCCCCTAGGCTCAGCTCCTCTCTGCCTTCCACCGGCTGCCTGCTCTGTGTAGTCTCCTGTGAATTAGAGAGCTTGGAGGAAAATCTATTTAAGGAAAACACGTCCTATATTTTAAGGAATAAGTAGGGTGTAGGAGTGGAAGCATCCAGGTAAATTATTTACATTAATCAAATTCATTGAGGAATGACTCAGCCCCTATTTCCTTTGTCCCAGTTACATACATCTCTAACCTACTGGATGTCAGACCATCTCTCCTTCTGGAGAGCAGCTAATATGAGCATTAATACATGTGTGTTTACCTTAATTATTATTAAATTCCTACATATAAAAATATAACATTTGTGGCAAACAAAGCTCATTGTAGTAACCCATAGAGCAGGCTCCATGCCACATGAAGAGATAATCTTAATTTTGTTCCAAGTCCATTTATTTGATTCAAGTCCCTCTTCTTAGATAAATTCATAGTTAGTGCAGAGAAATTTTCTAATAAACATGTGAGATTAAAATACTATCTCTGACAGCAAAATTAAATTTGTAGTCGCGACATGCATTCAATTATGATCACTCAGAGAAGGGAAAAATAAGGCGAAGAAAAAAACTACGTATGCCAAGAAAAAGTAAGGTAATCGGAAGTAATTCAAATCTTAATCCAATTATCTGTTTTTAATTACCCGCATTATGATCATTTACAGGGTGATCATTTCAGAGTCTCAAATATCCAATACTTTGGCCTAAAGCTGTGGGGGTAATTTCTTTATAACTGGGTAAGAATATGTCATCTATGTCTGGTCTAGACTCAGCAAGGGTGTTTGCAAGCGATATCTAAAGTCTCATATCTGGATTGGGTTCAATCTGCATGAAGACATCCTACTAATATTGCTTATTTTGTCTAATACCTTCACAAAGTGTTTAAAATATTTTTATCCCTTATACACATACTTCTCTTTTCTAGTTCTATAATCTGGTTTTGTGTGGTTTTGTGGGGGAATCTAGCTAAGAGCCAAGGCATCTGCTGCTGTCAACCTTCAAGGAATTCCAAATGTCAAATGCTGTGGAAAGAAATATTTGCTTTTCTGGTTAGAGTAAGACCCTAACCCCAAGTGGAAAGAAGCCCTCTTGATCCTACCTTCTGCCTTTCATCTTCATCCTTCTTCTTGCTGCGAGCGCTGTGCTGGCCTCAGATGTGTTCTGGAATATTCTGCCCTAGCATTCAGAAGCCAAGGGCTGAAAACCCTTGTTTGCCTCAGTGCATATGAGACAGGCTGGGCCCTCCACAAAGGCTTTATTAGAAAGTAAAAGAGGCCGGGCACCATGGCTCAGGCCTGTAATCCTAGCATTGTGGGAGGCCAAGGCAGGCGAGTCACTTGAGGTCAGAAGTTCGAGACCAGCCTGGCCAGCATAGTGAAACTCCATCTCTACCAAAAAATACAAAAAAGTTAGCTGGATGCGGTGGCACGCGCCTGTAATCCCAGCTACTCCAAAGGCCAATGCACAAGAATTGCTTGAACCCGGGAGGCGGAGGTTGCAGTGAGCTGAGATTGTGCCACTGCACTCCAGCCTGGGTGACAGGGTGAGACTCTGTCTCAAAAAAAAAAAAAAAAAAAAACGTAAAGGAGCACAGAGAATGGCTCACCATGTATACAAACTGAACAATTGGCAAGCCTTCCAAACTCAGCTGACTTCCTGAGCCAACAGGGTTTGTTTCATTTCACAAGGCTTCCTAAAGTGTAAAGAGGTTGCACCTCGGTCACTTCTGTTATGTTTTTCTCTCAAACCCAAATACCCTTTAATTTTCCTGTTTGTATTAGCAATCTGCTAACCTATTTGTTACCCAGACACCAGAAATCACGCATGCTCTCTTCAGGGAAGGCCTGACCCTCTCTCCTTCTTTGGCAGACTGGCCTTGCCCTCAATCAGTTCTGTTTCTTACCAGTTCTTGAGCTTTTCAACCACAGTGAGATGCACCCTAGAGAGGGCGGACTCTCAGAACCAGCGGGTCCAGCTAGGAGAGGAAGCCACATGTCCGTCCCAGAAGAGGCAGGCGCATGGTCAGCCTGTGCCCTTTCTCTCAACCTTTGCAGACCTGTGTTACCTCCTCCAGGATGGCACTCAGGGGAGAGGAATCAGCCCCAGGTGCTCTGCTGGCAGAGCCTCCCCTCCTTGGCACGAAAGGCTTTGGAAGTCACTCATCCATATGGCAGGTGAGTTTGTCAGCTTTTGTTGGTTGCTCAGCCCAGGCCAGCTGGTGTGGTGTGCTGTGCTGCGGAGCATCCTGTCCTTCTCAGCTCTGAACTCTCAGCTCAAGGGTCCACACAAACAAAACACATCACCAGGAGAAGCCACCCTCTCAGACCCTAGTAGTCCACCTTTCTTTTGTTATTGCTGTTGTTGCTGTTGTTTTTGAAATGGAGTCTCACTCTGTCGCCCAGACTGGAGTACAGTGGTGCAATCTCAGCTCACTGCAACCTCCACTTCCCAGGTTCAAGTGATTCTCCTGCCTGAGCCTCCCGAGTAGCTGGGATTAGGGGCACGTGCCACCACGCCCAGCTAATTTTTGTATTTTTAGTAGGGACTGGATTTCACCATGTTGGTCAGGCTGGTCTCGAACTCCTGACCTAGTGATTGGCCTCTCAAAGTGCAGGGATTACAGGCGTGAGCCACCATGACCGGCCAGTGGTCCACCTTTCTAAGACACACACAGGATATTTGGGGGGAATTTGGAGGCTGCTGCTCTCCATGGAGATGGGTCCTGAGCCTGTATCTTGTGGGTGGTGATATAGATGCCAGGTGCCCCAATGTATGCAACAGCGGCATTGCTGCCCTCACTGTCTTTCCCTGCACCCCATTTTCTGTCTTTGGTCCTGTCTGTTATTGGTTTATAAAGTCACCCAAAGGCATGCAGAGGGCCTCACGCAGATGCCAGTGGAGGTCACGCAGGGTGGCATGTGCCTGCCAGAACCCAGCGCCGGCAAGACAAGGACACTGAGCCCCACCATCCCTGAAGTTTAATGTTCCATCACAAAGCCAGGTTCAGGAGGAAACAGCATTCAGAAGCCCAGACACATATGAGACTACAAGGCAACCTTATTTCCAGAGTGCTGCTGTGAGCAGGGCTCTCTGTACAATTGCGCGCCCGAGCCTTTGGAAGTGCCTGGTGACACAACTCAGAATATGCAACAACCAAGTGTTCTTTATGGTCATTAAGCTAAGAATAAGTGCTTCCAAACTCTAGCAAATATGACATTGTGATACCCATTGCCTTGCATCTGATAATTCAAGCTTGATCACAATGCACTACTTCCAGTGGGAAATAATGGAGCGGAACTCTCAACTGAGAACTTTCTCCTCCATATGGTTCACAAGTTCCCTGGGATGTGCAATTCTACTGGGAGCGCCATCTGTATAAACTCCACGCAGGCCCACGTGGAGGCAAGCTCTTCACGCTAACTCAGCTGCAGATTTCATTCTTCTGCAAATATATTCAGACAAAAGGTGAGATTTCCTTCTACCTTTCTTCTTGGCCATTCTCTCTCGCAAGGTGCAGCTTATGCAAGGTGTCTTTTTTCTGGGTAATGAGCCAAACTTGCAAACCTAAAAGGATGAATTGCAGAATTTCCTACCTCATTGAGGACCCACTGCAAGCAGTTTTCTCTCCAGGCACGGATAAGTTTTACTGGTGGAATAATCAGATTCACCATCACACTAACAGTGAACTTGTCTTATCTTCATGACCAGAGTGTCAAGTCCAAAAGGGCCAAGAGGGGTTTTCCAAATGTCTGGGTTTCTTCAAGTGTCTAGGCACAGAAGATGAGCTAGGATTCTTAGTGGCAAGCAAAAGATTAACATAAACAGAAAGAAATTCATTGAAAGGAAATTAGGAGATGCAGGGAAACATTGGGGAGACTAGAGAAGGAGGCTCAAGGCTAAGTTTTAAGAAACACTTCCCCAGATAAGCTGCCTGCTGTATTAATTAATCGTCTCCATTGCCCCAGTTGGCAGTACTGCACCAGCAAGCCACAGTCATGAGCCTGGACAGGTCTTTGCGCAGGTGGCGCGACCTTGCACCCCCTCTCCTGGTGTCCTTTGTCTAGGATCTCTAGTTCTTGAGTCAATGTCTGGCATCAGAGAGTTTGATTGGCAGTGAGTAGGTTACACATTGGAGCCTCAGGGACAGGGGAGGCTGGGAAAGTCACTGTCTATAATTGTCTGCTTCTAAAGAGGAGATTGTCTTTGTACAACATCACAACTTATGAAATAGGATTCAGGCATTGGACAGAGAAAAGGAATCCCAAATATCCAGCCCACACAGTATGCATTTTATTACTATTTATACTTAAAAATGGAATAAACCATGTCAGTAGAGAGGAATCAGTAATGAATATATCCATGTCTTGGCTGGTTTTTCAAAGATGTCAATTCATTCATGTTCTCTCTCCAGATGAAATTATCTTCCTAATTAACCATTTGAAGAGTTCTAAATATATTGACAGACTTTCCAGGCCTGAAGACCCACACCAGGGCTATAACTCCTTATCCTTTGGAAATAGGACAACCTTGGATGTTCTGTTTCCTGCCAGACAGTCTTAAAATTATCACCATATATGAGCTGATAGGTGCTGTATTGTATATTCTTTTAGACCTGCATGTTGAACTTTTAACAAGATTTAGGACCCTTTAAAAAAACTATGTTGAAGGAATCATCCTGGGAAAGAGGATCATGGAGACAATAGATACCAGGAAGAGAAGGTGAATTCATTGTCCACTTTCTAACTTTGTGAGTCTATGTGCGTGTGTCCTTGTGCACACTGGGGAAATAAAACATCATGTTTCTAATCTAAAAGAACTAAGAATCCAACTGTACCAGTTACATGGACCTTCTGTTTGCTTGAATGTTCTTTAGCTGGATCCAAACTCCCCAGATAATTTATACAATCATCTGCTCAGCTTTGACTGTATAGACCAACCCTATACAAATACTGACAGAAGCCTGCCCAACTCTTTCTTGCTAGAGCCGAATTGGCAATAGAGGCAGCAGCATTTTCCTAGTCATAAAGGCTACACACTTTTAGAGAATTCCATTTTTAGAACCTTGAGAATTTTGTAAATGTATGCCATGTGCACGGAACGGTTTTGGAGCTTGTGAGAATGATTAAGACACAAACTCTACTCTAGAAAAGCTCACTACCTAGTAGTGAATAAAAATAGGGCACGTTGTACAGCACTGCTCCTGAAGGTAACATTGAATACTATCTCAGTAGTATCAGAAACATGGTGACAGCAATTTTACAAGACACCCAAGGAAACACCCGTGGAATTTATTTGTAGATTCTAAAGTACAAAAATACTTACCCAAACATTGAAATAAAGAAACAGGCTATCTGTAACACATAAAAGAACTATAAAATAATCTAATGATATCTGAAAAGCAAAGAAAAGGGGCATTGACTCTAGACTTTCTATACAACTCTCACTCTTATCTCCATCAAGTATCCAATAGCTATTTCACTTAACTGAAGTGGTCAGTAACAATGGTATGAGATTAGCATAAATCATCACACTCCTCTTAGCGTTTAAAACAATTCATCACTCCATCATTCAGAGGTGAGAGCACGAGAACTCTTGTTCCTGCTTTCAGTTAAGGGTTTTCCAGTAATGCGTTCAACATGACATAATCAAGTGAAAGAAAATAAAGCAATGGTAAAACTGAAACTGGTCATATAACCTCAATTACCATTCTGGTATTTGGGTCATCTTGCAACAGGTTCCATGCTGAGTTGGAGTTGGGTGGGGGTCAGGAGCAGTGGTGAAAAAATCGAAAGAAAAACAGCAAAGTTCAAGTAGAGAAGTTTCCTTGGCTATCTAGAAGTGTTTTATTACTCTGCTTTTAAAAAGCAGAGTAGAAAGTGCTGCTATCTACAGCAGTTGGCCAGACTGGTAAACTGAAGTTAGTTTCTGGAGCTTTAATTAAATGGCAAGAGTTTCTTAGTTGGCGCAATGCTAGTCTGAGAAGGAACTCAAGAAAAAGAGGAGTCATGGGATGTCAGCATCAAAACGTGTATCAGAGAGTTCCCCTTCTCATGAAAAGATGTGTGTTCTTGTTCAAGAATTAAAGTTTCTTTATTTGGAATATCATTTTTGGCCTCTTTCTTCTCTTGTGAAGAAATCGTATACATTCTTTGAAACCCAAATCAGACATCCCCTTTCATACAGTGTCTTCCAGGAGCCTGTGCATGGTGCCAGGTCATCCTCCAGCACTCGCCATGGCTCACCGCTCTCTTAACATGACACAGAATGCACGTGCCCAGCTCTGCCTCTGGACCTGCCTTTCATCTCTGAGCCCCAGTGCCTTGCATGAAGGAGCTAGCCAGTATACGTCACTGAACGAATGAATTGATGAACCAATCATGAAGGTAACAAGACAAAAATGCCACACATCTGCCATGCTCCTACCTCTAGACGCTGAAATAACATATGGAGAGAAGAGTGAGATGCGTGTTCAATACAAGAAAATGTAAAGGTAGAAGGAAACTAACACCTGACCAAATACTGACAAATGCCAGGCACATCTCCACTGTATATTTTCTCATTTATCCCTATGAAAAACCCAATGAAATAAATATGATCAGCCCCTTCCTACAGATGAGGAAACCAAGGCCAGTATGCTCTACCAGAGGTCAGAATCTCTTTCTGTAACAACGCAGTGTCTCCCTAATTAATGACTTGAATACCCATTAATTTCAAAATGAGGTATTAGGTAAATGTAAATGTAATAGCTTTTCTTCTTTAGTACCTTTGTCAAGTATTATTAGAGCTTACATTAAATGATATTATTTAATTGAGAGGTGATTATAGTGAGACTTTCTCCAAACGTAACTTTTGTAGCTCAGGAGTTCAAGAAAAACAGGAGCCAAAATACCAGACCAAACAGAAGCATAAGAACATGGAAGGTCCTTGAGTGTGTTTGTATAACAGCTTTCATCCAATGCCAGGAGATGCGCTAGACAAATTACTTGTAATGTTGGTCCTATGTAAGTCTGGATTTTTAAAAATTTCTTTGATTTTTGCCTGGGTGTGATGGCTCACACCTGTAATCCCAGCACTTTGGGAGGCTGAGGCAGGCAGATCACTTGAGGTCAGGGGTTCAAGACAAGCCTGGCCAACATGGTGAAACCCTGTCTCTATTAAAATACAAAAATTAGCCTTGTGTGGTGATATGTGCCTATAGTCCAGCTACTTGGGAGACTGAGGCACAAGAATCGCATGAACCCAGCAGGTGGAAGCTGCAGTGAGCTGATATCACGCCACTGTACCCCAGACTGGGCAACAGAGTGAGACTCCATCTCAAAAAAGAACTCTTTGATTTTTGCTCCCAATATAATTTCTGTCACTTAATTCATACAGAAAATATGTCTGTTAAACTTTCCTAGGAATCATGTTTTCTCATGAAATTATTTTCTATTACAGTTCATCGCCTTTGTACTGTCTCCTTACATGCATTTCAAGATGACGCAATATAATCATCATGCTTACGGATCTTGAAGTCAGAAAGAACTGGCTTCTAATCCCTGTTCCACCCCCATTAAATTGCAAATTAGGATAGAGAAACTCTCTAAGCCTCAATTTTGTGGTTAAAAATAGGAAGGATAATACCTACTTTACAAGGTTATTATACGTTTTAAGTAAAATACTGAACATAAATTGGTACCTATTGCTAAGCCTAGCACCAGAAAGGACTCAATAAAAGGTAAGTTTTAATTCAGGCTCTTCTCATTCAAAATCATTTTATAGACAGCTGCCATAGCTAAATTTCTAACACATACAACTAATTATGTTATATTTTTTATTGGAAACATTGTTGGCTTCACACCCAATACAATTCAAAAATCTTAGTCTAAAATTTAAGACCTGATTCATTTTAACTTCCCTTCATATCACCCACATTTCAGTTAAAATGAACAAAGTATTGATTCTCAGCATAATTTAATTTTATGTACCTGCATCTGTGCTCTCGTTTCCTTGTTACCCAAAATATTCAAATTCACATTTTCAAGGTCCAGTTTAGGAGCAATTTTTATGTTAGATTTACATGTACACACGTATCTTATTCCCTCATTATGTTTAGAGACAGGTGACACTGAAGGATGCCTGGAACTTCCTATGATTCTGCTGTCTTCCTTCTTCAGAGCAGGAGCAAAGAGTTGTACAGAAAGAGACACTCACTGGGTTACTTCCAAGACCAACGCGCGGTTATTAATTTTCTCTGGCTCTTGGTAAGAGCCTATTAGAACGGAGCTCTTGGGCATCCACCCTTGTTTATCATAAAAGGAAACTAAACACTGCAGTCTAAGTCTCTTAATTAGAAGACACATGAAAATCATCGGGGAAGTTTTTCAAGATACATAAGCTTGGTCCTTCCATAGACATATCCAGTCAGTGCTTCTGAGGTTGGGGACTGGCAGGAGCAAACTGAAAAAGTCCCATAGGTCACTCCGAGGCCCATCTCCGTAGTTCTAGAGCCAAACCACTCTTCCATGGCCCTCCAGGCTAGGAATCTCATGGGATTGCATGTTATAGCAATGTATATCCAATTATGTAATTGACACCCCATTCTACTACATATTTACTCCCAATGCTGGGCAAACATTAGGCTAGATTTTAAGAGGTAGTAGCAGAATAAAGAGCAAATAAAACCATCTCAATTTATTTCATTCCACTATAAATAAAATCTTACCCTAGTTTTTGATTATCGGCCATTTGGGCTTCAGTTAAAATTTACAAATCTTTATAATCACTACTGCTTCTCAACATGTCAGAACATTTACAACTTGTGTGAATAATCCTGCGTTTAAACTCACAGAAACATTTTGTATTAAGATTTCTAAAGCCTCAGGCCACGGCATGAGAACTGGCCGCCGCCGGGTTAATAAACCTGCCTTTAAGTTTGGTGAATTGGCACCTGTAGGTCTCCC
Organism: Pan troglodytes; assembly: GCF_028858775.2. NCBI lineage: Eukaryota > Metazoa > Chordata > Mammalia > Primates > Hominidae > Pan > Pan troglodytes. The sequence goes on from NC_072415.2 coordinate 85,950,328, forward strand.
TTCCTCTTCTTTCCCCTCTTCCCACACCGCTTTATTTACCTTTTCCAGCTAGTCCTTTCCATTATTCAAAGGATAAAGTTCACTATATGTATAGAGAAAGCTTACACTGTCACATAGTTATGTTTTGTTTTTAAGAAGCACTTGAGGGTGAGGAGGGACACGTGCATTTTGAAAGCACCGTGGAGACCTATGATGAGATCACCTTGGCAGTTCTGTATCTTTTTCCCACTTCCCTGTGGTCCAGAGAGAGCGCATGCTCAGTGGCACTCTGAGACGTTTTGTGCCACCTGGTGGAATTTTCCTGGAAGAGAATTATCCGGGGTCTGAATTACCACTCAGCTTGATCATCACCTGAGGCATTTTCTCAGTGCTTAATATGACCAGCCTAAGTATAGATTCCCTACTGTGTCAGGCAATTTAACTGCACTAGGCCCATAATAAAGTTTTTTTTTTAATGTGAAAATTAGTCTTTAGTGAAAGAGACCTATTTTGTTAGCTGCTGGGAAAATTCAGGTACAGCAATGTCATCCACACATCGGGTCATTCTATTCTACTCTGGTTAATACGGGGGGATTACTGCCAACCTTCTAGCAGGCAGCGCACAGATGTTAACACTGCTTTCCATTAGTTAGAGACAAAAGTAATTATAATTAACTTTTTTCCTTTACCCTTACCCCCAGGAAGTCAAAACAATCTGATAATGTCATATTTAGCAATTAGTGATGTAACTGTTTACTTGAGCAGAGATTTTTTTGCCAACATAAGAGGGATTTTAACAGCACATGGACTGAAGCGATAACTGATTTGAGTGGTTGAAAGTCTTTCCTGAGAGGCTCAAACTAACGCCAGTGAAAACCAGCTGGGCCGAGGCGCCACGTCAATGCCTCCCCCAAAGGAGGCCGTCGTGGGAGCTTTGGGTCAGGTATGCACACTGCCTGTCTAATGTGTTAGGTTTTCTTCTTTCACGTTGCAATTATTAGCCACCCACTGTGTTCTATGATGCAAATAGAGTGACTCAGCATTGACAAAATTCACAGTTCCAACTCTCCTTCACTCACAGTTTTCTTACCTGCTGTGATGGTAAGAAATGCTCTTCAAAGACAGACTGGATAAAGTCAAGGACCCTCTTCGTCTGGCATGGAGTAAAAGGGTCCAACTGACAAAGAAATCCAACATCCAGAGAAATTACCAAACTTCAATTCTAGCAAAAAAAGAAAAAAAGAAAAAGCCGGGTGCAGTGGCTCACGCCCATAATCCCAGCACTTTGGTAAGCCCGAGGCAGGTGGATCACCTGAGGTCAGGAGTTCGAGACCAGCCTCACCAACATGGTGAAACCGTGTCTCTACTAAAAATGCAAAAATTAGCTGGGCATCATGGCGGGTGTCTGTAATCCCAGCTATTAGGGAGGCTGAGGCAGGAGAATTGCTTGAACCTGGGAGGCGGAGGTTGCAGTGAGCAAAGATTGCACCATTATACTCCAGCCTGGGCAACAAGAGCAAAACTCCATCTCAAAATAAATAAGTAAATAAATAAAATGAAATTTAAAAAAAACAAGAAAGAAAGAAAACCCTTTATTGAGATTAGAAACAGACACATAGTCAAAGGCATAAGAGGAGAGCCATCTTTCTGGAAATACAGCTATAGAATTCTAAGGAGCTTGGATATATGCCCTGCCTCCTCAGCTAAAAGGTAAATCTTTGGGGAACAAGGAAGTCTAATGCCACTCAGTAATTCCAGAGTGTTAATACCATAGTCCTTCCTGATCAATAAGGATGCACCTGAAGGTGTTTTTCTGTGGCTGCTACTGTTCTGTGTTAGCTTAGCTTGGTTTAATCCATGTCTGCATATTTGGTGCTCGGAATTCTTTCCACATTAACACAAGTCAAGACTTTTCCTTGGTCGACAACTACAGCCACTATTTGTACTGCTTGTAACTTTTGACATTTCTGTCTCTTAGATTCATGTCTGCTGGCTTCTTCTGCACTGAAAGAACCACCCAGTTCTGATTGCTCTGTGCCTGGCTGGTCCCAGCAGTGCCCAATCATGCTGCGTTCCATGGGAAGCTGTTCTTCAACAGTCCCGGGAGGGATTCTTTCACTCCACCCTGTTTGCAGCTGTTCTATTGGGCTCGCCACTCAGCAGCTGCTTAGGTGTCCTTTTATCATCTAATATCTATTTTCCATAAATATCCACAGCAACAGCATCACTTCAGTATTTGTAGATGGGCTGTATTCCGTGGCTTGGTTTTATAGACCTGAAAAATAAGGAATAGGAACTGAGGAGCTTAACTCAGGATCACTGCTCTAACTTGATCTGAAAAGTGAGAGATGGCGATATGACTGATAGGACTGAAAAAGTAGCCTATTCCTTCAAGAATTTTAAAACAATGGGCATGGAAAAAAGCATGTGTGGAAGTTGCCATGTACAAAGCTGTGTGATTTCAAGATAGAAACTAAGTTCTCTGAATGTCAGTGTTCCTATTTGGGGAAAAAAACCAAAAACAAAAAACTAATTTTGCCTACTTTGTAGAATCATTATAAGAATTAGAGCCAAGTTTTACAGGTTAATGCCTGAAACAAAATGAGAGCTCAAAGCAAACCTAGTAAATATTGTTATTATTAAATAATTACAATTAATATTATAAAGCAAAGCAAAGTATCACTTCCTTCAACACCTGAAAAATGGAAAGAAGCTACTGGACCAGAAAAAACTGGAAAAGATAAGAGAAAAAGTAGGAGTTATAATAGAATCTATAATAAGTTCATGATTCTTAGCTACTCCTAAATTTATTACAAATAGAGACACATAGCAGACTGAGTTCACTAAGTTGCTTGAGATGAGACGCAGGTTGGAGTCCAGCTGCATCACTTACAACCCATGCCGGCATGGGTAATTCATGCTCAGGTAAAGCACTTCTACAATGATGGAGTTTGGTTGTTTCTAATGTTTTAGGACTCTGTACACCTCAATAAGACCAGACTAAAGTAAAATACTTCCTCTGGTTATTCATATGAACATCTATTGGTTTGAAGATGGGTCAGCATGCTAGGCATATGGGCCAAATCTGGCCTACTGCCTGGTTTTATAAATAAAGTTTTATTGGAACACAGATACCCTCATTCCTTTACATACTGTTTATGGCTACTTCATATTAAGGTGGCAGAAGTGAATCGTTGTGACAGAAATCATACAACCCAGAAAGACTGAAATGTTTACTACCTTGCCCTTTATAGAAAAAGATTATTGGTAAAAATAAGGTCAACTAACAGAAATGAAACACCAAATGGGGAACCACAGATTGTCAAACAGTTTCTTGAAGTAGTTTGGTGAACAGTTTCTTATGAGAAAAGACAGAGAACTCTTTGGATTTGATCCTTTGTCTATTTGTTTTTCAAAGAAGAATTAGTTGCCAGTATGCAAATCATGTTAGAGGTTATCAAGAGAAAATTAAATTCACAATTTGAAAGACATTAGTAAAGAAAAGGAGAATACATTTCAGAGAAATAAATTTCAACAAGTTGAAGGTACGGCTAAGATGCATTTAATTGGAATAAAATCTCTGAGATGTGAGACAATGGGATGTTGATTGTTTAGCCCATTTTTGTACAGACAGGAAAGCAAACTTAACTCCAGCATTAGGTGTAAACACGGAGTCATGTGTTCTCCAAATATTGAAATTTTGAAGAAAATGGAGCCCTGAAGTGTCTATAAAGATTTCACCAAACATGAAGCTCAGCCAAGACTGAAGATATCCAAAGACAGGGCAAAATTGTAGAGAACGGAAACGAAGACATTCTTTTAACTCAGAAAAAAAAAAATCCATAGCCACAGAATTCAATAGAAGTGAAAACGTATCACCCCAAAATGGGACAGGCAGTAATAAACTCTTAAGAAAAAGTGGAGACGTTTCAAGAATTTTTTTCATATGGAAAGATTTTTCAAAAGTGCCTGTCTAGGCCTCCTACCATGCTGCTAACCTGCAGTCCTGGAAGAAACCTGCCTTCTCTCCACTCTTAGACCACAAGGTCAGGGTTTCTGCAGCCCCCACTGCCCTCAGGCCTCACTTCTCAATTTAGCCCTAGACTTGTCAAGAGAGGGTGGTCCCAAGTTTGGAGGGGAGAGGAAGAAGCAGAGAAGGAAGGGAAGGGCAAAGGCGTGTCTTCCACTGGCCCACATAGAATTTCCATCCCACAGCCTTCCCATCTTGTCATTCAGCCCAGGATACAAAGGTGGGGCTGGCCTTGCTCATAGGCACCTGTGAGTCCCCACCGCAGCCAGCCTGGAAGGCACAGATGCTGAGGGATATAGGGTCAGCCTCCAGCAGAGGAAGGTGCTGAGACTTCCCGGCCAGGGCGCTCCAGACACCTGAAGAAAACTGCCCTTCATGAACACGGAGGGAGTCGAAGGGAGTCGAAGGTATCTGAAGACCACGGGAGAGGTTTGCTTTTTTTTTTTTTTTTTTTTTTTGGTAATTACAAACCGCATGTATATTGATTTTTCTTTCTTTTAATAAATCAAAAGGACACAGTGCAGTCATTAAAAACCAGATGGTGAAAGGAATTTCAACGCTGATAGTATATTAGCTCAAAAAAAATACAGAAGCTTGCATAGAAGTGTGATGCACTTAAATGTTAACGGTCCTTATTCCTGAGTGCTGGGATTTAGTTGGTTTTCCCCTTTAATTTTCACCTCTTCTAAGGTGGGTTTCTGCTGCTTTCATTATAAGAAGAAAATGTAATAGATATTGTCAATGCTCAATACAGTCCCCTGATTGGTGGGGCCAGGGGGTCTGGTGTGAGTGAAGCAGCATTAACCTCAGAGGCTCTCCAAGCACAGGGAGCTGTTTTCTCCGTCTTGGGTGTAGGGTGTTCTCAGAGGAAGTCTGCCAACCCCACAAAACGTCCAACACTCTTCCTGTCCTGAGCACCTTGCACGGGAGGCATGTGTAGAGATGGAATTTTCCTTATGTTGCATCTCTGTCTTACTTCCTCATTACAGACCACTCAACATTCTTCTCGGCCAGTAACTCCAATGACTCAAAAATAATGACCGGACTGGGCAACATGGCCCACACCTGTAATTCCCACACTTTGGGAGGCCAAGGCAGGAGGATCACTTGAGTCCAGGACAACCTGGCAAAACCCCATCTCTACAAAAAAAAAAAAAAAAAATTAATTAGCCGGGTGTGGTGGCGTGTGCCTGTAGTCTCAGCTACTCGAGAGGCTTAGGTGGGAGGTTCACTTGAGCCTGGGAGGTTGAGGTTGCACTGAGCCATGTTCATGCCACCACACTCCAGCCTGGGTGATAGATTGAGACCCTGTATCAAAATAAATACATAAATACATACATAAATAAATACTGCATCAATGCACATGTGAAGAATGTTTTATAATATTAATCAAGGGATGTGTTGATTGTTCCGATAGACATGGAGTCTTCAGCCGTTAGCTCCTCGAGGGACCAAGGGTGTTTGTTTCATTTTTTTGGATGCTAGATCATCAATACAAGTTTTGGCGGTCCTGGTAACAAGGAAGAAAGAAACAAAGTCAGAGTGCTAATTTCTCTTCCAGCATCATATAATGTTTTAGCAGGACAAATGAAACTAGGACAAACAGGCTGGAGTCCCCATGGTCAGGCATTTTGGCAAAGTCATTTTGGGGAAATCCCATTTTGAAAGAGGAACATCTTATAGTGGACGTGCTGATGAATAATTTATTTGGTTGTCACATCAAGTCACATCCAGCCCTTTCTTTTGAATTCTGGGTCTATCGCCTGAGCTCATTCCTGCCCTGACTTACGCCTTCTCAGCTACTCTCTAGACCTCTCTGAGCAGCATCCCACTTTCTTACCCACCAAATGTAGTCCCCTGGCCTGTAAATCTCTCCTGAAACTTTCCCTCGACAATGCAGCCTCTAGGCCTCTGTGCCAGTCATATCTACACAAATGGGATTTTTACGGCCTGCTGCCATTTCCTTTATGTCTGACTTAGGTTGTAAACTCTTCAGGGCTGGGGCCTTGGCTTTTTATGTTCCATGACAGCGTGTGTACACCTGCAGCAGCTATAATGCTAACAAGTGAGAAAGCCCTGTCTCTTACCACCCAGCCTACTCTACCCCAGAAAAGGAACCTTCCTGGCTTCAGGTCCTAAATCCTACATCAGAGTCACCCCTTGCAGAAACCCCTTGGCATAGGTCATTTGGAATTTTGTCTGTGTGTTCTATAAAACCAAAGAATTACCAACAACCAGAAGTTGAAATACATGAATCAATAAGAAGCCAACTTCACACACAATTGAGTGGGACCCCGTGGCCAACAACCCATTCAATGGAAACCAGTGGAGGCCACTGCTGACCCAAAGAGGTGAAAGCCTACTTTAGAATTGAGTGTTTAATTGGTTGCAGTAAGCCTAGACGATAAGATTTAGCAGGGAGAGGTTTGGGAAGAAAATCAACACTGGGAATTAACATAAATTAAACACTTCTGAGAGAGAGAAAGTGAATTAGTTATTCAAAAGTACAGAATTAAATAAAAAGGAATGCCTTCTGTGTGGCACGTTCTTGATGGTATGAGCCGCTTGTTCATGACCTGTGCTTTGCTGGAGGGAATCCCACACCTGGGCACCCATCTTTTACTTATTACCATCGGATGGCTTTTCCTCATCGAGGCTAGGTTCTCGGGTTGTGGTAAGTGTGGAGGCCAAACGTCTGGCTCTGTCACTTTCGCTGCATGAGCCGGAGCAACAACGTGCTCAAGGACTGACAGAAGGGAATAGAGGAGATAATGGTCCCAGCACAGCTCTGGCCCCCAAGGATGCCCCGCACATAAGCCTCTCGCTCCCCTGCATGCTTCTGGTGCAAGGGTGCCCTGCTCTGGAGGCTTTGTTAGAGTAGTCTGTAATAGACCCATATACCATGTGTTATGATCTCATTTGCTAATTGTAACTCTGTCTTACCTCCTCAACAATATTTTAAGCTCCTCACAGGTAGAGAGTCTTATACTACCATATTTGATTGATCTAACATATTTGAAATACATTTTTCCCCATTGTTTGACTTCATAATAGCATGCTTTGATGTATAAATTGAGCTGCTATGTATCTGAAAACGATATTCTTTCAGCTTTGTCACTTATGATAGTTTATTTTGCAATCCATCAAGCATTCTTGAATATCTACTTGTATGCTATAACTTAGCACTACAAGAGAAAAATAGAAAACAGTGAACAAAACAAGCCAGCAGAAGGAGTCCTCACAGAGCACCCAGGTCTGCTCCCAGGGACTGCTTTCTGCTTCTCCAGTTATCTCTGGGAATCATATCTGGCCACCGGCCCTTCCTACCCTTTCCTGCTAACATGGCCCCAGCAGAAGAAACAACAAAGGACATCCTATTATCCCGAGTGGAGTTTCATGGGGGGAAGAGATGTTCCTGATGGCCCAAGTTGAAAGCCAAAATAAGATTTACAAATATTTCACAAAGGGTCCCATGTGGCAGTGTACCAGAGTCAGGGTCGTGGGTGCCAGCAAGCAGAACAGGCCAGGAGTGGGGCAGGAGACTGACCCGTGAGGGGACACAGCACATGGCAGAGGCCAGGCATCTCTAGGTTCAGGGCAGGAAGCCCAGGGGCCACAGGAGGCAGGTGGAAGGGGAGCCGGCCTCAGCACAGGGAAGGTCAAAGGCGGAGAAGCAGATCCAACCTGAGGAGAGGGATGGGGTTCACATTGGAAGACTTTGCCCTGCATCCACATTGAGTGACCCAGAAGGCAGGATCAGAGTCAGGGCAGAGTCAGGGACAAAACACAGGCGTCAGGGCCGCAGGTGAGGCTGGGTTTTCTGCGTGGTGGCAGCAGCACTCGCCCGAGTGCGGGCAGCGTGTGGCCAGGAGTGTGGCCGCCATGGTGATTTCACTTCGCTCCTCTGTCTTAGCTTAACAAAGGTGAGTGGGCTTCAGAATCTTCATGACTTGAGGTCCTTCCCACCTCTGAAACTCCGCGGTTCTATGCGTCAATAAGACAACAGTGTGTCAACTTGTCCAGTGCAAGGGATGCATAGGCAGAAGCCAAGCCTGGTTATGCGCCAATTTATCACTGAGGATGCAAGCAAAGGAGAAGGAAACAGGCAGAGCATGAGTCAGGCTATGTCCCTGGCACCAGGGCCACGGCGCATTCTCCTTACCCCGCCTTCACAGCGCTCCCATTTCACTGCAGGAAGAGGCCCTGTGGATGAGGGCGGGACTCTGCGGATGAGGGCGGGACTCTGCAGGGCCTGGTTGAGGGAAGCAAGATTCCACGCTGGGGACCCCTCTGAACTTGGAGCACCTCACTGCATCTTCTCTGGGGCTCACGAAAGTTCAGTCGATGACCTTCCTTTTGTGCAGGAGGTGAACACTTCAAAACCATTTTCTGGGCTCAAAGCTCACCCAATTTCCAGCTAGGGAGAGCCCTGGAACTTTCTCAGAGCTCTCAGCTGTGACAAGGGGCACTGTGTTGAAGGTCGGGATGAGAGACCTCACCTGATGCAGCTTTTGAAGGAGAGAAGGCACCTTGAGGATACACAGGCATGGAGGCTGCAGAGTTACAGTAAAAAGTCTGCAGTACCGGTGGCTAAATGTGCCAGCGTGAACCCCACTCCAACGTTTGTTTGTTTATTCTTTCTGGAAACACAGAAGCTTTATATCCTGTGGCCCCACGAGATTCTGAGAGTGTGCCACCTGGACGATTCCCTGTCTATGTGACAGCACTGGGCCTTCTGCAACTGCTGGATCACAATGGCATGCATGTCAGCCTCTTGGTCATTTATGAGCATCCAGTCTCTGGCTCGTCTAATAAGACAGAAACGAAGAAACCAGTGCTCGCAAGACAACAGGTGGCCATGCATCAGCACAAGCAATACAGGTGTCTTTAAACTGTGAATTGATCAGAAGGCGAGCCAATTCTGCAGTTGCTACCTTCAGAAAGCTCTTGAAAACATAACTCGAAATCTTACTTCTGGATGGCCACTTCTTAGCTGTGCCTACTGAATGATGATGTAGAGTGGGTACCTTGCTCAGGGAGCACCCCTAGGAAGCTCAGGTGACAGGAGACTGCACACCTGCCAGAGAGGCGCAGTGCAGGGCTGAGAAAGAGGCACCTGCAGGGAAGCTGCAAGGCGCCGGTGAATCCAGTGACCACCACGGAGATCATTTGTCCATGAAAAAAGATGGTGCTACACAAAGTGGGGTCATGGTCTGCAGTCAGGGTGGGGGTAGCTTTCAGCAGTTGGCTCAGCCTGTCTGGGCTGCCCACTTCAGTGCTGATCAGCGTTTCTCAAGTGATTCTGACCATCCACTCAGTTGGCCACTCTTCTTGAGCCTTGGTTCTCAAACAATGGTCTGTGCCCAGCTCCAGCAGCATTGCGCACCTGGGAGCTTGGTGGAAATGCAGAGCCTCAGGCCCCACTGCAGGCCTTGGGACTCAGAATCTGCATCTCGACCAGATCATCAGGCAACCCAAATGCACAGGAAAGCTCGAGAAGCACTAATCCGAGTTCTCATTGGGTGGTCCCCGACAAGCTTCATCAGCATAGCCAGGGACTTGTTAGAAGGGACATTCTCAGGTCCCACCTCAAACCTGCTGAGTCTGAAACTCTGGTGGTGGGACCCAGTGTTCTGAGATTTAATGAGTTTTCTGCTTGAGTCTGCTGCTCGCTCAGGTGGGAGAACCACTGTTCTAGAGTCAACCCAGCGGCAGCTGCTCCACGTCTTTATCTAAATGAGGAGCTGCTGATGAATCGGCTGTGTGGTCATAGCCTAGAAGACCAGCATACAAGCTGCAGGTTCCTGTGGAAGCCTCTCTGAATTTCATTAGGTGCCAGATACTATCCTAAGGTCCCTGGAATCCCATTATGTATAAGACAATGTTCTTGCCCTCAAGATGATCAAAGTAAGTGACCTACTGAATCTTTCTTTGGGGCCCAGAGATGCTCTCTCCTTCAACAATCTGGGAATGAAACTTCCTCTGATGTGTGTTCTTACAGCATTTCCATTTCTTGTTGCAGAGCTTTGCGTGTTTAAGAGATGAAGTTTTATTATAAGCCGTAGGGTCAAAAAAGGCCAGGCCAAAGCAATCCCTGTGGGTATTCTGATTCCTCAAAGATAACTTTACCCACCAAATACTACTGGATTCACTTGCCATCTTTCTGTTAGGATAAGACGCAAAGGGCACAGGCTGAGCTGGAGGAAGAAGGATAGGATCCCCACACTGGTTCTCTCACTCCATCAGATGGAAGAGGAAGGCGGGGGTGCTACAGTGAAGGAAGCTTAGAGTTTGTCGAATCATAGCAACTGAAAATAGAAGACACCCAGGGAAGACTCCCGCAGTGGCCCATGCAGCTCATGAATGCTGAGGCTTGTGTAAGGCAATGTCAATGACAAATTATAATTTTTAATCCCTTGAAGGTGTAACTCTATGGTGGAAAAATGCATTCCTTATGATTTTATTAGCTTGGTGCAAAAGCAATTGAAGTTTTTGCCCTTAAAAGTAACAGAAAAAAACACAATAACTTCTGCACCATCCTAATAATACAATTCTGGTTTAAACTTTTTTAATGGAAAAATCTTGATACGGTATCAAGTTCAAAAATGCTTTTAATTATGAAGGACTGGTGGTTTGCCAGCACCCTGTAAACCCAGACGGCATTACCTGACCTTCAAATCACATGGTCACACATTAGGAATGTAGTCTTTTACTCATCTTAACTATATGCATACCAAGACATAAATCTCTCTCTCTCTGTTAAAAAATTATTTAACCAAAACTCCCCTGAAGCTACCTGAAATAAGAAGAAACAAAAAGACTACTGAACAACCACAATGGGTAAAGCACAGTGTCAGAGGCTGCAGGAGCCACACGGAGGAAAATGAAGCGCACTCCTGAATGTCATGCATGTGACGTCTAATGAAAGGAACCACCACGCACTGAACTTCATTAATAAGGGAGAAATAACGCAGCAGTCCTGTGGGAAGGAGCACAGGTCAGCCTTAGAAATAGAACAGCTCCTGACCTGGGCTTTCTAGAATGAATAGGGCATGGCATGTGGGGGAAAATGAAATATTCTGGTTGTCTTTGCCATGGACATCAAGAGTAGTGAATGGGAGAAAGGAAACCTGGGGACCAGTTAGGAGTCTCTGGAAATATTTCAGGTGAAGAGTGATGAGTGCAGCAGCAACGGACATAGAGAAGATGGTTTAAGAGGATATTTTGGAGATGGAATCAATGGAAGTTGGCAAATGTGAAGTCCAAAGTAAGTGAAAGCTGATTCAAAATGTGGAAGGCTGAATGAATTGGAGGAGGCGCTGATGGTCCCATCTTCCCCAATGTTGTGTCTTCACCTCAAAGGCTGTATATTACAGGACAAGGCTCCGTAAGTATTTTTTGAAAGAGAAGAAGGTTTTGGAGTGAAGCTATTGAATTGGTTTAGGATACATGTTTGAAAATCAAAAGGCTGCTTCAGAAGCCTAGTATGCAATAGGAAAATGTAGATCTGATGAGGTCTAGGGGTCGCTCTGGGAACCCTGTACGTGATGGTGGTGGTTGGACACGTAAATGTAAGTAAACGCATCTTAGCAAAGCACACAGAGGGTGGAGGAAGAAAGCCAAGAATAGGATATCAGGCATATCTCCATTTAAGCCGTAGGAGTTATCAGTGCAATCTGCAATTAAGAGCAGGCAGCGAGGTTTGAGGATGACCCGGAAAGCAGGATTACAGACAGTTCGGGAGGAAACATTTCTGATGAGGAAGATTACCTATCCACACTTCCAAGCTTGTTGGAAGAAACCTCAAAGGAAGTTGATGAATTTAGCAATTAGAAGGTCACTAGTGACAACCAAAGGCCTACAAAGGAGCATAATTTGGCACATGTATTCAAATGTAAGACAGGTTACTCTTCACCCAATAATTCCATTCCAGGAAATTATCCTAGGGCATGAATTGTCATGAAGAATAAAGATTCGAGTACCAGGAAATACAGCACTACATTGCTTATGGTCAGTTTCCACAGCCAGGATGGGTTAAATATCTATAGTAAAATGTGGCACAGCAATTAAAATTTGAATATGACACAACCATTAAAATGACACATACAAGTATAATAATTGTTAGGAAATAAAGATGTGCCTTATATATTGTACAGTGAAAAAGACATGTCATAAAATAATAAGTATATCTTTCCCTTTTTGTTAACATAAATATGGAATAAAACTTAGTTTACCATGTCTGGTAGTGCAGGGTAGGTTTAACAATAAGGACTGCCTGAATTGAAATCCCATCTTTCCTACAAGTGTACAGCTGCGTGGCCTTCAGTAAGTCATCTGCCCATTTCTGCCTCTGTTTCTTCACCTGTAAAATAGGAGGATAATTGTACTAGGTCAACGTGGTGTTGTAAAAATTAAGTGAATAGATAGGGGTAAGCCACTTACAGGATGAACTGGCATGTAGTAAGCTCTATTACCACAACAGATTCTTTTTATTGAATTTATCTTCTTTTTCTAAAATAAAAGCAAATTTATGGTTTTTTTTGGATTAAGGCCTATTATTGACAGCAAAGAAAATCATTTTTGGTATAAGAGCTACAGAATATCTTTCCCAGCATCATAATCATTCAGAATAACATATTTGCTGGACTTTTAGGGAGTGTTAGCAGGTATTTGATAACTAACCATTCTGAGACACTGATTTGAGAATATCTACTTCAAAAGTTACCATCATTCCCTGAATCGTGTGTAATTATTGGCAATTAGATTTTAGGTATTCTGTTTCATTTTGAGATCTATTTATTCAGAAATACGAATATTATTTTTTTAAAGTTTGGCAATGTCCTTGATATGGATTTTAATTCTAGTTTAAAAAGACAATATAATCTGGAATGGGTTTATTAATTCTGGTTGGTTTTTAAGTAATATCTTAGTTTAATTAAAGATTTTTTTCCCTTGGCCGGGCGCAGTGGCTCATGCCTATAATCTCACCGAGGCAGGCAGATCACTTGAGGCCAGGAGTTCGAGATCAGCCTGGCCAACATGGTGAAACCCTGTGTCTACTAAAAGTACAAAAATTAGCCAGGTATGATGGCACACACCTCTAATCCCGGCTACTCAGGAGGCCGAGGCAGGACAATCGCTTGAACCCAGGAGGCAGAAGTTGCAGTGAGCTGAGATCGCACCACTGCACTCCAGCCTGGGTGACAGAGTGAGACTCTATCTCAAAAAAAAAAAAAAAGAAAAGAAAAAAAATTCCCCTCAAAAGATAATGTTTTAATTGTTTAAAATTCAGAATAATCCTGCTGCATTCTGATTCAAGCGTATGCGGTGCCTAGCATAATGTACACGCGTAGAATTTCATCTAGAAATTCACTGTGTGGTCTACAGCAGTCCGTGTAGCCTCTCCAGCCAGAAGTCTCCTGAGGATTTGGGCTAAAAGATACTTCAGCTGCTTTCTATGGCCATAATTCAAGGTATCCAAGAATGAATAAATATTAATACTGAGCTGTTACGAAAAGAAGCATGCAGACAGGACGATTTTCTCTGTGGAAAGCTTTCAGAATCTAAATAGAATGCTTCACTTTTTCTGTGCTTCCAGAGCACCTTGTGTGTGCCCTCCCCCACATGATAATACAGTTATCTATTGTCTATCTTTGCTGCTGAACTTCAAGCTGCAGCAAAAGCAAAGATTGTGTCTTAGGTTTTGTGACTTTATCACAGTGCCTCACAGGTAAAAAGCATTCAGTAACATTTGTTACATAATACTAAATTCCTGAGGTCTTTTCAGTTGGGTGTTGAAAAGCAAGGCTGGGGGCACTTTGAGTGACTGTTGTGACACACTGCTACTTGGCTCAGCCCAGTGGGTCACCATTCCATCAGCAGCTCCCAGGATTTGCCTTACAATCTGATGCTGGGAACCCCCTCCCCAGGAGACAGTAGCAAATCTTTTCAGAAAGCCATATATTTTGTATAATTTTACATGGAAACAGAATTAGGGGAAATTGAAGACAAAGAAGGCCAAAAAAATAAATTTATCTTTGCATTTTATTTCTCCTATTCTTTGGTTGTTGGTAACTCTTTCAGAATCAAAGTGAGAGAGGCCAATTAAAACATTTCCATTTATGATTAAAAGCAAAAAAGTTCCTGGGTAGAAAAGCTTTCAGTTTGAGTAGAAAGCAAAACGGGTAGGCCGAGGTCACCATTTCACTTTTTCATCAGTGCCATTTTTTTTTATCCTTCTGCACTGATTTTATTTTATCATTTTCAATACCTTTTTAAGTAATTCAGCCCACTCAATTATTCCTTAACAAATTTTTATTGATGACCTCTCTTGAGGATGGGATGTGGGTTGCTGGCTATTAGCTTAATGTCGTACAATTAATATCTTCTCGGTATTCCTTCTTTATTCAACAAGTAGTACTGGTAAGGGCCAACCCATCTTTTAAAGGTAAACCTTGTCCCAGTTAAACACAAGAATGAAATCACTATAGATCTATTATTTCTCGGAACAGAATATTTCCATTTGCATAAAATAATTTTCCTTTGACAAGGTGCCAGGAAGAAACACCTCATGCCCATACTTCACAGTGCTCTTTCTATGGCATTAAGAATAGAAGAAATTGCCACGGTGGCCTTCGTACTATTATTCTCCCCCCTTGAGCCTCCCAACCCCTCCTGATCTATAGCATCCTGGCTCTTCAAGAGGCCTGTCTCTGAAACGCCCAGGATAATGGACAAAAGGGGATTCCCCTCCATGATGTAATTTCACGCTAAGGAGACCGGTTCACAGGTTGCAGTGTTAAGGTCAACTGCAGAGACTATAACCCTTACATTGGTGGAGAAATAATGGCTTGAGTCAAAATTTAAATAAAATTTAAATCTGAACAAGTCAAATGATCTACAAGCCTTAGGGACAAATGGTCTAGCAGACCAACATCATACTTAAATACCAAGAAAAAGAAATAGTTACTACTCTCAGGGGCACACTATAACATTGGAAATAACACAGCTGGTTACAGAGTGGACACCTTCCTTTAAAATTTAGGGAGGCAAGTTAATTCTTCTAAATATGAGTCCTAATCCACAGAGTAATGAGAAAGTAGAATATTTAGGAATGAAGACTTCATCTACCAATAGACAGATATGATGGTGAATTTTTCATGTCAACTTGACTGGCCCACACTGTCCAGATATTTGGTCAAGTACCACTCTGTTGAGTGTTACAGGAAGAATCTGCATTTGAATAGGTAGACTCTACATAGCAGACCCCTCTCCCCAGTGTGGGTGGGCCTGATCCAATCAGTTGGAGGCCTAAATAGAACACAAAGGCCAGCCTCCCCTTAAGTAAGAGGAAGTTTATCCCGCCTGACTGTTTTCTAACTAGGACATTTGTATTTTCCTGGTTCTGTACTTGAACTAAACCATCCGTTCTCCCAGGTCTCAAGTCTGGAACAAAACCATTGGCTGTCCTGGGTCTCCAGCCTACTGCCTCACCCTGCTGATCCTGGACTTGCCCACTTCCATAATCACATAAGCCAACTCCCTTTCTCTCTCTCTGTGTGTGTGTGTATATATATATATGTATACACATATGTATACACACATCCTGTTGTTCTGTTTCTCTGAAGAAACCTGACATACAGCACGGTTCAGCAAGAAAGTTCAGGCCAATTTCACACTTAGACTGAGAATCATCCTGCACACTTTGGTATGAGAGACTTCATCCCTGGAATGTGCTTGGCATCAGCACAATGATCCATCTGAGTCTGCAGTGATCTGACTAGTGGTGCCATTTGCCAGCAAACCACAGGATACCCCCAAGGCTCAGATACTCTTTATTTTCTGAGCCTCTGAATTGATCTAGTAATTTTTCCAATTGCCATCTAAATGTCTGTGTTTGACACTTTCTATTCTGAAGGGACTGAAGGAGCCTCCCACAGAACCAAGCACCAATATCTGTAATGTCTTTTGCCCCTTGCAGGCATGTGTCCTCATCCTTACTTTAATTTCATAGATTAAAACATTGGATCTACTTGTGCAGTTGGTTTCCTAAAATTAAATCATCATTTTCAATTATTCAGTTGTCATGAGTATTCCTTGTTACAAATATCTGTGTATGTATGTGTGTGTATGTGTATGTATATGTTAATATATGTTAAGCAAAATCTTTCCTTCCTTTCTTATTCCTCTATCATGTAACACAATATATATTGACTTAGTATCATAATACTTGAGTATTGCTAATTTTACATCACAGTATATAAGTTATGAGCTATCAAGGAGAAGAGTAGACATCTCTCAAGGACTTTACATCCTTTCTGGTGAATGGTTAGTGCATCTCAGTTGTATGCAGGATAATTGTGTCATGTTAGGTGGAATTATATTGTTGTTATTGTCTTTACTTGGAGAGTAAGTATGGTTTAAAGAGTGGTGTATGAGTGCCAAGTTGACAAGGGGTGGACCTGTGATGGACACTTTCATATGTCAACTTGACTGGGCCACGGGGTGCACAAATATTTGGTTAAACATTATCCTGGGTATGTCTGTGAAGGTGTATCTGGATGAGATTAGCCGACTAATGAATCAGCTGACTTAGTAAAGCAGATTTCTCTCCCCGATGTGCATGGGCACCATTCAAACCAATGGAGGCCCAAATAGAATGAAAGGCCGAGGAAGAGAGGATTTGCTCTCTTTGCTTGCCTATTTTAAGCTGGGACATTGGTCTTGTCCTGCACACAGACTGGACCTTACACTATCCATTCTCCTAAGTCTCCAGCTTGTAAGTGGCAGACTCAGGGACTTCTTAGTATCCATAATAGCATGAGAAAATTCCCTTTAATAAATCTCTCCGTGCGTGCATGCAGGCGTGTTCTATTGGTTCTGTTTCTCTTGAGAATCTTGACTTATACGTCAGTCCTGACAGCTTAAGAAAAGATGAAAAGGAAATTATAGGATGAGACTTTTTGGCATCTGTGCTTTGTTTATGGTAGTTTAGGTAGTTTTCAACTTACAAGCAGGTGAAGAGGACATGTGTGTGCCAGGGCAGAATGGCTTGAAATTCTAGTCCTTATTTATCCCGCAACAGTCCTGTAAACTTGGATAAGTTACACAAAGTCCAAGCCATAGCTTCTTCATCTGTAAATAAGGAACTGTTAGTTTCCCAGGACTGTCATAACAAAGTACCACAAACCGGGTGTCTCAAGCAACAGAAGTGTCTTCTCTCACTGCTCGGAGGCTGGAAAGCTGAGCTCAACGAGTCAGCAGGGTTGTTTTCTTCTGTGGGTCTGAGGCTGTATCTGCCCTGTGCCTCCCTCCTCATTCTGTGGTGTCCAGCAATCCACCGCATTCCCTGGTTTGTAGATGCGTAACCCCAGTCTCCAGCTCCGTTGTCACATGACTGTCTTTCCTTGGTGTCACCATACTTGTGTCTCTTCCTCACTTCCTCTTGTAAGTTACGATAGTGATCTTTATTTTATAGGGATGATAAATGGATGGGTCTCACTCTACTTAGGTCACCTTACTGCAGAAGCCTTTTGTGATAAATAAAATATCACTCCCTTGCTTACGACCCTCTCTCACACTTTTTTATTCTTTTTTTTTTTTTTTTTTGAGATGGACTCTCGCTCTGTCACCCAGGCTGGAGTGCAATGGCATGATCTTGGCTCACTGCAACCTCTGCCTCCCGGGTTCAAGCAATTCTCCTGCCTCAGCCTCCTGAGTAGCTGGGATTACAGATGCATGCCACCACGCCAGGCTAATTTTTGTATTTTTAGTAGAGTTGGGCTTTCACCATGTTGGCCAGGCTGGTCTCAAACTCCTGACCTTGTGATCCACCCACCTTGGCCTCCCAAAGTGCTGGTATCACAGGCATAAGCCACTGCACCCAGCCTTTATTCTCCTTAATAGCGTTAATTACACCAGACATGTTGTATATTTGAGTTTAATTGTTTGTGGTTCTTCTCCTGATAGCAGAATAGAAGCTCCATGAGACCAGTTATTTTGTCTGTTTGGCTCACTGCTATATCCTGTCACCCAGGAGAGGATTAATAAATCACTGGACAAATAAATGAATGAAAGGGTAGATTGGGAAACAGAGAAGCCATGGAAGTTGCCCAGTGCACAGCAGACCTAAGGTTCAAATCCAGGATTTTCTGATATCACTGCCCATGCTCCATGGCCGGCCCTATCATCCTGCAGTAAAGCAGTAAAGCCCACCTCAAGGCCAACAACCACCCCTCAGAATTGGAAGCAGAGCAGAGTTGCTTCTGGAATGGGTAAGGCCTTAGGGCTTGACTTTTTCTTCTCTTCACTCACCTGCGCCCCTCAGATACTGCTGTAGATAAAACCATCACTTTTCTAGGACAAACATTTCTAGAAGGAAAAAAAAACTTTTTTTTAATCTATGACAGCTGATGCTGTTAATCCAAGTGCTTTGTGGAATGTCAGAAACCATACCTATAATATAATGTCAGGGTTGGAAAATATCTGAGATTTTAGTTCAAAATTCTTATTTAGTTGATACAAATGCATGGTCCTCTGTTGTAGCTAGTTGAAACAAAGATGAACATGTTATGTACACTTTCTTTTATATTTTTTCTCAGATTCATCACATTTTTTTTGTCTTAAGAAAATTAGAAAACTCCTCTGCATTAGAGATCAGTTTACTCTTCTTTTGTATTTCCCATATCAGTTATTGAAAGCACTAAATTATTTCTTAGTTATTTACTGCTCAGGAAAATGTATTATCAGTCAGCTTGATTACATTTTTATTTTTTGAGGTTCAGGAAATATGCACCTCTGTTACTTTGTTTACCTATCAATTTTTTTGCTTTTTAAAAACAACACTGGAAAGTATTGTGCATAAGCATCAGCCTTTGCTGTAGAAAGTGTCTTCTTTAATGAAGGGTGATGCGTAAGGAATCAACAATTCTGCAGGCAAAGGTTCAAGACCTCAGGGTTAGGCAAGGGACAGGCCTACAGTTGTTTAGGGTTTCCTAGGAATTGGATGAAAATTTCTCCAACGAAGAGAAGAATCTGAGTTACTCAGAAATGTATCTGCGTGCCATGGTTATTTGGGGTCAGTCTCTCAAGAGCCGCATCCCGCGATAGACGTGGACACATCCAGCGTTCACCATTCCAGCATTCACTGTGCTGGGTTTAGGGACAGACGAGGAAAAACGGACGGAGACGCGTGTTTCTACGCGCAATGAGCGGATGTAGGTGTGCATCTTGGGAGTGGGCTCTTCAGAGGCCTGCATTTTATCCTGCAAACTCCCGGCTGATGCCTAAGGAATTCGAGTTCCAGAAGCAGCCCCCAGAGGACCCCGGCCCAGGCCCGCTCCTCTGCGCAGCGCTGGCCCCCGCGGCCGTCAGGAGGGGACGCCTGGAGACCCCAGGAGATCCAGGGCTGTCCGTAGGAGCCTGGAAAGGCCAGTTAGGCCGCGAAGCTTTGCCAAATGTGCGGTTGGAAACGTTCAGATTCTATATCTAATACTCGAAGCTCACCAGCCGTGCCATGCATGCACGTAGGAAATTAGAGATTCCGACAGACGGGAGGGTGGGACGGTCCCTTTGCAAATCTGGCCGCTTTGGCTCCGCGCGGCTGGCACGCCCGCCGGGCCCGCGTCCAGCGCCTGCAGCACCGCCCGGGAGCCCGCGGCGCGGCTTGGGGGCTAAGTCACTGCGAACCCTCGCCCGGCGCTGGGGTTCGGGGTCCCCGTCCATTTCGGCAGGAGCGGGGCGCGAGGGTGGCGCGAGTAGTGGCGACCGGGACTGCCAGGGGCTCCGGCAAAGGCGGCCGCGGGTTGGGAGAGGCTCCCGACGTGGCGCGCACGTTACCATGGCGACGCGTTTCCCTGGTTACCTGCGGGGCCGCGTCCCGGAGGAGCCTGAGGGCCAAGAGGGCCGGCGCGCGGTGGGCGCGGCCTGCGGGGATGCCGGGCTCTACGGAGCAGCGCGGGGTCCCGAAGCCCCCTACCGCGAGGCCTCAGAAGGGGACCGCGACCTCTTGCAGCGGGAGCGCCTCCCCCACCTGCGCGAAGGCGAGGAGGTCCCACCTGCCTCAGCTGTCCCACCTGCGGGACGGCGGGGACACCCTCACCTGCCTCACCTGCCTCACCTGCCCCACCTGTCCCACCTGCCCCACCTGTCCCATCTGCCCCATCTACCCCACCTGCCCCACCTATCCAACCTGCCCCACCTACCCCACCTGCCCCACCGGCAGGACGACAGGGACGTCCCACCTGCCTCATGCCCCACCTGCCCCACCTGCACCTGCGCGGAGGCCCAGGCGCAGCGGGAGCACCCAGTCAGGCCTGCCCTATGGCCCAGCTCCCAGGTCCCAGAGCCAACCTGACGCCTAGTTCCAAAGAAGTCATTCTTTCAAAGGGTGTTTAGTGTAAGGGTAGGTCCTGAGATCCCAGGACTACAGCCATCATAAAGCTGACTCCGAAAGGTCTACATGAAATGGGGATTATAAAATCCCAGAAATCACCGGGCGCGGTGGCTCCCGCCTGGAATCCCAGCACTTTGGGAGGCCGAGGCGGGAGGATCCCTTGAGCCCAGGAGTTGGAGACCAGCCTGGATGACATAGTAAGAACCCCCGTCTCAAATTTAAAAATAAAAATCTCAGAAAGCCCTTTCCCCAGTGAGGCAGCATGCAATCTGGAGTGTCGAGGTAAGAAGATGAACTTCAGATGAACTTAGATAAACCTTCCCCAGTTCACAGCTTCTCTTGCATCCTTTTTGCCTCTCAATCTCTGATGTGTTCTCTGTTGCTAGCTGGCTCCCTCTCTCTCTTCTGTCTCTCTTCTCTCTCCCTCCCTCCCGTCTCTCCTCTCTCACTTCTCTCTCTTTCCCTTCTCTTTTCTCTTTCCTCTCTCCCTCCCCTCTCTTCTCTCTCGGTCTCTCTCTTTCACTCTCTCTCTTTCTCTCTCCGCGCCCCCCCTCCCCTACCGCCCTGCACAATACTTCCAGGACTTTCCCCTCAGGCAGCCTCAGTTTCCCCCTAACGTAAGTGCTGAAGGAACCAGGGAGCCAGTACTTAAAGGTTTGGGGACCATTTTACTATTTTCAAGCTTTGCCAATTTGTTTTGTGCTATTTAAAAAAACGAAAACACAAAACAAAACTGCATGGCCTAGAAACACAGAAGCACAGACCACTGGACTCTTCTCTTGGCCGAAGAGTCATCATTTTCTTTCCGATGCCCCAGTTTCCCAGGCTGTCTCAATCGAAAGGGCGTGCTTCTATAGCGCATTGTTTCTATAGCACATTGGATGGACACTATCGGTGAAATTCAAATACTCATAGATTTCTGTTCCCTCCTCCACCTTCCCCCTTTCACTGCCTAGCGGGGAGCCTTCCTTATCCACAACAGCCTCTGGGTCCCCGCCATCTCCCCAGGAGGAAGAGCCTTCTGCCTTTGGGCTCATCATTAGAGGTGGCTCTGGAAGCTACTCTCTGGCTGGAGGCTGTTTCCTGTGGGAAACAGCTTCATAGTGTTGGGCAGGTTACCCAGGGCTTTCACCTCATTACCCACGGAGCAACCTGTGGACCAGGGGCTCTCAAGGTTCAAGTGACATAAGCCTTTGGCTCTCTCTGAGGCCAGATCCCCATGTGCCACAAAATCTCCTGGCCAGGGTCTGGTGGGGAGAGTGGAGTCCTCTGCCCCCACCGCCATCCTGCGAAGGCCATCAGCTGGGCTGGTCTCACCTCTGCTGCAGTGGCTCTCCCCTGCCTGGAATACAGCTCAAAATGTGAACTCTAGGATTCATATCAGAGGTGGCAAAAGAAGTGACAGATAAGAAATACACACTTTGGGACACTAACGAAGCGAGGTGGAATTTGTACACCTTTTCTTTGTGTAGCCGTTGAAGATGTTGGAAGAAATTTGAATGTGCCTCCTGAGCCAAACCCTCTGATTTAGTAAAGTCAAAATAATGAGAATTAGCCTGCACCTAATATAACTCTGACACCACCTACACATCCCTTTCACAGAGGTGCAATGAGGATTAATCAGTTAGTATTTATAAAAAGATCTGGAGACAAAAATCATTACTTACAAATGCTAGATATTATTAAGGATTTGGATTATAATATGATAAAATGTAAAACAAAATAACATGAATTTGTGGCATGTATGAATAACAAGCTTCTAGGTTGCATGTCTGCTAGCACAGCCAGAGCAACCACATTATCTGAGACTTACTTTGGGGCCATTTGAAATGACCTGACACAATTGAATTTAGAAAGTCATTCAAGACCCCTTGTTATCCAGGGACACTGAATTACTCAGGCTTAGTTGGCTTCCATGAGTTTGCTTTATAAGTGTCTTTGAGATGGTCTTATAGGCTATTCAGGCTTCTCGTAAAATAGAGTGGTGTTTGACTTTCATATGCCTTACACTTCACATCAGGAAGCTCAGCTTTCTTTATGCTGATAATATTTTTCATATGCTAAGAACTCAAGTCAACAAACATGCACTTAGGTAAACTAACCGCTACTCACTTTCATTAATTTCAGAGTAAGCAAATGGACAAGTCACAAATTTTAAAATCACTCTCCTCTTTGCAGAACCCAAGTTTTAATATTCCACTAAGTTTTGAAGGCCAACTTCTATCAACCAAGGGGTAATAATCTAGGTATTACTATAGAGTTTATTAAAGAGACATTACTGTAGACTTTATTAAATACAAACAGATCACCCCAAATTGAAGTGAGTTTACAACTGGCAAAATTCTTTAATATAGTATACAATTTATTTAGTATACTAGTCATTCTCATCTATCCCATGGGGTAGGCGAGTGTTATTATTTATATAGTGTTGATAAAACAACAGAATATCTGGGATGTTAAGTCACTTGTCAAAGACACCAGATCTATTCACTACACTCTATGGCCTACATGTATAGAAATTAGTGGCTCATTGGGAACAAATGCCTTTGACAAGTTGCAAAGCAAACATGCAAAAAAAGAGAAATGAAGAACAGTGAATTCATCTGTACAGCTGTATGTGCTCACATAGAAACAATTTCTAGTTCTAACTCAAAAGCTTATTTTGCTTTGTTTTAAGCCACACTCGTGTGCACAAAATAGAGAACCCAGCCATGAAACACCACATATATGAAGCTAAGGTACAGAGGAATCCCCTTGTATGAAGACAGAAGAGGAAAAAACACTACCATTGAATCACAAGTGTGCTCCCATGTTCTTCCTCCGGGAAACAAAGACAAGACACCTTGGGCTGGCTGACATGGATTGAGGATCACAGTATACTCCGGGGGTATGTCACACGGGATGCAACCCAGCAGAGAGAAAACTGATCCTTAGTCTTCCAAATAGACCAGTTAAAAAATGCGTATATTCCCTAAGAGCTCACAGGCCTAATTAAGATTTTTTGAACCTGATCAAAACATTAATTACTTTGCACAAACTGAGCAAACATATAGATGTCACATCCTATAAATGTTTCTTTCAATTGCTGTCCTGGGAAGATAGATAGAAATTAAAATAGTACATCATTAAGTAGACTACACATCTCTCTTCTCCGTTGTTCCCATGGGTATTAAATCTCTACTGACTATTTTGTTTTTCTTTATAGTAAACCAGAGAGGATATTATAATACCAATT
Organism: Pan troglodytes; assembly: GCF_028858775.2. Taxonomy (NCBI): domain Eukaryota; kingdom Metazoa; phylum Chordata; class Mammalia; order Primates; family Hominidae; genus Pan; species Pan troglodytes. The sequence continues at coordinate 85,973,965 of NC_072415.2, forward strand.
ACTAATATTTATTGAACACCTACTCTTGTCAGGCACTTTACCTCTGCCCTGTATTTAATCTATCAATAAAACTACAAGATTGATTTGAGCATTTGCATTTTATGCGCATTTATACTCAGAGAGGCCGAGAATTTGCTCTAAGTTATTCAGTTAAGAAATGGTGGACCTGGATGGGTGTGGAGGCTCACGTCTGTAATCCCAGGACTTTGGGAGGCTGAGATGGGCAGATCATGAGGTCAGGAGTTCGAGACCAGCCTGGCCAACATGGTGAAACCCTGTCTCTACTAAAAATACAAAAATTAACTGGGCACGGTGGCACATGCCTGTAATCCAGCTACTTAGGGGGCTGAGGCAGGAGAATTGCTTGAACCCAGGAGGCAGGGGTTGCAGTGAGCCAAGATCACACCACTGCACTCCAGCCTGGGCGACAGAGTGAGACTCTGTCTCAAACAAACAAACAAAAAAGTGGGCCTTGAGTCAAATCCAAGCTGGTCTGACTCTAAAGGCCGTGCATCCTCTTCCCCCCATGCCACCCCATTTTGTCAATGAAGGAGGCAAACTAGGCAATCCCACTACATCAATACCTGCCCTGACAGACTTTGGAGACCTGGCTGGCTTAACTATGAAAGTGCAGAGAATTCCATTTGTTTCCACCCAATTTAACATTGCTGTGCTAGTCTTCATCTACATTTCTTACCTATAGGTGTTTGTATGTAAGAGTGGGATTGCGAGTGGATCACATACTATGCTGAGTCCTGGAAATATGCAGAAAGGTGTTCCCAGAAATTGTCCTTGATACCTTTGTCATGAGTTTAATGAATATTCATCCAGGAGAGGTCTCCTGTGCTAGCCAAAGCGGGGCATATGCTTTGCTTCTGTAACACCATGTTCACAGCCTCAAGGAGCACATGGACTTGTGTCTTGTGTACATGTCTGTCTGCTTTCCTTTTCTTCTCATAAATGAAATTCTCTTCCCATCTTTTTAAGGTCCTTTGAAGGGTATCACCCTTCTCTTCTCTCCTGCATTCAGGAACAATTGCAAACTTCAACATAACCGAGAATTCCAGAATTCATTCTAGAGAAGCCCACACAGTGTCCTGAGGAGTCTCCTATCCAGAATCAGCTGTCCAAGGAACGTGGTCTCTTGTCCTGGGAGCTCCTGGAGAAGCCACAACTAGCATACAGTCTCACTCGGTAATTAACACACTCAGCATATGATGCCTACACTGGATACTTGTTGAATTAATAAATAAACAAAACTCATCTGAGCTACTGATATAGATACCCTGAGAGCTCCACATCAGTTTCATGCACTGCATTCGTCAGCCCCAATGGCAGTCACGTAGAGCTTATTTGCTTTTGTTTTATGCACAGTTATAACAAATTTTGTCTCATCCCCATTATCTGAAAAACAACACATTAAAAGGAGGGAGGAGTCATTTTCATTAACAAACATGCAACTATCAGCAAGAAGGGAGCCTGAAAACAGAAGACGAGGCAGAAAATGTAAAAAGAAGCAACCAGCATTCCAAAACCACCTGGGAAAACAGCGTGAATCCCTCAGTGGTCTCAGAAGGAGTAAAGCACATGTGATCTAAGAGTTAACATCCCTCACAAGGATCCAAAGTCGTGCAAAGGGTTAAAATTGGTTCCCTAATCTTTGTTTTAAGAGGAGGAAAAGGGAGTGATATTTTTGGGAAAATGCTAAAAGTTTCAAAGTGTTAGCACGGACAATGGGAGAATGATGTCTGTGTTATTCAAAAGTCACCTATGGGAATCCTTCCTTACTACACTGTTTTTCTCACCAAAAGAAATGACTTTGAAATCTGTGCTGCTCTGACAGAGCCTGGGAAGGCAAAAACTCAGACTTCAACGGCTCCTTCCACTCCGGGCTGCCATCCTCGGTGGGCACTCATTAGGAGCGTGAACGCGATCATCACGGGGGACTTCAAACATACCTGCTCACGGTGGTTTGGTTTTCATTATGTGCCGCAGGCACTTTCTCTAAGCCTCAATGTAAATTATTTATGTGTTAAAAAGGATCACTTCCTTCTCACAGGAAAATAATAAAAGGAAGCGTGAAATTTGTATTTATGTTTGGTAATGCCTGAATCATTCATTCACAGTTACTCTTTGTTTAACAGCGATGCTGAAAATAATAAAGGGTCATAGTTAGCATTTATCCATTTTCATATGCTAGCATTTACACAATCATCTTAGTTAAAAATCACAACCATAGAAAGTGTGGACTATTATCATCACCCCCATTTTACAGATGGGGAAACTGAGGCCCAGAGGTCCATGTGTCCAGAGCCTTCAAGTTATCCAAGACCCTTCATAGACCTTGCCTTATGCATATGGCACTGCTCAGAGAGCTCAAGGCCTCACTGCATTAACGTCTATGGGAGCCTCTCTGTTGACCACATCTGGGTATGAGGGAATTTCCTCTAAAATTGCAAACTACCTCTCAGTTTGAATCATATTAATAGTATCATTTTAATTCCAACACAGTGGCAGACACTATTATAGACAGCAGGGACATAGACATGACTACAAAATGTGGCCTTTGGATATGAGACATTGGCAGTATAGTTGAGGGAGTCACGGAAAAGACAGGCAAGAAGACATCGGTGATGTGGTGAGGCAGACACCTCTGTACATTCACCAGGTATGCACAGAAAGGGCCATCTCACTGAGCCCGGGTGGCAGGTGGGCTTCCTGGATGAGATGACAGGTAAGTTCATCTTGGAGGCTAAGTAGGTGTTGTCCCAGTGGGGAGGGGCTGAATGGGAATACCAGGTAGGAAATACAGGATAGGATGCCACACAGAGGATGAGCTCCAAGGCTGATATTCTAAGGGGGAAGGGGGAAGGGAGAGTGGAAATCCTGCTGGGGGGTGAGGGTGGGGTTATGGAGGGTCTTATGCATTGGGAGAGGGGCTGGGACTTTACCCTGTGGCCCAAGGATTCTCCACCTAGGGACTGTAGATGCTTTGGGCCAGATCATTCTTTGTTGTGGGAGGCTGTCCTGTGCATTGTAGGACGTTTGGCAGAGTCCCTGGAATCTTCTCACCAGATGCCAGTAGCAACACCTCTCCCCATTGCCAAATGTCCCCTGGGGTGGGGGAATGTTCCCCATTGATAGCTGCTGCTATTGCTGGCAGGCAGTCTTGACAGGTGACTCAGCAGTGTGGTGTTAGGCCAACTTGGCACCATTGTCACATTCCTTTGGAAGCTTAGAGGAGAACGGATTTCAGCGGGAGAAGTCTAGAGGCAGAGAAGCTAATAGGAGCCTGTTGCAATACATCATAGGAAAAGTGATAATGGCACAAGAGGGGTTGGACATGAGAGAGGTCAAGGAGGGTAATAATGGTAGAACCTCTTGTTGGTTGGGGGTGAACAGGGAGCTGGAAGTGATGTTGTTAGTTACAAGAAAGGAGTCCAGGAGAATATTGAGATGTCTTGGCTGGAGAATTGGGTAGAAGTTATTGACCAAGACAAGGAATGTATGAGATGGAGCAGGTTTGGCAGAACAGTTAGTAAATTCTGACCTAGAAATTGGAGCTGGGGAATAATTTTCTGCAGCTACTTCAGAGGGGGGAAGAGGCTTCTGTAACTTAGTGTTAATGCAGGAAACAGCAGTTTCTCTTCCCAGAGAGCTTGCCGTTCAGGAAGTGCACCAATGTCTCTACCCCCACGGAAGCAGTGTTTCCCAGAACACACTTTGGAAATCCATGTCATCACTTGAATTTAAAGGTTTAAAAGGAAGTACAATAGGATCCAAGAGACAAAGAAGATGTAATTCCAGAAAGGAGTACTTGAGTTAGATGAAAAGGATAAGTCAGATTTCAAAGGGCAGAGATGGCAGGCAAGGCCGAGCCCTCCTCTCTCCCCACCTTGGTCTGGGGGTGATTCCTACAATGAACTTCCTTCAGAGCCTTAGACAGGCCAAACGTTCCCTTTACCTGAAGAGGTTTCCCAGCCCTTCACCTGAAGAGCCCTCAGTAACACTCTCATTCTCACTCATAGAAAGCTGTTGCTTCTTTTTATTGCCTTTGCCGTGTTTTGTGATTATTTTTCTTTCTTTGCTGTTTGTTAAACTTTGGTCTCAGCCCCAGGTATGGCATTCCCACGAGAGCAGGGATGATGACTTTTATTTTCTTAATTCTATCCCTAGTGCCTAACTCGGTGCCTGCAACAGGTGGTCGCTCCATATGTATTTCATAATAATTTGTTGGATATCTTTGTGGAATAAATGAATAAATGATGAATGTGAGCAATGGCATGAGGAACAATTAGAGTGGAAAATCATAGAGATGTTGACCAACGGTCTTTTATGAATGAACTTTGGCCTTTGAGACGGGAGGAGAGGAAAATTTGACTAAAAGCCGGCTGGGGTCAGGGCTAGGAGGGCCTCTAGCACGATCTGTGGGATCTGGACTTTCATTCATGTGTGGCAAATGTGTAGCCATCCATGAACTTGAACCAAGAGAGGGGTTGTCTTCCTAGCACTTGAACGCCCATTCTTGCTCATAGAAAGCTGTTGTTTCTTTTTATTGCCTTTATCATGCTTTGTGATTATTTTTCTATTTCTTTGCTATTTGTTACACTTTGGTCTAAGCCCCTGGTGTGGCATTCCCATGAGAGCAGGGACGATGACTTTTATTTTTAAAATAAAATTAAAATTCTCCCAAATAGCCTGGAGAAGCATGTGATGCCTGAATAACTGGTACCATCATTCACTTCAGTTGAATCCTCTTAAACAAAGAAGAACATTTCATGTGAAATAGTTTTTGAAAACGAGATGTACTTAGAAGTTGGAAAATAAAAGAAAATGTGAAAATAAGGGTTTTTCTTCTTCTATGTAACACAAATTCAGTTAGAAATAAAACTTAAAGAATTCCTGTTTGTCTTTCTGTGCCTAGCTTACGTTATTTAACATTGTGCTCTTGAAAATGCAAACAGAGTTGATGTTAACTCTTCTCACTGCACAGCGAATAACTATGTGAGGTAACGCATTTATTAGCTAGATTTAACTATTCCACAATGTGTATATACTTCAAAACATCATTTCATACATGATGAATACATAAAATTTTTTGTCAATTAAAAAAATAAAAAATAAATCTTAAGATAAAAATTTTTATTAAAAATGATTTTTTCAGGGTACAAATGTTCAGACCAATGTTTATGATAGGTTGCTATAGCATCCCTGTTCTTCATGTTTACTTTTGCTGTATTATCAAAACAATGGTCATATTTACAAATAAATATGTTAGGCCTTCTATAATTTTCCCAAAGATTTGTCTTAATTACTTATATGAATTTTGTATATTTTTATAAGAGCCTATCGTATCATCATTGCTATGGAGTTTCTCTGGGGTTAAATTTACAATTAAGTGTTAGCTGTGAGATCCTGTTTGTAAATGTCTTTGAGTAAGATTTAAGCCATTCTCCAATATCACTTTTATGGATTTGTGGAAGTTACCTCTATCTTACAATTTTTGCAATTTCTCTTTACAATTCAGTCATATTTCCTTTATATTGTATTGTCTGAGTCTCTATCAATCACTGAGTGAGTTGACTATTGACTCAATGGACATGAATAAAGCATTAAGTTAAACAGTGGCAACTAAATTATAAGTGGTCAGTTTACTAATGACTATCTTCCTGCTTCGATGGCTGTTGCTTCTTTATGCAGCCTCGTGTCTCTGAGGACTAGAGTAGTGAATCTGGACAATGGTTGCACTCCGCACTCTATGCCTCCATCCTGCAAGACCTCCTTCCTCAATCTTACTTTATGCCTCTCTCTCTGTCTTTGTCTTCACTCTGTTTTTCTACTGGGAATGTCCTCACTTATCTCCCAAATGTTATTTATCTCATTGGGTTTTTCCTAATATGTATAATCAGATTGATATTCACTTTCTTACTCTTCTGAGCTTTTATTTTGTTAGTTTTTATTCACCCTTTAACCTCTGCAACACAGAATCAAACACAAGTGCTTTCCTGTGGTCACAAGAAGGTGTATTTGTTCTAAGGGGCTGACATGTTTCAATCCTTGTCTGATTCTTGATACTCAAATAAAAGGATACGTCTACTTGGAGAGCCTCAAAAAGGGCTGCTACTTGCCTTTAGATCTCGCCCACTTATAGTTTGTCTACCCACAAATTGACAGAGACACACAGAACACCCACACAGACAGCTTGTTCCTGTGTGCTTTTGCTTGACTAATCCACACTGTCTTCATGGGTCAGCTGGTTTAATGAGCATCTCCCACCATCATCTGAGTGGGTGATCTAAAATGCACACCTCTGCTACTTACTGCAGCTCCCACACCTACCACTCTACAGCCATTTGCTGAAATAGCTTCTGGTTACCTGTGACATGCTGGTCTCACCAACTGGACTTCAAGTTCCTCGAAGAAAAATATTGACATACCCTTTTCTTTAAATGCCAGATATCTTGTTGAGTATGGCATATAGCACGTACTTAAAAGGATTAGGTAAGTAATGAATGTGTATGGGTTTTTTATTATAATTATGTTGATGTATAAAGTTGCAAATTCCTAAAAGGCAGAGGCAACTCTCAATTAAGATGTAGTTCAGTGACCAATATCACTTGGTTAGGAAACACTTGTGCAAAGTGCCATGCTATCTTCACTTTAGTCGGTGTCCTGTCCTACCTGGCGTATACCTTGGGCAGATCACTTAATCAAAGACTGTTCCCATCACCCATAAAGTGAGAGAATTGGACTAGTTTGTCCACAGAGACTCCTGCAGCTTAGTCATTCTGTGAGTCACGGAACAATATATAACTTACCAAACAAGACGTTTCCTTTTAAACGATTTCACAATTGTTACCCATCTATAAAGTGATATGGTTTTTTAAAATCCTGTGTTTTGCACTCCCCAGTTGTAATCTGTGAATATGTCAACTTCCTACTAGTCTAGTACTTACGTCGGTAATCATTTTACCTAACCAATGAAGAGGATTCACTATCTAGTGATGAAAAAAGTTTGAGATGTTTAGGGGCCAATGATTTATCAAATAGAACTTTTAGCTTATTTTGGTCAGATAAACCTGAAATGTTAAAGTGCCACTAAAATGCAGAAAACACTGTGGGTTCTCATTCTGGAGAGAGAAAACCTAAAACATTACAGTTTCAAAACAAAGGTAACATAAAATAGAACATTCATCAGGAGGCCATCAGGAAAGGCCATTTCTTCTTGTTGAGAGATCCAAGGAGAACACTTCTTTTTATTTGTGTATATTTGCAACATGACACTATCAACAATGAAATGGCTTTCACTGTTTAGCTTGTAAAGATGTGGCTTTAGAGTATGTTATGGAAACTTTGACTTGAAGCATCAGTACTCTAATTAATAGAAAGTCAGTTTTGTGCTAGCGCCTGGGGAGAATAGCAGTGTATGGAGTTTCAAGTCAGTGTATTAATCCCTCTCATTATTTAAGACAAAAAATATAATTTTCAGGAAGGTAAAGAGGCCCACAAGTGAGAGAGGTGACATGATAAGAGGCACAATGTCAAGAGCAGAAAGTTTTGGCTTCCGGGGAGATTTCAGAGCAGGTAAGAAGCTATCCTGGGTGAGGTACAGTCAGCCTATCATGTAGGGACCAAGGAAAATGTTGAAAAGGTCAGAGATTTGGCTGATTCGAATACATGATTAACTGTGAGAATGATGGCTGAAGAGTTCAGTGTAGACCAAGAGACAGATGCTCACATTCTGAAAGAAAACTTGAGCATGAGGAAAGTTTCCGTGAAGATCGTGCCAAGTGCTTTGAGTGATGAACAGAAACAGAAAAGTCTTGACATTTGTTCTGGTCTTTCAGAGGAAGCCAGATAAAATAGTGCTTTGTGAAGAAACAAGTAACCAGGAATGAACTGCGGAGCAAGAGAACTTCAATTCAAGAGACAGATGGAAACATCAGTATTCTCAGTACCCCCTCCACACACCTTTATTAAAGCATTTTTATTTAATCAGTACGCATTTACTAAGCACATACTAGGTGTACAGAATTATGTTTAGCATTGTTGGAATTATAAACATGAAAAGGACATGGTTTCTTCCCTGTAGCTGTTTATAATATGATGAAAGAAAGTAAGACATTATAAGAGTCATCACTTTCCATCACAAGACCAGGCAATAAATGGAAAGTCCTGAAGATTGATACAACCTAGCACTTTTATGAGATGCCTACAGCTCACTTGAGCATGTACTTTCCATGAAGTCCTTTTTGAGCTGTGTTGCTTTGATAAGCAGATAACACAGGTGTCAAACAAAAACTCAAACCTATGTTTAGAGGGCTAAGATGTCCCATTACTGAGAAGAGTCAAGAAAATGATAAAGGTGCTGAAGGAATTCCCAAAACTGAGTCCATCTATAGCTTCTCCAGTTGATGCTCCTAAATGGAAGGCTGTCCACTGTGTCATTTGCGGATGTGGCATCTTCATTATAAAAATCAGTCTCATCACTGAAGATAATTTATTGTATGCATTTATCCATTCGGAGCACTTGTGTGGAGTTCCTACAGTATGCCCAGCATTCTAGTAGAGCTAGTTTATACATTCATTTTGCCAAAAGTTTATAGACTGCTTAATTTTCATCAACAATCAGCAAATTATTGGGTTCCACGTTGACACTTATATTTGAACTTAAAGGTTTATTTATTTTACCATCCACATTAAGGAAACATTATAATGAGCTTTTAAAGGAAAAACAAATAGCTCTGGAGACATGAGAGTAGAAAGAATCCCAATTTATCACTTTGGCCAAGTTCAACAAACATTGCACCATGAACCAATAGCTCCTAATGAGGACAGCTGCAATACACTAAATAAATATACCATTATATTTAATTAACTTAGAAATCTTACAATTTCCTGATCATGGACTTTAGCCCATTTATGGATGGGAATGGTTATGTATGTGTGCATTTGTGACAAACACAAAGGGATATCTTAGATATTAAAGATAAAATGAATAAACTTTACTGTGTGCAACAAAGTGGGAACAAATACCATTTTGACACTGCCTTACATTCATTCTATCCAGACTGGAGCACCATTAAGAATGAGACTGTTGCATAGATGCAGTCATATATGCATTTCAGCATTTTTCAACATGTAGAATGCACCTAGTTTCTAGTGATATGAATTAAAAATTACTAGATGTAGCCAAGAGGAAAGCAATAATGAGGAAATAGAACAGCGACTATATAATTTACTCTGTTAGATACTTTCAAATAAACTGATGTCGAAGCTATCACAGTGGTGATGAGAATCAACTAGCAAAGTATTTGATTTATGATTTGCAAAGAATACCCTCATTATCCTCTGTTCAAATGACTATTTGAGGGTCAATGCCTTTAGAAGAAGGAAAATAATTTAAATTTAAAAATCCCAGCAAACCAAGAATTGTGTGGTATTCAGAATAAATAATTTCTATTCTATTGGGCTTTATCATGAATAGTGATATTAAGTCCCTTGGTTTTATATGTCTTCAAAAACTTAGCTATGGCCATTTGAATACAGTAAAAATAATTATCTTGGAATGTATCACAATACAGCTTAAACATTCAAATAAATAAATTTATAAAATTCTAAACTTTGAAGCCACCTCTAAAGGTCATTTTTGATCATTGTTTTGTATCCCAGGTTGCTTAGATATTTGAACATAGTTTTTTTTTTTAAAGGTAAAATTAAGAAAATTTGACTTCCATATAAATGAAAACCATCACCCACAGCAAGTGCTCTTAGGATCCTAAAATGCTGAAATTTAGTAAAATGATTCATAGAAGCTATTCATAAACTATTTATTTTGGTTAAGGTAATGATGAGGGCTTTTTTCTTTCCTTTTACCAGGAATCACTATTTTATGGTTGTAACGAATTATCTGAACAAAATTGTCAGCTAAAATTTCTATATTTATATTATGAAAGATGGTGAGGTATTTTTTAAATCAGTCACGACCTTAGTGAATCCAAATGGAACAGGAACTTTTTTAAATGAAGTGCTCAATATCCACACTGATTGTCTTTCTTCCTTCATTAATTTGTTGGTGGTATTCGTGTGGGGTGGATGGGAGATGTTATGACTATAGTTTAAATATTTTAAAATATTCATTTTGGGTGGTTGAGAAGGATGATAAATAGAGAAAACAATAATTTATGTTATATGTATACATACACGCGCACACACACACAGACACAAAGAAAAATAGAAAACGTTTGTGTCAAATGTTAGCTTCAAGTTAGGCTCACTTACCACATCTTGAATGTTATGCCATCCAAATATAAATAATATATAGATCTAGATGAAAACTAGTATGTCCTTAGACAAATAAAAATGATTTTTTTTGGTTTAAGAGAAAATAAAAACTATTGCTATGCATTTATTAAACTAGTGTTCCTAAAGTTTTCTGAATAAGCGTCTTCTATCATTATGACCTTTCACATGCATTAGAAGGCAGAAGGCTCTTACATTGTGCAGTTGCTGTTGTATTGGGAGGCTGACACATTCTTATTGCCCCACCTGTTATAATTTCCACAAGGTTAATTCTATACTTCTGTTTACAGTAAACATATCTTTATAATATAGAAAGGAAAAGCACCTTCTTTCAGACACCTACAAGATTGTTCAGAAAAGACAAAATACCCTAGCAACTATATTAAGCTATGGAAGTCTTCTCTTAACAAACTCTGGACAATCAAGTTGATATTTTATTCTGCAGAATATGTTCACTTTTATTCATTACTTCTCTTAACTCTATCTAAATAAGCTCTTTATTATAATAGGTAATAAATATGCCTGTAGATTCTGTATGTTCAAGTTAGAAGGATGTGAGGTAGGGATTTCACACTTAATATGTAGTATTTTATCTTGCTTGCTCAATAAGTACGTGTGTTGATAGCAAGTATACATTTTTACTCACATGTATGCATTTTGAATACAGCTGTCTTCCATTTAGAAAGAGCACTTCTTACACAATTTGATAAGTATCTGCTGTATCTGCAGTTCTGCCAAATACATTTTCTCAGTGCTTGGAGGCTATAGGCTGTGTATCAGCTACGTAGGAAGTCAGTACCTTTTCCCATTGGTTCAAAACACAATGAAGCTTACAAGAAGTTATGTTGCACTGCATAACTATAATTAATGTGCAGATCTAAGATTAAACAGTATAAATAAAAAGCTAGAACCATGATCAGTATTCAGAAGCAGGATCAGCAAATTTCAAAGATGAGATAAGCCAATGCAGGTAATTTAACAACTGTTTAAAATACATTAGAATTTTCTAGTTCCATCTAAGTGCAATTTGCTGGACATTTGATATTTGAGTCTCTTGCAGAAAATCTAAATAAATCACTATAAAATTGGATCAACAGGAATTAACAATGATACGATCATAGCAAGCCCAAGTGTACGTTTACTTTTAAAATACCTTTAAGTTCATTGAGCAGACCAGTTTTTATTTTCATATGTATGTTGATTTGGAAAAAGCTATAAAAAGAATGGCCTTTCTCATTTTTCTGAATTATATTAACATTAAAATACACACGTAAGTCCGACTGGGTGCAGTAGCTCATGACTGTAATCCTAACACTTTGGGAGGCTGAGATGGGAAGACATCTTGAGCCCAGGAGTTCGAGATCAGCCTGGGCAGCATGGCAAAACCCCATCTCTACAAAAAGCACAAAAATTAGCTGGGTGTGGTGGAATGTGCTGTAATCCCAGTTACTTGGGAGGCTGAAGTGGGAGGATCTCTTGAGACCGGGAGGTGGAGGCTGCAGTGAACCACAACTGCATCACTGCACTCAGTCTAGGGGACAGAGCAAGACCCTGTCTCAAGATAAATAAATACATAAATAAAATAAAATACAAACATAATGAAAAGATATAAATTATGTGTATTTGTGAAAAAATCCTTTTATTTTATAATATGACACATGATTATAAAAGATCAAGAAAATCTTTTGAAAGTAAGTGAATTCTTTCCACAAGAAATTTCACACAATCCTGTCTTTCCAACGGGAAAATAGTCTGTAGTTCTGGAGAATCATTATAACTTAGCTTTGACCATTTTACAAAAAGAAGCATAGAGTCGTGGTGCTGAGCTGGGAGATATGAGCTCTCTCCTCTCTGTGCATGCCATACCCTAGCTGTACCTTAGAATAGTGACTGATACTGCTGGTTTTCTGACCTACCGTAGGATTCGAGAATGGAAAGAATCCTGAGAGTTACACAATGTGTGGCTACAAGCGTACATGGGAGGAGATTACATAAATACATTTAGGGTCTATATCTTCAACTCACTCTTCTGAGAGTGAGGAAATTGCTCTTAAAGCCACCTATAATGTCTTTCTTGTACAACACGTATTAACACAAAGTTTAATTTATACACTCATGCATTAAGTAAAATGCATCAGACAATAAATTTTGAAATTTTAAAATCACCACTGAAGAGCGAAGAGAGCTGATATTTCTCAGGGCCTGTGGAATGTCATAGGAAGAGATTTTTTGCTGACACGATTTCAGACATTCAAGCAGTTGCACATTTCACAGAGAAGGAAACTGAGGCTCAGAGAAGTTAGGTGACTTTGGCCGTCACATTACCTATTCTTTTCTATATGCCACACTGCCATCAGTCAAAAAACACTAGGAAGCCAAGTAAAAGCAGAAAACCAAGATTGTGTCCATCAGAATGAATATTCCCACAGAAAGCTCCATATAATGTGATGATCATCATAGACAAACTTCAGGAACTGTGTTGATATGCAGATTTCCAGCAAAATAGCAATGGCTGTAACTAGTTAAGTATGTTTTTACTGGTAAGGGGAGTATTTTTAGTGTTTTATGAACAAGGCGCATTTTATTGCTTACTTTTTACTTTACAATAAGACAAAAATCAATGAATGCTTCTTTGGTTTTACAAACTCTCATAAACGCAAGAGTATATGTGTACACAGATATTTATACCTTCAGTTTGCATGTATTGTGTTGTGAAATCTCTTCATAATAGTAAAGCCTAAGTTATTTTCTCATTGTACCAATCTCAGAGGACTTCTGATTTCACAGTTATCAGTCCATACATTTTCAGCTTTTAGAAACCTGCGGTGGGGATGGTAAATTTTCCTGGTGGGGATGCAGATTGAGAACCAGGGCCCAGAGAGGTTGAGTGATTTGCTCAAGGCCACAGAGGGTCTCAGGTATTTACAGGAGGCTGCAGCCATGCCCTTCCCATAGGTAATCTTAGTTTTTGAATAAAAGAAAGGAAAGCACTGAATTAAAAACAAACAAACAAAACAAACAAACAAAAAACAAGTAACTGGATATAAATCCTGGGACCTCAGTTGTTTTCCACATGGGTATTGATTACAATTTGAAAGAAAAACTTCCTTATATCGTATGCTTATGTAGCTTGTGGTGCTTACCCCAATAGCACCAGGAAAATGAAACACAGACCCATAAGTCTGCTTTTGTTAATGCTAGATCTTCGGTGAACTCCAAAATACCATAAATAATTGAGATAACTGTGGGTGCCCTGGGGTGTTTTTTCTTTTAATCTTCTTTTTCTTCAAGTGTGTGTGTGTGTGTGTGTGTGTGTGTGTTTTAATCAGAAATGAAGAGTACCAGCATCCACATACATATTACCCAGCGACCAACCATGGAGGGGAGAGGCTCTGGACACTTTGCCCACACGCCAGCCTCTACTGGAACAAAGCCAGGTCTCTGCAAGGAGGCCGGCTCCTCTAGCCCAGCGGGGAAGGTATTAGGATAGGAAGCAGTGGCCTTCCTCAGCCAACTTCAGGCTTAATGAAAAAGTTGAATTCATGTATTTCAGTAGAGATGTGCACAAAGGTTGATTTTTTTTAAATCAACTTTTCATTTTACAACAGTTTTAGATTTACAGTAAGACAGTGAAGCTAGTACAGAGAGTTCCCATATGCACCACACCCAGCCTCCTCCATTGGTAGCATCTCACGTTAGCACCAGACATTTGTCACGGTCCGTGAGCCAATGCTGACCTGTCGTTATCACATTATCACAAACTCGGGAGTTTGTTCAGTTGCCTTTAGTGTTCCCCTAATGTCTGCTTTCTAGTCCAGGATCCCATTCAGGACACCACGTTACATGTCACTGCCAAGTCTCCTTAGACCCTTCCTGGCTATGACAGTTCTCAAATTTCCATTGTTTTGGATGAGTTTGACGTATCTGAGGAGCATTAGTCAGGTATTTTAGAGAATGTCCCTCAGTTTTGGTTTGTATGATTTTTTTCTCTTGGTCAGACAGGGGTGATGGATTTTTGAGAAGGCCACAGAGATAAAGTGCCATTTTTATCACATCCCAGGAGAGGTACCTATGGTCCACATGACTTACCACAGATGATATTGACCTTGTCACCCGACTAAGATGGTGCCTGTCAGGTTTCTCTACTGGAGAATTCCCCTTTTCCATACTTCCTTCCGTATTTTGGAAGGAACTCACTATGTATGGCCCATAACAGTGGGAAGTTATACTCCACCTTCCTGAGGGAGGAGTACAGATTGATATTTTTATTTATAATATTTAATACATAACTTTTCGAAATAAAAGGCAAAATAAAATGTTAAAATTAGGGTGTATTTAGTTGTTGATGCATGTAACACAATCTTTACAATGCCCACTCGTGATATTGTGTTGTGTGAACACAGAAGTCGGGTGCACCGCTTACCTCGAGTCCAAAGGTGGTACCAATCCATGGTGATACTGGCGCAGGGACTTGAGGAACCACAGGGGCTCAGGGTCAGAAGGCCTGCAGAGGTCTTCAGTTCACCTCTCTGTGGTCCAAACTGAGACCTCATGGGCTTCTGATGAGAAATTCCTACACATGAGTGTGGCAGATACCGCAGTTTCTTTACACACATTCTACCTTCTTCTGATTACCAGAGCTGCAAGTGCGTTTTAAATGGTAATGTGTGTACAAAAAGCATTCACATTTTCCAGATTTTTCTCTTTTGTAGACAGCAACTGCCATGTGACACAGCCCAGCCAGAGGCGATAGATCAGCCAAACCCCACCGTTTTCTGAAAGGCTTTGGCTTTCTTGATAAAGATGCCTTTCTCCTTTTTCTCTATTGTCCCTCGAATGGAGAAGTGAGATCAGGAGAGGAAGCAGTCACTGTGTGACCTTGTCACAGTGATAGGGATGATAAATGCTAACTTGTACCAGGTCCTGAATGGGAAGTCACAGGAGCGCCTTCTCCAGGATGGCACTGCTGCCCTAGCCCTGACATGTCTATCCTAGACTTCCTGATAGGTGAGATGGAAGATAGTTACCCAGGAGTCACTGTGGTCAGGATTTCCATAACATGCAACCACATGAAACCCCGCTCCCTGGACCTTTCCTCCATGTCCATTTCCAACAACGTGAGGACAGCCCACCTTTCAAAGGAGCAAATCTTGTTAAGCATGTTGCTATTTTTACTAATTTCTCTCATGTAATATCTTCCACATAGTTTGGAGTGACTAAATTTCCAAAAATATCCCAATGATTATTTTTGTTTTCTCCAGGATGTTGCCAAATCCTGTTATTTTACCTTCAATGAATCATGTCTTCTCATATTCAAACAGTTTCTCACTGTATTATAACATTCTCCCTTTTAGATTCTTTACTTTTATGGAACACAGAGGGTAGCACTCAACTCAGACTAGAGCAGCAAGGCCAGCTCTGGGTGTCAGCTATGAAAGCCTTATGTCTACTCTGCTATTGCACTTAAAATGACTCCCAATTTATCCATACATGATTAAGTTCATAACCCTCAGCTTCAGTGCATTGATTGAAACCAACCTATCTGAAAACCTGATGACTATCTATTTTTCCTTCGCTTCTATCCCATAATTGCTACCCAAGTAAATGCACCTTGAAAATATGATGAAAGGACCATAGCGTGATGAAATCTGCCACTAAATATCCTGCATAATTCTGGAATGAGATGAACATCCGGGCTACACACAGCACAAGCCGAACTGCTACGTATGCTTGGATGGCAATGTGCTTTCTCAATACCATAGTTTAGCCTGAGCAGTATATTCCTAGTGTCCCCATATTCTTAGCCTTGGGCCAGGGGTTATTTGATGGAAAAAAAGTTATGATCTCCCCTGCCTTGTTGGATTGTACGCATCAGTAAGCCTCTTTACAAACTTCTTATGGAGGAATACACAGATTGAAGGTCTCTATTAGAAAATCTCAGCACAGGTTCATGAAAGCATTGTGATTAATCTATGGTGGACCACACTGATTCTCATAAAAATTGTCAGGTGGGTCTGTTACTGGAAAGAGGTCCAGACCAAGACCCCAAGAGAGGGTCCTTGGATCTCGGGCAAAAAAGAATTCAGGGCAAGTCCAAAGAGAAAAGTGAAAGCAAATTTATTAAGAAAGTAAAGGAATAAAAGAATGGCTACACCACAGACAGAGCACCCCAAGGGTTACTGGTTGCCCATTTTTATGGTTCTTGATGATATGCTAAACAAGGGGTGGACTATTCATGCCTCCCCTTTTTAGACGATATAGGGTAACTTTCTGACATTGCCATGGCATTTGTAAACTGCCATGGCGCTGGTATGAGTGTAGCAGTGAGGACAACCAGAGGATACTCTCATCACCATCTTGGTTTTGGTGGGTTTTAGGCGGCTTCTTCAACTTGCTTTATCAGCAAGGTCTTTAAGACCTGTATCTTGTGCCAACTTCCTATTTCATCCTGTGACTTAGAATGCCTTAACATCTGGGAATGCAGCCCAGCAGGTTTCAGCCTCATTTTACCCAGCTCCTATTCAAAATGGAGTTGCTCTGGTTCAAAAGCTTCTGAGAGGTCCCCTCAAAAACTCTGGTGTGACTTGTTTGGAAAGGTTGGAATGCCATGTGGAATCACCCACTATGGGTTTAGCTGACAGTAATTTTCCTTCATCAATGGGACCACTTTTCTAAATTGCTAATAGTATGTGAGTTATTCACAAAGGCAATTTGCTGAGTCTTGGCAAATTACAGTTTCATTAAAAGTTTGTTTTCCCTAAGGCTTAACATTAGTCTTCAAGGTTTTTGTTTTTATTTTTATTTTTTAAATCTTTTCTAAACCCCAGTGGAAAATAACCTTTTACTGTGAAAAGTAATCCAACCAGGTATCTTCAAAATCTTAATAGGCAAAGTGAATTGACCTTGGCTCATCTTCATGGAGTATAGGACAAATGGATCCATTTTCTTGCTAAATAACTACCATTCGAATGTTGATTCTGCCTGCCTAAGATTAGCACCTTGTAAAATCTGTGTTTGAGAATGTAAATGTAAGGCAGCTAAGCACACAGACCCACATTCCCAAGCAGAAGCAATATCCTCTATCAGCTCCCAACCAGTTCTGAGAAATGATGAAGACATGCTGATTTTTTTGTCCAGAAATTGAAAAACAGTAAGAAACATGCAGAAATAAAACAATTTTGAAATTTATATTTTATCATACCTATCTGCAAGTGGGAGACAGTGTCCATAATCTACACTAAGCGTCAATCACTGGAGCAGACTTTTAGGGGATCTTAACAGCTGGGCTTGCCTAGGACACGGGGAGTGGGCTATGGATGTGTTGTCATTCAGGGCATCCCATTTGTCCTCAAAGATCTTCACATCAATACGAAATTACTTAAACATTTCATATTGCTTACTTCAAGTGTTAGTGGAGTGTGCCAATCTGAAGTAAGACCTACTGGGGATGAAAGATGCATAAGACAGTGTCCCCATCTGATAGAAGTTTATAGTCCAGCAACAGGAAGAAACAGGTGAGCAGTCAGCAAAACATAAGTCACGGAATGAGAAGGACCACAAGAAAGCCACAAGCATCTTCCCAGAGGAGAAAGCACTCACAGCTGTAATGACAGTGTCAGTCCTAAAATCTCAAGCTAGCCACACTTAATAAGCATTACTGTTACTGGGGGGTCCTTGCTCCCAGAGCTCCCAAGATGGTGGTGGGCCACTTCCAAGATGGCGGTGGGCTGCTTCCAAGATGGTGGCAAGGCTTGTGTTCTCTGACCTGGGGTTCTTGGCCTCACAGATTCCAAGGAATGGAATCTTGGGCCATGAGGTGAGTGTTATAGCTCTTTTAGAAGCCGTAGGTCACAGAAGAGAACTGTGGAACCCAGTGACTAGTGTTCAGCTCCATTAGGATGAACCTGCGCACTTAGCTGTGTAGGAACAATGGCAAGCCTTTAGCCCGATCAGGAGTGGCAATGGTTGCCTCACTGGATCAGGAGCACAGTGGACACCCCGTTGGATCTGGAGGGACAGAAGACAGCAGCAGGTCTGCGACGGCGGCAAACAGCAATGGCGGACGGCAAGCGAAAGCTCAGCTCGAGCCGTAACAAACACAGACAAGAAGAGTGTGCATTTGCAAGATTTAATAGAGTGAAAACAGAACTCCCATAAAATGAGAGGGGACCCAAAAGGGGTTGCCATTGCTGGCTCCAATGCCTGGGTTTATATCTCCATCATTGTCCCTCCCACTGTGCTCTTAGGCGATAGATGATTGGCTATTTCTTTACCTCCTGTTTTTGCCTAATTAGCATTTTAGTGAGCTCTCTTTACTACCTGATTGGTTGGGTGTG